>NC_143488.1:2240913-2929578 GCF_027475165.1 Benincasa hispida
TCTAGAATCGTGCCACTCTACTCTCCCCAACAGCTATCCTAGAATAGGAGGTGAAGTTGAACTCCTGACAAAAAGCTGTCAACTCTGGAAAGGTTGGTGCCACGATCTGATTTTTGTAGAAACTAGTTATAACAGTCCTCATTCGGCTATATCTCAAATCTTTATGCTCTCCATCACATGAGGTCTTCTTTCCAAAACCTTTTTATTCCTTTTTCTTTTTTTTTTCTACTTATTACGTAAAAAAAAAAAAAGGGTTGGTCGAGTTGATCGACCTCGGCCACCTCCCTAAAAATTCATGGAACTTAACTTCCTTTATATCCCTCATTGTGTTGTACAAGATTACTCTCTTGACATCTTCTGCTCGCCCTTACCACTTCTACTCCTTCAACTATTGAATATTTCATGGCTTAATGGTAAGTTGAAGGAATTTTCCATTGTTCATTTAAGGTTAGTTTCTCTATAATAGTGATATGTTGATGGGAATTCAATTTTTAAGAAACTAACCATCTTCATGATTGCTTTGGGTTTTTCTCCAAAAGTCATTAGTGACTCTATGATATCTTTGAAATGCATTTTATGCCCCCTAAAGCCAACCAGCGACGTTGGGCTGTTCTTCAACCGAGTCTTTTCTATTTCTACTATTTAAAAATCCACCAATGGCAAGGCATCAACTGAACCCCCTTCATCTACAATACACTTTGACGTTCACAATTATTAAAGTTATAACTAGAGCATTGTTGAGAGGGAGCATTGTTGAGAGGCTAATCTAGGTTCCAAACCTTACCTTCTATAAACTATATTTTCTATCTTCGTTCATTATTGTGTATAACCCGAACCCTTCTAGCTCATTCGTTGTTTTCTTTGCATTTGTCTTCCGCTTCCATCCCAACATCTATTCTGTTGATCAATTGATGGTTGTCCTAATATTTTTTGTGTGGGTAATATTTCTAATCTGGTGATTTGTTTTTCGTGGTTAGGTGACTATGATCATCACGATAAAGGTGATACTTATTTTTATCCCTTCGACTTAGTCTTAACTCAATCTTCTATGGCTCTTTTTTAAAAGATTCATGTGATGTGTTTCCATGAGGATCTCTTTAGGTTCCATAATAGTTGGTGTATACTTTTCAAATTTGTACAAAGGTCAAAATCGAGTGGACTCCGTTTCTTCTAACCATACCCTTTTGGATTCATCTATACAAGTCCTTCCTTCACGGTCTCTGTCTGCAGGTCTTGGTGGTCTCTTCCTTGTCTTGCTGGCTACTCCCTTTGATCGAAGCAATTCCTCTGTGTTCATGTGCTTTCATGCTCGTGTGATGAGTTATACGTATGACCTGACCTCTCGTTTCCTTATCGGTTGTTTCTTGATGCTTGACCTCTTCCTTGATCCTTTAGTTGCTTATCCTAGGCGATTTCGAGCTCCTTCTTTTTCTGGTAACTTGTCAAGTCTGTTCCTGGGTTGCTGCTCAACTGACTGGTTTCTTTTGATGTTTGACCTCGGTCTCTCATTCTTTCCTCATCGTTTTTCATGTTTTCATATCCAATATTTCAAGCCTTGAAATCCGATGACCACCGTTTCAATTGTTTTTTTTTTTTTTTTCTCTTTCCCTCTATGTCTTTAGAGGTTTGGAGATTCTTATCTCCCCCACTCTAATGTTTACTTGTTTATGAAAGAACCCTAAGGTCCACAGCATAAGTAAGGATCATTCCGATTTCAATTTTATCAAGAATACAAACTTACAAAACAAAATCATGCAATTTAATAGAATTTAAAGCATGCTTTTAAAGAAGAAATAAGTAGTCTTCGAAGTATTGCTTACCCTTGAAGCCAAAAATCTTCACGATAATCCTCCTCTTCGATAGGTCACGAACAATCACGATCACCTCAAACAAAATTACAGCAATCCCAATGAAGTGAACACCATTACAAGAATTTCCTCTATATTCTCCTTAGGGTAGGGTGAGAATATTAGAAGTTGTGGCCTCTGAATATTTTTTTGTGAGAGGGAGAAGAATGTTTTAGGATTTTTTTGGGAAGTATTTTGTAGGAAGTACACAACACACAGAGAGATTTGTTATCTTCTTTGGAAAAAGATGAAAAAATGAAAATAAAAAATCAACTCCTACACGTCTTCCACTAGATAGAGAAGAGGGGGAGGGAGTTACAACTCCCTCCTCAATTAATTTTCAAATAAAATTAATTAAATTTAAAATAATTTAATAAATTATTTAATATATATATATATATATATATATATATGATAACTACCTTACTATATAGTATATATTAAACTATACGTTATATCAAATATAACACATAATCTATAGTTTTTATATTGTATCAAATACAATATAACCTATAGTTTTATTTTTTTCAATAATGCATGACATTTAATATAAATCACATTTATATTAAATTTAATAATAGGAATCCCATTCATATAATTAATATTTTAATCATATTCAAATACTTAATTCCTCTCAAAATAAGCTTTATATTATAATGTATCAAATACATTATGTTAATTATATCACATATAATTAATTTCCTCAATTAATTTGAACAATTTAAATTAATCCAAAATTAATTCTCAATAAACCCAGTTGAGCTGCAGAGTGGACCTTATGAACCTGTAGATTGAAGCTCTAGTGGTACTTGAATAATTAATTAAACTTCTTTAATTAAATTATTCAACATTCATGAACTGCTGCTCACTCCATTAAAGACCGATAGTTGTACTCTTCACACTACAAATATATTTCAGTGTCCATTGGATATAACTAGTCAACAGCGTGATGACCCTCTACAAATTGTTTGTAAGTACAGCCAGACCAAAATTACCATTTTGTCCCTATAGTTACATCTAACTTATTAAGTACCACTGATCCCTCTAATGAATAATAGATAATAGTCCAACTATGACCAAACCTCTATTGAACCAAGAGAGGGTGTGGCACCACATTGTTCAAGCCCCGGAATTAGTTCTTAAGGAAGCAATTTATCTACTTATCCAATATTAGGGAAGGAGTGAATTCCGTCTTGTGTAGCTGTGTTCCCAGCTCCCTAATCAGACAAATCCCCAAAATGGTAGGCTTATTGAGTCGGCGATATGACCACTCTCACCCATACAAATCAAAGGACCACCTTCATAGTCAAGAGTTCACAACTCACTCAAGATTCAGGTAATGTCACCTATGGTTATCCTGGTGAAATGTAAGTCTCTATTATTAATGGTATTACATAATGAGACTATTCATTTCATGGTCCGATTTTATACAAACTCCTTTGTATAGAATACCCCTACTCACATGTTTCTACACAAATGATCAAACTCAGATCATTTGTAGCACTTTACAACAATTGTAACATCTACAAAACGGATTGTATTCATAGTGTCACCAGGATAAGGTACCCGACCTTATCTATTTACTACAGACCATTTAGGTTATCACTTAAACATGATCTACTTGTATGTCTCTACATACATGTTTAAGCTATAAGATAACCTTGGATGTTAGTTTATTGGTTTGTGGGTTAATACTACTAAATGTCGAATAAAATATCTCACATTTTATTAAATAAATAAAGTTGTTTGTACATTACAATTACAAAATACAAGACCCACGAGATTTAATGCATTAACCCCAACAATCTCCCACCTGTCCTAAAGCTAGTGGGGTGTACAATATAAAAGTACACACAAAAATAATAAACTAGGGCATAATACGTGCCTAGTACAAAATCTTCCACTTGCCCAAGACTAAATGTGACTTATCCTATAGACCCCCACTCTGCAGGTGATCCTTATACACCTTAGCCACAAGGGCCTTTGTAAACAGATCAGCAATGTTGTGCTTCGAAGCTATCTGTGTGATGCACATCCCCTCGATGCACAATCTCCTGAATGAGATGATACTTTCGCTCTATGTGCTTTTCGCGCTTGTGACTCCTAGGATCTTAGGAATTAGCCACAACAACACTATTATCACAATAAAGGATGATGGGCTTATACATGTCTGGAACCACTTCCAGATAAGTCAGAAACTTCTTGAGCTACACAACTTTCTTAGTAGCTTCACAAGTCGGTATTCAACCTTTATAATGAAGTCAGCAATACACCCCTGCTTGGTGCTCCTTTAGACTACTGCCCATTCGTTAAGAGTGAACACTGATATGGATTTCCTAGAATCCTTATCGGTCTGGAAATCAGAGTCCATGTATCCTGTAAGGATCAAATCCTAGAATCATACACAAGCATGTAGTCCCTCGTTCTCCAAAGATACTTGAGGATTTTCTTAACAACATTCTAGTGATCATATCCTGGAGACTGATATTTACTGACTGTCCCAATTGCATAAAAAATGTCAGGTCTATTACATAACATCGCCTACATCAGACTACCAACAATCGATGCATAGAGGATTCGTCTCATTTCTTTAACCTTTTAAGGTGTCTCAGGACACTGTTCCTAAACAATATAACCCCATGTCTGAAAGGGAGTAAACCCATCTTGGAGTTCTGCATCGAAAACTTGACAAGCATCTTGTCAATGTACGATGCCTGAGATAGTGCTAGCATTTTGTTCTTTTGATCTCTAAAGATCAAAATGCCCATAACAAACTGCACCTCTCCTAAATATTTCATGACCTAGCCAATTCTTAATTTCAGTTAGCAAACCTACGTCATTCCTAATGAGTAGAATATCGTCTACATAGAGCACAAAAAAAGCTACTGAACTGTTGATGATTTTCTTGTAAACACAAGACTCATTAACACTCTGATCAAAGCCATAAGATTTGATTGCAGTATCAAACCTTCTATTCTAAGATCTAGATGCTTACTTCAATCCATAAATTGACTGATTAAACTTGCAAACCTTTTGCTATTGATTTTGGGTTATGAATCTCTCAGGCTGCTTCATATAAATGGTCTCTTCAAGATTGTCATTCAGAAAAAAGTTTTGACGTCCATTTGCCAAATCTTATAGTCATAATATAAGGCAAAGGACATGAGTATCCTGATAGACTTCAACCTGGCAACAGATGAGAAAAATCTCCTCATAATCGACTCCATCAATTTGGGTATAACCCTTTGCCACAAGTCTAGCCTTGAAGGTTTGCACCTTTCTATCAACACCTCGTTTTCTCTTGTAGATCTATTTGCAACCTGTAGGTTTAACCCCAACAGATTGATTTACAAGATCCCATAGACTCCATTTCAAGATCCACAACTTTGATTCATTCATCTATGTCAACATCCTCCATTTCTTTCTTATAAGATAATGGATCCTCAACATATTTGTTAGCAACGATAGCTAGGGTTTTTGCTAAACCCATATAACGAAAAGGCGGGTTTGCAACCCTCCCATTATATCTAGGTTTCCTCAACACTTGAGGTGGATGTGACCTACTATATGAACCAACTTTAACAACTCTTGTTTAGTTGTTGAGCTTTTCAACAACTCTTGTTGAATGTTTAGTAGTTTCACTAGAAAAGTCATTCAACACGATCTTACTGCGGGACTTATGCTCTTTTATGTGGTCCTCTTCTAAGAAGGTAGCGTTTGTCAACACAAACACCATATTATCCTTAGAATGATAGAAGTAACCATCTTTCGTTCCTTTAGGGTAACCTACAAATAGGCACAATTTTAAACGAGGTTCCTGTTGGGATTGGTATCCTAATTCTTCCGGAGTCTCGTAGTTTGTAAACTTTGTACACATTGTTATTAATAAAATAAGAGTTATTTTATTTGCATCTACTCATATCCAATAAACAAAGATCTGTGGTTATTGTATGTAAACTTAAGCATGTATATGAGATATACAAGTGGATCATGCCTTAAGTAATAAACTTAAAGGTCTGTAGTATACGGATTAAGAAAGGATACCTTATCCTGGTGACAATACGGATACTACCCGCTTTGTAGAGGTTTACAATTGTTTTGAACTACTACAGATGGTTTAATCCTGACCATTTATGTGGAGACATGCGAGCGGGGGTATCCTATACAAAGAGTTTGTATAAGATCAGACCACGAGATGATTCATCTCTTTATATAACGTCGTTAATACTTGAGACATACATCTCACTTAAACAACCATAGGTGACATGACCTTAATCCTGAGTGTTTTGAGAACTCTTGCCTTTCAGAGTAGCCAGATTGCCAACTTAACAAGCTTATCTTTATGGAAATTTGTCTGATTGGGAAGCTGGGAACTCAGATACACAAGACGGAATTCACTCCTTCCCCGAAGCAGGGGTAAGTAGATAGATTGCTCCCTTAAGGGCTGATTTAAGGTCTTGAACATAGTGGCCACATCCTCTCTTATGTTCATCAGAGGAACCAGTGGTACTTAAGGAGTTAGATGTAACTACAGGGGCAAAACGATATATTGGCCTAGCTGTACTTATGAGTGATCTGTGAAGGGTTATCGCACTGTTGATTGGTTGATATGGACACAGAAATATATCTGTAGTGAGGAGAGTGTAGTTGTCGGTCTTTAGTGGAGTGTTCGACAGTTAATGGATGGTGGATCCCGTGATTAAAGATTTTAGTAAGTTATTCACATACTATTGGAGCTTCAAGCTACAGATCCATAAGGTCCCATTGGTAGCTCAATGGATTCAAGTTGAGAATCAGTTCTTGGGGTTAGTTTGAAGTGTTCAAATTAACAAGAGGAAATTCAATTATATATGATATAATTGGTGTGATGTATGAGATACATTAAGTGGAGGATTAATGTAAATATGTTTTACATTAAGTACCATAAAATAGAAAAGGAACTATGGTTTGTATGTTTCATGAGATGAAATATTAAAACTATAGGTTATAAATATAATATGGTAAGGTTGTTATCATATTTATTTATAATAAATTAATTATTTGATAATTGATTATTTTTCTCTAATAACCAATTGAGTGGGAGGTTATTAGTGGTTTTATAGTAACCGTGAGATAAAAAGAAATTGTTTCCTAAAATTAGAAGTCACTACATTCAAAAAGTTTCTCATGGACAAGCTATCAAGTGAAAGTGTTTCACTAAGCGATAGTGTGCAGAGACTAAACGATTGTAGAGCTTGACTATACGATAGTTCATCAGCAGATCGTAGCTAAACGATCGCGTGGCTAAGTCTATACGATAGGCTGACATTTACTAAATGATCGAGCACATTGTCTATGCGATAGAAAACTTCCTATCTCCCACTTGCTCGATTGTCTACACGATCGTTATCCTCCAGTCTCTTCTTCAAGCCTAGATCATATAGAGTCCACAACTCTTGGATTCTCATACCTAGAATACCAAGGTAACCATTGTGGTATGTCCTCACTCAAGGTAACTGTTGCTGGTCTTTGACGCATAGAGATTGATCGAGGGATTCATGAAGAATGTTTCTTCAAAGGTATGCATACTCTATCCCTTGATACTCTTATAGCATGATGAAATTTCGTATTGTGCATGACCTGTTAGTTTCTGTTCTTGTACTGTAATTGTTTATGTTCAACTCGAATGGAATTTGGAATGATCCTTTTGCTGCTCATGGAAATCCTCATGTCTGATTTCCTTTTGTTCCAATTTCTTAGGATTTGCCTCAAGCACATATGCTGGGCAACCCCAGATCCAAAAATTACGTAAACTACCTTTAGACTATTCCATTATTTCAAAGGTGTTCCAATAACACTTTTGGAAGGAATGCAATTCAAAATTTAAGCTGTAGTCTGTACTGCATAACCCCAAAATGAGTTAGGTAAGGAAGCATAAATCATCATAAACCAAACCATGTCTAACAGGGTTCAATTTCTCATTTCTGATACACCATTCTACTGAGGTGTACCAGGTGCTAAGAGTTGGGATATAATTTCATGCTCTATCAAATAGTCTTGGAATTTTAAATCCAAATACTCTCAACCTCGACCAAATCAAAACATTTTAATCGTTTTATTTAATGCATTTTCTACCTCAACCTTATACTCCTTGAACTTTTCAAGGGCTTCAGACTTATGTTGTATTAAATAAACATACCCATACCTAGAATAATCATCAGTAAAAGTGATGAAATATTCAAACTCTCTTCTTGCTTTAACATTCATCGGACCACAGAGGTCTGAATGTACAAGTTCTAAGGGTTCTTTGGCTTTGTGACATTTTCTAGTAAAAGATCTTTTAGTCATTTTACCTTTAAGATATGACTCACATACAAGTAAAGAATTTTCTTCTAACTTCACTTAGAATTCCATTCTTGACCAATCTCTCAATCCTATTAAGATTTATGTGTCATAATATTAAGATGTCAAAGATGGGCATTTTCCTTAGGAGAAATTTTTTGTCTTTTATTTTGAGTTATCACAATTTTAAATAGTTCAGTATTAAGGACAACTTTAGTTGCTAACGTTCTTAGCACATAAAGATTATCTTCTAACTTAGTAGAACAAAGATTCATACCATTTTTGTAAATAAACACTTTATTTACTGAGAAATATACAAAATAATTTTGTTCAATCAAACACTTTACAGAAATTAAGTTCCTCTTTAAATCAGGAACTACATATACATTGTTCAACAAAATATAACTTTTCTGTAAAGTCAGCCGGAGTCCTCCCACTATCCTAGTTGAGACGGCATGCCCAATTTCAACACGCATCATTATCTCCCTAGTCTCTAGTTGCCGTTAGGAACTAATTCTTTGAAATAAAGAAAAAAAAACATGGTTAGTGGTGTCTGAATCTGTTATCCAGATTGAATCATCATTCTCTACTAAACAAGTCTCCAAAACTAGGAAATCACATTTACCTTGCTTGACATTCTTCTTTTCTTCCAAGTATTTGGGATAATTCCTCTTCTAGTGTCCCTTTTGATTGCAATGGAAACAGATTCCTTTGCAGCCTTGGCGTTTTTGGTTTCCTAGACAGCAACTGGTTAGGTTGGCAAAATTTCCCGCGGGGACCTGCCCCGATTGGGGCGGGGAATCCCCGATTTAACCGGGGGTGGGGTCAAACTGGGAAAAATTTTTGGGGCCCCATCCAGGGATGCGGACGGTATCCCCGCCACGACCCTGACTAATCCCTTATTTTATAAATATATATTTATAATATATAAAATAATTTATTTATATATATGTTTATAATATGTAGTGTTGGATTGGAGCCCAATATTAAATATCCAAATTCTAACTCTAAACCCAAGAAGCCAAGCCCAAACTTAAAAAACTTAAATAAAATCAAATTTTAATTTAAAAAATGGAGAATCCCCGTAGGAAAAGGGGAAGTGGGTCCCCGCGGAGACCCCGTTTCCTTGACGAGGAATCCTCGCCCCCATCCCCGTCTTTAGAAGGTGGGGGCGGGGGCGGGGATGTGAGAGAATTTCCCCCACAGGGTTGGGGATAGGGGACGCTCCCCGCCCCACCCCTGCCCTTTGCCAACCCTACAACTGGTGGGTTAGCTTTTCCTTTTCCACCTTTCTTCTTCTTCAACTTTTTGGTGTCGAAGGAATGAGGCACTGACTTAGTTTTCAAGGTCGAACCTTTGAATAACTTCTTAGAGGATGAGGCAAAATTTGCTCCCTTCTGTTGTTTGTTTCATCATGGACTGGAAAGTTTGTAGCTCATTGAACAAAGTGATTAGGTTGTAGTCAATCCTATTTATAACAATATTGCTACGAAACTGTAGGAAACTTTCAGGTAAAGTTTCCAGGATGAAGCTAACCTGACTGGCCTCATCAATGATAGATTCATTCATCTTCGCCACGTTAAAGTGGACAATCATGTTGAGAACATGTTCTCGAATAGATGCCCCTTCTTGCATCGAGCATTGAAGATGAATTTAAGAGCGTCATGCCTGAGTTGTGCAAATGATTGCCCGAACATGCCCCATTGGGACTCCATGATCTCATGGGCGGTGAACATGGGCTCATGCTTCTTGGCCAAGACTTCATAAAGGCTTTCCAAGATATACGCTCTGGCCTTTTCATTTTCATATAACCAACGGTCGTATGCCTTCCGAATGTTTCAAGCGACATTTGGAGCTGGGATTGGAGGACATTCCTACACAAGGACAAATCGCAGGTCATCGATGATTAGAACTGTGTTAATATTATTTTTCCAGGTGATGTAATTATCGCCTGTTAACTTATTGGCAACGAGCATGTTTAACGTTACGGAAGTCATTTTGTAAAAATTTACTGAAACATACAATTTATTTATATTAGTATTCTTGCATTACTCATTTGAAAAAACTTATAAAATTTAGCAAAATAACTTAATGCACCCTATGTGACATCTATTTTGCAATGATGTTTCAGTGAGGCAGGGTAAAAGCCACCGTAGGGTGATCAGGTGCCCCTTCACTAAAATGAAACCATCTCAACCAATATACAGAACAACTCCTTGTTACTATATCTATTAGTCACCATTTTTTGGTCTAGAAACTTTAACTTGCTTAACATTTTCATGTAAGTGTAATCCCCTAATTTTAGATTCTAGAGTTCCATCCCAATGAACCAACCGTAGGAAAAACTGATTGGGACAAAAACTAAAGCAATCTTATACATTTCTGGAGTTTGAGTGAAAAGTCATGAAAATGTCATCCGTAAGTGGACACAAGCAAAGGTGCCTCGAGGTCGAGCATGAAAATTTACTACAAACTAATGAGAGAGACCGTGGGATGTGTTCACACGTCCCTTTCCCACTTACTATAAACACTTTCCCATTCACCTTGATATTGACCTATACAAATACCACCTGTAGGGGGATACAAGCAAAGATGCCTTGAGGCTGAGTATAGATCTCACGGTGTAAACTTTGAGGGAGAAACGTGAAAAATAAAAATGAAGTATCATATACCCCATTTTCCTCCCACTGACTGTTTTACCTAGGGTTAATTTAACTTAGAAAAATACGGTTAATTATTTTACTAAGTGATTGATTAAATTTGCCCAAAAGTAACACTTACTTTAGATAGTTAAATAACTTCGATTAATATTCATTAAACATTTTAATAAACTTTAATCAATAATTGCATACTTGTAGAAATCTATCTAATACACCTTTCCAGGTCAGTTCCCAAGTAGAGGTGTTTCGTTTCCGTCAATTTAAATATCCCAATCTAGACAGAACTAGCCTTAGACAAAAGGTTCCTTATAGATACGTTTGCTACAAATTCAATATTTTAGCCAATTTAATCCTATTAAATGGATTAGAAGATTAAGCTAATCTCTAATCTCATTAGAAATTTTTTGATCTTAGGTCTATGTGAACCATATTTTAAAACTATTTTAAGAATGATTTGAACCTAAGTTTGCGTGCAATTTTGAATTATTGATTTTAATTTCTAATTTCATTTAGTTATAACAATTATAAAGTAAATGAAATAAATTAAAATCATTTATTGCAACGAATGACATACTTAATAAAATTATAACAATTATAAGATTATCTAAAGTAGTGTCATGCATTATGCAATTCCCATTTCATTACTAAATATGCATAGCACTTATACTAAAATAATGTAATAATTAATAATATCCATACATCCATACATCTAAACTATATATTATAACCCTTATAATATAAATGGTGCATGGCTATGCTATTATTGTATGCAAGCATATATTATAACACTTATATTATAGGATGCATGAGCATACTATAAAATTAAATCATGCAACTATATATTGTAACATTTATAATATAAATGATGCATGAATAATGCATAACCTATGGTGAGATTTTTACTATATGACATACATTATGACATATATAAATTAAATTAAACCATACATCAAATGCAGAATTTAAACAACAATTATTGGACCAGGATTGGACTCGTAAGCAATTAATTAAATTAACATAACCTTTATATTAAATTAATTAATGGAAATCTAACTATTACAAAATAATAGTCAAACTGATTCAAAATAGGTGAACTGGATCTTGAACCACATGAATCAGACCTCCTAGCACCCGAACCGCTCGAACTAAGCGAATCGGACGTGAAGCAGCTGAACCACGAACCGAACCGTGCATGAACCGGAAAAAACTTTCCATCTCAGAGCGTTGCAACGCTGTGACCTAATGTTGAAACGCTACGAAATTTTTTTCTGTTTCGCTCTTTGCAGCGTTTGAATGCTGAGGTACAACGTTGCAACATTACTGTACAATAGCCATTATACAGTCGTGAAGTCTTTCGATTCTTCTCTGATTTTGGCCTCATTTTCTCAAAAAAAAAAAAAAAAAAAAAACACCGAAAAACTCACGAATGACTCAAGAAAAACAAATTACAGACTCAATTTCAATTAATGCCTTAAAATAAAGAGCCTTTACAAATCAAGTCGTAAAAAAAGCAGTAAAGACTAACAGACCAATCCTAGAACATCCAAAAATTGCAAACCATTCACATTTCACACAAATTCATCAATATGAACACAATACAGAATGTAAAACCCACCAATTTTGTAGAATTAATTTTGAAAAGAGATTTATTCAATAGGAAGCACACAACACACAAAGAGATTTATTCTTTTCTTTGAAAGAAGATGAAAAAAATGAAAATAAAAAACCAAACCCTACACGTCTTCCACCAGAGAGAGAAGAGGAGGATGGAGTTACAACTCCCTTCTCAATTAATTTTCAAACAAAATTAATTACTGACGCGTACACACACACACGGACACGCAACACGCGCACACGCACGTACACATGCACACACGCACGCATGGTTCCCCTAAAGACTAACAGTTTCACTCTTCGCACTACATATATGTTCTTGTGTTGATTGGATATAACCAATCAACAGTGCGATGACCCTTCACAAATTGCTCGTAAGTACAGCTAGGCTAAAAATATCGTTTTGCCCTTGTAGTTACATCTAACTACTTAAGTACCACTGATCTCTCTAATGAACAATAAGTCATAGTCCAACTATGATCAAGTCCCTCTCAGGCCAGGAGAGAGTGTGACCACTATGTTCAAGCCCTGGAATCAGGCCTTAAGGGAACCATTTATCTACTTACCCCTGCATTGGGGAAAGAGTGAATTCCGTCTCGTGTAGCTATGTTTCTAGCTCCCCAGTTAGAAAAATCTTCAAAATAGTAGGCTTGTTGAGTTGGCAATCTGGCCACTTTCACCCATACAAATCAAAGGACCTTCTTCATGAGCAAGAGTTCACATCTCACTCAGGATTCAAGTCATGTCACCTATGGTCATCCTAGTGAAATGTAAGTCTCTATTATTAAGGGCGTTATATAAAGAAACTAACTATTTCATGGTTTGGTCTTATACAAACTCTTTGTATAGGATACCCCTGCTCATATGTCTCCATATGAATGATTAAGATTAGATCATTTATAGTACTTTACAACACTTGTAACACCTACAAAGTAGGCCGTATCTGTAGTGACACAAGGATAAGGTACCCAGCCTTATCCATCTACTACAGACCGTTTAGGTTATTATTTAAACATGATCCACTTGTATGTCTCCACATACTTGTTTAAATTACATGAAATAACCTCAAATCTTAGTTTATTGGATTGAGTATATGCTTATAAAATAACACTTATTTTATTAACAATGATATGTTTATACAAAGTTTACAAACTACGAGATTACAAGAGCATTAAGACACAATCCCCAACAATTTCGTGGTCCGGTCTTATTCAAACTCTTTGCATAGGATACCCGCTCATATGTCTCTACATGAATGGTCAGGATCAAATCATTTGTAGCACTTTACAACACTTGTAACATCTACAAAGCCGGCTGTATCCGTTGTGTCTCTAGGATAAGGTACCCAACCTTGTCCATTTATTATAGACCGCTTAGGTTATTATTTAAACATGATCCACTTGTATGTCCATACACACCTGTTTAAATACATAAAATAACCTAGGATCTTAGTTTATTGGATTGAGTGTATGCTCATAAAATAACAATTGGTTTATACAATGTTTACAAACTATGAGAATACAAGAGATTTAGGACACCAATCCTAACACGAATGTCCAAAGCCTTTGATAAGCACGTGAAGCCTTGATCTTTTCAAGTTGGTGGTATGGTATTTAGTGTAAGAAGATCCATTATCATGATGAGACATACATAAAATAAGTTCACATCTAAATGGGATGGACTCTACATCGTGAAAGAAGTCTACACAAACGGGGCATACAAGATCGTTGATCAAGATGATTGAGAATTGACTCAAATAACGACAAGTTTCTTAGGAAATTTTATGCTTGATAAATATGTAAAAAAAAAATTCCTTATCGTAAGAGTATAAACTGCATGGTGCTCCTAGCCTGCATAAGCTTAAAGGGTGAACGATCCCCTCCCCCTCCTAAGAAAAAAAAATCTTGTAAACTACGTTATGAATTGATCCCTATTCATTATAAATGGTACATAGGTAGCTTAAAAAAATTTAAGTTCATTCGCATTATGAAAAAACATATATATTTTGAACTACGTTATGACTTGATCCATAATCATTATAAAGGGTATGTAGGCAGCTTGAAAGAATCTGAAAGTTCAGTCTAGTAAAAAATATATTCATTCAAACTACGTTATGATTTAATCTCTACTCATTACAAGTGCATTATTCTTAGCAAGTGTACTACTTTTGTCATACAGTACTTTCTCTAAGCTAAACTTGGCTTCCTCTAGTTGGCGAATTTTATCTGTTGGAGTCAATTAGGAAGAAAATGACGAGTGGAACTGGTTATACTTCTCCATCTTATGAGAGGGTTCACCCACAAGTTTCTTTAGAGGTGGAAGATTAGCACCACAAATGTCAAAGATTCCCTCAAATATTTGACGAGCTTCATCTTCGAGATAAAGGACTTTATCAAAAGGAGTACACATGATTTTATTTTGTATATTCTCCCACATGGCCAAAGCAGTGTGGCGTCGAGCATTAGAAACCATGTGGGAAGCGCAAAAATTGGACACCTCAAAAGTAGTCATGAGTGTTATTTTTTCCGCTTGCCTTGAGGCTCTTTAGTAGCAAGAGGGGGGGGGGGAGTGTAGTCGCAATTGTGTCCTTTGATGCTCTAGAATTGCCAATACAAATAAATGCAGAGTCGTAACCATCTAGACTCACCAAGGAATTTTAAGTTTCTCCAATTTGTGGGACTTTCTTTATTGAGGGCACTTTAGAGCAACCAAATCCTTTGCCTTCTTCTTGAGGCTTTAAATGTCTTCAGAAGTGATAAGAGCTCATGAAGCCTGCCTCATTGGTTCATTAGTGGCGTTTGAAAAGTACTAGCCTTCTCGATGGAAAAATCCAAATCACAAGATCTCATTAAAGGTTCATCGCTGCATTGCCCCTCCAGGTTCTAAAAATGAGGGTTCAAGGGTGACTAAAAAACTAAAAAACTAAATAAATAAATCATATGCTGAGAGGAAAAGAATAAGAGGAGTATAAGGAAAGGGAATACATATCAGTAAGTTAGGAGCTCTAAGCATCTCTGAAGCACTTATGACTCCATGGAAAAATTCATCTCCTGACATCTTTACCTTCTTTGAGGATCTTTTTCAATGACGTTCGTTGGTACTACTATGACTCTCTTCTTTATAGGCCAAGGCGACTTCCTAAATGGTAGGTGTGGTTTCTTCGATTAGGTGAATTTACTTGTCGCCCTGGTTGCTTCCTTTGTTCTTGGGTAATTTAGGCTATGATGGAAGAGGTATAGCACTACTTACTAAGCGATGTCAATTTTCTTCAAAATAATTCCCATGTTTAGCCAACCCCCAATCCTAGAAGCGAGGAGTAACTTGATTGTGAGGATCTAGCGTGTGAACAGGCAAAAATACTTGAGAAAATGTTTGACTCATCGTACAGATCCTCCAGTGATATTGCACACTCTGAGTAGTGATAATAGGTGGGATCCCCCTTATATTGTTAGGGATGCCTTAATAAAATCTGAATTGCTTGCCAAATCAATAAGAGTTATATGACTCGATAATTAAGGTGCTCCCATGCTGAGATGATACACAACACGATCATATGCTGGAAAATTGTGAAGACTCGTTAAACGTTAGGTCTTCATTATTAGTCATGCGATCATGTTTATTCCTTCTCTGGATATTTATGTGCCATCGGATGCTTGCGCCTCTATGAATTAGCTCTCAAGCATCATATTTATTAAAATAAATTGCTCCGTTTTCACTAGAAAAGTTAACCATTTTCGGACCCCGAATATCCATAGAGATGAAATAATGACTGTTAAAATAATGAGCTAACATATCGTGGACATAGTGCATAGGAAAGTAGAAGTCCATACGTTCAATTGGGTTTGAAGTCTCGGCTATCACTTCTAGGCCATGATATATGTTTGCTAGAACTGGGACCGCAAGACTAAAGACATGTCCATTGATGATCAATTGGTGATTCTAAAGATCCTAGTCGAATGTAAGCTCCCTTCTGGGGAAATACAAAAAGATACAACCAAAAAGACAAAAAAATAGCTAGGTACGTCTTGTTCTGCAAGTTGCCCTATATCCCGAGCTCCATAAAAAACATATTTTCTCTACTCGTCCATTCGCGGTACTTAATCCCTGCACCACTTAGACTATGGATATAACGAGAGTGGGAAAATTTCTTCTATTTTTTCGAGAGGTTTATCGTACTTTCGAGTACTTAGAAACCAGAATAAAGTCCAGACTATTGAATGTTATTCCTGGAAAAGGTGGCTACAAGTTTTTGGGAGGCATCTGTCATTCTTTCATGAGCCAATTAATTCATCTAAGGCTTAGAATAACCTCCTCGTAAAAGCATCCCTTAATTGGAAGGGCCCTAAAGGAATGTGAGTCCGACAAAGAAATTAATACTTCTATTCTTTAAAATCCATACATTTCTATTCTTTATCAAAGGCACTTCTGTTGATAAATTGGGATGGATCATGTCGTTATCCAAATATGGCGAAGAATTCGTAAAAAGATCAACTAGTAGCTCTTTAACAAGAAAGCTAAGTCCGTCTATTACAGGCTGGTTTCTATTTGCAAGAATTACAAGATACTTTTGTCCATGTAAGATACGTTCAGTAAAGTTAACCATGTTTCTGCAAAAAAAAAAGAAGAAAAAAAGGGTGATAAGTCACAAACGAGAATGGAAGCGCCTAAGGGTTTAAAATAGGGCGAACTCCATCAGGCTTTATTATACTCTAAGCCCGAGTAGGTGGGAGATGATAAAGGGCACAAATGCCAAGGAATGTGTCATGTGATATTTCCATCCTCACACGTGTTTTAACGAGGAGTTGATTTACACTGAGATCAAAGTCAATAGAACATTGATATCGAAGCAATAAGAGCACTGTCCGGAGCTAAGTAGGTGTTGTTAGTTCTACTTAACCCAAAACAATCAATATTTATAAAGTTCGAACAACAACCTAACTAACTTATAGTTAAAGTAGAAGTAAGAGGTCGATCAATAAGGAAATGTTATTTAATCTTTTCTTTAACCAAGCTTAACTATGAAAGCTATAAAACGGGGGTTTTTTATTAAAACAAGAAACATGCTAAAAATCAAAAGATAAAGGATAGTTGTAACCAAGTTTAGAACAATATTTCTTCTAATCCAAGTTAGACATTCATTGCCATTCTTATCATTGAATTCTACAAATTTAATTCACAATCGGATTAAGCACGCAACTACTTACTTAATCTAGATTAAACTAGTCTCTACAAAGGCGGACAACTAACATAACCTAGTCAAGAAAGCGTCCTAATCAACGATTAAGGTAGGATAGCCCAAACCCTAATCTATCTACATGCTTATACCTCTATTGGGTTCCTTAGCGGTCATAAAGAAGAGAAAAAACATGCATTAAGTTCTTAGGATTCAATTGCGTCAATTATTTGTTAAGATAGCTTACTCAATTAACCGAATTTTCTCCAAATCTAGTAATTATTGCGTCTTAGGTTAGTCAACCATTCAACACACAATTACTATTGCCTCTTAGAGATATTGGCTAGACATTCTGTCGAACACATTAAAAGCAACGTATTCAATCATGAATGAATGTGACAAAACCAAGCATCTAGGCTAAACATGCTCAAGATATAGATCATTCAATATGCTTCAAGAATTAAAACCAGATTCAAGAATACTCAAATTCAGATTGCTAATGATAAAGAAAAGTAGAAAACTCAAAAGAATTTGCAAAAACTCTTGAAATAGAAACAAGATTCAATTACTTCATAAACCCATAGATAAATTAATGAAGAATTACAATTTATTAATTACAAATAAAAAATATACCAAAATCTAACCTAGGTAGGAAACAAAATTACCATAGAGACTAATTTATACAGAGAGAAATTCCAGTCTCCATCGAAATTGTGCTTCCTGCCCAAAAATGGGTTTTTCTTTCCGAAGTTTCTCTTAAAAAATGCTCTTTCAAAATGATATCCTCTTTTTTGAATGATGTTTTTCTGAAGAATTAAACTTACAACAAAGCGTCATGAGGCGCGGGGACGAATTGCATCAAAAGCCGAAAAAAAAGAATGAATGCATCGAGTTTTCTGTTTCATACTCGATATGTGATATTTGAGGTCAATACTCGATGCTCAATTACTCGGTAGCATTCACTCGATGACCTTTTAAGTATTTAATCGATGACTCGCTAGCTTTACTCGATGGCATTCTGGGCATTTACTCGATGCCCTTTTTACTCTATGGCAATTTACTCGATGGATGCTTATACTCGATGGTTGTTTAATAGCCTTACTCGATTTTACTCTATAGTATTATGCTAAATACTCGATGAAATTTTGGTGTTTACTCGATTCTCTTCAATTCGTTGATTTTTTATAGCTTGTAAAAATATAAGCTATTAGAATTATAAGGGTTGATGAGCAGAATATGCGTTGATATTGATAAGAATTCATGTGAAAAAGTGAGCTTGCATCGATCAGCACTGAAAATCCCCGTTAACCCTATATCATGTGTTATTCTGCGTCAAAATGTCTATTTTTATAGCTATCGTAGGAATCGATCACATGCGTTGATCCCAGACTATTGCAAAGTTGATCACATGCGTTGATCTTTATAAAGACCAGTTTGTTGCATAGAATGCTGCAACTACATAGTGATAACTGTGATAGAAGGTCGATTGCAAAGTGGATGAAATGTGTTGATACTTCAGAAGAAACAATCATGAACTCATATATTAAGAGTATCAAAGAGATAAGAGATGATGTAATTTCACCACCACGTCAGAAATGGCAGTGATTCAGAGTGGGACTACCAATGTTGTTGGCGTTTGAGCTCTATAAATAGAGCCTTTGAGCCTACATTCACGGATCCAAGTCTCTACCTTAGGCTGATTCTTGTGATCACAGATAAGAGCATGAGCAGATAGTCTTTGAGAGTTCTTCATTCTCACAACCCTTTTCGAGTGACAACCGAAGCTTTACGGGAGATAAAGCTCGAGAGGGACTACTCCACCACCCATCCATGGCACCATCGACAACCTTGATATATATCTGATAGAAGCAAGATATTGCCTACATCTAGCCCTCCACCTCTTTTTTTATCTCTATATTGTATTACATTTTGGCTTAAAACATTAATATATTTTGTGATCAATGCATCTCTCTAGTTCCTTCAACACCATTTTCATCATCTTCTTCTACTTTATCATCTTTTACTTTTATCACAATTAGTTAAGTGTTGATTGCAAGAGTTATCGCATACTCAATCATGCGGTGAGATATGACACATGTAGCAACCTACCGAGAGGTGTGCGTTGCACGAGTATAGTGAACCAATCCTCTTTGCTTAGTGCGAAGCTATCACAATGCTTGTCTATGAGCTGAGTTGCTATAACCAACTGCCCAAGAGGGTAAGTAGTGGACAACACTAAGCAAAGTAAGTAGTATTCCTAGAGATAGGAATAATCTTATGCTCAACGCAACCATGCGTTATAGAGATATAAGCATGTGGCTGACCACCGAGAGGTGTGAGACTTATTAGTGTGACGAGCTGGATTACCCTTGCGACCAAGTTTAATGATGCGGTGAATTTATCCTCTCCACAATTCTACTTCTCCATGCATCTTATTACGTGTTAACAGTTGTCGCATCTCTACCAATTCTTATAGTCAAACTTCCATTGCTCACTCTGTTTAGTTAGGAGTAGGAGTAGCGCATAGTTAATTAACTTCTTTCTTTTTATTTTTACTCTCCGCCTGAAACGTATTACTTTACAAACATCATTTAGTGCAAGTCCCCGTGTTCGACCTCGGATCATCTCGAGAAACTTCTGTTCTCGTTATACTCGGCAAGAGAGCAAGAAAACTTGTGATAGGAACGAATGGTCATCGTATACACGATTAATGCATATTGCATATTCTTCAGTTTAACACATGACCATCAACGCATATAAAAAAAGACTATATTTTCCTCTCACTAATTTTCTTGGTCATTTTTTTTTTTATCTTTTTAGCACAATTTTCTCTTAATGTCTCCTAAATGCCTTGGGGTTTTACCTAGAAAATTAGCATTAAAGTAAATAATGAACAAAATTTTGGGAAAATTAACATAGAAAATATTCATCCTTTAAAAACCTAACAAAACATCCCCAACTTAACTCTTGGTCATCCCGAGCAAGTCTAAAACAGAAATATGCATACATTCAAGCAAAAATATGAATATCAATCACGCATTCATTCAGAGAACTCATTAAAAAATGTTAATATGTTCATGTGGTTTACTCATAAATTTGATTCATATATTTCTTTTCAAAAATCAAGCAAACGAATGATACAAATGGGAAATTAAACCTTTAAAATTTTTCTAAAAACAAATTGAAGCCTACTTTTGAAAAGAAAATGTATTTTTCTTGTAAAAGCCATAAAAGAAAAGACTACTCAGTTTTAGTTTATTTAAAGGCTAAAACTAGTAGAAAGGCTATATCCAACTCTCAATTCCTTTTCGTCCTACACTGGCTTGGTTCTCAGTCTATGATACACCCGATATAAAAGTGGATCTAGTTTTGGTATATAGCTAAAATGGTTTATAAGTATATGAGTGAGATTAGATACCTCATCCTGGTGACACTATTGAATATCACCCACTTTGTATACTGATACAAACAATGTGATCCCAAAATCATTCATGTGGAGACATGCGAGTGGAGACATTCTATGCAATGAGTTTGCATAAGATCGGAGCTCAAAATAGTCATTTTTCTTTATAACGACCGTTTACTGTTAAAACTAACTTTTTCAAATTTGATGACCTAGGGTAACTCGATCTTAATCCTGAGCTTACTACGAACTCTTGTTTATTTGGGATTATCCTTTGACCTACATAGGTGAGTGTAGTCCAACAACACTGCTCAATAAGCCTCCCATTTTGAGGATAAGACCAGATATATAGCTAGGGGCATAGTCTTGCAAGATGAAATACACTCCTACCCGACTTAGGGTTAGTAGATAGGTTGTTCTCTTAAGTACTGATTTCTAGTCTTGAACAATGGGGCCCCGCTCTCTCATTAGGGTCATGGTTTATTAGTTGGACTATAAACCCATTGTTCAATAAAAGCTCAGTGGGAGCTTAAAGAGCAAGATATATATACAGGGGTAAAACGATAATTTGGACCTAGCTGTAAATACGAATGACCTGTGAAGGATTGACTTACTGATTATGGTTAGAGTGAACATAAATATATCTACAGTGAGAAGAGTGCAACTATCGAGCTATAGTGGTGTATCTCAATAGTAATGATAATTGATTAATTCGGTCTAAAGAGTTTAGCCAATTAATATCAAATCATTGGAGCTCATGATCTGTAGGTCCATAAGGTCCCTCTACTAGCTCGTATTAGTGAATTGAGCGGATTTGAAATGTTCAAAATCAAAATTAGAGTTTTGAATTTGAAGCGTTCAAATTCAATTTAGGGTTTGTTTGATATGTTTAATTTAATAAAATTAAACGTAATCGGAGATATTAGAATATTTAAATATTGATTTAAATATTGAATTATATGAATAGAATTCATGTATAAATTAGGTGTTTGATTAATTTAATATTTGATATTACATTATTAATTAATTAATTAATTAAATTTGTTCAATTAATTAATTAAATTAGAAACATTTTTCATTTTTAAAATTTAGATTTGAAATTTAATTTTTATTTTGCTGAAAATTAGAATTAAATTTTGAAAAAGGAATTCAATTAATTGGAAATTCCACTTTAGTGGAATTTTTCCATTTTTGTGTTTGCTTAAGTGGTTTTCCACAAATTAAACATCTACCCTTTTGAGATCATGCTTTTGACAGTGTCAATCAGCATTATCTTCAAATGGCTGCATGAATTGAAGAAATAAAAGAGTTCAATTTCTGAGTTTTTATCATTCATGCAAATTGAAATTATGGAATTTCCCAATCTCTCTAAAACCCTCTTACTTCCCTCACTTAATTAGCCTTAATTCAAAGATTCCACTTTTCAATATGATTTAGAGGATAGTAGAAAAGATCACTGTGGTGGTTCATTACTGATTTGAGGATCCAATTCGAGCAGAGGAGCTGTGATTGAACAAAATCATCAAATGTTGTATTTCATGAAACCCTTTATTTACAAAATCTATTTTTAGCATGCTTTTAAACTCAAATGAAGTGTAATTAGAATGCTTATTGATTCTAATTACTTCTGCTGCATTTTAATTTACTTTATCAATTGGTATCAGAGAATGATTTGTGCACTCAATTAACGTTAATTTGAGTTTGGTGAGTGAATTTCTAAGAATGCTTGTTTTGTAGACTGATATGGTTGAAATTCAACTTTGGCATTAGATTTCTCTTTGATTATGAAGTTTAATTTGTAATTGACTCTTGATTGATGAGCTTATATGTGTGCTCTAGAGTCTATAATTTTATTAGAGTCAATAGAATTGAAATTAAGCAGGGATAGCTACAAAAAATTGGAGTTGAAGCTACTGCCAGGCAGCGTTGCAACGTTGCTCTTGATGAAGCCCATGGCGTTGCAATGCTGGGTTGGAGCATTGCAATGCTACTCATCCCAGCCTAGAAATGCACGCGTTTGTGAGGCGGTTCGCAAATGATGGAGTAATATAACATGCAATGAAAGAATTCAGGATCAATAAGCCCTTAAACTATATTTAATTTGAGTTTTAAACATGCTACTCATGAAGTTTTCAAAAGAGGGTTTGAACATGACAATACCTTTGTAGTTCTCTTCACGATTTCAGTAGAATCTCCACAAGTTTGAGCTGGTTTCTTCAGATAGACCACCAACAAGATCTTCTCAACGATGCTCAAGAAGAAATGTGTGGTGGAAACACTCTAATCAAGCTGAATTGAAGATGAACGATAGAGGGTGTAGTAAGGTTTCAATTTTACAGCAACTTGGATAAAGAACTCAGAGTTCTCTCTCTATTCCATACATGAAGCTTTATTATATAGACTTAATTCATGCATTAGAAGATGGTTGCATGTAGGGCAGCTTCTACTTGGTATTAATTGAAGAACTCATAGTGGATTTTTGTGATAAAACACCATAAATGATGTTAGTGGATTTTTCCATTTTTTAGGAAAAATCCACTAACTCTTAATCAATTTCAATTAAATTGATTTTTCTTTTGAATAAAACTATTTTATTTAAAATTTAGTTTTATATAATTAATTCAAAATTAATTAATTTAAATAAAACTATTTTAATTAATTAATATCTTAATATTAAATTAATAAAACATCAATTCCACCAGTATGATTCAAATTCATATAGTCAATATTTAAATCATAATTTAAATATTAATTGATTCTTCAATCTTGTTTTCATTTCGATTAAATTAAACGTTTAAAATGCATCATATACAATCAATTAAAAACCTTAAAAATTGAATTTGAACATTTCAAATTCATAACCCTAAATTCAAAATTCATCCAATCAATTACTCAATTCATTATTCCAATTTATGAGCTAGTAGATGGACCAATTGGACCTACGGATCATGGCTCCAACGATTTGTAATCAATTGGTTGGACTCTTTAAACCGAATTAATTACTTTTCGTTAACTAACAAGACACACCACTGTAGCTCGATAGTTGCACTCTCCTCACTATAGATGTATTTCTGTCCATTGTTAAACATAATCAGTAAGTCGATCCTTCACAGGTTGTTCGTATTTACAGTTGGGTCAAAATTACTATTTTACCCTTGTAAATACATCTTGTTTCTTAAGCTCCAACTGATGCTCTAATAAACAATTGATTCATAATACCACTTTTGAATCATGTGCCTCTCTATCATGAGAAGGCGGGGCTCAATTGTTCAAGATCTGGAATCAGCACTTAAGAGAACAACCTAGCTGCTAACCCTAAAACGGGTAGGAGAGAATTTCATCTCGCAGAGCTATGTCCCCAACTATCTATCCGGTCTTATCCGCAAAATGGAAGGCTCATTGAGTAGTGTTGTTGAACTACTCTCACCCATGCAGATCAAAGGACAATCCAGAATAAACAGGAGTTCATAGCTAGCTCAAGATTAAGATCGAGTTATCCTAAGTTACTTTAGTACGAAATAGTCAGTTTTAACAGTAGACGGTCGTTATAAAGAAAAGTGACTATCTCATGGTCCAGTCTTTATGCAAACTCATTGCATAGGATGCCCCACTCACATGTCTCTATATGAATGATTTGTGGATCACATCATTTGTATTAATTATACAAAATGGGCTGCATCTAATAGTGTTACCAAAATGAGATACCCAATTTCATCCATATACTTATAGACCATTTAGGCTATATACTTTTAACTTAATCCTGTTTATGTCACTAGATAGAGTTAAAGAATTCATATTATAGCCATGAATATGTTTATTGGATTTTCATAATAGAATGCAATATCAACAACTTTATCGAATAAG
The DNA here is from genome assembly GCF_027475165.1 of Benincasa hispida. Lineage (NCBI taxonomy): Eukaryota > Viridiplantae > Streptophyta > Magnoliopsida > Cucurbitales > Cucurbitaceae > Benincasa > Benincasa hispida. The sequence continues at coordinate 2,265,796 of NC_143488.1, forward strand.
ATACTCAATAATATTTTATTGATAAATAGAATGTTTATTACAAAATTTACGAACTGCGAGTTTTAGGACATTCCCAATAATGGGTTAAATCTAGTTCGACCAGTTTTGATGGTTTCTGGTCCGATTCAGCCACTCTGGGTTTGGTTCAGCCATCTTGGGTCCGGTTCAGCCCATTTTAGACCGGTTCAACCTCATTTGGAGAATTTGAAGGTTGGTTCGGATGGTTTGAGTCCGGTTCGGGTTGGTTCAAGTGGTCCAATTACAACATGAAGCTGTTTTTAGGTTGTTTTTGTAATAATTAATAGGGGTGTCAAAAAACCCGATGACTGGAAAAAATCGATCAACCCAACCCAACCTGTTCGATTTGGGTTGGATTATGAACTTTTTTGGGTTGGGTTGGGTTCAAATAAATGAAAATTTTATGGGTTGGGTTGGTTCATGGGTCACCTAAAATAATCCAAACCAACCCGAACCAATCCGAACTTATTATTAACTTTAAAATATTTTTTTTTTGCTTATGTACAATTAGATATACTATATTTATTTTAGTTTTCTTTAATTTTATAAGTTTTTTGGATAATTTATTCTTCAACAACTCTTAAAAATAGTTTTTTTTTTACACTTTGAAAAAATATTATACATTTATATAAATCGAAATTGAGTTATTAATCTTAATTCATATATGAAAATAGTTAAATCAAATTTTTACATATTAATATTTTACTTTCTTTTATAAAAAAATTTAAATAAATGACCCGAGTTACCCGAACCAACCCAACCCAAATGTTTTATGGTTGGGTTGGGTTGGGTTGGGTTTATTTTTTAATGAGAGTTATTTGGGTGAAAAAAAATTACAACCCGATCAATTGGATTGGATCTAAAAAGTATTTCAACCCAACCCAACCTAACTCACAAACACCCCTAATAATTAGTTATTTTGCTTGCTTTAGATGCCAAAGTTGAACCATTTTGGCGTTGTTTAAATATTTTATGCATGTGATCTATGTTATATTTAAATTAAACATGTTTGTGCATATATTATGCCATGTAGATTTAAAATCCCACCATAGGAAAGCATGTTGCATGCATAATCATATAAGTGTTATATAAAAGTTTGAATGCCTTTGATGTTTGTTATGAATACAAAGCATGTCCATATTTTATAAGTTGTTATAAAGTTGGATTAGACATTTAAAATTCATAACAAAGATAAGAAGCGTGCTCACTTAGGTTAACGACTTGTTTTAAGAGTTAGAATAGGTCGTTATCTCATAAAATTCGGTTACAAACTCAATCGGACCATAATCCTGTCTAAGGATAGAGGTATTTAAGTTGACGGTTTACATAACACCTGCTACCTAGGGATTATGGCCAAAATGTTGAGCGTTGTTAACTGCTTTTATGAGCTTGCGTGAGCAATGTGAGATAATAAAATGGTTTTATCACCTAAGCATCGTAGGTTAAATCCAAATATAAGAGTTATGTTTGGAAAAATCACATAGACTTAGGATGTTTATTAGTCAGAATATAACTAAGTAAAACAATATCCAAACATTGAGAATACTTGGGTGGGAGATTAACAATATATACAATATATCGTGTTTAGTTCTCACATCCCCAAGAGTTCACACCGTGAGATCCATGCTCGTCTTTATGTCGCTTTTACCGCGACTACTCCATTCAGAAAGTGTTTACATGGGTTAATAACAAGGTGAATAGAGGAAGTAGTTCATAGTAAGTGGGTGAAGCATGCCAACATATCCTATGGTCTCATCAGAACCATGAGATTCTTATGTTGCGACTGCTGTCGTTTTTTGACGACACTAGCTAGTCGTTAACCGTGGTGATTCCCTCGGAGGGTTGTATCATAAGATTCGGAAAAACCCAAACTTCATAAATGAATAGGGTTTCATAGCTCCATCTTGAATATTGTTTTTTTTTTCGAGGGCATATTCATACCATTCTATGAAATCTAAAAATAGAAGGTCACATTTACAAGAGTTACTATGTGTTAGTAAGTTCTTGACCGAAAATGGTAACTAAATGACTATAGGAATAAGAGTTATTATGAATATAGTATTTGGTCAAGATTGTCTCGCTTTAGTGAAGAAATTTTTTACTGCCCCTCGGTAGCATCTATTTTGACTCACTAAAGTATCATTGCAAATGAATAAAGAAATATGGATACTTCATTACTTTTGCTAAATTTCAGCAATGTCGAACTCGATTATACAACTACTAGCTTCTGATAAATTCAATGGAGAAGGGTACTCAAACTGGAAGTCAAATATAAATAAAATACTTGTCGTTGATGATTTAAGGTTTATTTTAATGGAGGAATTTTCTCCTCTTACTAGTTCAAACGCTAACCGAAATATTTGGGAAGTCTACGAAAAAAGGGCTTGGACAAACGAGAAGGCCAGAGCCTATATCTTAGTGAGCATATCTATGTGCTCAACAAGAAGCTGAAGCCATGGTCACTGCACGTGAGATCATGGCGTTATTGCAAGAGATGTTCGGGCAACCGTCTTCTTTGATTCGACATGTAGCTATTAAATACATCTATAACTCTCGCATGAAAGAAGGGACATCTTTTAGAGAACATGTCCTAGACATGATGGTCCATTTCAACATTGCGAAAGCTCATGATGTTGTCATAGATGAAAGAAGTCAAGTTAGTATGATAATGGAATATCTTTCAAAGAGCTTTCTGACATTTCATACTAATGCAGTAATGAATAAGATTGATTACAATTTGACCACTCTTCTGAATGAACTACAGACTTATCAATCCTTGATGAAAAACAAAGAAAGGGAATCAAATGTTGTTTCACAAAAGAAATCTCTAAAGGGATCTTCCTCTGGAATGAAACCTTCAGAGAAAAAGAAGTGTGTTTCTTCTTTAAAGGATAAGAGTATCCAGATGAAGAAGAAAGGAAAAGGGAAGAAGAAAACCCCTGCTAAGAACAACAAGAATAAAGCACCTAAAGGAAAATGTGTCCACTGCAATGAAGACAAGCATTAGAAACGTAATTGCCCACAGTATCTTGCGGAAAAGAGAGCTGAAAAGTAAAAACAAGGTAAATCAGATTTACTTATAGATGAAACATGTTTAGTGGAAAGTTCTTGATTAACCTGGATACTGGATTCAGACGCCGCTAACTATATTTGCACTTTTCTTCAGGAAACTAGTTCTTGGACTCAGCTTTCAGAAAATGAAATGACTTTCAAAGTGGGAACATGTGAAGTCATTTTAGTAGAAGGAGTGGGAGATGTCAAGTTATATTTCGGAGATTCTTTCATTTTGCTAGAAAATATATATTATGTACCAAAAATGAAAAGAAACTTGATCTTCGTATCTTATCTACTAGAAATTATGTATAAAGTAACTTTTGAAATCGATGAAGTGTTCATTTCTTCAAGAGATGTTCATATTTTCTATAATAGACTTGAAAATAACTTATATGTATTAAAATCGACTGAAGCAAAAGCCATTTTAAGTATAGAGATGTTCAAAACAGCGGAAACTCAAAATAAAAGCAAAATTTTTTTCTAAACGCCTATCTTTGGCACATCAGACTTGGTCACATAAATCTCAACAGGATTGAGAGATTAATAAAAAATGGTTATCTAAATTAGTTGGAAGACAACTCATTACCTCCGTGTAAATATATCTTGAGGGTAAAATGACCAAGAGATCTGGTGAAGCATGCCAACATATCCTATCATCCTATGGTCTCATCAGAACCATGAGATTCTTATGTTGCGACTGCTGTCGTTTTTTGACGACACTAGCTAGTCGTTAACCGTGGTGATTCCCTCGGAGGGTTGTATCATAAGATTCGGAAAAACCCAAACTTCATAAATGAATAGGGTTTCATAGCTCCATCTTGAATATTGTTTTTTTTTTCGAGGGCATATTCATACCATTCTATGGAATCTAAAAATAGAAGGTCACATTTACAAGAGTTACTATGTGTTAGTAAGTTCTTGACCGAAAATGGTAACTAAATGACTATAGGAATAAGAGTTATTATGAATATAGTATTTGGTCAAGATTGTCTCGCTTTAGTGAAGAAATTTTTTACTGCCCCTCGGTAGCATCTATTTTGACTCACTAAAGTATCATTGCAAATGAATAAAGAAATATGGATACTTCATTACTTTTGCTAAATTTCAGCAATGTCGAACTCGATTATACAACTACTAGCTTCTGATAAATTCAATGGAGAAGGGTACTCAAACTGGAAGTCAAATATAAATAAAATACTTGTCGTTGATGATTTAAGGTTTATTTTAATGGAGGAATTTTCTCCTCTTACTAGTTCAAACGCTAACCGAAATATTTGGGAAGTCTACGAAAAAAGGGCTTGGACAAACGAGAAGGCCAGAGCCTATATCTTAGTGAGCATATCTATGTGCTCAACAAGAAGCTGAAGCCATGGTCACTGCACGTGAGATCATGGCGTTATTGCAAGAGATGTTCGGGCAACCGTTTTCTTTGATTCGACATGTAGCTATTAAATACATCTATAACTCTCGCATGAAAGAAGGGACATCTTTTAGAGAACATGTCCTAGACATGATGGTCCATTTCAACATTGCGAAAGCTCATGATGTTGTCATAGATGAAAGAAGTCAAGTTAGTATGATAATGGAATATCTTTCAAAGAGCTTTCTGACATTTCATACTAATGCAATAATGAATAAGATTGATTACAATTTGACCACTCTTCTGAATGAACTACAGACTTATCAATCCTTGATGAAAAACAAAGAAAGGGAATCAAATGTTGTTTCACAAAAGAAATCTCTAAAGGGATCTTCCTCTGGAATGAAACCTTCAGAGAAAAAGAAGTGTGTTTCTTCTTTAAAGGATAAGAGTATCCAGATGAAGAAGAAAGGAAAAGGGAAGAAGAAAACCCCTGCTAAGAACAACAAGAATAAAGCACCTAAAGGAAAATGTGTCCACTGCAATGAAGACAAGCATTAGAAACGTAATTGCCCACAGTATCTTGCGGAAAAGAGAGCTGAAAAGTAAAAACAAGGTAAATCAGATTTACTTATAGATGAAACATGTTTAGTGGAAAGTTCTTGATTAACCTGGATACTGGATTCAGACGCCGCTAACTATATTTGCACTTTTCTTCAGGAAACTAGTTCTTGGACTCAGCTTTCAGAAAATGAAATGACTTTCAAAGTGGGAACATGTGAAGTCATTTTAGTAGAAGGAGTGGGAGATGTCAAGTTATATTTCGGAGATTCTTTCATTTTGCTAGAAAATATATATTATGTACCAAAAATGAAAAGAAACTTGATCTTCGTATCTTATCTACTAGAAATTATGTATAAAGTAACTTTTGAAATCGATGAAGTGTTCATTTCTTCAAGAGATGTTCATATTTTCTATAATAGACTTGAAAATAACTTATATGTATTAAAATCGACTGAAGCAAAAGCCATTTTAAGTATAGAGATGTTCAAAACAGCGGAAACTCAAAATAAAAGCAAAATTTTTTTCTAAACGCCTATCTTTGGCACATCAGACTTGGTCACATAAATCTCAACAGGATTGAGAGATTAATAAAAAATGGTTATCTAAATTAGTTGGAAGACAACTCATTACCTCCGTGTAAATATATCTTGAGGGTAAAATGACCAAGAGATCTGGTGAAGCATGCCAACATATCCTATGGTCTCATCAGAACCATGAGATTCTTATGTTGCGACTGCTGTCGTTTTTTAACGACACTAGCTAGTCGTTAACCGTGGTGATTCCCTCGGAGGGTTGTATCATAAGATTCGGAAAAACCCAAACTTCATAAATGAATAGGGTTTCATAGCTCCATCTTGAATATTGTTTTTTTTTTCGAGGGCATATTCATACCATTCTATGGAATCTAAAAATAGAAGGTCACATTTACAAGAGTTACTATGTGTTAGTAAGTTCTTGACCGAAAATGGTAACTAAATGACGCCTATGCAAACTACACATTGTGTTAGTAGGTTTGAGTTGGCGATTTGGCCACTCACATCTATGCAAATCAAAGGACCTCCCTCAAAGGCAGGAGTTCCCAACCCACTCAGGATTAAGGTCATGTTACCTATGGTCATCCTAGTGAAGTGAAGTCTCTGTCATGAACAACGTTATATAATGAGACTATACACTTTGTGGTCTGGTCTTATACAAACCGCTTTGTATAGGACGCCTCCGTTCGCATGTCTCCATATGAATGATCAAGATCAGACCATCTGAACCACTCATAATGCTTGTAACAATCTACAAAGTAGGCCGCATCCGTAGTGTCACCAGGATAAGGTTTCTCTACTATATCCATATACTACAGACCATTTAGGTTATCACTTAAGGCATGATCCACTTGTATGTCTCCACATACATGCTTAAGTTACAACGACAACCTGGGATCTTAGTTTATTGGTTTGTACTAAAGTAAATAAAACATCTCATGTTTCATAGACAACAGTGAAGAAAATATCTCATATTATTACATCACAAGCGTTTGTTCAATTCAGGTGTTTACAAACTACAGAACCCAACGAGAGTTTAGGGCATCAACCCCAACAGTGGGAGGGTTGTTCATCAGCCTGACCACTACATGGGTTTAATATAAACTCAGGTCATTATACCTAATGATGGCCTAGAGGATCCATTGACCTTAAGCAGGCAACGGAAGATGTTGATAGGGAATAATGGATAAAATTCGTGGACCTAGAAATGAAGTCAATGTACTTTAATTCTATCTAGGAACTTGTAGATCAACCACATAAAGTTAATCCTATAGGTTGTAAATGGATCTACAAGAGAAAGTGAGATCAAACTAGCAAGGTGCAAACCTATAAAGCTAGACTCGTGGCAAAAGGTTTTACTCAAAGGAAGGGGGTAGACTATGAAGAAACCTTCTCCCCTGTTGCTATGATAAAATCAATAAGAATACTTTTACCATTGCTGCATATTATGATTATGAGATATGAAAAATGGATGTCAAGACAGCTATTTTGAATGACCATTTTGATGAAAGTATTTTCATATCTCAACCAAAAGGTTTCATTGAACAAGGTCAAGAACAAAAAGTTTGTAAGCATAAAAGATCCATTTATGGGTTAAAACAAGCCTCTAGATCGTGGGATATAAGATTTGACACTGTGACCAAATCTTATGGCTTTGAACAGAATGTTGACGAACTTTGTGTTTATAAGAAGATAATCAACAAAACTGTAGCTTTCTTGGTCCTTTATGTTGATGATATCTTGCTCATTGGGAATGGGATAAGTTTCCTTGCTGATGTAAAGTGATGGTTTGCATCACAATTCCAAATATCTTGCTCATTGGGATCCAAATTGTTCGAAATCGCAAGAACAAAACGCTGGCACTGTCACAAGTATCTTATATTGATAAGATGTTGTCAAGGTATAATATGTAAAATTCCAAAAAGGGTATGTTACCTTTTAGACATAGAATTCATTTGCCAAAGGTGCAGTGTCCTAAGATGCCTCAAGAAGTTGAGGAAATGAAAAGAATTCAATATGCATCAGCAGTTGGGGAGTCTGATGTATGCTATACTGTGTACACAACTCGACATATGCTTTGCAGTTGGAATTGTCAGCAGGTTCCGTCCAACCCTGGACACAGTCATTGGATTGCTGGTAAGAACATCCTCAAATATCTCCGAAGAACAAAGGACTATATGCTTGTGTATAGGCCTACGGATTTGACCTTTACAGGATACACTGATTTTAATTTTCAGACTGGTGTAGATTCGAGGAAATCTACTTCAAGATCAATTTTTACTCTTAATGGAAGAGTTATAGTGTGGAGAAGCATCAAACAAATTTATATTGCTAACTCCACAATGGAAGCTGAATATGTAGTTGCATGTGAAGCACTAAAGAAGCGGTGTGGATACGTAAGTTCTTGACGGATTTAGAAGTAATTCCAAATATGCATCTGCCTATCACTCTGTATTGCGATAACAATGGAGCAGTTGCCAATTCAAAAGAACCGAGAAGTCATAAACGTGGAAAATACATCGAAAGAAAGTATCATCTCATCAGGGAGATAGTACACCGAGTAGACGTGATAGTCACGAAGATAGCCTCAGGAGATAATTTTGTTGATCCATTTACGAAGGCCCTCTAAGCTAAAGTGTTCGAGGGTTACTTGGTCGGACTAGGTCTTCGAACTTCATAATCTAGGCAAGTGGGAGAATGTCAAGGATATACACATGCCCTAGTTTATTGTATTTTCTCTTTATTTTCTCAACATTGTAAACATTATATATTTGTATATATTTGTAACTCACAGAAGTATTAGTCCAAGTGGGAGATTGTTGGGAATATCCTAAAACTTGCAGTTCATAAATGTTAACATATTCTATTTATCAATAAAAGTATTATTGAGTTTTTCATTCAATCAATAGTCATTGATATTGCATTCTATTATAAAAATCCAATAAACGAGTCCATGACTATAATTTGAATACTTTAACTTTATGTGGAGACATAAAAGTAGATCAAGTTTTAGTATATAGCTCAAATGGTCTATAAGTATATGGGTGAGATTGGGTACCTCATCATGGTGACACTATTGAATGCGGTCCACTTTGTTACAAACCTTGTGATTCCAAAATCATTCATGTGGAGACATGCGAGTGGAGGCATTCTAAGCAATGATTTGCATAAGATCGGAGCTCGAAATAGTCATTTTTCTTTATAATGACTGTTTACTGTTAAAACTGACTTTTTCAAATTTGATGACCTAAGGTAACTCGATCTTAATCTTGAGCTTACTATGAACTTCTGTTTATTTGGGATTATCCTTTGATCTGCATAGGTGAGAGAAGTCCAACAACACTGCTCAATAAGCCTCCCATTTTGAGGATAAGACTGGATAAATAGCTGGGGACATAGTTCTACAAGATGCAATTCACTCCTACCCGACTTAGGCTTAGTAGATAGGTTATTCTCTTAAATACTGATTCCTGGTCTTGACCAATGAGGCCCCACCCTCTCATTAGGGTCATGGTTGATTAGTTGGATTATAAACCAATTGTGCAATAAATGCTTAATGGGTCATAAGGTGCAAGATGTATTTACAGGGGTAAAATGGTAATTTGGACCTAGCTCTAAATACAAAGGACTTGTGAATGATTGACTTACTAATTATGGTTAAAATAGGCAGAAATATATCTACAGTGAGGAGAGTGCAACTATTGAGCTATAGTGTAATTAGAATTTTTTTTTATTCTGATTACTTCCGCTGCATGTTAATTTACTCTATCATAGGCAAGATTGGAAAAGAAAAGTAGAAGAGTGAAGGAAAGATCGGAAAAAAAAGAAAGAAAGAAAGAAAACACTTTCAAGGAAGAAGAATGAAAGAAAGTTCACCAAAAAAAGAAGAGGGTGGAAAATTACCAGTCTCCTCGGCTAGAGTCAGAAGTAATGATTGGTCAAATTTATAGAGAAGTCTTAATTTAAATCCTTGTTGAATTTCACCTCGAACCAAATATTTTCATAAATCAAATATAGAAATTCCTCTACAAAATGGGAAAATTTAACCCAATCCAGTTGAAAATCTTATATTTCATTTTATTGATGTAGTTGTTTGGTCGAATTTGATTTAAATTATCCGAAGTGAGATTCTTTATCCTAAACAAAATTAAATTGGTATAAACCACGAATTTGTAAAAAAAACAAAAAACAAAAAAGGGTCGAATAAAATTAAAATTTGGGCATGATTCAAAATTTATCCCAATTTTAATGTAAATGTTTAGGCTTTATCCTCAAATTAAATTGGGAATAAACCTCATAGTTATCTCAAATTAACATTCGACCATATCATTAAATTTTATCCAAAATTTTATTTATCATGTTTGAATTTATATTCTTAATCTCAAATTAGAATTGAGAATGAGACTTCTATTTATTCAAATTAAAATTTGAGAAAATTCCAAATTTTTTCCCAAATTCAAATCTTCCAAATTTGTTCTCAACTCAAGCCAAGACAAGTCGAAATGAGGATAAAACCTCAAATTTATCTCAAACCAAAATTTAGCCATACTCCAAAATTTATCCGAAAATCAGATCGTTCAAGTTTATCCTCAAGCAAATTAAATTGTGGTTAAGACAAAAAAAAAATATATATATCTCAAATTAAAATTTGACCACATTCCAAACTTCATCCTAAATTTTAATCAAACTTATGTTTTATATTCATAGTTTAATTAATTTGACACATCAAATAGAGTGAAACTCAAGACCAAATAACTTGTATTTTGATTCCAACTTTATCTTTTTCGAGATTCATTCCACCCATATATGTTCATAAATCTCGAAAAGAGCCATTTGTTGAATAAGAAATTCTGAACCATACACAAATTGTTGCATTATTTCAAAACTAACGATGAAATTACAAATCATCAAATATAGGACCAATTAAAAGCTGATATGTGTCCTAAATTGAAATTAAAGACATAAATTAGCAGATTCCGATGATGCCACATGTTTTCATCATGACCATTGAATTGGATAAAATTAATTTGGTTGAGTTTGATATTATAATTTGGGCTAAGATCCAATTGAGCCCAAAAAAATAGGCTTAGTTTGGCCCAAATACCAAATTAGGCCCAAATGCAATTAAATGAACCCAAGGGCCAGGTTCATAGACAAACCAAGCCTAAGCCTATGATGTCCACCAGAAAACTCTATGAATAAAGAAATTCTCTTTATTTATAGGAGACAGAAAATTCTGCACTCCAGAGAGTCCAAAGAGAATTCTCCCAACAATTAGAAGACTCCAAGATTCTTGAAGCTACACACTCTTTGAAGATATAAGTTTCCTGAAGATACAAAAACTTTTCCAAGACTTCAACTTCAGGAACATCACGTGCTCCGCTTCCCCATGTCAAACATACGCATTTAGTTAAGAGAGAATTAGGGGATCAAGTATTAGAGATCGAACCATATCCGCATCAAATCTACATCAAGACAAGTTCAACTCCACGAAACAATTTTCTCCGGAAATCTCATGCGAATAATTAATATTTGCAAACTTGTTTTTATTTAGTAAGAACACAATTGCTTAAATGGTGAGAAATCATTGAGTATGAATATAACATGTTCATATATATTATTACATGAGTATAACATATATATTATTACATTAGTCAAAGCATAACTTAACGGTAATTGATAAATATTTATTATTTTAGGCTAGGGGTTCGGATCTCTACACCTCCACTCGTTGGATTAAAAAATAAATCCATTATATTCAAGTTTCAAATTTGTATTCATTTCCCCGTATTGGTCAAGTAATTGTTGGGAGTGCGACACACTAAAAAAATGTTGGGAATGCGACCTAATTCTCTCATTAATTAATTGGATAAGAAGAAAATATCGTGACTATATATAAGGGGTAGCCCCCATTTAAATTCTCGTCTACTTCACATTAAATAAAAGGAAAAATCCTTTTAAATAAAATAAAATCAAATTATGATTTGACAGCAAAATTTTCTCTATAAATAGCTTAATTTCGGCCTCTCATTTTCTATGTGGTATTCCCTCTCCCTTTTCTTTTCTTTTCTTTATTATTTTTTTTGCTTTCTTTATTATTCTCTGTTTAGCTAACTTCTTTGCTTTCTTCTTTATTATTATTTTTTTTAGAAATTTTGCTGTAGGTATTTTTTTAAAAAAAAATTTGTTAATCGTAACATCTTTCCCAATGTTTCTTTTTCATTTTTAAGAAGTTTAATTTCTCTGTTTTAAGTATATCTTCTCTCTTCTATAGAAAGATATAACCTTTCTCTCTTTTTGTTTAACATATGTCATATTTTTCAATTTTGTAATTGTTGAGGTTGATGCCGTAAATCTCAGTGGGTCTTGTAGTTTGTAATTATAATGTACAAACTATTTATTTATTTAATAAAGTGTGAGGTATTTTATTTGACATTTAGTAGCATTAACTCACAAAACTAATAAACTAAGATCGAAAGTTATTTTCTGTAACTTAAGCATGTATGTGGAGACATACAAGTGGATTATGTTCAAGTAATAACCTAACGATATGTAGTAGATGGATAAGGTTGGGTACCTTTCCCGGTTGTTACAATATAAAGAACACATGCAATAGCGGAAGTGGAGATTGATAACATTCTAATTACATTAAAAAAAAAAAAAAACAAGAATAAGCATCCATAAAGGGATGGAAATTACAACCTTTATAGAATCCACCACAATTTTCCTTTCCGTGCTCGATCGACACCACCAACGGAAAATCCTTGCTATTCTCCGGTTGAAGAATACGATGGTGGGACCATTTTGTTAGTGAACTATAGGGAAATTCACTTTAGAAAGATAGAGAGTAAAGGAGATTTTTTTGGAGGAATTTAGGTCAAAGGTCAAAGAAGCATTACAAAATTCAAAAACCAAACTATTTATAGACAAATTACATGCAAAATCCTATCTTGCATGTCTTCCACCTCAAACACCACTAGCATGTAATCTTTAGGTGTCAAGCTTTGGAAGTGTCACTTCAAAGTCCACTTAGTTACCGTCCTAAAACGATTGCCTTTGGGTTCCGAACTCCATATGGGGAAGGAGCGTTGTTGTTTGCGAGGTCTCGATCATTTATATGAACCCACTTCTCATTCCATTTGTGGTAATTCTAAAGGCCGCAGTCTCTTCCACATTCGACAAGGTAAGTCAAGTAGTTCATGAGGAATCATCATTAGCATTAGCAGTCGGTGAAGCTTTTTCTAATGTTGTTCTTGATCATGGCACATATGTATTTGGATGGGTGCAGCTGCTCAAGAAGGAAAAAGTGCTAAAGCTTTAGCTGCTTATAAAACATTGTCTGAATAGCTCACTGAAATGCGGTTTCTAGCTCGGAGAAGAATCTTTCAATATGAACTACTTGACTTACTTTGCCAAATAGCTTGGCTTGATCTTTCTAAAATTCAAAAAATAGGATTCCTAGGGAATGTTACTCTCAGTTCCTTCTTCAAAGGGATCCTCATTTGTGCTCAATTACATCGTTCATCCTCTTTCAGTCGAGCTGCTTTGCCCTTCTCCCTATCGGTCGAGCTGCTTCGCTTCTCTCCCGCTTATTTCTTAGGGCGAGCTGCTTCACTCCATCTTACTCGTTTCCTTAAGCACTTTCGCCTTGTACAAGCGCTTAAAGCTCCTTGGGGTCGTGGCCACAACTATTTATTATAGTTGGCAAGGCTTGGAAGCAAGCTACCAACGCCTATCGGCGAGAACTAGGCTTGGCTTGGTTAGTAGTGCCCACCCCCTTGTCTTGGAGGCTCGCCAGCCCATGAATTCTTCAGAGTGGGCCGGTAGGCCGGGCGGATGGGGACCATCGAAGAAGTGCCTTGACGCGCCGCAACCACTACTTCTCCTCCTTTTATGCAATTATGAACTCCACGGAACTTTATCGATTCCAATGCAACTTATCCTTTTGGAGCTGACGTAACGAACTACGAGAGCCTCCCAATGAAGTCAACAGAAATCCTATCCGAATAAAAAAGAAAAATAAGACAATTTCATTAAGCAGTCGCCTGTTCTGGAATTTACAGTTCCATTCGAAGCATATAGATCCGTAAATGGATTTGTATGTATAGCGACTTCAGTCGTTCTCTTCGTTTCTCGAAAGTATCTTTTTTTTTGGGAACATGAACCAGAAATTATTATGTTCGCGATTCGTCATCCACTGATGCAGAAAATGCTCCAGTTTTCCATTCTCATATAAGGTCAAAAAGATTGGCAACTGGTCGACACGAAGTGATTTATCATGCTCAAAGATGAGTCAATCGTTCGTTAGGGACAGTTTATAGATCATAAAATTACCATAAATGGAATGAGAAGTGGGTCCATGTAAATGATCGATACCTCGCAAACAACAACGCTCCTTCCCCATATGGGTTTTAGGACATACAACCCAACAAAGACACTACGAATACGACCCGCTTTGTAGTTGTTTCAATTGTTGTAAAGTACTACAAATGATCTAATCTTGGTCATTCATGGAGATATGTGAGCAGGGGTATTCTATACAAAATGTTATTATAAGACCAGACCATGAAATAAATAGTCTCTTTATATAATACCATTGATAGAAGAAACTTACATTTCACTAGGATGACCATAGGTGACTTGACCTAAATCCTGAGTGATTTGTGAATTCTAGCCAATGAAGACGGTCCTTTGATTTTCATGGGTGAGAGTGGCCAGTTTGTTGACTTAATATGCCTATCATTTTAGGGATTCATCTGATTGGGGAGTTAGGAACGTAGCTACACAAGAAGGAATTTACTCATTCTCTATAGTTAGAGTAATTAAGTAGAGAAATTGCTCCCTTAAAGGCTGATTTCGGGGCTTGAACAATGTGGTACCACACTCTCTCTTGGCCCAAAAGGGGAAGTCATAATTGGACTGTGACTTATTGTTCATTAGAGGGATAAGTGGTACTTGAGAAGTTAGATGTAACTAAAAGAGCAAAACGGTATTTTTGGCCCAACTATACTTACAAGCAATTTGTGAAGGTTCAATGCACCGTTGATTAGTTATATCCAATGGACATAAAAATATATCTATAATGTGAAGAGTGCAACTGTCAGTCTTTAGTAGAGTCACCGACAGTTAATGAAAGTTGGTTAATTTAATTACAGAGTTTAATTAATTAATCAAGTACCATTAGAGCTTCAATCTATAGGTCCATAACGTCCCCTCTATAGCTCAACTAGGATAATAAGAATCAAATTAATTTTGGATTAATTTGAATAGTTCAAATTAATTGAAGGAATTAATTATATATGATATAATTAATATAAATTAGTTATATGTGATATAATTAATATAATGTATTTGGTACATTATAATATAAAGTTTTATTTGAGAGAAAGTAATTATTTATATATGATTCTAATATTAAATTATATGAATGTGTTCATATAAATACTATAGGTTAAATTTAATCTCAATTTGATTCATATTAAATACTATAGGTTAAATGAGAGAATAATAATCTGTAGGTTATATTATATATGATATAATATAAACTATAGGTTATGTGTTATATTTGATATAACATAAGGTTTGTTATATATCTTAAATTAGTTAATATATATATAATTAAATTATTTTTTAATTTAATATTAAATAATGGGGAGGGAGTTATTTTAACTCTCTCAACCGCTTCTCTTGTTTAAATGTGTTAGAAGTAGAAAGACTTTGAGATTTATTCCTTTTCTTCTTCACATAAGTGATTCTCCTTACATTTTTTACATAGAAAGAACTCTTTGCAAACTCTCCTCTCAAGAAACCAAAAATCCCTCTTTTTCAAATTAAAGCGAAGCCCACCCCTCTCATCGATTCTCACCCTCTGAGAATACAGAGGTAACACGTTGGTGGTGTCCTGTTGCATAGTACGTGATCTTCAAGGAAGAGTACCTTTCGTTGTATCCGTGCAATGTGTATGGAAGAATCGTAAAGATTTTGAGTCTTCAAGGGTAAGTAAAAGACTCTCCCTTTGTTTCTCTCTTTGTACTATGTAAAAGCATGTTGTTGGATTGAATGTTTATTGCACATAAATTTCCGTCTTCTTTCATTTATTATTGTTCTGTAAAATTAAATTAAGAGACAAGATGTATATCACGCATTCGTTAGGGCTTCCAAGCCTTCAATTAGTATCAGAGTCAGGTTGAGTCTCTTAATTTGTTTTCTGAACACTAAAATAACATTTAAGGTGGGTGCATTTAGATCTGCATGGTTGATGTATGTTCTATTATGGATGTTTTCGAAATTGGTATAGTTAGGCTACTTTCTGCTTTAAATTCCTTGTTTTGTAAGGCCCCATTGTATTTTAAGGGCATTAATTCATGTTATCGAGTCTGTATTAATGTCTGTGTCATTTGGGTCGTGATGCTGACTTCAATTTGGTGGAAATCAAAGTTTTTATGCATTCGGAAGAGGGCAGTAACCTAGAGCATAGTTGCGCCCTTGCACAGCATCGCGATGCTTGGGGAAAACTGCGCGGAGCACAACAGCTCTCTTCACAGAGTGCCATGGCGCTTGTCGGCTTTCTACCGAGTGCCCATGTGCTATGGCCATAGTGTTGCGGTGCTCCGACAAATTAGACCAGAGTGCAACAGTGCTCTCCCTAAGCGCTGCTACGCTCTGACGACGTGCACACGAATTTGAAAAGTTCGTAAAGATGTGCGTTCGAGCCCTAAGGAAAGCAAATTCCAACAGTTTTTTCTTATTATTTTATTTATTAATTATTAATTGTAATTATGATTTTTTTAGTTATTATAATTGTTATAATAATTAAAGTTAGGTATGCCAATTTCGACCCACAATTGCTATTTTATTTAATTGTACATGTGAAGTATGATTTTATATTTTTATATGCCATATTGTATGTCATATAGTAAAATCTCACCTTAGGATAAACATTATTCATGCATCATATTTATTATAAATGTTATATATATAGTTGCATGAATTTTATTTCAAGCATGCTCATGCATCATATAATATAAGAGATATGATATATGAATGCATGCATTAATAACATTACCATGTATCATTTATATTATAAATGTTATAATATATAGTTAATATGTATGGATATATGTTGATTTTTCACTACTTTAATATATAATTGTTATGTATGTATGCAATGAAAAATGAGATTGCATGTTGCATGATACTACTTTAGGTTAATTAAAAATGTTATAATTTTTTCAAGTATGTCGTTAGATGCAATCTTAGGTTTTAATTTATTCTTTATAATTGATATAAATAAGTGAAATTAGAAACTAAAATCTATAACAAAGAATTGCATGCTAACATAGGTTAAAATCATTTTTTAAATAGTTCAAAATATGATTCTCTATAGACCTATGATCACTATAGACCTATTTCTAGAGAGATTATAGATAAGTTTAATCTTTTAATCGGTTTAATAGGATTAAGTTGATTTAGAATAAAAGATTAAATTTGTAGCAAATGTATCTATAAGGGACCTTTGTCTGAGGACAATTATGTCTAGGCTAGGGCATTTAAAATGAGGGAAACGGAACATCCATACCTGAGAACTGACCTGGAATGTAAATTAGATAGTTTTACTACAAGAATGCAATGATTCATTAAAGTTTATTAAAACATTTAATGAACAATAATCAATATTGTATAACTATCCAAAGTAAATTTTACTTTTGGGCAAATTAAACAATTGCTTAGTAAAATAAGTAGCTGTATTTTTTTAAGCTAATTAATCCTAGGTAAAACACTAAGTGAAAGGAAAATGGGGTATATGAAACTTCATTTTTTCCATCATGTTTCTCCTTAAAAGTTCATACCGTGAGACCTATACTCGGCCTCGAGACACATTTGCTTGTGTCCCCCTATAGGGTAGTGTTTGTATAGGTCAATAGCAAGGTGAATGAAGAAAGTGTTTATAGTAAGTGAGAGTAGGACATATCTCAACACATCCCACGGTCTCTCTCATTAGTTTGGAGTAAACTTTCATCCTCGTTCTCGAGGAACCTTTGCTTCTTGTTGGATTTTATGTCCTAAAACTCGTAGTTTGTAAGTTAATAAATATATTCTGTTTTGTTTTTCGATAAATTTATTATTGAAATTGTAATCTTGAATCCAATAAGCTAAGGTTCTGAGGCTATTTAATGTAATTTGAACTTTATGTAGTGACATAAATGTGGATCAAGTTCAAATATATAGCCAAAATGGTTTATAGTATATGAATAAGGTTGGGCGCCTTATTCTGGGGACACTATGGATGCGGCCCACTTTGTAAATAGTACAAACGATGTGATCCTGAATCGTTCATATAGAGATATGTGAGTGGGGGTATCCTATGTAAAGAGTTTACATAAGACTGAACCATGAAATAGTCATTTTTTACGTTCTAAATGTCGTTTTATGTATAAAACTAACTATTTCGTTAATTGATGACTTAGGTAACTTAATCTTAATCCTGAGCTAACTATGAACTCTTGTTCACTCAAAATTATTCTTAGATTTTCATAGGTGAGGGCAGCTTAATATCCCTGGCCCAATAAGCCTCCCATTTCAGGGGTAAGATCGGGTGGATAGCTGGGAACATAGGGTGCAAGACGGAATTCATTCTTACCCATTATAGGGATAGTAGATAGGTTGTTCCCTTTAGTACTGAATCCAGGTCTTGAACAAGGGGCCTCACCCTCTCCTTGGCCCGAGAGGGATTTGGTTTATAGGTTGGACCTTAAACCAATTATTCATTAGAGGATCAGTGGAACTTAAGGAACAAGATGTAGTCTTGGGGGTAAAACAATTTTTATGACCCAACTGAGATTACGAACAACCTGTGAAGGATTAACTTACTCATCATGGTTATATCAAATGGACACAAATATATCTATAGTGAGGGGAGTGCAACTACGGGACTTTAGTGGAATGACCCGTTAGTTAACGAATGTTGATTAGCTCCGTCTAAAGAGTTTAGCTAGCTAATCTTGGATCGTTGGAGCCCATAATCTATAGGTCCATTAGGTTCCCCTACTAGCTCATATGGAATAAACTTAGAACAGTATGATAGAATAATTCGAATTGTTCGAATTATGTAGAGAGAGAGAAACCGACAAGTATATGTGATATAGTGGTCGGGGTTTTCAGCTTAGAGATAAATCTTTAATATTTAAATGTGATTTAAATATCAAGAATATGAAAATCTTCATATTCGGAAGCTCGAAAATGATGGAAATGATCAAAGATGTAAAAAGTCAAAGAGTTAACTTTTGACTTTGAAAAATCAAACTTTGACCGACCTTATATCCAAATTTATTTGAATTTCGAGAAAATGAATGCGGATTCATGCTCGAGAGGTCAAAATTAATCAACACGGAAAAAATCATAAAAAGTCATAAATGTTGACTTTTTGGTCAAAGTTTGACTTTGACCAAATGACTATTTTGCCCTTTGACTATAGTTAGTTGGAAAATCCAAACTTTTGTTGGATAATTCCACTAACAAAATAGTGGGCTAGGTGTTGGCCTATAGTGGAGACATTAACCCCACTAAGATAGTGGAATATAGGTGTTGGGTTTTTATGCATTTAGTTCATGCAATTGTTGCATGGATTTTTCTATAAATTGGGCTTTTATTTTGAATGAAAAGAGTTTTTGCAATTTTAGAAATTGATTTTCATATTTGGGCTGGAAAAATCACAACTTAAAAAAAAAAGAGAAAAACCCAAACCCACTCAAATTCCATCTTATTTTCCATCTCTTTTCTCTCTCTCGATTTTCTTCATCCATCGGGTCCCACAACTCGGTTTTGAGTCCAGAAGATAGTAGGTCAACTCTAGTGGTGGTCCGTTCATGTTTGGGTCGAGATTCGACGAGGAAAAGCATAGTTCGGGAGCCTTAAAGGTAGCATCTCATCATTTTTAATCACTGTTTTTCCTTCAATTGTATGCTATTATCCTTTAATTTAGAAGCAATTAGAGTGTAATTAAGTCCCAATTTTGTTGCGTATGTCTTGTATTCCATCACTTCTATCCCTCTACAAATGGCATTTGCATGAGATTTTACTCAAACTCTAAAATGGATAGGATTGCTTTAGTTTTTGCCCCAATCGATTTTTTCCTACGGTTAGCTCATTGGGGTGGAACTCTAAAATAAAAAATGAGGGGTTACACTTACAAGAAAAATGCTAAGTTAGTTAACAATTTTCTGGACCAAACAATGGTAATTAATAATTATAGGAACAACAGTTGTTCTAGTGTAATTATTGGTTGAGATAGTCTCAATTCAATGAAGGGGTAATGGTTCACCTATGGTGACTTTTACCCTACCCCATTGAAGCATCATTGCAAAACATATGTCATATAGGATGCATTAAATTATTTTGCTAAATTGATTGTTTTCAAATTGGTGATGCTTGTTTAACTAATATAAATAATTGTATGTTTCAGCAATTATCAAAATGGCATCCGCTACATTAAACATGCTTCCAGCTGAAAAATGAAACGAAGATAACTACGCTACCTTAAAAAAACACAATCAATAAAATTCTAATCATCGATGACCTATGCTTTCACGATGTGCTTAAATACATCTTCAATGCCCGCATGCCAGTAAGGTTCTCTGTTCGAGAACATGTTCTGAACATGATGGTCCACTTTAATGTGGTGAAGATGAATGAGTCTGTCATTAATGAAGCCAGTCAAGTTAGCTTCATTTTGAAAACTTTACCTGAAAGTTTCCTACAATTCTGTAGCAATACTGTTAGGAATAGGATTGACTACAAGCTAACCACCTTACTCAACGAGCTATAGACATACCAATCATTGATGAAAGTCAAGGAATAGAAGGGTAAGGCAAATGTTGCCTCGTCCTCAAAGAAGTTCTACAGAGGTTCGAACTCTGAAACTAAGTTTGTACCCTCTTCTTTTGGCACCAAAAAGTGGAAGAAGAATAAAGGTGACCAAGGGAAGGCTAAGCCACCAGTTGCTGCCTAAAAGGGCAAGAAAGGCAAGGTTGCAAAGGGAATACATTTCCATTGCAACTAGCAGAGACATTGGAAGAGGAATCGTCTCAAATACTTGGCAGAAAAGAAAAAGGCCAAGTTAGGTAAATACGATTTACATGTATTGAAAACTTGCTTAGTGGAGAATGGTGATTCTGCTTGGATAATAGATTTAGGCACCACTAACCATATTTGTTCTTCATTTCAGGGAATTGATTCCTGGCGATGACTAGCGGCTGGTGAGATGACGATGTAAGTTAGAATTGGGCACGTCGTCTCAGCGAAAGTTGTGGGAGGACTCTGGCTGTAAAGGTTGTAGGAGGAATTTGGCTTACTTTACAGAAATCCTATATTTTACTAGAAAATGTATTTGTAGCTCCTAATTTGAAAAGGAACATAATTTCCATAAAGTATTTAATAGAACAAAATTATTCTGTACATTTCTCTATAAAAATGACTTAGAAATTTTTTCTGCGAAGTTGGATGATAATCTTTATGTGCTAAGGCCGTTAGCAACAAAGGCCTTCATAAATACTGAACTGTTTAAAACTGCGGTAACTCAGAATAAAAGATAGAAAATTTCTTCTATAGAAAATGCCAATCTTTGGCACCTACGATTAGGACACATAAATCTCAATAGAATTGAGAGATTAGTTAAGAATGGACTTCTAAGTGAGTTAGAAGGAAATTTTTTACCTGTATGTGAGTCATGCCTCGAAGGCAAAATGACTAAGAGATCTTTAACTCAAAAGGTCAGGAGCCAAAGAGCCCTTAGAATTTGTACATTTGGACCTCTGTGGTTCTTTGAATGTTAAGGTAAGAAGAAGGTTTGAATATTTCATCACTTTCACTGATGATTATTCAAGGTATGGGTACATTTATTTAATGTAACATAACTTTGAAGCCCTTGAAAAATTCAAGGAGTACAAGGCTGAAGTTGAAAATGCATTAAGTAAAACAATTAAAACATTTCGATCTAATCGAGGGGGAAAGTATATGGATTTGAAATTCCAAGATTATTTGATAGAACATGGAATTGTATCTCAACTCTCAGTATCTGGTACACCTCAGCAGAATGGTATATCAAAAAGGAGAAATCGAACTCTGTTGGACATGATTCGGTCTATGATGAGTTACGCTTCCTTACCTGCTCGTTTTGGGGTTATGCAGTACAGACTGGAGCTTATATTTTGATTTGTGTTCCTTCTAAAAGTTTTATTGGAACCCTTAGAGTTATGGAATGGTTGTAAAGGTAGTTTGTGCCATTTCAAGATTTGGGGATGCTAAATACATGTGCTTGTCGTTAATCCTAAAAAGTTGGAACCTCATTCAAAATTGTGTATATTTGTATGTTACCCTAAAGGAACAAGAGGTGGTTACTTCTAGATCCTAAAGATAAGAAAGCTTTTTCGTCGACAGACACTACATTTTTAGAAGAGAACCATATAAGGGAGCATAAACCACGCAGTAGGATAGTGTTAACTAAACTTTCCACCAAAATTATTGAACCTTCAATAAGAGTTGTTGAAGAGCCAAGTACGTCGACAAGAGTTGTAGATATCCATCTATTTCAACCATTGAGGGAGCCTTAAAGTAGTGAAAGGGTTGTAAACCCACCTATATGTTATATAGGTTTAACATAAACCTTAACTGTCATATCTGATGGCGAAGTTGAGAATCCATTGTCTTACAAGAAGGCAATGGAGGATGTTGACAGAGATGAATGGATCAAATTTTATGGATTTGATCAAAATGTTGATGAGCCTTGTGCATACAAGAAAATCATCAACAGTTCAATAGCTCTCCTAGTGCTATATGTAGATGATATCCTACTCATTGAAAATGATTTAGGCCTACTGACTAAAATTAAATATTGGCTGACAACCCAATTCCAAATGAAAGATCTGGGAGAGGCACAGTTTTTTCTGGGCATTTAAATCTTTAGGGATTGAAAGAACAAAATGTTGATCTTATCTCAGGCATCATGCATTAAAAAGATGCTTGTCAAGTATTCGATGCAAAACTCCAAGACAGGTTTGCTACTTTTCATGCATGCAGTTTCTCTGTTTAAGGAGCAATGTCTTAAGACAATTAAAAAAAGTTAAGGAGATGAGACGGATCCCCTATGCATCAGTTGTTGGTAACTTGATGTATGCAATATTATGTACTAAACCTGACATCTACTATGTAGTGGTAATAGTCAATAGATATCAGTTGAATCCAGGATTAGATCATTGGACTATTGTTAAAACTATCGTCCAGTATCTTTGAGTTTGAGTTTAAGGATTCAATCCTTATAGGATACACATACTCTGATTTCTAGAATGATAGGGATTCCAATAAAACTGCTTCAGGATCAGTGTTCGCTCTTAACAGATGAATTGTAGTCTGGAAAAGCACCAAGCAAGGGTGCATTGCTTACTCCACAATGGAGGCAGAGTATGTAGCCACTTGTGAAGCTACTAAGAAGGTTGTCTGGCTCAAGAAGTTCTTGACTGATCTAGAAGTAGTTCTAGACATGTCAAAGCCCATCACCCTTTATTGTGATAATAGTGATATTGTGGCTTATTTAAGGGAGCTTAGGAGTCAAAAGTGTAGAAAGTACATCAAGAGGAAGTATCATATGATACGGGATATATGTATCGAGAGGATGTGATTGTCATGCCGATAGCTTCGACGCACAACGTTGTTGATCCATTTACGAAGGCCTTTATAGCTAAGGTGTCTGAGGGTCACCTGCAGAGTATGGGTTTATAGGATATGTCACATTTAGTCTAGGGCAAATGGGAGATTTTGTACTGGGCACGTATTGTATGCCCAAGTTTCTTATTTTATGTGTACTTGACACATATTGTATGCCTTAGTTTTGTTGGGTTGTACGTTCTAAAACTCACAGTTTTAATATTAAACATTTTCTATTATCAATAAAGATGTTATTGACATTTTTCAATAAAACTATTGTTGAATATGTAAATTGCACTTGTAAAGACTAAATCTAATAAACTAAGATCCATGGCTATTACATGAATAATTGAACTTTATGTGGAGACATAAAGATGGATTAAGTTCGAGTAAATAGCCAAAACGGTCTATAGTATATGAATAAGGTTAGGTACCTTATTCTGGTAACATTATCGGATGCGGCCCACTTTGTAGATAGTACAAACGGTGTGATCTTGAATCGTTCACGTGGAGACATGAGAAGTGGGGGCATCCTATGCAATGAGTTTGTATAAGATCGGACCAAGAAATAAGTCACTCTTACTTTATAATATTGTTTACTATTTAAAACTGACTGTTTTGAATAGATAACTAGGTAACTCAACCTTAATCCTGAGCTAACTATGAACTTCTGTTTATTCGGGATTATCCTTAGATTTTCATAGGTGAGGGTTGGCTTAACAACACCAGCTTAATAAGCCTTCCATTTCAGGGGTAAGACCAGGTAGATAGCTGGAGACATAAGATGCAAGATGGAAATTCATACCTACCTGATTTAGGGATAATGGAAAGGTTGTTCTCTTAAGTGCTAAATCCAGGTCTTGAACAAGAAGCCCCACCCTCTCATTGGCCCGAGAGGGACTTGGTTTAGTGATTGGATCACAAACCAATTGTTTATTAGAGGATCAGTGGAACTTAAGGAATAAGATGTAATTTCGGGGTAAAACAGCATTTGACCCAGCCGTGTGAAGGGTCGACTAACTAATTATGGTTAAATCAAGTAGATAGAAATATATCTACAGTGAATAGAGTGCAACTATCGAGCTATACTGGTGTGTCTCGGTAGTTAACGAATATTGATTAATTCGGTCTAAAGAGTTTAGCCAATTAATCTCAAATCGTTGGAGCTCATGATTTGTAGGTCCATAAGGTCCCACTACTAGCTCGTAAAACTTTAACACCTTGGATTAGTGAATTGAGTGTTTTTGAAATGTTCAAAATCGAAATTAAGTTTTCAATTTGAAATGTTCAAATTGAATTTAAGGATTACAATTTGAAGTGTTCAAATTTTCAATTAGGGTTTGAATTTGAAATGTTCAATTTCAAATTAGGATTTGGATTATTATATTTGATATAATTAACGTTTGATTTTGTTAAACGAAATTGGAGAGTTAAAATATTTAAATATTGATTTAAATATTAATTGCATGATAGGATTCATGTATGAATTAGATGTTTAATTAATTTAATATTAAATTTGTTTAATTAGTTATTTAAATTAAATCAATTCCAAACTAAGAAAAATCAATTTTGAAAATTGAATTTTAATTTAATTTAATTGAAAATTTCCAAGTTTTGGAAATTTCAGTGGATTTATCCACAATCCAATACCTAGACCACTTACCTTATTACTCTTTGATGTGTCAATGAGCTAAATTTCTAAGGGTTTGCATGTATGCGTTGAATACAGTCTTCAATTTGAGCTGATGATGCTGAAAAGAACTTCAGAATTTCTGTAAAAAATAGTTTATGCTAAAACCCTCTCCATTTCCCTTCACAATTTCACTTGAATTCTGAGTTCCACTACTCAAATCCAAGGTTGAAAATAGTGGAGAAGACACTCTTGGTGGTCTACTACTGATTTGAAGATCAAATTCGTGAAGAGCAGTTTGGATTTGGAGGATTCATCAAAGGTATAAGTTCTCAAACCCTCTTCTTTGGTAAGTTGTTATCTCGCATGCTTTTGGAACTCAAATTAAGTGTAATTAGAATGTTTATTGATTTTGATTGCTTTCGTTGCATGCTTGTACGTTACATCAATTTTGACTTTTATTTCATACATTCCAAAAAAAAACATGATTAAATTTAACACACCATTCTTGAACATGCACACTCCTTAGAGGAGGATTGAATTAGCTAAAGAAGGCGTATATACTCTGAAGTTCTAAAAGAAAAAACTAATATGAAACGTCTCCATGATCCACAACGAATAGGCAGAAACATTGAGATCTACAAAGGACAGAAAATGACGTGAATCCATAAAAGAAAAAAAAATTCTTGGGTTTTTTTGGCTAAGAAATAATAAGAAAGTGATAAAAGAGGTTTTAGAAGAAAAATTCAAGTCATTCTCAACAAAAAGAAAAATACAAGGATGCAATTGATACGCCAAAGTGGAAGATATATATAATTATTTAATTGAGTGTAAATTTAAACTTGTCAATTGCAAATTGAGACAAGGAGATTGAAAGAGCATGACAAAGCTTAGGAAATATTGGTGACAGAATTTGAATTTAGAAAGCAGCCCAACCAAGTATGACAAAAACTTTTCACCAATCACTTTTGTCTTTAGATTTGTTTTCTTCAATTCCACATGGGTTAGCTAATTGGTTTAGGTTCAAGTACTAGTCAATTTTCTTCGTCTTTTATGTGCTTTTGTTTGAAAGATCTTTGGTGTGTTTTAGGTTCTATTTTTGTGTTCTTTCATATTAGTTTTATATAATCATGTCTTTTTTTCTTTTTTTCACCGATGAATGTCTTTGTGACGTCGGAATACAAAGGAGTTACATGAATAAACTGAAACTACATCTAAATGAGAGGGATCTCGAGAATATTAAAATATAATTAAGAAACTACATCTAAAAAAGACTTAATAGCTACTATTTATGCCAACAAGGTACAAATTCATTTTCGGTAGATCAATCAAAGGAATAACTCAAATTTAAACAAGCTTAACTTGGAGCATTTCTATATTGGGTGATCTCTTGGAATTTTTTTTAGAACACATGCAAATAAGGACAAAGTATTCTAAATGGACTAGTGTCTTGGTCTGTCGGGATAATCCAGGGTCTGGGGCATTATTAATTGTATCAGAACAAAACGTCTCCAAGTAGGATGTAGCTTTTTGGGATAAATTAAGGTGAAAGTTGGTGGAATTGTAACATCTAAATAGGTAGAAGAGAAGTATATAAATGAACCAAAACCACATCTGAATGAGAGAGACTCTGAGGATATAAAAATATGATTAAAAAAGGCTCAAAGGAATTTATAACAACTACCTATACAAATAAAGTGAACCTTCTTTTCCAATGGCTCAATCATTGGAACTTCAAAGTTAAACATGCTTAGTCTGGAACAATTCTATGTCAGGTGATCTCCTGGTAATTTTTCTAGAATGCATGTGAGTGAATATAAAACATATTGAAACGATTGTGTGTTGATATGTAGAGACAAATTTTCACACTTAAAAATAGTTCAAGAGATGTCAGGTCGCATGGGTTGACATTAACACATCAATATATGCCACTTGCCACATAGTCTCTAAAACTCATATGCTAGCATTCTCTTAGTGGCATTTACAAAAAATTAGCCCCAAGAACTATATATTTAGAATTATTTCTTGAAAGTCGAGTTATTAATTATTTGTTTTTAAAACTTGGGGACCAAAAGATAATTAGGCTCCATCTAGGGACCAATATTTTACCCTTAATTAATTAGAAAATTACCAACCTTCCTCAAAATTCATTGGTTCGAATTTTTAATTTGTACATTCTCATTTGGATTTCAACACTCTTTTAAAAATAATATGGTTAACAAATAATTTGTCCATAATAAATTTTTAAAAAAGTAATAATTTAGTCTTTATTTTACCAATTTTATTATCGTACTTTTAGTTTTGTAATAATATAGTCATTAAACTTTAACATGCAACTATTCAGTTTCTTTACTTTCAAATTTGTAAAAATTTAATTCCTAATGTGAAAATTTTCATCAAAATCAAAATGTCAACTTTTATTATGAAATGATGTGGTATTTTAGTTTATAATAAGATTTAATCCCAAATCAATTAATTAATCTACATAATTAAGAAATCGAAGAAATTTAAATACTAATACATGCAATAATATTTTCTTTCTCCTTAACCTAAATGGTTAGTTTTTCAAAATAAAGATGTCTTTCTAAGACTTTTTTTCCCAAAAAAAACTAAAAGTAATTAAACTAAATAATAAATCATTTGACTTTTCTTTTACAATTCAAGTCTTCTTCAACAACTACACTAGACTGACTTGAGATGCTATGAATTTGAATATTTGAACAATTCTTTGGTTGAAATTAAATCAATCTTTTCTCTAGTCAAAAGATGTAGTTTGTTTTTTTGTTTTTTTGTTTTTTTTTTTCTCAAATTGATATCATTTAAAATTGATACTTTTATTTAACAAGTTTTCTAGTGACATTAGGGGAAGTTTCAATCCCTATCTCTTTTTTTAAAAAATTAATTTGAATTCAAATTTTGAAATCCTTTTTGAATATTAGAGATAAAAAGTGATTTTAAAAAAAGAAAAGCCGTGGAATAGATATTACAAATAAAATGTGATTTAAAATTTTTTTTTCCCCTTTATTTAATGTGAAATAGTGTTATTAGAGATAAATGTGATTTTTTTTAAAAAAAATTCTCTTTAGTTAATGTAAAATAAATATTAGAGAGAATATATGAGTTTTCTTTAAAAAAATTCCTCTATATTTAACGTGAAGTAAATATTAGAGATAAAATATTAAAAATAAAACAAATTGTTTTACCTTTATAGACAAATATTAAAAAAAAAAAAAAACAAATTTCCTTTATTTAACTTGAAGTGGGTATTAGAGATAAAATAAATTCTCTTTAAAATGTGTTTTGTTGTAAGGATTTTTTTCAAATATAAAAAAATGAGCAAATTTATTTACAAATATAGCAAAATATCAATATCTATTATTAACCGACACTAATAGGTAAAATTAAAATAATATGGTAGTTTTAAAAACTCTTGATAAAAATATTGTACTTTTGAAACTATTTAGAAAAATATTGCTAGGTCGAATTTTGAACCCTCGACTTTTACTTTTTTTTTTTTTCTTTTTAATAATTTAGAGATCGAGTGTTGGAAATTCGACCTCTTTTCTTTCTTTCTTTTTTTTTAATTTTCTATTTTATAAAAATAATTTCTAAAAATATTTATTATTTTATTATTTTATTTAAACTCTAAAAAGAATAAATTAAAAAAAATAATATCTCATAAAAATAAAAAAGTGTAAATTAAAATATCTCATTTATATAAAAATAATTACAAAAATCAATGTGTCCCACAAGGCGGACGTCGTCGATTTCGAGCTAGTTTTCGTCGTTGACTTCGAATTTGAGGTTGCTCTGGTTCTTCTTGATATTGCTCTGGTACCTCTGCAAACGCTTCATGATATAAATATTCATTATGCTCTCCACGACCCCGACCATGTCCATGCACGTATGAAGACGAAGGACCAGCCTCTGAGTCATAATGTCCTGAACCAAATGCTGGCATCATCATCATCAGACTAACATAAACAGTTTGATTCTGCGTATGCATCACAGGGGGGCAACTCTTCCATATTATGGGCAACCTCATCAAACTCATCCTCTTCCCATACAGGTCCTCTACGTCTAGGAGTTGGTGGAGGAACAATAGGTATATCGTACATATAATGTATCTCCTCCATATAGCTTTGGTTGTCACTACATATAACAAGAACCTGGTTCGGATCATTCGCAACATCGCGGAATCTACTGTTATTCGATCTTTATGAATTATGAAACAATTAGATAATATTTAAATTAAAAATAATTAAATAATATTAATTCATTTACCAGATGACCCACAGCTGCTCCCGAACGAGTGACGTAACGCCTCGTGATATTATTATATCAATGAATGTAGTCTTGAGTGACATCCCTGTCAAACTGTTCAATAGAAATCCCCACTACAATAAACCTTGCACAATAGTGCCATCTCACTACCAAATGTGCAACTTTTTCGGACCAATTTACAATCTTTAAGTCGATATCAGGCAGTAGGGGTTCAGTATTACAAGGCGATGGGACATCCTACTGAAAACCGAATTGTCTCATCACCCTGTCGGGAAGATGCCACTCACCAATGTGAAAACATATGAGAGGACTCATCGTCCGCCATATGTTTTGACCATTTGTACAGAAATTGGGCAAAGTATGCATATTTGTACGACTCCCAAATAACCTGAAACACAAAATATTATATTGGAGAACATTAAAGACAAATATAATAAAAATGTGTATAAAATAATCAATTAGGTTCAGTGTAATGTACCTGATCAGGTTGAAACAGATCAAACATGTATCTGTATTGGCTGACTACATGTGTGGCTGTCCTA
The DNA here is from genome assembly GCF_027475165.1 of Benincasa hispida. Lineage (NCBI taxonomy): Eukaryota > Viridiplantae > Streptophyta > Magnoliopsida > Cucurbitales > Cucurbitaceae > Benincasa > Benincasa hispida. Next base: position 2,295,478 of record NC_143488.1, read on the forward strand.
GTCACACAAAATTTGTCTCTCTACCTAAATTTTTAAATTGATAATTTAGAATCTAAATTAACTAGATCAGTGATATAAAAATTAAACTGAATTAAAACAACATAATGAGAACCGTAGGCTCTTCTAGCTAACTGAGCGTCATTAACATGTGTATCTGTGGAGCCATTATTAGAAATCGCTCCCAAGCACATAGTTGCAAAAGTATGAGAAACCCAACTATCTCTCGAACGTCAAATCTTGTTGCTTTGCATAGTTGTCTATACAACCATGCAAAACATACTCCACCCCACGAATACTGCCCCGTATCATAGAGGTTAGCTAATAGTGGCAGGAACATCAAGTAAACAAAATGACTTGATTTTTTAGAAAACAGACTTCCACCCATTATTTGTAGTGTATATGCTCGCGCATATCTTATGACAGTTTCCTCGTCTGCATCATCTGTGAGCTCACGGAATTGTGTTTCTAACCATATCAAACTTAACCTCGATCCTTTAATTTTGTCGACAGGTGGGGTCACACTAAGGTACAGTTGGCAAATTTGTGACCAGTCATCGTACATCACTCTGGTGACCTGCTCACCATCAACAGATAACCCCAACAACACTTCTATGTCTTGTAGAGTGATAGTGCACTCTCCAACAGACATATGAAATGTATGCATCTCAGGCCTCCATCTCTCGACCAAAGTTGTGATCAGATGTCAGTCCAACTGAATAAATCTCAATCTGGCAACCCCATAGAATCCAAATGTGCGCAGCAGCAGTAGTATTCGAGGGTGGAGTGGGATAGTGCGCTGGAAAACTGCCTCTCGACGCCTGCAAGATATTTCTCCAGTAATACGATCTCGCCATACAACAAATCATCGACGAATAGACTGGTCGTACAAAACATCAGGATCAACAGGTCCTGGGTTTAAAGCCATGATCTGAAAGAAAAAAATATATTTATTTCTTAATAAAAAATATTTATTTCTCAATTAAAAAAATATTTATTTCTCAATTAGAAGAATAATGTACAACTTAATTAACTTAATTAAATAATGTACTACTTAATTAAAAGAATAATGTATAACTTTATAAATTATAATAAAAAAATTGAATATACAATAAAAATATCTACACTTAATTAAATATACATGATAAAAAGATTATTTTTCTCAATTAAATAATGTACAACTTAATTAAAAGAATAATGTATAACTTTATAGATTACAATAAAAAAAAATTGAATATACAATAAAAGTGTCTACACTTAATTAAATATATATGATAAAAGAAGTATTTATTTCTCAATTAAAAGAATAATGTATAACTTTATATATTACAATAAAAAAAAATTGAATATACAATAAATTATAATAAAAAAAATTGAATCCTCTATTTGAGGACTCCATTTATGCACTCTGATAGATTTGTTGTCATCCACTCATATCTGAATCCTCCATCATGTGCTTAAGTCCATTGCTTTAAACTAATATTGTCAAAAAAACTTAGAGAGCTCCAATTTATTCTCTTGATATCTTCAATTGCTTTATTGAACTTCTTAATTTGAAACTGACATCCGGCACGATAAACATAATTTTTCAATGAATGAAATATGTACTTTTTATTAAAGTTGCTGACGATATGTCGTAAGCAGAAACGATGGTGACATTTTGGTCCCGTCCAACCATTTGTTGGATTGTTCACTACTGCGATTATACTAGCACGTCGATCTGAAATTAAACACACCTCTTTGTGTGTTACAATTTCTCTCAGGTGTTTCAGGAACCATCCCTATAAGTCTGCGGACTCTTCATCAACAACAACAAATGCAAGTGGAAGAAGATGATCGTTCGAGTCAACTGATGTAGCAATCAGCAATTTTTCTCTATATTTGCTATACAAGTGTGTACCATCTATTTGAATTATCGGCCGACATTTATTAAAAGCTTCTATACAAGGACTAAATGCCCAAAATACAGAAGTTAGGATAACATGGCCTTCAGTAAGCGTTTCTTTCACTCTCCACTCTACACGTGTTCCAGGATTGGTCTGCTTAACTATATACAACCACTTGGGTAACAATTTGTAAGACTCATCCCAATCACCAACACTTTAGCCAACGCTTTTCTTTTACCCTCCCATACCTTATGGTAAGGAACATGATATCCAAACTTTGATTTGATGTCGAACTGCAGTTGTGCCAAACTGATAGATGGTTTTTCTCTTACGGCATCATAGAACTCTAGTGCAATTATTGATGAATCCAATTGCACATGACTTTGACATAGTTGTGAATAAAAACGTGTATGCTGCTCATCGTACTTAGTGATCTCGAACAAGCCATGCGATTTTTTCTTTATTACACGAAGTCTCCACTTGCAACCTTCCTCCCACTTCTTACACCGAATTATCCAAATCGTCGGTGTCGATTCAACAACCTCATGAGGCAACGTACCCTCATCGTGTACTTCCACTATGCGATCGTGTAGTAAAGCTTAGCGATTGTTTAGAATTTGGTATACGATTGTATAGTAAAAGGTAGGCAATCGTATAGGATTTGAGAAGACGATCGTCTAATTGTAATAGCTAAGCGATCTTATAGGAGTTTTTGGGCGATCGTATAGTGAGGAAAGAGAGATCTCGAGAGTGGGAGTTCGGAAGACGCTATTGTGGAGAGGCCATCATAGTGTGCCACTCATCGTCTACTTCCACTAGGCAATCATGTAGTAAAGCTCAGCGATCGTGTAGCATTTGGTATTCAATCGTATAGTAAAAGGTATGCGATCGATAGGTTCTGAGAAGACAATCATGTAATAGTAATAGTTAAGCGATCGTGTAGGAATTTGTGGCCGATCACAGAAGATTTAGTAAGCGATCGTTTAGTCATACTGAGCGATCATGGAGAGATTGTAAGTGATTGTTTAGCTTCTAATAAAGAAGTTGTTCATCGTTCACTTGTTCTTTCCAAAAGTTTACACCTATTGTTACGTTAAAAAGAATTACTAAATGATCGTATAGTAATTTTACTAAACGATTGTGTGCTATCGTGTATATAATTACTAAACGATTCTTTGATTTCCTTTAGGTCGAGGGTTTGTTCTATAATTTTCCAGAGGTCGAGGATTGAACCCTCGACCTCTTTCAAATTTTCTTATCTTCCCTTCTCTTCTTTAATTTTCGACAAAATATTTTAAACTAAATCCCCGCCTTGAAATCTCCAAAATAACCATAGATTTCGAAATCGTTTCAGAACCACTATATTTCCCTAAATAATTTTCCTAATCACAATAAAAAAAAAAAAAAAAAAACTCCCTAATAGATATATATCAATGACATTTTGTTATATTTGAAAATATTTCCAACAATTTTGTCATTTAAAATAATTACCCTTATTTTAATTCTTTTTTCTTTTAATTTGAATTAGAGACAAAATGTGATGGATTTTGATTTTATTTTTAATTTCTTTTTCTTTTAACATGTGAATGCTAAAAATAGGGGAAATTGTTATTTTTATAAAGTTTTCCTTCTTTTATTTAATTTTAATTAGAGACAAAATTCGGTTTTTTTTTTTTAATTTTACGCGCGATTCTCAAAAAATAAGGATAAAATGATCTCATTTGATGTATGAATGCCAAAAATAGTAATAAAATGCAATCTCTTTTCAATTTTTTTAGATTTTTTTTCTAGGGAAAAATAGTTTATTTAATGCTTTTAAATGTAAAATTACCTCAAATATTACTATAACCATCTATTAAATTGGATAAAAGGTAGGGACGTTCAAAAAATCCGATATCAACTCAACTCAACCCAACCCTTACGGTTTGGGTTGGGTTATCAACTCATTTGGGTTGGGTTCAAATAAATGAAAATCTTATAGATTGAGTTAATTTATGAATTCATCTAATATAACCCAAACCAATTTGAATTAACACAAATTTATTATTAACTTTAAAATATATATTTTTATTACCTATAACACAAATACATATATTGATTTTAATTTTATTTAATATTTTTTGAATAATTTATTCTTCAACTTTTAAAAGTAGTTTCTTTATATTTTAGAAAGAAAATTTGCACTATATAAATTGAAATTTATCTTACTTTTTTTTATCAACAGGTAATTAATGGAATTACCAATGTAGTTAGCATTCTGAATTTTTTTTGTAGCAAAAAGTATTATATATGTAGGAGGTGGTTGAATCTCGTCTAATATCTTTTTGTATTTAGCTTATCTATTTATTTTTATGTTACATAATTACGTTTTGCTTCTTTTTAGAACAAAATTGTCAATAAATAACCCAATTATCCCGAATCAACTCAACCCAAATATTTCTAATTGATTGAGTTGGGCTTATTTTTTTAATAAGGATTATCTGGGTTGAAAAAATTTGCAACCTGAACAATTGGGTTGGATCTAAAAATTTTTTCAACCCAACTCAATCCAACCTAATCCAATCCGTGAACATCCCTTTAGTCAAATTTCTCACACCATTTTAGATAGGATAATTATGAGATTTTAACTGACTTGCATAGTTTCAATTAATACATATAATTAATCAAACTGCACAAATATTCTATGTTATTATCATATTTTTATTGTTATTATTTTTCATGATGCATTTTTTTAATGAAAGTTTTAGGATACAAGTCATAATATATTATTTTTTTTCCCATTTAAGAGAATATATATATTCTTTTGTTTGGCTACTTGTGTTAACGGATTATATTAGAGTTTATTTTCGTATAAAAACAAAATGAGAAATCAAGTGGCAAGATATTAAATTTTTGTCAACATATCGACATTTCAATTGATATTTTTACATAATCATGAGTTCGACCTCGACATAAATGATCAATCTCTCTATTATATCTTAAAAAAAACTTGATTAAATATAAAAAGAATATCATCATGCAATGTTTAATTTTTTTAATTCAAATATATTTTTAATTTTTATATTTTTTTCCAAAAATATCCATCAACATCAATGTTTATTGTTATTTCTATTACCACTTCCATGAAATCAAGACTATGATATTCAGAACCTTAACAATGAGTATAAGATCATAATCTTAGAATGATATCTATAAAGTTTATCAAACTATAAAATCGAATCAAAACATTTAATTAAAATTATAAAAACTAAACCGATACGAAATCTAATTGTTGGAGACTAAATCAAAACTTCAAAAATTATAAGGAAATAAAAATAAAATTAAGATCAAGTACAAAAACTATAGTAGAGGCAAAAAGTAGATTAATTAGATGGAAATAAATTTGGATATATAGATATAAATATGTGTGAGTGGAAGGGAAGTTAGAAAAAGAAAGTAGAGAGTAGGTGAAGAGATATGGGTCTAAAACCTTTTTTTTTTTTAGATGATGTAAGAAATTTATAAATGAGAGAGAAAAAAAGAAGTATTATTGTTTTGTCACTTTAACAAAATGGTGTAGTTGACTTTTAAAAAACACATTACGTGCCCTCATGGATTAGCAATGCAACCAGCACTAAATCCACTAATAATAAATGCACTTCCCACTTTTCTCTAATAATAATAATAAAAAAAAATCAATTTATACCGATTTTGAATTAATAATTCAACTAATCTAAAAAAAAAAGAAAAAAAAAGTGGTTTTTTATATTAATTAAACTCCTAAACTTTCATCAACAAATAAATTTGAATTCTTAATTAGGTATCTTTTATGCAGCAATTCTAATTGTTCGTTTTATCAAGTCTCACAATATTTTTTTAACGATATTTGAAAGAGGATGTAAATTGATATACTTACAAAATTTCTGAGTTTAAATCAATATCATAATTATTTTAGATCTAGATTTTTTTTTTTTTTGTCAATATGGAGGAAGAGAGAATCGAACCTCCAACTTCGAGATTGATAATATGTTTTATTCTGGTTAAGATATATTCATTTGAGCTCAATGGAATGGTTTAATCTACCATGTAATGGTTAAACATAAAAAAATTGAAATAAAATATTTAAAAATATAAAATACATAATTGAAGGAAAAACAAAAGAGGAGATGAATCAAATATGAAACTTGATATTAGTTTATATGGAACCCCACTTGACCTCATATCTTTCTTTATGTTCATATGTAATCTTAAAATTCATACTAAAACCAATAAAAAGAAAAACCACAACCTCATTATGCAAAAAGAGTGGTTGTCACTTTTTCTTAATCAATAGGGTTTAGAGTTTTATTAATTTGACTTTGGCTTCAAAATCCTAGTTTAGTGATGGTATCTAAATTTTATGATTTTGTGTTTGTGTGGCTATCAATTTGGTGGGTTTTTTTCCTAATAAATTATGATTAGGAAATTGAATCTTCAATTTGTTTTTCATGGATCATTATTTATTCACAATTTTATCATCAATTTCTAACTCAAATCAAGATTAAGAAAATAGTCTTTTTTTTCCCATCATTTTGGAATAACATATACATCACAAAATATTTTCAACCATACATTTTTTTTTTTGGGAAAGGTAAATTAGAAACAATCTTATTAAATTAAATTATAAAATTATTTTGATTAAAAATAAGCACTTTGGAATGAATAAAAAGTTCACCATATCTTAAAGGAATGAACACTTAATTTGATCATGATTTCACTTTGATTTTCCACTTTCCAAAGTTAAATGGATGATTAACAAATTCCTAGTCAATATATAATACCTTTTAGAGAAATCTCACTACATAGCATAATTAAATGTCAAACTTTCTTACAACTTTTTATTTTCAAATATAACGTAACCGTGATTTTTTTTTAATAATTAATCATACATTTAAATCAGAATTTGATTTGAATTATGTTGGTTCATAAATTTTTTAATATTTTGTACAACTTTATGCTCATTATGTATATGCTCCCACTTTTTAAATCCTTATACCAACTATGGACGCATTTTTAATTAAAAAAAATTTACCAAATAAAAATTTGCATATTCTTACAAGGAAAAAAAAAAGCAATTATGAAACTTACTATTTCAGGAGTGAGTTTAAACTTAAGGATAACTAGCATACACTCTCTCCCTTGAAGTTGGAAGTTCATTCTTCTATCCCTACAATTCTTGTACCAATTTTACTATTCTCACTTCTTCGGTTTGAAATGATTTTTTTAACCGTAAATGTACTTGAGATTTCAACATAAAAGACGGCTATATTACATTTATGTCTTGAACATTTTTTTTTAATTTATTTACAAAAACAATGCCTATTAAATTTTGTTTTTCCACTAATGCCAATGACTATCTACAATTTAGCTCTTAGTCCAACACACAAATAAATAAATAAATAAATAAATATAGATATATATATATATATATATTTATTCTTTTATGCCGAAATCCCAAGTACATTTACGATTAAAAAAAATAATTTCAAACTGAAGAAGTGAGAATATATATATATATATGTTCTCTTTCCTCCATGCACAAGCTTAGAATTTCACGGCCATTCATATTTCTTTTTAAAAAAGAAAAGTTATTGACTCCTCCACTACCCCTTTCTTCCTCCTCTCTCTCTTTTCTCCTTCCGACGATTTCACACTCCTCTACTGCTATTTGCCTGTTGGATTCAACTACTGCACGCCATTAGTCCTCATTCATTAATCATTTACCTGTCAGAATCGTCCGCTCGTCCTTGTTCATCAACCGTTTTCCATCATCATCAACTTTCAATCGCCGACCATAGGTCGTCGAGGTAAGCCGCTAGTCATCTTCTCGTTGATTTTCTCTCCCATTTTCAGTTTGCTCCCTTCATTTGTATCGCACACCAAGATCCAACCACCTATACAAATCCGTGGTGGTCATGGCGGAAGAAGAATAAGAGATAAAGATGCAGGATTATGTGTTAAACCCCCATATGAAGATGTAGAGATGAAGATAGACTTTGTTCGTACCACCTATACAAATCAGTCGCACCAAGACCGAGAACTTTTCTTTTTTTTTTTTTTTTTTCTTTTTTAAATACTAAATGTATGTTATAAACCCAAAGAAAATATGCATTCCTTTACTTGATATATGTGAATCATATACTATTGTAAATATCGTTGTTTATTTGATATATATTGTAATTTATGTTAATATGCGATTTATATACTATGCAATAACTAATAAAGAAATTCGATTAGACAATATATACTCTTAATTTTGTATTTGTTAGAATATATATATATATAAATGAAATTTATTATATATACTTCAATTTATGTCAAACATTAAGCCAATATTATTTATATATCGTAGCATATTTCATATATTAGATTATTCAGTGATTTATGTCAAACATTTAATCAATCTCTAATTTATATATTGTTGTATATTTCATATATTAGTTAGAATATTTTCAAATATCTAATAAAATGTTCTAATATTTTAAATAGTCATGAAACAAAAAAAAAATGAAACCAAGGAAAATAAAAAATAAAATAAGAGTTCATTAAATGCATTCTCTCTCCCCATGAAAAAAAAAATATATATATATATATATTTTGAAGAGGTATTGTAATTGAAATGTGGGGTGGGGGTATCAAAACTCAAACCATGAGATTGATAATTTGAACACTATGCCAGTTGAGCTACACTCATATTAAATACAATTTCCCTCTCATAATAAATGCAAATTCTCCCTCATATTAAGAAATTTTTGAAAATAGGAAAATATATATAAAAATTAAGAATAAAAATAATAAAAACGGTAAATTTATCTAAAAATAATACTAAAAGCCTTTCTTTAAAAAAAATTATGAACATTTTTTAAATAAATGACCAAAACTGGATGTTTTATGTAAAAATCTCAAAGTACTTTTATCCTATATAAAACATTGTTACCTTTTTCTAAAAAAATTCACCTACAAGAAGTACAAATTTTAAAAATCCAAAAAGTACTTAAAAAGTATGCGTAACTGCATATTACCGACGCATTTAATTAATAGTTCTTCCAACAGGAAGAAATCCCGAAATAAAGAATATGAAACAAGAAACGTCAAACATTACCAAACAAACCCGGATTAATCATACCTAATGCAACGAGGTGAAGTGTTGCCTGTTGCCAAAGGAAGCACTTCGGTCTGCCCTCTGCCATATACTGCAACAGAGTTTTGTCATAAGTCATCATAATTCATTAGAGGTCAACTGAATAGCCGTATCCTGTTGGGATATTTCCAAAACAAAAGAAAATCCCATCATTTGTTTTCTCCACTTCTAAATTTAGCATGCTCTTTGCTTCACAATACAAACAGATACCATCTAATTTGACAGCCAGAAGAAGAAACAATAATAATAATAATAATAATATTGGTCTTTCAAGAAACATATAACACAACACAAATGCCAACTTGCCTTCCACGATTTTTGATATCTATCAATCTCTCACATAATGTCCAATCAATCATATTAGAGAGAGAAACAAGGAGAGAGAAGGAGAGAGTCATCTCATTACTTCTGAAGATATATGGAGGTTCTATACATAGGAATGAAGAAAACACAACTTTCTCAGGAATCTTTTGTCCATTTCAAGTACAACATGAGGTATTGAAATATTAAGGTAATCAGAACTGACCCAACCGAACATCTCTATCGAGACGATCGGCATTCAGTGTCCCTGGAAGCTCTCTGAAACCTTCATTGAAGATGGAATATGCACTGGAAAAATTGGAGATTCAGAGGTTAGAATGATTTTTCAAAATATGGCATGGGCCTCAGTCGTAACTCAATAGGTAAGACACTACTGATGCTGGAGAACTACAAGACTGAATTCAATGTAGAAGCTACAATGATATTCAAAATATGGCATGGGTTCTCGATCATAACTCAATGAGTACAACACCAGTGTCTGGACAGTAACAAGACGGAATATGTGATGCAATTTACATACTACAATGAACATAAAGAGAGAACTCAATGTACAAGCTACCATGATAAGTTACTCAATAAGACAGAATATGTTACAAGCTATAATTTACATAAAGGGAATGATTAATGAATCCATATAGAGACATCCCAACAACATTTTTAATAGACTCGAAGCGGAAAAGTAAATGATAACTAGTCGAAAATTACCCAGATGATATGGAGAATTAAATAGAGCTCAATCGCTTCTAGAATCTGCGATCCAGTTACTTAACTATACGTGTTTGCATGTTAATGGCCTAACCAACCTTCTAGATTTAATCTAACTCAAGTCTCAAATCAGTCTACATCACAGCTCAATCTCATTTTCACCATTTAAGCCCATCCATTTCCCTAGCCTTGAATTGTGTATCGGTTGGATCAGGGCCTACCAATACCCCACAGTGCCTCAAGAAAGCAACCTTACCCTCAAGGTAAGAGAGAGGTTAGCTGGATACTATGAGATGGCTGGATCCCATGTGACATCATCAGCTCACATCCCTTCCACTGAATCAGTAATTAGGTGGTCTTGCCCATCACAAATGTTACGCACCCTTGAGAGCGTACAATCAGGTGACTCTGGTCAATAGCTTACTGTAACTGAAATAAGTTAGAATCTAACAATTCTTAGAGCAACACAAAAACTCGAAAAAGTCAAAGTTGGAAAGCCAACCTCTAAGACTCACAAGCTGCTATTGAAATTTAGCCTATAAAGGTGCAATTTGGGGTAGACGCAGCGTAGTCATCATTGTCATAACATCATTGTATCGTGGAGTGTGATTGGTCAACCCTTTTAAAAGAAAAATGGTCTAAGAAACAGAAAATTAAGATTTCTAAAGTAAGAAATCCCTGTTTCAAAATGTAATTTTTGCCAGCAAGAGTTTGAAAATAGAAACCGTTGTTCCTTTTCAAATAAATTTTTGAAATAAGAAATCTTTATATAAAGATCCAAATTTTGACAACAAAGTCTAGAAATAAAAAACTACCGTCCTTGTTTTAAATTTTGATTTTGACAATCATTTTTTTTATTATTATTAATATAACTAGAAAAGTAGAATTCTTTTTTTAGAATTTTCAAATTCCATAGATACATAAAAATTCTCTTAAATTGATTTTTTGTTAATTAAAATAAGTTATTTTTGAAACGTACTAGTGTTCCTTCTCCCGGGTTTTAAATCTTAGAAATAAATGATAAATTCTTAAAATTTTCTATGATAGAATGTTGGGAAATATGGTCTCTAAAATTTTTGAGTGAGGAATTTGTTTTGATAAGATAGAAATAAATTTCAAGATTTTTCTAATGGCTTTAAGCCAATCATAAATATTAAATGTAAAATAATATGATTAGGATATTGAATCTTAAAACAAAAAAAGCATTATCTTTTTCAGACCAAAAAGATAATGTGGAAATGTTTTTAAAATTTGAAATGGATATTGTAGGGATGCTAACAGCTTCCAGGGTGGCCAATCACACCCCACCCTAACGATCGACGATGGTGACTCCAAACCTCTCTTCCCAAAAGAGACTCCTAGGAGAGGACATGGGTCACTCCAATTTCTATTTCAAAACATTTTGGTAAATAAAATGAATCTTAAAACCAGAATTTCTTATTTCAAAATTTTATTTTCAATGGAACAACAGTTTTCATTTCAACACTTTGTTATGAAAAATTCAATTTTAAAACATGAATTTTGTAATTCAGAAAATGTTTTAAAAGGGACAACGATTTTTCTTTAAAAAATTAGTTGTCAAACATTGTATTAACAATCAGTGATTTCTTATTTTAAAATTTTGATTTGAAAAGGACAACAATTTTTGTTTGGAATAAATCCTATGTTTATTGATTAGTTTTCAATTACAAATCCAATATTCAATTTGAAATCAAATGATTTATCTGATGCCCCTTCAACACCCATAATGGAAAGCCAATAAATAATGCCGACCATTAATCTGAATTTCCTTCATACTCCCTCATGGTAGGTAGTCTCTAATTACAAACCTAGAAATCTCTCGAGAGGTATCCGGTATCCCACTTGCATTGACCCAAGTAGCCCTAGCAACTTTCCTCTTCCTAGCTACACACTTGAATTTTTGAAAGCACACCTCCCTCTTCCTGCTAAGACCATCTCAATGCTTCTCCATAACAGTGTTGCCATGCCACCCTCCTCTTATCTTCCTCAGCTTGGCATGAGTTTAGCACCATACTAATCATTCAAAAAAATTTCCACATTTGGGCGAATGCCTCATCTCTTTTAGCATTTCGTGCATTCCTTGCCCCAATGCACTCTACATGCCGACGAGTCTATTTGAACATTATAGATCTTCTCCTCAATTGCTTTCAAGTGATTCACTATTTTCCAATTTGCTACCATCAACCCCTAGGACTCAACTGTTCTAGTCTACTTAGTGGACATGTAATCGAAAACTAATCGAAAGTTGCACTGAGAAATTGAAAGCCCCAAACCCCTCCTATAGAATATTGTAAGAATACCTCCTACCATGAAAACTCAAGAAGAACCAGCAGGAAAATTAAAAGATAGAATTATATTATAATATCGTGAATAAATTACAGTATACCCAGCAAATGCTAGAGAGCTAAGAATCCTCTCCCAAATTCCCAATTAAAAAACCCTAAATAAAATTCTTCACCCTTTTCTCCCACTCCCACTCCTATTTATAGCAATTTTTGAAAATAGAGGGTTGTTATGTATTAGTCCTAAGGGCATTATAGTATTTTTACTTTGCCCTAGACTGTATTAAGGTTTCCTACGAGTCTATTTATACGTATGCTTTCTCTTGTATTTTGATAGGAAAAAGAATAATAAAAAATATTCTTCTATCGTGGTTTTTTCTCCCTATTTTAGGATTTTCCACGTAAATATTGTGTCTTCTTCTTTCAATATGGTATCAGGGCAAGGTGACAAAACCCTAGCCATTGTTGCCAAAAATCAACCTACGGTCTCTCAATCTTCACCAATAGAAGCAACCTCCACCACTGCCGATAAAGCCCATACCGCCGCCGTGCAAGCAATCGTCGATTGTTATCTCCAGACAACACTGCCTCTCCTTCTCAGCCAATCGACATTCCAACCACCTGCAGCTGCCAGAAATCCACCAGATCTTCCCTACCCGAGCGTCAGTCTACCAGATCCCGTTCGCCCAAGTGGGCTTCTGCCGAGCGCTAACCCATCGAGCATAGACCAGGCCGGAGACCACCAGACGTTGGATTTACACCAGCGACACACTACCCAAGCATTAGCGTCACCCAGCAGTGCCCTTCTGTCAATGTCGAGCGCTAGCCCATGTCGAGCATCGGACTTCCATCGATGGGTCTGTACCCGAGAGCTGGTGCTGGCAATCTCCACAATGGACAGCAGCCGTCTTTAGGAGAGTCCTCATTTTCTCATGGTGGATAGTAACCAGCCTTCTCGACCTCCAATGGTGCTTCGGGTTCGATGGGCTTATCTCCAATGGTGGTCCAACAACAATTGGCTAGTCTTAACAACAAATTGCCGCTCTTGGGGCAGCTCTTGGGCAACTACAAATCTCCAACCAAATCCCACAAATTCAGATTTATCCTCTGGTCTACCGATGTATTCAGAAAATCCGGTAACCACCTTTCCTACTTTGCCTATAACAAATGTTTTGTCTGGATCTATGGGAACTTCTGCAGGTTTTATTATAAGAGAGAAATTGAATGGCCATAACTACTTTACCTGATCTCAATCCATCAAGATGGCCCTTGAGGAGCGTCATAAGTTTGGATATTTAATGGGTGAGATACCAAGACCCAGACCAGGAGATCCACAAGAGCACATTTGAAAAGGAGAAGATTCTTTACTTCGTTCGTTGTTAGTTAACTGTATGGAACCACATATAGGAAAACCCTTACTTTAGGCTACGACTGCTCGAGATATTTGGGATGTTGTATAAAAGTTAAATTCTAAGAGCCAAAACGCATCACGATTGTACACGTTGCGTAAATAGGTCCATGAGTGCATGCAAGGAACGATGGATGTGACTTCCTATTTCAACAAATTGTCTCTACTCTGGCAAGAGATGGATCTGTATCGTGAAATTGTTTGAGGCTGTCCATGTGGTGGAGTTCAGTATTCGAAAATTGAGGAAACTGATCGGGTTTATGACTTTCTTGTTGGGTTGAATTCTAAGTTTGATATTGTATGCAGTCAGATACTGGGATAGAGACCAATACAGCCTCATGGAAGTTTGCTCTAAGGTTCGTCTAGAAGAGGATATATCGAGTGCCATGAACAATCCTATTATTTCTTCTACAGATTCCGCTGCATTTAGTGCAAAGTCATCTAGACTTGATGGTGACAAACAGAATAATCGACCTCCTCCAGTATGTGAACATTGCAAAAAGCCTTGGCATACTAAGGATCGGTGTTGGAAGTTACATGGTCGTCCTCCAAATTCATTCAAACGATAAGTCAAATTCTGGCCGAGCACTTGTGAGTGATTCAACAAATGGTACTTTTCAGCCTCAGGTGAATAACCATAATGACTTTAGTGTTGTCGGAGTTAGTGCTATTGCCCAGTCAGGAACATTTTAGTCCTTCGGCCTTCTTAGTATTAATGGTAAAAAACTATGGACTCTTGATTCACGAGCTACAGGTCACTTAACTGGCTCGTCTGATCAGTTTCTTTCATATTGTCCAAGTGCTGATAATGAAAGAATTTGAATTGCAGATGGATCCTATTGAGGGAAAGGGTCATCTCTCCTTTTGAGAGTTTAACTTTACAGGATGTGTTACACGTCCCGAAAATATCATACAACTTATTGTCTATCAGTAAGATTACTAGATATTTGGATTGTCAAGTTATATTCTCACCCGATACTGTTTCCTTTCAGGACTTGAGCTCGAGGACGACGATTGGCACTGCCTGACATGATATGGGGCTCTATTTCCCTAATGTTGATGCTTCCTCTAGGAACCGTTATAGGACTAGTTTAGTATCTTCTTGTTTTTCAACTTCTGAAAATGACTATTTGTTATGGCATTTTCATCTTGGTCACCCAAGTTTTCAATATATGAAATGTTTATTTCCTCATTTATTCCATAATGGATGTCTCTTCCTTATCTTGTGATGTGTGTATTCGTCCTAAACATCGGGTCTCTTTTCGATCCCAACCTTATAAACCACCTTAGCCTTTCACTCTTATCAATAGTGCCTCAAACATCAATACTTCTTCTGGGAAACGTTGGTTCGTGACCTTTATCGATGATCACACTCATCTTACTTGGGTGTTCCTCCTCATTGATAAATCGGAAGTATCATCGATATTTCAACAGTTTTATATGACTTTGGAGACTCAGTTTAACACTAAAATTGTCATCCTTCGCAGTGACAACGGTCGTGAGTTCTTTAACAACACCTTCCATGATTTCTTAGCATCCAAAGGTATTGTCCATCAAAGCTTTTGTGTGTATACTCCTCAACAGAATGGGGTGGTTGAACGGAAAAATCGTCACCTGATTGAGGTAGCACAGTCCCTTATGTTATCTACTTCCCTTCCTTCTTGTGGGGGGATGTTGTTTTGACTGCAGTGCATCTCATCAATCGAATGCCTTCCCTGTTCTCCAATTTCAAACTCCTCTTGAGTGTTTCAAAGAGTCATAACCAACCACACGTCTTATTCCCGATGTCCCTCTTCGGGTGTTTAGGTGTGTAGCCTTTGTCCATACTCATGGTCCTAAACGCACTAAATTTACCCTTCGTGCTAAAATATGTGTCTTTATCGAGTATCCTCTTCATCAGCGAGGGTATAAGTGTTACCATCCATCCTCACGGAAGTATTGTCTCTATGAATGTCACATTTCTTAAGGATAAACCTTTCTTTTCCATTAGTCCTCTTCGGGGGAGAGTACTAGTGAAGAGACTAATTAGTCCACATCTTCAATTCCTACATACTTGCTTCCTGAACTTATCTTGAATGCGAACGATACTGTTCTTCAGACTAAACAGGTTCCTTGGATAACGTACTACAGGAAGAATCTCAGAAAGGAAATAGTGTCACCTGTTGCATCTCCAGCTACGGTCCATGAATCGGACAGAACCAGCACCAGCTCAAGGTATTCCTATTTCTGATAACATTGATGTTTGTGACGTGGATGAGAATGACAACTTCTGGTAATATCGATGCTTGTATCGAGGGTGACATGTGTGATGTGGATGTGGTTGGGAGTGACAAAATTGAGGTGACGACTCCAGATAATGACAAAGTTATAGGTAGGGATGAGTCTTTGGAAGAAGCACCAGAGGATGAGACTTTGCCGCAGGGAACTGAATGTGATCATTATCCTCTTTTTGATGAAAGGTAGGACAAAATAAAGAGTTATGATGCCTCTCTTGATCTACCCATTGCATTAAAAAAGGGTACTAGATCTTGCACTAAATATCCCATGCATAGCTTTCTATCTTACTGTAATTTATCTTCTGCGTTTAGGGTTTTCACTACGAATCTGGATACAGTAACGATACCGAACAATATATATGTAGCAACGGAGATTCCTTAATGGAAAGCTGCAGTCATGGATGAGATGAGAGCTTTTGAAAAGAACAATACATGGGACTGTGTTGCTCTTCCTAAAGGGCATAAGACAGTTGGGTGCAAGTGGGTGTTCACCGTAAAGTATAAGTCTAATGGAACCCTTGACAGGTAAAAGGCCAGATTGGTTGCTAAAGGGTTTACTCAGACTTTTGGAATAGACCACTCAGAGACTTTTTCTCCTATAACGAAGCTAAACACAGTTTGAGTTCTTTTTTCAGTGGCAGTTAACAAAGATTGGTCGCTCCGTCAACTCAATGTAAAAAATGCATTTCTAAATGGTGAGTCAAAGGAAGAGGTTTGTATGAGCCCTTTTCCTGGCTTTGAAACTCAGTTTGATCATCAGTTGTGAACTCAGGAAGTCTCTGTATGGTTTGAAATAGTCTCCGAGAGCTTGGTTTGATAGGTTCACTACCTTTGTAAAGTCCCAAAATTATACTCAGGGGCACTCTGAACACACCTTGTTCACAAAAAGATCGATATCAGGGAAGATTGTTGTTCTTATTGTGTACGTAGATGATATTGTTCTGTCAGGAGATGATGTTGCTAAGATTATCAAGCTTAAAAGGAAAATGGCTGAGGAGTTTGAGATTAAAGACCTTGGAAGGTTGAGGTATTTTCTAGGAATGGAAGTGGCACGATCAAAAGAAGGGATTTTTGTTTCTCAACGAAAATATACACTTCACTTATTGAAAGAAACAGGTATGACTGGATGTAAACCTGTGGATACTCCTGTAGAATTCAATGCTAAGTTGGGTGATTCTGTTAACAAAGTTCCTATCAATAAAGAGAGATACCAGCGTCTAGTGGGAAAATTGATTTACTTAGCCCACACTAGACCAGATATATCCTACGCTGTCAGCGTTGTTAGTCAGTTTATGCAAGCTCCTTACGAAGAACATATGAAGGTTGTAAATCATATCCTAAGATATTTGAAAAATACTCTGGGTAAGGGTTTGATGTTAAGGAGAACCGACAGACGTTGTATTGAGGCATACATCGACTCTGATTGGGCACGATCTGTTATAGACAGAAGATCAAAGTCTGAGTACTGTACTTTTGTGGGGTAATCTTGTTACTTGGAGAAGTAAGAAATAAGGTGTGGTTGCTAGAAGCAGTCCTGAAGCGGAATACATGGCTATGAGTCTAGGGATATGTGAAGAAATCTGGTTGAAGAAAGTTTTGTCTAATCTCCATCAAGACAGTGATCTGCCTATGAAGCTCTATTGTGACAACAAAACAGTGATAAGCATAGCCAATAATCCGATTCAACATGATAGGACAAAACACATGGAAATCGATAGACATTTCATCAAAGAAAGCAGTGGCAGTGTCTGTATCCTGTACATTCCTTCTAGTCAACAGGTTGCTGATATTCTCATCAAAGGGTTACTCAGGTAAAGCTTTGATTCTTGTGTTAGCAAGTTGGGTCTTATTGATATCCACGCCCTAACTTGAGGGGGACGGTTGAAAATAGAGGATTGTTATGTATTAGCCCTATGGGCATTTTAGTATTTTTCTTTTACCCTAGACTGTATTAGGGTTTCCTACAAGTCTATTTATACCAATTCCTTCTCCAATGTTTCAAAAATCGGTTGAGGCACACGCCTTGAGGCGAGGCGATTTCCTCATGCCTCAAGGCGTGCGATTACATCAAGAAAAAAAAGGCTTACACCTCTTTCAGTGAAGGCGTACGCCTTTTGGTTTGGCATTGAGGCGTTTGAGGGTAAAGCCTCAAGGTATTTGAAGGAAAATTAAATGGGTTGGGCCCACCCACCGAGAACAATAAATATTGTTCTTTGCATGTGCCTTCAAAATTGCAAATTGGGAAGTGGAACCGGCAGACCACATTAATTTAAAACCACTCTAAGTCCAAGATTTGGGTTAAACATAATTGGGAGAGTTTTCTTTGGTTTTCTTCTACAAAAAATTATAGTAAAACACAATTCAATCAAACCACTTAAAGACCATAATTGGAAGATCCTAGTACTGATAATGATAATGATATTGAAGATGAGATTTAGATGGAACACTGAGTTTTTTTCCTTTGTCATGATTAATTAATGGAATTATTTTCTCTCTCATGATGAATTTTGAGTATGTTAGGTATTTTTAAGCAATATTATAACATTATAAATATATAATAGAATATATTTTCTGATTTAATTATGTCTTATTAATTTAAAATAAGGCTTACGCCTCATACCACCTCGAGGCTTACACCTCGCCTCTCTAAGGAAAACGCCTCGAGGTAGCCTTTAGCCTTTTAAAACATTAGCCCTCTCTTGTATTTGGATAAGAAAAAGAATAATAAAAAGTACTCTTCTATCGTGGTTTTTTCTCTCTGTTCTAGGGTTTTCCATGTAAATATTGTGTCTTCTTCTTTCAATAGCAATATTTAGTAACAAACTTCCTATCTAATTACTCATATACCCCTTACTAATACCATACTAATATTCTCCTAATAGTCCTACTATTTCTATACTAGGGGCCTTACAAATATACAACTCTATTGGATGACATTTTCTCTTTTGACTCCTTAGTTATACTTCATTCTGCTGATAGTTCATACTCACTTTCTAGGTTCTTATTTTTGACTTCTAATTAATTTACATTGCCACCCCTTCTTATTTTGACATAAAACTCCATCCTTTTCCTTTTCCACACGTACGGATTCAGGGTCCTAACACATTTAAGAACATTTCCAAAGAATGTTAACGTGTTTTGTCTTCCATCTCTCTTTATTTTTCTTTACGCTGGAAGATTTAAATCCCAAAGAAGTTTAAGGTGTTTGTGTGGCAGATTGTACATCGGAGAGTTACATCATGGGTCACATTCAAAGACACTCTTCCTTTGTCTAGTTCTCGGAGTGGTGCATTCTCTCCAGGAGGGATGAGGATCTAGATCATCAGTTTCAAAATTGTCAGTTTGCCCACTACCTTAGGAGTTGCTGGATGAGATGGTTTGGTATTTGTTGACCTTGGCATAGCCACGACAGGGCTCAAGTGGAGGAGGTGCTTTACATTCTCCATTTAGAGAATGACTAAGTTTTGTGGCTGGCTAGTTTCTTTGCAACTTTGTGGGGGTATTTGGAGTGAGAATAGGGAGGTTGAGAGATCAAGTGAGGAAGTTTGGGAGGTTACTAGATTTAATGCCTCCTTATGGGCATTAGTTACTTAGGCCTTCTGGTAATTATGAGCTTGGTCTAGTAGATAGTTAGCACTAGATTCCATTTTTTTTTTTAGTGTGGGGCTTGGTATTTTGTATTTTTGTATGGACTTGTATATTCTTTCATTTATATCAAAGAAGACATGGTTTCTTACCAAAAAAGAAAAGCAAAACACATTTAAGAACAATGAGATAGGAAAATTTATAAACACGCAATCATGCATTGTCTTAGTTTATCTAATGCAGTCAAAAGTTCTGCTACAAATGAGGTCTACATGAATGGAATGAGAGTTTTCTCAAGTACCTCATTTCCCCAGATTGTCGATGTCCAAGATTCAGTAGAATGATGCAAAAACCAGTTCCAAGTATCTGGAAAAAGGACTCAAACATAGTAAATCTTGCTAATTAGGTGATCATAAAACTTTTACTCATGTAAGAAAGCACATATTTTGATGTTGTGGCATGAAAATTTAAAAGAAAAACAGACTTGTTTTCCATGCTATGCATATATTCTTCACAATATACTGGACCAAGTTACTTCAGCTTAATAAAGATATGGAGAATATAGATTTTTCCACTAGCTGAGAAAAAGACCCTACTCGAAGTTGTAGCAGTATCAATATTTACCAGAGTTGCTAAGAGAGAGAGAGAGAGAGAGAGAGAGGGGGGGGGGGGGGGGGGGGGGGGGGGGGGTGTGTGCCTTTTAAGAATTGAGATAAAAACAACTAGGTTTCAGATCAAAACCCTAAGTTGAAAAATCAAGCAATTATTTTCTAAATTTGTTTCTTCTTGATTTATTCTCTAGAACAGGAGTTTTTTTAAAGACAATTGAAATAGTTTTTCCAACAACAGAATTGGACAACAATGACTGCATAGTAATTTAGTAAACCAAATCCTTGATGGCACTGGTTAATTATATTACAGAACTCTAAATAAATTTTTTTATTACCAATGCCGATGTGCTACTGCAGCTCTAAATAAAATTTTTGAAAAACTAATTTGCAGAATAGTTTATGAAACAGCTCCCAAGGTTGGCATGAAAATATCAACTACTGAAAATAACGGCACCAATATTCAAAATCTAACCAACAGAACACCACTACTTACATATATAGGTCCAAGGTCCCAGCTATGGGCAACAGGTGCCATGATAAACCAGATGAGTATTGCAGCCCAAGCCTTCAGACTGAGAGAGAAAATCACCATCAAAAGGATATCTATTCACAGAACAGAGAACCCAAAATGCAATTAGCCAATTCATACGTTGAACCTCTTTGCATAATTTAGTATGACTATTACCAGGAAACTTCAACTTCTCACGCAGAAAAGTGTAGACTTTCTTCTTCAACCAATTTGAAGATTCTGGAAGCCGAAACTTCTGAAAATGCAAGCATCCATGGGAAACAAACAATTAAAAAAGCTTCAAGCTAAGCTTCCTGTCCAAAATCAACAATTGAGTTTTAATGGTTCATACCAGGTCATCCTCATCTTCATCAAATTCATCACGAAGATGTTCTGCTGGGGCCTTTGGTTTCACAGCAACAGTCAATGAATCTACAGAATAAAAGGAGCTGTTCAATTACTCATTTCAAAGTGAATTGTGAAATGAAAAGGTCATTGAAACTCGAAACATTTAAAATACTATAGAAAAACATGTATGAAATAACAAAGAAACAGATGTTGTGCAACAAGCACCCAAAGTTACCAACACCAACATGAAACAATCCAAGACAACAAACATGGCCAGTAAGCAAGAACTATGATTTGCGCACTAATACTCAATAACAGAACCAAATCTTTATTTGGTAATACAATTGAATAATAATGTTTAGCAGTGGAGAAATTTGCTCTCTTTCTTTTATAGTTTTATTTGTAATAGCTAAGAAGAGCCTCAGTTGATACCAGACAGTTCAAACATTAAAACCATTGAGATTGAGTCTTTCAATCAGAATTGTTATCCTAGTGTTCCAACTGTAAAAAAGAAACTTGATTTGAAAAGTCAAGGACTAACCAAGAATAGCTATAAAGTTGAATTACAAAAATACAAGCATCTCAAAAATGGAAGTCCAAAAACCCAATGATGAGCGAATAATATATAATATTGAGAAACTTGAAACACAACTGCATTATCGAACCATAAGCACGTGACGAAACCTAACGTTCAATAATGCATTACTCATCTGGTTTATCAGTTAATCGTCAAGCCAATTCGAGTATCAGTAATCACAACTGCATTATCAAACCATTAAAACATTTACCATCACCATCACCATCACCATGAGAAGTCCCAAAAATTGTAAAACTAGAACCCCATAACCATCTAGTTCTTGAAAATTAAGTTTGTAACCCCTACTTTCACCTCCAAAATTTTCTTTTGTTATGTTGTCTTTCTGCCAATGTTTTCAAAAACTAAGAAAGTTTTAAGAAGTGAATCATGATATGGAAATTGAAAAGAGACAAGCATAAGTTTCAAAAACAGAAAACAAAAAACTGAGCCTAAGTTGTAAGTTGTGGGATTTGCTCTTAGGTATCCCGAACCCCAAAAAGACTTCATTTTTTTTTTTTTTATTAAACAATCAGAATGAAAACTTCAAATACTTTTGTAATCCCAAACAAAAAAATAGTGATTCGTACGAAAAATGATACAACAGAACGAAAATTCACGCAATCAGCAGAATACCGCAATTATACCGCCATGATTGAGCCGCACATAAACATCATCTTCATTCTTACAGTCATCCAAAATTTTTCCTCGTAAAATAAGCTTCAAATTCCCAATCGGCAATCGACTACTCTCCGCAATCAGCTTCCGCAAGTCGCGCACCTAATGAACAAAACCAATAGAGATACATAGACCAGCAGGCTCATTCAAATTTATAAACAAGCCTCGGAAAAGGGATAATCACATGCATTGACGATTCCGCATCAAGATTCTTCGGAGATTAATTTGAAAGACGAAGAAGAAGAAAAGTTTCTGTACCTTAATCGGCGAAGGGGCGAGAAGGCGAGAGGGACGCGCTGGGCCGATAGTTCGAACAATGATCTCGACCGTGTCTTGTGGAGAATTGCCATTACCGATGCTCGAATTGGCTCCTCCGCCGATATTCCGATTGAAATTGGACTCCTCGACGATCTCCGCCATGACACGGACAAAGATTTCGCTGTCTTCCACCGATTTGCGTGCACTGCGAGGGAGCTTTCGTCCTTTCTCATCAGAGTCTGCAATCCCCTTCAACGCTGATCTATGGAAATTCCGATTTTTGACCGAGAAGTTCTTGAGTAGTGAAAATTGACCGGATAGAAAGACATTTTTGCCCCCAAATTTTGGGCTTAATTTCGATTTTATCATTAGATTACAAAATGTTACATTTCCCTCCTTGAAAAATACTTACATACATCATTTTTCTTATCCTATGTTTCAAATTTGATCTTGGGGTGTTTGGGTCTCTAACTCAAAATTGGTAGAGTGAACTATATACATATTATAAAAAAAATTATAGGTATAATAAAATTTAGATTTATCTCTTGTTTATAGTGATAGACTATATCATTCTATTTCTCGTTTATAGAGATAGATTATATCATTCTATCACTCTTAAGTTTCAAAATCGCATTTTTTTCTCCTTGAATTTTGAGTTTGTTTCAAAATTTACCTTTTAAACATTTTATCCATTAAATATTCATATTAATGTCTATTAATTATAATCAAATTAGTTTTAACTAATTTTTTACTATTAAAATTAATAAAGATAAAATTTACATTAATTAAGTAAAAATTTACTTCAAATACTAATTTGAATGTTAAAAATTCAAGCGTAGAAGTGTAAGATATTGAAAACCTATAAACCAAATGAAGAGCGCACTCAAAATTAAAGGTAAAATTACAATATTTTGAACCTTAAAAAGATTAAAGGAAAAAGGTAAAAATCACTCGTGAATCATGAGGTTTGTTACCATTATACCTTCACAACTTTTAATTTGATGAATTAACCTTTATAGTTTATTAAGTGTTAGCAATAAACTCTGGGTTAGTTGATGTTCAATTAGAAAAGGATAAACATGTCAATTCACACCTATGGGAAAGTAAAAAGAAAAAAAATGGTTCATCGCCAAATGCAGCCCAATCCTCGCCCTCCCCCATCAACCTCCACCTCGCCATCTTCATCGCCGGCCACTCCATTGCCGACAAAGCCTTTGTCCTAAACGATGTAAGCTTGCCGTTTCACGTTGATGCGGAGGATGAAAACTGAAAAGGGGACATGGGATTGGAAGCAAAAAAAAGGATTTGATCCAAAGGCCATGGAACGTTCAAGTCGATATCGAAATCCATAAGTGGGATTCAATCGTCGGAATTGGAATGGTGGGCGGTGGATTTGGGGAAAAGGGGAAATGGGTGATCAGAATCCGGCTCGTTCATGACGAGGGGTTCGTTAATTTACACTGGTTTTGGCTGTGTGCAAGCTTCCTCAAATGGCGAAGGAGGCCGATAGGAGGGTGAGGACTGAGCTGTATTTGGCGATCAATTTTTTTTCTTTCCCATATGTGTGAATTTGACAAGTTTATTCTTTTCTAATTCAACATCAACTTGCACCATGCGTTTATTGCAACACTTAATAAACTATGATTAATTAAAGGTTGGGTGTAATTGTAACAAACCTCTTAGGATGGTTTGTGCAATTTCTCTAAAATTAAATAAAATTAAACTAAAAAATGTAACAACTTGAAATACGAAAATCAAATTGAAAGCTAAATAAAAAAAATTGGGGACCAAGATAGTATTTTTTTTTTTTCCTTAAACTTAAAACTCGAGTGTCTAATTTTAACAATTTGTAATTTAATTGAAAAACATTTTTGGATCCTTGCATCTCTTCTTTATTTTACTTATTTACACAATATGCATTGTCAATTAAAAATAAGAAGTAAATTAATTAATTAATTAATTCTTAATTATCAACCATAAATATATAATTAATATTATAATGTAAAAAGTTAATTCCTTCTACCATAATTTTTTTTTACTTTAATTATAATTAAAATTTAGAAGTTGTAGGATTCAAAAAGTTTTTGTATTCTCTTTAAAAAAAAGTTGTTGTAACTCTAACTCCAACTATTCTAAGAGGATTTTTTTTCAACATTTTCATTTTTGTTCTCTCAATTCATTACTTTCTAAACCTTTTCAATTTCTTATGCATCTCAATTTTTTTTTTCTTAAGACATTAAGATGTTGATGTTATATTAAAGTTACAAGAGATGCATATGTTGAATCAAGATCTTAAATCTTAGACTATTTTAATTTATTTTACAACTCTACTTTGATGAAGTTTGAATATTTTGCTACTTTATTTTACAACTCCACTTTGATGAAGTTAAATATTTTTTTTCTCAACTATGTCTTACATAGATGGGAGATCTTCGTTGTATTTTTAGGTTATTTAAGTGGGAAATACCAAGTTATTGAGTACATTATCTATTTCCTACCATTTTGAAAGCCATTAGAAAACGTTTGTGTGAGTTGTTTGATTGTAGACAACTTTGTGTTTGTTGCTACCATTGGAATATAATAATTCTTAAGATCTTAGACTTTAGATTCAATAAAAAGTTGCTCAATTATACTTTACATTTGTATATTAATTGAGGAATTGAAGCAAATAATGAGAAGGTTTCTTAGTTCTTAATTATAAATTTTGGCAACTACAAAAAGTTCAAACATTATTCTCTTTAAGTTGTTTAGAAGGCTCAAAATAAGAGGTTAAACCGACTTAGAATAGAAAAATGGATAGAACATGAGATGGTTGATGGTCTTCTTTTCCTAATAAACTAGTGTCTATGATTATATTCATTTGTTTGTTTTATCACGTTAATGACTTTTCACTCTCAATATAAAAAAGATTAATATTATTTGTAAATATAATTTATCGGGACGAGTCTTGCTCTTCCATTGAGATTTTTTTTATTGCAAATCCAAAGAATAGTAATACTTCTATGTTGTGATAGTGATAATTTAATAAGTTGGGAGAGTTCAAAAAAAATTATTTATATGTATAATATTTTTTTTGAAATTATTTATGTAGGTGGATGGAATAAGGCTTTGTATGTTGATGAAGAATGAAGATGACAACCCACTTAACCCTTAAATTTTATACTCATTATGGAAATATTCAAAAGTTGGTGAATCTTGTATTTTGCTAATCACTTTGTAGGAATTACTTTGTAACTTCTTTCATTGTATTACACTAATTAAATGTATTATGTAAGGGATTAAAAAATGTCAATTATGAGATGAGACTTGTGATATTTTACATGTCATGATACTTTATTATATATATTCCATGTATATTTTCTAGCTATCATTTACATGAAATTTGATGAATATTAGTGAAATGGTTTGCTATATTGTTATAAATAATGAAAATTGGCTAAAAATAGCCATTATGGCAATTGGTAATTTATCATTGACGATTAAAGGCATTTTTTTTTTAATAACATTAAGAAAAGGCTATAAAATCTTCATAACTGTGCATACAAAAGACTTCTAAAAACTTATAATAATATAAATAAAATACTATTACAAAGTTATAATAGCTCCCTTTATAAGCTATAGAAACTTATTATAACTTTAATTAGTAATACTATAATATATTTTCATAGCAAGATAAATATGCTATAATTTTTAGATTTTTAATAGCATTTACATAGCTAACAAAAAAAATGCTATCAAAAGTCCTAGATTTTTAATAACATGGGTCGTTGGACCTTCGAAAAAGGGTATGAAAGATCTATTATAGCATTTTGTTAGCTATCGTGTCTATTATTTCTTGTAGTGAAATATCCATCAAAATCAATATTTTATCGATATTTTCATCGATATATCTGTAAAATTAAGATCTCGATATTTTTGTCGACATCGACATTTTACACTTGGATAGTTATTCAACTTTATGCACTCTTGCCAAGCACTTGTCTTTGAGATGTGGAAATGGCAAACAAGTCCTCTGACATTTTGGATTAAGTTGTTCCACCCTGCGTATATTATTGCAAAAATGATTATTTGCAGTTAAGAAAATGTTTATATGCTTAAATTTTGTGTTAAAAGTTGATAAAATTAACTGATGAAAAAGATTTAAAAGCAAAACTCACTTGTAACTGAGGAGAAAATAATGAAGAAATATTGAGATTTCAAGCTTGGCAAGATCACTTCCTGGGCAATACCTATTTCCTAATCCAAATGGAGTGAAAGCTCCTGGTGTGGCTACAAAATTCTTTAAAAAGAGAAACAAGCAAAATTCCATTTAATATACCATGAGATCAAAGGGGGAAAAACATTAAAAAAGAGGGTTGCTAAATTCACTATCAAATCCAAAAAGCATGTGAATAAAAACAATATTCAAAGCAAAATACTTCCAATTCAAAGTGGATATTATCATATTAAAAAAAAGAGATAATAATGACATTATATATTTAATTTCAGAGCAAATGTCAATTTATATTCTTGAACTTTGAGGGTTGTATCATTTTAAAAAGTAATTGTTTTAAATGAAAAACTGCTGAAAATATTTTTAAATATAGCAAAATGTCACTGTCTATCAGTGAAAGATACCGATGAACAAGTGGCATATATCTTGCTATATTTGTAAATAAGTTCACTTATTTTACTATATTTGAAAACAACTCTACAACCCCTAAATTTTTAAATTGATATACTTATGAAAGTATAAGAATTAAATTTATACAATTATTAGTTTATGGTATAAATTGATACGACTCTAAAGTTTTGAGGTATAAATTGATATTTGTTCTTAATTTTAACACTTAATTTTGGCTCACTAGACCTAATACAACTTGTAATTAATACAAAATTTGAGGAATAAAAGATTTCAACAAATATATATATATTGTAAATAATCATTGGTTAAAGTTATTAAATTATGCTAAATTAGCATAATGTTGTTGAGATTAGTGTCCGAAATCTCTGTTGTATTTTTGTTGTTTGTAAATACTGTATAAACAAATAGTTATTATTAAAATAATTGTTATTTTATAAGCATACACTCAATCCAATAAATAAAGATCATAGGTTATTTTATGTAATATAAACATATATGTGGAGATATACAGGTAGATCATGTTTAAATGATAACCTAAATGGTCTGTAATAGACGGATAAGGCTAGGTACCTCATCGTGATGACACTACAAATACGATATGCTTTGTAGATGTTACAAATGTTATAAGATGCTACAAATGATCTAATCCTGATAATTCATGTGGAGACATGTGAGCGGGGGTATCCCATACAAAGAGTTTGTATAAGACCGGACTATGATATGACTGGTCTCATTATATAACATCGTTACTAGTAGAGACTTATGTTTCACCAGGATGATCATAGGTGACATGACCTGAATCCTAAGTGAGTTATGAACTTCTGCCTATGAAGGTGGTCTTTTTATTTGCATGGGTGAGAGTGACCAGATTGCTAACTCAATATGCCTACCATTTTGGGGATTCGTCTGATTCAGGAACTAGGAATACAGCTACACAAGACGAAATTTACTCCTTCTCTGATGTCGGGGTAAGTAGATAAATTGCGTCCTTAAGAGCTGATTCCGGGGCTTGAACAATGTGGCCACACTTTCTCTTGGCCCGAGAAGGATTTGGTCATAGCTGGACTATGACTTATTGTTCATTAAAGGGATCATTGGTACTTAAGAAGTTAGATGTAACTATAGGGGCAAAACGGTGATTTTGGCCCAGCTATACTTATGAACAATTTGTGAAGAGTCACTACACTGTTGATTGGTTATATCCAATGGACATAGAAATATATCTATAGTGCAAAGAATGCAGCCATCGTTCTTTAGTGGAGTGGCCGGTGTCACAATCGCACTTTTCAAAGCTTCACTTAGCGATTATGCGACACTTGTTCCTGCTCACGAACAAGTCAGCCAATTCGAATACGGAACATCGATGGCACATCAAGTGTCTCTCGCAACCTCCACCCCGTTTTAGAGAAAACGGTTTTAGAAAACGGGTTTGGAGAAAAGGTTTTTGCAAACAGTTTGAATGTAAGAATAGAGAAGAGAAAGATTGTAGTAGGCTAGAAAGCAATAAGCAACAACAACAGCTTTATAACATACTACTCCGGGTTTGAGGAAGTGATGGTTAATCTTATCCCCATATAGTGCATTCTGAACAAAAAAAACATCCACTACCCTGGCATATAGAAATGAGCGAGCAGTCACTCACTAAGTAAAGTATATATAAACCTAACTACTAAGCAAAATGAAATACGTAGGATGAAAGAATAGTAAAAGGAGATGGAGGTAGTCATGCGGCCATGGGCAACACGTCCTAGACAAGCATGACCGTGACATTCTCCTCCATTCAATTGGTTGACATCCCCGTCAACTGACTCTGCTCGAACACAGCATATTATTGAGCAGCTGCCTTTGAGGCCTTCCATGCGCTCCCAACGAACTTCTCTATCTTGGAGGCTTCTCCATTTCTCGAGAAACTCTTCCCCAGCTTGGTTCTGGTCTTTCCACTCTGTCGCTTCTTCCCGCAAGTCTCTCGTTGGCTTCTTCTCCTGCTATTCTCTTCGTTGTGGCCTGCGGACGGACCACCTCCGTATATCTCTCTTCGGCATGGTTGGGATGATAGGGTTTCAGTCTACTTTCATGGATGACAGGATGAATCTCTATTCACGATGGTAACTACACCTTATAAGAGGTTTTCCCAACCTTTTCGATGACTTCCACCGGTCCTCTAAAGCTGCTCACGAAGCAATGTTCTCTTTGCCCTCGACTTCGAAATCGTCCCAGGCACAAATTTACTCTCGGTGTCTAGGCTTTCTTCCTCTCTTCTTCTTCTCTTTGGAGCCAGGGACTTATGTAAATTGTCCGGCTCAACAACACGACACTGTTCCAAGACACACAAAATGTCTTGGGGGGCCTTCTCTTCCGCGGTTTCAACTAACTCGTGGGTAAAGTCCTTCTCCAACTGGAGGGCCAAGATCATCCTTATCCCCTTCAGCCATCTGATCTCGGCATGCACAACGGTGGCGTAGATCCGATGATCACTAAACACTTGGTGAGGGGTATCAGTATTACCTATGCTCAAGCAAGAACTTCATTCCCAACACCACATCAAAGTCATCTATCTTGACGATCACGAAATCGGCAGTGTCATTCCAGTCCCCCAACTTTACGACTGTCCTTTTTGCCATTCCTATAATCGGCAAGGCCTCAAAGTTCACTGCTTTCATTTTACTTACATCTCCTTCCCAACGGGGATTCAGCCGTCTGGCTTCTATTTCAAACATAAATTATGGTTGGCCCTTGAATCGACCATGGTATTTTTGGCCGATCTATGGTTGACCCAAGAATCAACATACATCAGTCCACCTCCATGGGATCCATTTTCTTCTCATACATCCTTTTGAAGGGCAGCTAAAAATCTTAGGGCCCAACCTGTGGGGTTCTATCTTCCTCTGCTTGCACATTCTCGTCTTCTACCTGAACAACTTTGCCTTTCCAGTCCGAAGCTAATGAGGCTTGGAAAGCATTAAATGTTGCTCGTTTCGGACATTCGCTCGCCTTGTGCGGTCTCTTGCATATATAACAGGATAAGAACTAATAAAAATTCTTCTGATTCTGCCCCTGCTACGTATTTCCAGTCATCTGCTAAGGGGGTCTACTATCCCCATTATTATCTTTATCTCCCCAACTGTTTCTCGATGGGCTCGAGCTGTTGCTCTTTCTCCCCCTATTAGGGGATCTCGAGTGTTGCCTCATCTCTTGAGATTCATCAATTGAGTCAAATAACCATTCGGCCACTGAATATACGGCTGGGAGATCCTGTATTCTCTATGCATACAGTTTTGTTTTTGTCCATGGTTTCAAGCCTTCAACAAAACAAAAAACTTTGTCTTTTTCAGACATATATCTTATGTCCAACATTAATCTGAAAAATTGTTTCACGTAGTCCCTAATAGTATCAGTATGTTTCAATTCCCATAGCTTGCATCTTGCCAAAATCTCAACATTTTCGGTAAAGAATTGAAACACAACTTTTGTTTTAGTCTCTCCCACGTGTCAATGGTACACCGACCCTCTTGGACATCTATAAAACGAGACCTCCACCATAACTTGGCATCCTCTGCTAGGTGCATCGTCGCTAGGGTGATCTTCGACTCTTCAGTCGCTGTGTTCATAGCCCTAAAGTACTGTTCCATGTCAAAGATAAAATTTTCTAATGCCTTTGCGTTCCGAGCCCCAAAGAAGGGCTTAGGCTCAAGTACTTTTACCTTATTGAATTGGGCTACACCCCCGACTGAGGCTTGATTTCCCGCTACTCTCATGGTGAGGTTAACTCTTACACTAATGTCTGCAGTCTCTACCTGGATGACATCGATGGTGGCTCGAAATTCCTCGAACATTTCAGTCACCATCTGAATGATCGTTCTCTGCAAGCTGTCTAATTCTTTGACACGCTTTTCTATCAGGGCAACAGAGCCTGATAAACTATCCCCATGCTTGAGAGGCCCACCCATCATAGTTTTTGCCTCTAGGGTCTCAACCCTTGTCAACAATTCTCTGACGGGCATCTCGTTTAAGCGGCCAGCCTGATCAAGGACTTCTATTAAATTGAGCATTTGCTCTTCAATCTCGACCAATCGGTCAACATGGGACTTGCTCAACTGCTTCGTAGCAGACATGATCACAGCTTCTCAACTCTACGAGTCGACTTGGCTCTGATACTAACTGTCATAATCGCACTTTCCGAAGCTTCACTTAGGTATTGTGCGGCACTTGTTCCCGCTCACGAACAAGTCAGTCAATTCGAATACGGAACACCAATGGCACACCGGCTGCCTCTCGCAACCTCCACCCCCGTTTTAGAGAAAACGGGTTTGGAGAAAAGGTTTTTGCAAATAGTTTGAATGTAAGAATAGAGAAGAGAATGATTGTAGTAGGCTAGAAAGTAATAAGCAACAACAACAACTTTATAACATACTACTCCGGGTATGAGGAAGTGATGGTTAGTCTTATCCCCATATAGTACAATCTGAACAAAAACACATCCACTACCCTTGCATATGGAAATAGATGAGCGATCACTCACTAAGAAAAGTACATATAAACCTAACTACCTAGCAAAAGGAAATACATAGGATGAAAACATAGTAAAAAGAGGTGGGGGTCGTCATGCGGCTATGGGCAACACGCCTTGGACAAGCATGACCGTGACAACCAACAATTAATGGATGTTGAATAATTTAATTAAAAAAGTTTAATTAATTGTTCAAGTACCACTAGAACTTCAACTACAGGTCCATAAGGTCCCCTCTGTAACTCAACAAAGATTATTGAAAATTAATTTTAGATTAATTTAAATTGTTCAAATTAATTGAGGGAATTAATTATACATGATATAATTAATATAATATATTTGATACGTTATAGTATGAAGTTAAGTTTCTTTTGAGAGGAATTAAGTATCTGAATATGATTCAAATACTAATTATATGAATGAGATTCATATAATTAAATTTAGTATAAATGTGATTTATATTAAATATCATGTATTATTGAGAGAAATAAAACTATAGGTTATATTGTATTTGATACAATATAAAAACTATAGATTATGTATTATATTTGATATAACATATAGTTATATATACATATAATAAGTTAGTTATTGTATGTAAATATCTATATATTTATATATATTAAATTTAATTTAATTTTTGAATTAAATTAATTGAGAGAGTTATCCATCCCTATTTTTCTTTTAATCCATCGTGTGGCGTGATGTAGTTATGGGGGATCTTCTTCCTCTTGCTTCTTACGCAGAGGGATGAACTGAAAGAAAAAATTCTCTCTTTTGGTTTCTCTCCCAAGACCACACAAAAGAAAAATTGTTTACTTCTTCCTCTCAAATTGCTCTCCCTCTTCCTAAAAATATACAGAGCCTACACCTCCTGTAATTCTCATCCCCTATAGAGACGGAGGTTGACCTCTTGGTGGTAGCCACTTGGTTTTGTTGGATTATTTTGGAAGATCGAGTTTCGAGGAGAGTTCGTGACCAGTTCAAGGGATTACGTGAAAAAGTGTTTCTTCAAGAGTAAGTTAATCCCTAACCCTAATTCTTAATTCTTAAAAGCATTTTGTAATTTTATTGTTATGTATAATTTTTTTTTGTTCTATAAATTTTCATTTTATGAAAATCGAAATTGGGACGATCCTGCTTCCACATTCAAACTTCACCTTCCATCAAATGTTAGCTCTGTTGTGAATTTGTGAAACCCGGATTTCTATTTTCCTTACTTAAGCAAGTGATAAAAGGAATTAACTAAGTGAAAGTTAAATCCTAACTTAAGGGGAAGGAAATTTCTAAGTGTTAAGTAAACTTTTCTTTAAATAATAAGTAGGTTGAGCTAGTGTGGAATAATATGGAAATTAAGTTTGGAAAATTTGGGGAAAATTTTGGTTAAGTATGGAGAAATTAGGTGAAGTGCATTATGGCTGAAGGACTGAGGAAAATATGGAATTTATGTGAAATGCGTGTTGTGCACAAAGCACTGGAAGGCAAGTGACTAGTGGCACAATCGTGTAGAAATTGCACGGAGACGAACAATGTTTGCAGTAGCTAAGAGCGAGATCGTTGAGAGTGAGATCGGCGAAATCGTTGAGAACGAGATCATTGAGATCGAGACTAGTGGGATTGGAGAGAAAATGGGAGAGAGCGAGATTGGATAGAAGATTGGAGAGAGCAAGACCAGCGAGAAAGAGGGAGAGAGCGAGAGTAAAGAGAACAAGATTTTAAGCGAGAAAGTTGGAGAGAGCGAGAATGGAGAGAGCAGAATTTTGAGCGAGAAAAGGGGAGAGAACGAGAGTGGAGAGAGCGAGACTAGCGAGAAAGTGGGAGAGAACGACACTGCCGAGAGTGGAGAGAGTGACACTGCCGAGAGCGAAAAGAGCGAGAGTGCCTATGCGTTAGCCTTGCTTTGTCCGATTCGAACGTCACGCCCACGCCTCGCCTATGCATTGAACGGCCAAGCAAGCTTCTAGGCAATGTATTTGGACGCGTTAGGGTAGATTATGCATTTAAAAACCCTAATTTGAATACAAACAAAGCTTGAAGACGTAAGGAAAAATGTCAATTAAAATTTAGGTGTCCGATTAAGAGAAATTCTTAAACCCTAAGAAATTGTGTTGGATGCAGTTGGGAAGAACACATTAAACCAAGGTGAAGTCAGCTTACGTTGATAAAGGGAGGATTAAACATTTGGCCATACAGCCAAGTAGGTGTTGTCAACCCCACGATCAATTTGAACGTCTATAAATAGGGAGTTTTGATTTCATTTACAAATCACACAAAAATCATAAATTTCGTAGAGAAAGTAGAGGGCAGTGAGGGTTCAGAGGAATGTGCCAATTTTGGACGAGGAGATCTTCCAATCTACTCGTGCGTTTAGAGTGATTTCAAAGCCATCTGAAAGCTCTAGAAGTCTAGTTTTCAGAGTAGGACTGCTGGAGGAAAAGGCTCAAAGGAATTGGGCTGGAGGTTGAGAAGAAGGCAGAAGGGTCAGATTGTCAGATCAGTCTGAGCCAGTCTTGAAGATTTTGAGATTACAGCCAAACCACGAGAAATTCTGAGCTGAAAGTTTAGGGGTAAGATTTCTAAGACATTTTAGAATAAGTTTGTAGAAGGAAGTATTTCCAAATAAGGTTCGAAATTATGAGTAATCTAAGTTGAAAGTTGAATTTAGATTCTAGGGGTGAAAAAGGGACCCGAGGAGCTACTAGAGTGAAAAGTTCCTAAGAAATCAAGGTGAATGGCTAAAATGTTTTCGAACTAAAATGTTTTTAAACTGTTTTGATTACAAACGTTTTACAGAAAGCATGTTTGTGAAAATAATTCTCATGCCTACTAGTTTTATAAAGTAGTTTCCGAGCAAGATCTGAATTGTGTTGTGAACGCATGCATATTGTTGAAAAACTATTTACATATGTATATGTATTGATTTTATCCAGCATGCATTACCATCTTTAAAGTCATGTTGTATATGTGCTATACTGTACATACTTTAAAGAGAAAAGTTATTTATAAATAGTTTTGGTAAAATACGACAAAGTACAAGGAGAAGACATCCACCCAACTAGATACTGAAGTACAAGGAGAAGGTATCTATTGGTACTGAAGTACGTTTGAGAAGGTACCAAGCCAACGGGATAGTGAAGTACGTTGGAAAAGGTATCCTAGTAGCTCGACACTGAAGTACAAGGAGAAGGTATCTGAGCAGTAGTACCTAATGTGGCCACAGGTGAATAAAGTCAGAGATTGAGCAAAAGGGTTCTCTCTGGACTAGCAGTTGGTGTTGGGATTATTTTACCAGTTATAAAGTACTTTGATTTGAGAAATGCTTTTATTGTTTTATGTTTAAAACAACTTTACATGTTTTACGCTTGGAAAACGTTTATGCTGCAGTACAAATACTGTAAAAGTTTATGTTTCAGTTAAAAACTCATTACTGAAATCATGCGTGAGAATTTACTATGTTTTCTCGGTCACTCACTGGGCGTAAGCTCACCCCGTTTTCAAATGTTTTTGTTCCCCCCCCCCTCCCCCCTCCCACAGGTAGCGGTCAAATCCTCTGAAGACACCTCAGTATCTGCTCTACCACTAAAGGACGAAAAGACTTGTAACCGTTTGCTAGGTGGTTACTGTTAATATTGTACACATGTTACTATTGTTCATATAGGGACTAGGGTTTGTGGGTTTTGGGACTTGTAAATCTAATGTTGTAAATACTCTAAACATATTAAGTTTCTAAGTTAATAAATTGTGGGCCTACAGCCATCCCATTGCATATAATTTGTATTTGGTATCAGAGTTATTCCGCAAGAGTTTTTAGGTAGTAAGTGTCAGCCTAAGGGTTGATAACTGTTGCAGTCACGCCCTTCTCTAGGCTAAGAAGGTGGTCTGGGATGGGGTGTGACAGAATTTGAGGAGCACAACATGAACAGAGATGCTAATAAAATATAATATTAAAATAAATAAATATAATCTAAATATATGGAATAAATAAATATTAAAATAAATTAAATATAATATATATAAATATATAAAATAAAATAAATAATAAAAGTAAATAAAATAACAAATTATTGATTTCTTCACTTTCTCCAAACTTTTTGGAATTTGTTAAATGTGTATCTTTCAAAACCCATTGAGTGTCACTATTTATAGGCAATTTGGCAAGTAGGAGTTGGATTATTGGCTAGTAGGAACTGGATTATATGAACACTAATAATGAGTATTTACAAGTCTCATCGACAATACTTTAGAAAAATGGGGACATGATAGATGATCAATAGATACTGAACGTCTAATGGGTATTTATTTTCTATAGTATTTATAATAACCTCATATATATTGCATAAAAAAAAATGGTTAATCCAATAACTTTGGTTCAAGAAAGAAAAGGCTTGTAAATAATATATAGATAATTTATACATACATCCCATCTTGAAGGGTTGAACTCCCGTGGGGAAGGAAATTGTTTTTCATCCATGTAAAGCTCTCCAAACCAAGGAATGACTTTCCATCCCTTTGGTATAATTTTACCTAAATAAAAAAAGGAACCCAATATTATTGAAATAATAATAACAATAATAATAATAAATTATTATCATTTCCTCCTAGAATAAGATAAAAATATAATCTAACCATTGATTTCAACATCAACTACTGCTTCACGAAAAACCATAAAAGTGATACCACTAACACGAAGTGTCTCATCTATTACCTGAATATGAAAATTAATATCATCGTTAATTACGTACATTTTCTTTGTAATCAATTAAAACATTTTTTAAAACAAAAATATGTACCTGGTAAAGAAATTTCATCTGTTTAACCTCTGAGAGAGTTATCCCTTTTTGAGTGGTGGGTCTTCTTTTAATGATATCCTCTTGTTCTTCCTAAAACAAATGACCTTTTTTTGATGTGTATATATATTTTCATGATACTATATTACTGTATAAGTCCAACGACTGTAGAATGGAGATTGAAACTCCGAATCTTTAAGGATGGAGGTGATACTAATACCATTAAACCAAACTCATTTTACCAATCAAATTTCGAATAAAATACCGACAACATTTATTAGATAAACATAAAGTTTTAAGGGGGAAAAAAAAAAGAAACACTAACCTTGGCTTTTTGAAATATATGTGGATGATTTGTAAGAAACAAAATTGCCCACATAGCTGTATAAGCTGAAGTTTCATGGCCTGCAAATAACTTACCAAAAATCAAATCTTTAATGGTTTCATCATCTAACTCTTCACCTTCTTCATCTTTCAATTCCATCAGCAAATCCATCATATCTTTTGCTTCCCATTTTTTCCCTTCCCTTTCCTTCACCAATCTCTTTTGGTTGATGATGGATTGAAGTATGGTTAGCAACTGTTTTCTACCCTATATTTAAAATATGTATTCTTGTTATGGGCTAAGGTAAGAAAAAAAAGATATCCTTACAACTTAGTGACACGATTGTACTACCCATAGAACCAATCATGTTCAAGTAAGATTGTAAAAATAGTAATATAATTCAAAGCTATAATTTAGCTCAACATTTATCAATGCAACTAGATGTTTTAACCAATATCGGATAAATTTAAGGTTAAATTGTAAAAAGGAAAATATCTTCTTGGTCTTTAGATTTTGAATTGTTTTTATTCAGTCGGTTTCAGAATGTCACACACACTTAGTCTTAAGTTTTGAGTTTGGTTTTAATTTAGTTCTTAGGTTTCAAAATGTCACAATTTTATCATTGAGATTTGAGTTTTGTTTCAATTTGATCTATAAATTTCAAGATTTACTTATTTAACCTTGATTTTTCACTAATACTCACTTTTAATCTTTAGTGTAATGTCTATTAATTAATTTAAAAGAATTATAATTACTTAAGTTTCACTATTTTTCACCACTATTAAAATCTCAAATCTTAATTATTTTAAATTAATTAACAGACACTAATAGCAATGAGACTGAAAATAAGTATTTAATGAAAAATTGAGCTTAAAAGTGTAAATTTTGAAACATAGATACTAAATTGAAACAAAACTCAAATCTCAAGAATAAAATTGTAACATTTTTTAAACTTAGGGACTAAATTTAAACTAAACTCAAAACTTAAGAACTTAGGGACCAAATGAAAACAAGACCTAAAACCTATTGACCAAGAATGCATTTTTTCTCTTAAGTTAATGAATAAACATTAATACTAAACACATAAAGTGAGTATTTAATAAAAAATTGAAGTTAATTAAAATGTGTAAATTGTGAAACTCGGGAACTAGAATATTATAATATTTGAAAATTTATGGACTAAGAAATTAAAACGAACTCAAAACTTAAGAATTAAAATTGTAACATTTTAAAATCTGGGGATAAAAGAGAAACTAGGCCTAAAACTTAAGTATCAAAAGTATATTTTCTCCTTAAAACTACTATTATATTCTTTCTAACTTGCAAATATTGATGTTAACTTTTTATAAATATTTCAAAACGAGTAAAAATTCGTTAGCTAGAATTTTTTATGACAAATCAGAATGGTGTGGTGGTGACATGATGGACAAAACTCAGATGTACAAACAAATAGGGTAATCACATTGGTAGCACTTTTAAGAATTATAATTAAGTGTATAACAACATTTTTCTAAAAAATTGTAAATATAACAAAATCTATCAATGTTATACTTTATGGTTGATATGCTTCTACTAACGATATGGTCTATCACTGATAGACCCATACTAAGGATATGTTTGATCACGGATAGACTTTGCAAGTAGAATCTAAATTTTATTATATCTATAAATTCTTTTATATTATATTATATCTATAAATACTTAGGCCTAATTGTTATATTTACAATTATATGAAACAAATAATTTGTTAAACTTTGGATTCTCCGGAGTTTGAATTTTGCTTGAATCAATAGATCCAATGCAAACTATATTTAATTATAATAAGAAAAAGTATTATATTTTGCATCGATCAAATTAGGGAGAGATAAAGCAAGGATTTGGTAATGGGGTCTAGTTTAATAATATAATAAGTCCAACCTAACATAAAAGTTGAATTAGTTTAAAATATTATAATTTCTTTAGGAATTTAAATATAATAATTTAAATCTCTCTTCTCTTTCATCAGATAAATTTTTAGAATATTAAAAATAGTGGGTAGGCATAGTGGAATACAAAAAGTAGTCATTCTCCTTTGAGAAATTTATAACTTAAGATGGTTAGGAAAATTGTTGTCATTTTTGCAAATTGATTATATGAAAAAATTATTCATATTGTTTTGTTAAACACTACACTAATCATTATTTAAAAACAGAAAAGAAAAAAAAATATAAATTTATACCCCTAAACTTTAGTGTTGTATCAATTTAAACTTTAAACTAATAATTATATCAATTCATATTTTGAAATAATAATTATATCAATTTAAATCCTCAATTTTGTAAGTGTAACAATTTATGCCATCCATTACATTTCATTTGAAAAAAACTCATATGAAACTTATAATTATATCAATTAAATCTTTAAACTTCCATAAAATGGTCAATTTATACTTTCAGACAAAATTTTCCTTTAGACATCATCCACACGTTCATTCTAATAGTCCATTTTGTAAAATCAACATTCAAAGAAGTTTACACATATTTAAAAATTAATGCATAGATGATTTTCAAAGATAATCGTAATGAAGGGTCTAAATAAAAAATTTAGGATTCTACTTGACTCAAATTATTAAGTTTTCACGAGATATTAGTCTAAAAATCTTGAAGAGGGTGTAAATTGATTCCCTTACTTTTTTTTTTTAAAAAGATTCTCATACAAAAATTCAATGTCTAAATTAAGACTATTATTAGTTAAAGACCATTTTATATTATATAGAAATGAAGATGCTCTTGATTCGACATCAAAGTTTATAGGTATAAATTGATATTCATCGAAAAGTTAAAAGGAAAGAATAATATAGAAGAGAAGGGTTACCTTGAGTGATTTATGGAAGATGAAGCCAGGAAAGTTGATGGGCAAAGATATAAACCCTAATGCAGTTTTAGTAAACAAAGGCTCAATTTCTCCAATGGAAGAATCTATAGAAGAAGAACCCATGAAAATATTCCAAATAATTTTGAAGGTAAGCTTCTTTATCTCTGTCAATAGCTCAATTGGCTTCTTCATGCTTGCCCATTCCTCTAAACCATTTATCACCGTGTGTTGAATATAATTGATGTACATCTCTAGTACCATGTGGCCGCTGATCAGCCCCGTCGTGAGCCGTCGGAGCCGCCTGTGCTCCGCCTTGAACACTTGCATTAGTGACTTTCTACCAGATAAAAGGGTGATGCTTCTTGGTAAACTAGGTTTGAATTTGTCTTCATCACATAAAACTTGACGACAAAGTTCTGATGTACAAACAATTATACTTGCTCTACCAAGTAGATGAGCTTTGTACATATCACTTTTCCCATATCTGCTCAAAAAAAAAAAAAAGAATTGTGAAATAGGTGTTCTATATATTATCCATCATTAATTTTTGATCGAGAATATAATATTTTAATAGACAATTAGTCGGCGTTCAATGGAATTTGAATGCTTAACCCCTCTATTTAAGAGTGTTATCAAATCAAAATAGACTATAGAGAAATTGACATAGAGATTTATATGGTTCACTAACAATGTGTTAGCTACGTTCAAAAGTAGATGCATTGATAAGATTTTATTAGAAAGAAAGTGAAATAATATAGATTATAAAGGTACTAGTAGGGTTTAAGGATTTATATGTAGTGCTCACACAAAAAATTTCATTCGATGCACCTAAGTTTTTTCCATATTCCAACGTTATTTATTAATCATAAACTTGAATCAAATTTCATGATGAAGAAAAGATTTACCTAATGGAAAGGTTGTGAATGACATTTCTTGGGTGACCAGAGGTGAAATGCTTGAGGTAAGATAGAGTAGAACCAAGAAGAGGCCAACCCATATCACCTGGTGGAAGTTTAGGCCATAATTTCCCCAACTTGGCTTCATAATACCAACCATTCAATCTCTTCAAAACTCCAAAAACAAAAACTAAGGCTGCAATAATCCAAACCAACCAATTCTTCAACTCCATTTCTTCTGTCTTCACACCTTTAATATATATTTTGGGCAGTTGCAAATTTAGCAATCAAATTTAAAATATTAACAGATGTAGTATAATAATGTAAAAGAAATTACAAATATGGTAAAATTTAGATAGTCTATTTATTGAGTCTAACAGTGATAAACCATATCGCTAATAAAAGTCTTAATAGACTTTGCTATATTTGCAAGTTTTTAAAATGTTGTTATACATTTTATTAGTATCTCTAAAAATGCGATCTATAGTAATTACCCTATATATTTTAGTCCAAAAATCCAAGACATGGAAAAAATAAATAAAAAAAAAAAAATTAAAGAGAGAAAAATAGAGATTTGGGGAATAAATTATGGTGAAAACATCAAGATCCTAACTTAAATTTACCTTAATAATAGTTAAGGTTGAATTTGGTAACTATTTAATTTTTACTTTTTGTTTTAGAAAATTCAATATATAAACAATCTTTTCACCTTTAAATTTATTATTTTGTCATATACTTTCTACCAATATTTTAAAAAAATAAATTAATTTTTGAAATTAAAAAATAATTTTTAAAAACTTATATTATTTTTGAAATTTAGCTAAGAATTAAAAATACTTTTAACTAAGAAATATAAAAAAATCATACTAAAAAATTAAGAGAGAATGAACTTATTTTTCAAAAACCAACAAAACAATAAGTAAAATAGTTACTAAACGGGCTAAATTATATATCTAGTGGAATGATTCTTTAAATAAATAAATAAATAAATAAAAGTAGTGGCTTATAAAAAAAACATCTTCTCAGAGGCCAGAGTACATCACACTAACGATTTTTTTTTATTATTATTATTTATTAAACGTTAACTCAAATATGAAATAAAATAAAACACTTGTCAGATTCCTCTCAACATCACAGAAAATAACACAAATAAAAACAAATTGAAAATACGTACACAACACAACAGGGATCAGAGGCCGGCCGATGGATGATGGTCTTGAGTAAAGTGTATACGGTTGAGTTGGATTGTAGGCTAGAGATGTTTTCTCAACTAATTTGAGATATAAGATGATCTAATTTCACTAATGAAAAAAAAAACGTTCAATTGAATTGAGTTGACGGATTCGATTGCTAAAATTCTGAACTTCCGAAGAATGAAAGAGTATTGCAATGGATTGAGATACAAATAAGATCAAACATCAACACAAATAGCAAGTAAAACATGAGAAACATAAACACGAACACGAACAATGAGATCGGGAGAAGAGAAGATCAGAAAAGAGAAATAATTAAAGACTGAAACATTACCTTGTGTGTGGGCAAGAGATCAACTCTTCCAAGCAAAATAACACTTGAATAATAGTTAGTTCTTGAATTAGGGGTATGAATTTTGGTTTCATCCAAATCCAGATGGAGACATTGAAAAATGAAGGGAATTTGGATTTTATCTCAGCCAAAATGTGAATGAAAGAGAATGTGCAGGATGTACATAATGTCTATGTCCCACAAACAGTGCTTTATGTTTGGTAAATTATAACTTTTTCCCCTCAAAAGAAAAAAAGAATCAATTATAACTTTTTCAATTTTTAATTATTTAAATATGGGATGTTGCTAAATAATGGATCGATACCCTATAAATTTTAGAGTTGTTTTCAAATAAAGGAAATTGAGTTAACTTATTTACAAATATAACAAAATTTCTCTATCTATCAGTGATAGACTACGATAGACATCTATTACTAATATTGATAGACAGTCTATTGCAGTTTATCATGGTCTATCGCGATCTATCATTGGTAGATAGTGACATTTTGCTATATTTGAGAATATTTTTAGTAGTTTTACCATTTAAAACAATTACCCATAGTTTTTTTTTTTTTCACGATCTCAATATTTAAATTTTGTAAGACGATCAAGAAAGATGTTGTAGATTTTAAACATATTGTAAACTAATTTTTAACTTCACGTTCACTAAAAAGTTAGAGAGATAAAAGAGTTGTATTTAAATATAGAAAAATAAGTCAATTTATTTATAAATATAACAAAATGTCACAGTCGATCAGTGATAAATACTTAAAGATGTTAGTATCTATCAGATAATGACACTTTGTTATCATTTAAAAATATTTTCAGCAGTTTTTTTTTTTTTTTTTTTGAAACAATTACCCTATAGAAAAGTACCATATATATTTCATAAATGTTATTTTTTAATACTTTTAATAAGCATGTTAACAAATATCATTTTGGTTTCTATACTTTGAATAAATTTGTTTAGATTTAGTCTTTTTCTTTGAACAATATACTAGAGAAAGGGGATCAATAGTTGCACATGGATATCTCAACTAGGTTGACACATCCTTAGCACCCTCATCAAGTCTCAGATCACTTCATTCAAAAGATTAGTGATAAGAATCTGAATACGAACTTGAGCTTGAGGATAGCTAACAAAAGAAATAGAAAGGGACTAGAAACAAGTTTCAATTTTGTTTAAATTTAGTCTTTATACTTTCAAAAGTTCAATTTTAGTGAAAATATTTTTAATATATCTTAAAAAAGTTTCAATATACTAGTTTATATAACTTAAAAAAGTTTCAATATACTAGTTTATGGTTGATTTTTACAAAAGCTTTTTCACTATCTAATTAGCATTTTTATCATAAATTTCAAAACAAATTTACTTATTATATTTTCTTGCTCGAAAACTATTATTATTATTATTGGACCAATTTTGATAAAAATTAAATTCGAATGAATAAATTTCAGATTTATTGAAAATACATAGATTAATTAAATATTTGAAATTATGAAAACTAAAACTAAATCAACCAAATAAATTATACATTATTCAAGTAACCAAGAACTCAAAATCATGCTGGAATAAAAGAAAAAAAAATCAAAATTATGCCAAAAAAAGGTCACACAGACAATATATATATATATATATATCAATCACAAAATTCTCAAATACCATGTCAAAGTAAGCATGCAAAAACTCAAAAATTTGATTCATTAAAATATCGTACTGTGTAGTTATTGGTCTATCGCTTAAAGACACTCACTTAAGACAAAACCTTCATCTATCTCCACAATCGTATAATATTGTGTATTTTGACATAAATCCTCGTGTC
The DNA here is from genome assembly GCF_027475165.1 of Benincasa hispida. Classification (NCBI taxonomy): domain Eukaryota; kingdom Viridiplantae; phylum Streptophyta; class Magnoliopsida; order Cucurbitales; family Cucurbitaceae; genus Benincasa; species Benincasa hispida. Next base: position 2,339,434 of record NC_143488.1, read on the forward strand.
TTTACTTTTAGAACCACCCAAAATGTGTTACAGAAAGAACCGAAGACAAGAAACTAAGTTGCAGGCAGTTGAAACATTGTCGACTTCTTTCTGTTATATTGTTGTAACCACCAGAGCTTCATCGTTGACCATTGCGCCTTTGTATATAAAGAAAAACGAATGTGAGAAGAACGTAAGAAAAAAAGAGAGAGCAAGACATTCGTTCTGTAATAACTTTGAAGAAGAAGTAATAAAAGAGACCATCCCGATTTGCACAATGGATGTAGGCCTTTAATTGAACCACTTAAACTCTTGTGTTCTTTCTTTCTAACTTTACGATCGTTTAGCATTTACTAAAGCATCGTTTACATGATCGTGTAATTCCTATCACATTGTGTACACGATCGTTTAGCTCTACATCTAATCGTCTATACGATCGTCTAGCTCTTTAGCTATCGTCTATACGATCGTTTAGATCTAATCAATTGTTGTCTAGCGCTTTATTCTATCGTTTACATAATTGAACTATTGTTTAGTTCTTGGAGATTCGTCTACACGATTGAACTGCCATTAGGTAAATGACAGAAGAGTTTTCAAGCCTCAAGCATACAGCCTCCTCTGACTCTTGAATTGTACTTGACCGTTAATTCTGAGTAATTTGTGATTGAAAACAAGAAGAGCTTAGTTATCTGGGACAACAAGTGGTATCAGGATTCAGTGAACAGTTCAAGACAGATCCAAGATTTGAATTCTTGCATAATTCGAATCAGATAAGTCAATCTTGAAGATTAAGAATGGCAACAATCAGATATGAAATTGAGAAGTTCGATAGTAAGACAAACTTTGAACTATGGAAAGCGAAGATTAAGGCAGTCTTGGGACAGTAGAAGGCACTACTGGCCATTACAGACCTTGCAAAGTACTCTGAAACACTCACCGAGGCAAAGAAAGAGACAATCAAGGTAAGCGCTTATAGAACCATTGTCTTGAATGTCACAGATAGTGTTTTGAGGTAGATCGTTGTCCAACCTACTGCCTATGCCCTCTAAAACAAACTGAATGAGATTTATCTCAACAAATACCTACCTAACAAAGCTTTCTTGAGGGAAAGATTTTTCACTTATAAGATGGATGCTGCAAAGTCCCTCATGGATAATTTGAATGAGTTTAAGAGACTGTCTTCTGAATTCATATCAATAGGAGACAATATTGGGAAAGAGAATGAGACTTTCATATTACTATACTTTTTACCAGAATCATTCAAAGATGTAAAGACAACCATGAAGTACAGTAGAGAAAGAATAACAACAGAAGAAATCATATCAGCAGTAAGAGTTAGAGAATTAGAGTTATAAATGAGCAAGAAAGATCAGCAAGGAGGTGAAGGCTTGTTTTCAAAGAGGAAAACAAGAATAATGGGAAGGGGAAACAGAATGGTGGTGATAAGTCCAAGATTAAGTGCCATTTTTGCCACAACATGAGACACATGAAGAAGGACTACTATGCCTTGAAAAGGAAACTGAACCAACAAAACAAGGAGGAAAAGCAGACTGAGGCTACCGTAGGGGAGAATTCCCTTGTGTATTCAGATGCATTGGCTGCAATTAAAGAAGGTGGAGAGCAGAATACTATGGAGACTTAGGACTGGGTGATATATTCTGGCTCTTCAATCCATATGATACCATCTAAAGGATGGTTTGTACCTACAAGAAGTGGGATGGAGGGCTGATCTACATGGGAAGCAATAATACCTGCAGAGCTGTTGGAATAGGGTTTGTATCCTTAAAAATGCAAGATGGTTTAATGAAATTGATTAGGAATGTGGGGTATGTTCCTACATTGAAGAGAATTCTCCTATCTTTGGGGATGTTTGATGCTATTGGCTGTGAGTATAGAGGTTTTGGAGGCACCTTTGAAATAATTAAAGACTCTAAAGTAGTACTGGTGGCAACCAAGGTGAATGACTTGTATGTCATCAAAGATGTGCACATAGCACATTTGGCCTTGATGGCAACTGATGAAGAACCCACAGAAGATGAGTTATAGCAAAAATACTTTCTCATATCAATGTGAGGGAGCTGCAAGTACTCTCAAAACAGGGGATTCTTCCTAGAGGAGTTGGAGACAGCTTAAAATTCTGTGAACACTGCATACTAGGCAAAGCAATAGGGCAAGGTTTCCCCAAAGGACAACACACTTCTAAAGAGATCCTTGAATATGTGCATTCAGACTTATGGTGGCTAGGTTACTCTCCATCTCTAAGTGGAGCAAGGCACTTTCTTTCCTTTATAGATGATTATTCAAGGAAGAGTTGAGTTTACTTTCTAAAAATCAAAGATGAAGTGTTTAGTAGATTGAAAGAATGGAAGACCTTGATTGAAAAGTACACCTCTAAACATATTAAATATTTGAGAACTGATAATGGTTTAGAGTTTTATGGAGAGAAGTTCAACTTGTTTTGTAGGGAGCATGGCATAGTAAGGCACATAACAGTGATGATTATTCTAGCGCTTCGTTCTATCGTTTACATAATTGAACTATCGTTTAATTCTTAGAGCTTCGTCTACACAATTGAGCTACCATCAGGTAAACGACAAAAGAGTTTTCAAGCCTCAAGCATACAGCCTTCCTGACTCTTGAATTGTACTTGACCATTAATTCTGAGTAATTTGTGATTGCAAATGAGAAGATCTTAGTTATCTGGGACAATAAAATGCTTCTTACCATTGAAAATAATTGTCTTCACTTATATATACCAATGATTATAATCTAATCAATGTAAGACTTTAGTCGCATTCCAACGATAAAAAAATAGGTACAACTTCAATAGATAATACATGTATGATTCAAGAATTTGTATAGAAAAAGTAAAAGTTTTCATAACAACAACAATAATAAATAAAGTATTTATAATTTGATGTGTGCAATGAATACACATATACACTACACAACAACGAAATTATAATTATATAATCATAAAGTTTATTTGTTTCTCCAAAGAAGACCATTGAGGAGCAGTTTATGGTAATTGTCATGCAGCTTTCAGCACTCTTGCTAAGCATTTGTCTTTTGGCTGAGGAGATGGTAAGTAATTTAATTGACATTGAGGATTAAGGCGTTCCACCCTGTATTTACGTTCCAACATCATGATATATTTGTTATGACAGAAATAAATCGACAAGCAAAAGAATAGAAAACAAAAAGAAGAATGGCAAAAATATTTTATAATTTATTAACAGTGTATTAACTACGACAAAAAAAAAAAATTTGATAATGTTTTTGTTTCTATATATAGATTGATGTTTAAGAAATAGAAGTGCTTTCCCTTTCGTTATTATTTGTGATTATTGTTTATATTATATATATATATAGATAGATAAATAGAAAGATAAATAAAGAAAAATAAAAGACCAGAAAAATAAGAAACGAGAAAACAAAAATGTTACCGAATAAGTGGTAGGAAACTTACTTGTAATTGAGGAGAAAATAATGAAGGAAAATCGAGATCTTGAGCTTGGCAAGATCACGTCCAGGGCACATTCTAATTCCTAATCCAAAGGGAATAAAAGCCCCTGGGTTACCTATAAAATCCTGTTAAAAATAATAATAATAATGAAGTTAAGAACTCACCATTTAAGAAATGGAAAGGCATGCAACTGTAATTAATTTCCTCCAAATTCAAATTTTTAAATATTTTTAGAGGCACAATAAAAATTTAATATCAACTACAAGTGAAAGAAATTATGGATTAATATAGACAATGACGTTGCCTTTTTTTTATTATTTAAGAAAAAACAAAGGATTTTCAAATAAAGTATAGTAATTGCATACATCCCATCTTGAAGGATTGAAGTGTTGTGGGGAAGGATATAGTTTTTCATCCATGTAAAGCTCTCGAAGCCAAAGAAGAACTTTCCATCCCTTTGGTATAATTTTACCTAACAACAATAAAAATTAAAATACAGAGTTATCACAATTTCTTAATATCGGCCCTATAATTATTGTTTCGTGACTAACCGTTAATTTTAACATCCACCGTTGTTTCACGAAAAACTGCAAATGAAATATTGCTGGCACGAAGCGTCTCATCTATTACCTGAATGTTACAAAATATATGGAATTTAATTACTAACAATGTCTTTGGTAATTCATCCAAAATTAATAATTCCATCATATTTATTATTTAGATCATAGTTTAATGATATATTTTTTTTTTTTTAAAAAAGTAATGGTATTTATTGAAAGCAAGATGGTTGCCAACCGAACTTGAAAAGTGACTATCTAGAACACACTATATTTCTTTAAAAAAATACCATTACTATCAAAATTCAAAGATGTGACTAAAGTGACTATCAAAATTCAAAGATGTGATCTAGAACACACTATATTTCTTTAAAAAAAAAAAATTTATAATTATATAATTCTAAGGTGTTTTATTTGTTGGAGTTTATGTCCTAATCTCGTAGTCTGTAAATTGTAAACAAATTATAAAATAAATAAAATATTATTTATTATCATAAATAAAGTGTTATTTATTTTATTACATAACTCAAATCCAATAAACTAAGATTCAAGGTTCATGTAACTTGAACATTATATGGTTGACATACAAGTGGATTGTTTTTAAATAATAACCTAAAAGATCTATAGTATGTGGATAAGGTTAGATGTCTTATCTTACTAACACTATGGATACGACCAACTTTGTAAGCATTACAAACGATTTGATCCAAATTATTCATGTGGAGACATGTGAGTGAGTGTATCCAATACAATGAATTTGTGTAAGACTGGACCACAAAATATATAATCTTTCTTTGTAACACTGTTAACTGAAGAGATTATATTTCAAACGATGACCATGTAACTTGATCTTAATCCTAAATGACTTATGAATTCTTGCTCATGAGGGTCGTTCTTTGATTTGTATGTGTGAAAGTGTATCTCTCTATATAACACTGTTAACTAAAGAGATTAATATTTCAAACGATGACCATGTAACTCGATCTCAATCCTTAGTGAGTTATGTGTTGGGATTGGTGTCCTAGATCTCTAATATTCTCGTAGTTTGTAAACTTCGGTAAACAAATTGTTATTAATAAAATCATTATTATTTTATGTGCACTAACTCAATCTAATAAACTAAGGTCTTAGGTTATTTTATGTAACTTAAATATGTATGTAGAGATATATAGGTGGATCATGTTTAAGTAATAACCTGAACGATTTGTAGTAGATAGATAAGGTTGGGTACCTTGTCTTGGCGACACTACGGATACGACCTACTTTGTTATTGTTACAATTTTTGTAAAGTGTTACAAATGATCTGATCCTGATCATTCATGTGGAGACATGTGAGTGGGGGTATCCTATACAAAGAATTTGTATAAGATAAGACCATAAAATGATTAATCTCTCTTTCTAACATCGTTACTAGAAGAGACTTACATTTCACTAGAATGACCATAGGTGACTTGACTTTAATCCGGAATGAGTTGTGAACTCGTGCCTATGATGGTGATCCTTTGATTTGCAAGAGTGAGAGTAGTCAGATTCCTGACTCAATACGCCTATCATTTTGGGGATTCATCTAAATGGGGAGCGGTTAATATGTATAAGATCAGACATAAAATGATTAGCCTCTTTTTCTAACAACGTTACTAGAAGAGACTTACATTTCACTAGGATGACCACAGGTGACTTGACCTTAATCTCGAGTGAGTTGCGAACTTCTACCTTTGAAGGCGATCCTTTGATTTGTAAGAGTGATAGTGGTCAGATTCTTGACTCGATATGCCTACCATTTTGGGGATTCGTCTAAATGGGGAGGTGGAAAATCAACTGCACAAGATAGAATTCACTTTTTCCCTTTGTTAGGGTAAATAGATGAATTGCTCCCTTAAGGGCTGATACCGAGTCTTGAACAATGAAGGCCCTCACCCTCTCACTGGCCAGCAAAGGATCTAATTATATTTGGACTATGACTAATTGTTTATTAGAGAGATCAACAGTACTTAAGGAGTTAGATGTAACTATAAAGGTAAAACGGTAATTTTGACCCAGTTGTACTTATGAGCAATTTGTGAAGGGTCAGCGTACTGTTGATTGGTTATATCCAATGGACATAGAAATATATCTACAATGCAAAGAGTGCAACTACCGGTCTTTAGTGAAGTGACCGATAGTTAATGAATGTTGATTAATTTGATTAAAAAGTTAAATCAATTAATCTAGTATCATTGGAGCTTCAATCTGTAGGTCCATATGGTTCGCTTGTTAGCTCAATAAGGACTAATGAGAATCAAATTAATTTTGGTTTAATTTGAATTGTTCAAATTAATTAAAGAAAATTAATTGTATAAGATACAATTAATATAATGTATGTTGATGCATGATAATGTTGATACATTATAATGTATGTTGATACATTGAAGTATAATGTGTGTTGGTACGTTATAGTTAATGAGAGAGATAAGTATTTGAATATGATTCAAGTATTTACTATATGAATGAAATTCATATAAAAACTATATGTTAAAATTAATGCGAAAATGATTCATATTATATCTATATAGTTTAATGAGAGAATTAAATATTTGAATATGATTCAAACATTGATTATATGAATATGATTCATATTAATACTATAGTTATATGAGAGAATAATAAACTATAGGTTTTATTATATGTGATATAATAAACTATATGTTATATATTATACGGGATATAATATGTATAGTTTAATTATATTAATTAGTTAGTATAATTAAATTAAAATTGAATTTTTGAATTTTGAATTAAAAAATCAATAACTCTTTGGGATTTATTTAGTTATCTCTCATATACAGTTTGAGGAGGAAGATGGTGACACGATTTAGTGTGTTTTACGTGAAAACAAAAATCTGGCAGAAGATGTGTTCTCTCTGCTCTCAAGTTTTTCATCACTTCCCTCTAGCAAATTCTTTAAAAAGAAAAAAATCTCTCCCAAACTCCCTTACACCAAAATTGACAAGGAAGCCCACTCCTTTCCGTTTATTCTCTCTTTGAGGATAACAAAGAAGACTTCTTGTGGTGGTGTTCTTGCCATATTCGTTAGGTTGATGTGTTGATGGTGTTGAGATCGGAAGAAGAAGATGATTCATGATCTTTCATACTGTTGAAGAGGAAGCGAGAAGAATGGTTCTTCAAGGGTTAGTGTTTTTATCCTTTTTCCTCTTTGTAATTCCTTTAGAAGCATACATAAGGGTAGATGTTTATCATTGTTTCTATCATTGCTCTGTTTATTAAATTTTGTAAAATCAAAGACCCAAGCAATCGCTCACTTCGCTTCAAGAAATCAATTCCTTTCAATTGGTATTAGAGCCATCTCATCTTAAAAATTTTTTTTCCGACTTAAATACAAAGTTGGTGGGAATTTTTTGCTACTGCATTTTGAATGTATGTGGTATTGTACATGGATGTTTCAAAATTGGCATAGATTTATCGCTTTAAAGTGTTAAGTTGTAATTGCCTGATGATTTGGGTGTTTAATTTCTACTACCCAGTTTGTAAATCTGTGTCATTCGTTGGTTTTTAGTTGCTGAAGAGTTTGGTGGCCATTGGAGCAAGATCGGGCTGGAGATCAAAGCAGAGGAAGTATTCTGCCCTAGAGCATAAAGCATAACATTGCAATGTTGTGCCTTTGCCCAGCATCGCTACGCTCGACAGCAGCATTGCAATGCTGTAGCGGAGCATCGCAACAGCACAAAAGCCAGCGTCGCAACGCTTCAACCGCCATGTTGCAACACTCCAAGTTCCTTCAGTGCGCACGTCAGGCAGTTCATGGTCGTGGGATCGAGTAGCTTGCAGCGGTTCTAAAGCAGTTTTTAGCTTTTTTTCATTTTAATTGTAATTAATTAATTTACTTGCTTTTTTAATTAATTAAATTAATATAATTGTTATATTAATTTAATTAATTTTTTAGGATGTCAATTTTGGTCCATTATTGCTTATTTATATTATTATACATGTGATGTATGAATGATTATTTATATAGCATATTGTTTGTCATATAGATTAAAATCTCACTATAGGATAAACATAAAATCACGCATCATATTTAATATAAGAGTTATATTATATAGTTGCATGATTTATTAAGCATGCTCATACATCAAAGAATCATATGATTGCATGCATAGTAACATGTCCATGTATCATACTTTATTATAAAAGTTATATTTATATAGTGTATAATATAAATGTTATATTATGTGATGAATGCGTTATTTATTTTCATTATTGTATAATATAAATGTTGTTGATTATTTCCTTTATTGTGAAATTCTCTATTGTATTTATTGTATTTATTGTATTATATTTTATTCTTTCCTTATTTGTAATTGGATGTTTCTTCTAGTTAAGAAACCCTTTCCTCCTAAGAGAAATAAGATGGAAAAAAAAAATTTCTACACATGGTATTAAGGCAGAAAATTGTATCGAAACCTTAAAAGACCTAATTTTTGAAAAATCGAAAAAACCCTAGTTGTGCCACCGTTGCCGTCGATCCCCTTCTTTATTCGTCATCGTCATCAGTCCCTAGAGCCTTGCCGGACGTCACATCTCTGTTGAAGTCGTCGACCGCCGAAGTCGTTTTTCCTTGTTTCGTCGCATTTTGCTTGTCTATAGGAGGTTGTTTTTATTCAGGGTTAACTTCTGTCTATCAATCGGTCAAGTTTGCAACTACCACTGCTGTGTTTCGCCGTTCACCGTCGTGTTTTTCTATCGGTTTCCGCCTCGCACCGCTGCCACTATTTCCTCTTCAATTTTATGGTTTTTTTCTTTCCAGATCTACCATTTTTCTCTTTGGGTTTGTGTTTTTTTCAGCAATATGTTGGACACTAAGGCACCCATCGCTAAAGTTTGCGACAATTGTATTCATTCAATCGGTCCCACTATCCAAATAACTACCATTTGACTTATAAGGATAATTTTCTTTATTGGTCCTAAAGTGTTCAGATGTACATTCGTAGATAAGGGAAGATTGGTTACATCATGGGAGAAAAAACCGCCCTAGTTCAGATGACCCATCATTCTTCGGGTAGGATGCTGAAAGTTCCATGGTTAGGACTTGGCTTGTCAATTCCATGTTGAAGATATCGGTTGTAACTATTGGGGTTGATTACCTAAAATCTCGTGTCCTGTAGTTTGTAAACAGTTTGTACGAACGCTTTTGTTGTATAATACATGATATTTACTTCACATCTTGATTTTGCTTAGTTGTATGTTTTATTTGCTTTACCACAAACCAATAAACATAAAATCCCTGATTATCTGTATGTAACTTAAGCATGTATGTGGTGACATACAAGTGGATCGTGTCTTAAGTGATAACCAAAATGGTCTGTAGTATATGGATATAGGAGGGAAACCTTATCCTGGTAATGCTACGGATGCGGCCCGCTTTGTGGCATGGTCACAAATGTTGTGACTTGTCACATATGGTCTAATCCTGATCATTCATGTAGCGGACATTCGAGCGGGGGTGTCCTATACAAAGAGTTTGTATAAGACCTGACCATAAAGTGTTAACATCTCATTATATAACACCGTTCATGACAGAGACTTCACTTCATTAGGATGACCATAGATAACATGACCTCAATCTTGAGTGAGTTGGGAACTCCTGCCATTGAGAGCGGTCCTTTGATTTGTATGGGTGCCAGTGGCCAGGTCACTGATTCAAATCTACCATTTTGGGGAATCGTCTGATTTAGGAGCTGGGAACTCAACTACACAAGATGGAATCTACTCCTTCCCCGAGGAAGGGGTAAGTAGATAGATAGCTCCCTTAAGAGCTGCTTCCAAGGCTTGAACGATGTGGCACCACACACCTTCTCTTAGCCCGAGAGGTGTTCACACATAGTTGGACTATGTTGTATTGTTCATTAGAGGAGTTAGTAGTACTTAAGAAGTGAGATGTAACTATAGGGGAAAAACAGTAAATTGGCCCAACTGTACTTACGAGCATCTGTGAAGGGTCATCGTACTCATAATTAGTTATATCCGATGGACACAGAAATATATCTTGGTAAGAAGAGTTCAACTGTTGGTCTTTAGTGGAATGTCTGGCAGTTAACAGATGGTGAATCTCGTGGCTAAAGAGTTTAGTCAGCTATTCACGTACCCTTGGAGCTTCGAGCCACAGGTTCATAAGGTCCCCTAGGTAGCTTGGATAAAGTCGAGAATCGGTTTTTGGGTTAGTTTAAAATGTTCAAATTGACAAGAAGGAGTTCGATTATATATGATATAATTGAACTGGTTAATTATATATGATATAATTGGCTAAATGTATGAGATACATTATTTTGGAGGAAATTAGATATATATATATGATTTATATCAAGTAGAGGAGAAATTACTATAGTAGTTATATGATATCAAACTATAGGATAAGTATATAATATGATTATATTCATTTATTAATTAAATTGGTTAATTATATGATAATTGGCCGAAATCCTCTCCTTGATCGTGTGTTAGTGGGAATTCAGTATTCGGTTATTGTAACCGAAGAATAAAATGAAAATTTGTTTCATTTTGTAAAAAGTTGGTAAAAATTTGCAATCGGTGTGAAAACATCTTGATCGCTTAACTGAGAGCCTATACGATAGAGCTTCATCGCTAAAATGATCACACACCCGCATCTAAACGATCGCACGCCTTTCTCTAAACGACCGCTTAGATTTCCTAAACAATCACCTAGCGTACCGTGTTTTCTAAACGATCGTTTACCTATTACTGGACGATCGTCTAGTAAAACCTACATGATTGTGTAGCTTTATCTAAACGATAAGCATCTCTGCTATACGGTAGCTTTCTCTCCCACTTGCTTATCGTCTATACAATCAGCCCGTTCCTCCGACCTCTACCAAATTCACCGAAGACCACACTCTGGATTCTCACTCCGAGAATACAAAGGGCTCTAAGTGGTGGTATCTTCCTCGCTTCTGCTTGTTCGTGTTGCTGTCGTTCGTGTAGACGATCATGCTGCCGTAGCCGACTGTTTTGCTGGGTGATAGAGAACGTAGAGGTGCTTTTGTTGCATTGAGTTCGAAATTGAAGAGAGTCTTCAACTGGTATGTGAACTCAATCCCTTGTATTTTATTTATTAAAGCATATCGTTAATTAGTGTTAATTTGTATAATTGTTGATTAGAATGTGTGTGTAGTATTTCGGTCACAATGAAATCAGAAAGATCCGAAATGCGCTCATGGATGCTCTTCGTTAAAAGATCCTTCAGTAACTACATGCATTGTTCTACTGCCAAGGAATTATGGGATAGTGTAACTCAAATGTATTCTGATTTGGGCAACCAGTAATAAGTGTTTGAGTTGAATCTGAAATTAGATGATATACGATAAGAAACCAGTTACACAACACTTTCACTCCCTAAAAAGGATTTGGCAAAACCTTAACCTCTTTGATACTATGACTGGAAGTCTATAGAGTACCAAAAGCACTATAGGAAAACTGTTAAAGATGGTCATATTTACAAGTTTCTTACCGGTCTCAATGTTGAGTTTGATGAAGTTAGAGGTAGAATACTTGGAAAAACTACTATTCCAACTATTAATGATGGTTTTTATGAAGTTCGCAGGGAAGAAAGTCGCAAGAATTTTATGATTGGCTAAAAAAAACTATTGATTCAGTTAAATGCTCTACGTTGTTCACTGAAAATACTACAATGAAAGCTTTTGATCAATCCAATAAGCTGTTGGATCGACACCAGCACGCAGCGGAAGAAATCAGGATCCATAAGCATTCTAATCCATTAATTTTGGTTGAAAAGAAACATGCTAAAAAAAATATAATGAGTTTCATGAACATACCTTAGCCCAACCAATAAACTCTCCATTTCCAGCTGCAAAATCCTCCGAATCCTTGTGTAGACCACCACAAGATCTTCCCTACTATCCTAATCCTCTGAATCCTTGTGTAGACCACCACAAGATCTTCTCTACTATCCTCTTGGTGCTCTAGATTGAGTTGTGGGACTCAAAATAAGCGAGAATCAAAGGGAATATGGAGAAATCTCATTGAACCAACCTATTGAAGAACACCTTCTTCATCCAATTTTTTCAGCAAAAATTCAGTCGGTTCCCCCTTTCTCTCTTCACTCCAATCTCTTCAATATATTACAGACTATTATGCAAAGGGATGTGCTGCATGGGACACAGCTCATGCTTGTAATAAACCAAAGGAAGAAGTGGTGGGTTTCTTGTAAGCAACTTTGAAGATAGCTTGAAAAACCCATTTTTTCAAGTTTGTGTGATTTTTCAATTTTCAAAATCTATTTTGATTTTAAAATCATATTTTATTTCTAAAATCAAATTTTATTAATTTTAAAAATTAATTTTCTAATAAAATTAATAAATAATTATTTAAACAATTTTAATAATTTTAATTAATTTAATATCCAATATTAAATTAATTTTTACACAAATTCATCTTCATATATTTAAATCATATTTAAATATATTTTCTCCAATTCCGTTTGATTCTAATGTGAACATTTCTGAGCTAGTAGGGGGACCTCATGGACCTACAGATCATGGACTCAAACGATCCGAGATTAATCGGCTAAACTCATTAGACCGATCTAACCCCCATTCGTTAATAATGGGTCTCTCCACTAAAGCCCATAGTTGAACTCCTCTCACTGTAGATATATTATGTCTACTCGATATAACCATGATTACTAAGTTAACCCTTCACAGGTTGTTTGCAATAAACCCTTCACAGGTTGTTCGCAATAACGGCTAGGTCAAATCTCTATTTTACCCCCGAAATTATCTCTTGTCCCTTAAGTCCCCACTGATCCCTTAATGAACAATTGTTTTGTGATCCAATCACAAAACCGAGTCCATCTCATGCCAAATGAGAGGGCGGGATCCCTTGTTCAAGCCCCAGAATCAACACTTAAGGGAACAACCTCTCTACTATCCCTAAAGCGGGTAGGAGTGAATTCCCTCTTGCACCTTATATCCCCAGCTATTTATCCGGTCTTACCCCTAAAATGGCAGTTTTATTGAACGTGTTGTTAAGCCAACCCTTACCTATGCAAATCTACGGGCAATCGCGAATAAATGGGAGTTCATAGTTAGCTCAGAATTAAGGTCAAGTTACCGAGGTCATCGCTTTGAAATAGTCAGTCTTAAACAGCAAACAGCGTTATAAAGTAAGAGTGACTCATTTCGTGGTCCAATCTTGTACAAACTCTTTTGCACAAGGACACCCCTACTCTTCATATCCAACATAAACGAATTAGGATCACTTCGTTTGTAGCACTTTACAACTCCTTGTAACAACTACAGAGTAGGCCGCATCTAATAGTGTTACCAGAATAAGGTACCCAACCTTATCCATGTACTATAGATCGTTTTGATTATTTACTCGAACCTGATCCATTTTTATGTCTCCACATAAAGTTCAAGTACTCATCCAATAGTCAAGGGACTTTTAGGTTTATTGGATTTCTATTCGAGCAATAGATTTATTCAATAACACCTTTATTGAATTATCAAAATAAGCTCCATTGTTTACATACCACGAGTTTTAGGACATAAAACTCAATAAACTCTCACTTGGACTAAAACTTCAGTGGTAACTTATACATCTGATATATAAGACTGAGTTTCTGAATTTTATAGAGAAATACAATAAACTAGGGCATCCCATATCCATATTTTACCATTCGGTATCTTTATACCCGATATTTCTCCCACTTGCCCTAGGTTATCTGGTATTCCTAGTCTTACTAGGTAATTCTCAAACACTTTAGCCAAGAGAATTATTGTAAACATTTTAGTATACAAGAGGCTTTTGATAAAACTATAAGGGGATTGCATCTTAATCTCAATAATGGCTAGGGAGCACACTTTCCTCCCACTACATTGAGGTACTCTCAACTCCTTGAGCAAGATGCATCTGACCTGTCTCAACAACTCTTTGTTAACAGTTAGATCTAGAAATCTTTAAACTTTTTATACTTTGATCTAGCCATTTAGATATCTGAATATTTTCAAATGGCTTTTAACAATTTGATTCTCAACAGAGGTTACTAAAACAAACACAACTTTTTTGAAAATGAACATTTCATTTATCACAAGAATATATACAATCTGTTCTTTACAAAATTTAACAATTAAAAACAAGTACCAACTTCTCCCACTAGATGAGCTGAGCAAATGGTCCCAGGGTCAAGTTAGCCTGGTTACCTTTTCTCGGCTCTCTTCTCGACAAGATATTGAAGGCGTGCCCTTCATCGTTGCAATGGAAACATTTCCCTTTGCAGCGCTATCCTTGCCTTTCAATCCAATAGGCTTCTTCTTCCCTGTCCCTTTGCCCTTCTTCACAAGAATACTCTTACTCTTTGAAGAGGAAGCAACTTCAGGCTTGGAGGACATTCCTCACTTCTCGGCAGTAGTAACATTTACTTATGGCATCAAACCCTTTGTTCTCAATATCATCTGGTAAGCATGTAGCTCATTTAGTAGAGTAGTCAAATTTTATTCATTAATGCATTCAAAATTTACAGAAAACTCTTCAGAAGAGATTCTAGAATAAAACCAACTTGACTTCTCTCGTCCATGATAGTACCATTTACTTCTGCCATATTAAAGTGGACCATCATGTCTAGGACATATTCACAAACATTGGTCCCTACTTTGATGCAACTGTTGTAAACGTACTTAATGGCATCCTTCACAAAGATTCCATAATCTTTTTAGTAGGTATCGTATCCTAATGCTTCTTTTGTCAACACATCAGATAAGCTGGCGAGGATATAAGCACGGACTATATCATTAGCCTTGACCCATCTGTTATATACATCCCGAACATTTCACTTTTTGTTAAAGCTAGGAATGGGAGGACAATCCTCAGTTAAGACAAACCGCAAATTGTCTATCACAAGTATCGTGTTCAAATTTGATTTCAAATTCACATAAATATCCTCAATAAATTTATCTGACACCAACACTTGTATTATTGAACTTGTCATTCTGAAATTAAATATCCAATGAAGTTTTAGCAATTTTAATAATTTACCCAAGATTATTCTTTTGCAACGATGCTACATCAAGACATTCTTGACTAAATACTACTTCCAGAATAACTCATATTCTAATAGTCATTTAGGTACCGCTTTTGGTTAGACATTATTAAAAATTAATAATTCTGTAAGTGTAGACCCACCATTTTCAGATGTCAGAGGCCACTAATGACCAAAGAAATTCATCCATTTCTGGAGCTTGAGTTGTTCCGAATCCTATGTTACAACCCTCCGAGAGGATAGCCGTCGTTAAACGACTAGCAAAGGGCCGCTTAAAGCTAACCAGCAGACGCAACATAGGAATTTCACGGTTCAAACTAATGGAGGAGGCCGCAGGATATGTTGACACATTTCTTTCACCCACTTACTATGAACTACTTCCTCCATTCACCTTGGTATTGACTCATACAAAAAACTTTCCGAAGGGAGGTCACTTCCAAAGTGACACGAAGCGTCATATGAATCTCACGGTGTGAACTATATGGAGACGTGGCAGTTGAAATCATACACTTGATTTCTGTTCGAACAACTTCCCCTTATTCACCTGAATCTAAATTTAAGCTAAAAAATACTTTCTGAAGGAAGGTCACTTCCAGGGTGACACGAAGTATAACATACCGTGTAGGTTATTAATCTCCCACTGAAGTTGTCTAATAACTCTATCATATAGAAGTTATTCACTACCACTAAAGTGTTCTAACATTTGGGTAACCTTGTACTTAGGTTCTTTTCTGGCTAAATAAAAATAACCATAAGTCTATGTGATTTATCCATGTATAACTCTTATAAATGGACTTAAACCTACGATGTCTAGGTGATAAACCCTTTTATTACCTCACATTGCTCACGGATACTCATAAAACTGGTTACCAATGCTCAATTATTCGACCATAATCCCCAGGTAGGAGGCGTTCCGTAGATCGTCAAGTTAAATACCCTCAACCTACGACAGGATTATATACCGGTTGAGTTTGTAACCCTAGTTTTACAAGTTTAACGACCTATTTTAACTAATTAAAACAAGTGGTTAACCTACCTAAGCATGCAGCTGTTATTCGTTATAGATTTTAAATTCTAACCCAATTTTATAACAGCTTATAAAACTTTAGACATGCTAAACATCCACAACATACAGGCATTCAATATCTAATATAACACTTATATTAAATACAAGAAACCCTAACATGCATACTATATATTATAACAAATTATAATAAACTTTCAATGCATGTTGCATGCTTCTTATGGTGGGATTTTAAATGTAAATGGCATACTATATGCACATACAAGATTTATTTAATTATAACATACATCCAATGCATAAATAATTAAACACGTATTGATATGGTTTTAGTTTTGGCAAAAAAAAAGCAAACAAAAGCCTAACTTATTACAAAAACAGCTTCAACACCGCTCGAACCGCTCCAAAACCGCTTGAACCGGACCCAAACCGTCTAAACCGGACCAGCAAAGACTAAACTGGACCAACCACAAACCATTGGAAGCTGAACCAGACCAAACCTCAAGAGAATCGGTCAAACTAACTTCTCTTGCTCTGGCTCAAAATCTCGCCAAGACGACCATCATCATGCAATTGGCTTGATCGTTTAGTGTTTGCTTAATCGCTTAGCAACCAACGCTTATCGTTTAACAAAGCTACACGATCGTATAGTATTCGCTTTCTATTGTATAGTGTCATCCTCTAGCGTTGGAGGATGCGACACGATCGCTTAGTGTCAAACACTTGTGTCTTGATCGTTTAGCGCGCGCCCGAGGTAAGCGATCGCCTAGTGCTATCGCATAGCAATCGACGCATCGCTCAGCTACAGCTCATAGGTAAACGATCGTGTAAGCGATCGCTCAACACCATCGCATAGCTCTTCGCCGTATCGCTTAGCTCCCGATCAAAGGTAAACGATCGTGTAAGCGATCGCTCAGCGCCATCATATAACTCTTCGCCTCATCGCTTAGCTCCCACCCAAAGCTACACGATCGCGTAGTGCCATCGCATAGCAAAAACAAGCATCATTTAGCTCCGAGGTAGACGATCGTCTAGCGCACAACACCTAAACGATTAACGCCTGAAGCTACATGATTGTTTAGCTTGTCCTTCATATCGTCTAACGCATGAAGTTAAACGATCGTTTAACTACTGAAGTTTAACGACGATATGAACAGAGGCTGATCGTCTGGAATCTAAAACTTGGCCCCTTCACTTATTTCTTTGAATTACAACTTAATTTCAACTCTAATGACTCCAAACAAATTATAGACCCTCGAGAAGACATTAAAGCTCATCAAACAAGAGCCAATTATAAATTTAAACGGGATATCAAAGAGAAATTAAAGGTCAAAACTCAGAAAACTATATCATTATAACAATTTCATATTTTCATACAAATCACCCATCAAACCAGAATTAATCCGAATTGAATGCTTATAAGATGTTCTGATACCAATTGTTGGATCGACACCAACACGCCACAAATGAAATCATAATCCATAAGCATTCTAATTCATTAATTTTGGTTGAAAAGAAACATGCTAAAAATAGAGTATAATGGGTTTCATGAACATACCTTGGCCGAACCAACAAAATCTCCATTTCCAGCTGCAAAATCCTTCGAATCCTTGTGTAGACCACTACAAGATCTTCCCTATACTTTTGGTGCTCTAGATTGAGTTATGGGACTCAAAATAAGCTGAAATCAAAGGGAATATGGAGAAAGCTCACTGAAGCAACCCATTAAAGAACACTTTCTTCATCCAAATTTTTCAGCAAAAATTCAGTCGATTCCTCCTTTCTCTTCAATATATTGCAGACTATCATGCAAAGAGATGTACTGCATGGGATGCAGCTCATGCTTGGAGTAAACCAAATGAAGAGGTGGTGGGTTTCTTGTAAGCAACTTTGAAGATGACTTGAAAACCCATTTTTTCAAGTTTGTGTGATTTTTCAATTTTCAAAATCATATTTTATTTCTAAAATAAAATTTTATTAATTTTACAAATTAATTTCATAAATTAGTTTTCTAATAAAATTAATAAATAATTATTTAAACAATTTAAACAATTTTAATTAATTTAATATCCAATATTAAATTAATTCTTACACAAATTCCTCTTCATATATTTAAATCATATTTAAATATATTTTCTCCAATTCTGTTTGATTCTAATTTGAACGTTTCAAATTAACTTATCACGCTACTCTAGAGCTAATCCATTTTCGAGCTAGTAGGGGGACCTCATGGACTTACAGATCATGAGTTCCAACGATCCAAGATTAATTGACTAAACTCATTAGACCAATCTAACCCTCATTCGTTAACTAATTGGTCACTCCACTAAAGCTATAGTTGAACTCCCCTCACTGTAGATATATTATGTCCACTCGATATAACCATGATTAATAAGTTAACCCTTCACAGGTTGTTGGTAATAACGGCTGGTCAAATCTTTATTTTACCCCCGAAATTACCTTTTGTTCCTTAAGTCCCCACTGATCCCCTAATGAACAATTGTTTTGTGATCCAATCACAAAATCGAGTCCCTCTCATGTCAAATGAGAGGGCGGGATCCCTTGTTCAAGCCCTAGAATCAACACTTAAGGGAATAACCTCTCTACTATCCCTAAAGAAGGTAGGAGTGAATTCCCTCTTGTACCCTATATCCCCAGTTATCTATCGGTCTTACCCCTGAAATGGCAGTTTTATTGAACCGGCGCTGTTGAGTCAACCCTCACCTATGCAAATCTAAGGGCAATTGCGAATAAACATGAGTTCATTGTTAGCTCAGGATTAAGGTCAAGTTATCTAGGTCATCGCTTTGAAATTGTCAGTCTTAAACAGTAAACAGCGTTATAAAGTAAGAATGACTCATTTCGTGGTCCGATCTTGTACAAACTCCTTTACATAAGGACACCCCCACTCCTCATGTCCAACATAAATGAATTAGGATCACTTCGTTTGTAGCACTTTATAACTTCTTGTAACAACTACAGAGTAGGCCGCATCCAATAGTGATACCAGAATAAGGTACCCAACCTTATCCATGTACTATAGATCATTTTGACTATTTACTCGAACCTGATCCACCTTTATGTCTCCACATAAAGTTCAAGTACTCATCCAATAGTCAAGGAACTTTTAGGTTTATTGGATTTCTATTCAAGCAATAGATTTATTCAATAACACCTTTATTGAATTATCAGAATAAGCTCCATTGTTTACATACCACGAGTTTTAGGACATAAAACCCAACATAAGTCACATGATAAGCCTCGTGTCTGGTGCGACCATTACAATAAACCTCAACATATGCGTGAAATTTGTTGGAAACTTCATGGAAAACCTACGAATTGTAAAAGTTCTAAGCAAGGTGAGCGAAATTCCCATTAGCATACCTCTTATGCTAATGTTGTTACTCCATATCGTTTAATAAAGAGAAAATTGATCAAATTCTAAAGCTACTGAAGACCAATTCATCATATGGTAATCCTAGTGTTTCCTTGGCATAATCAAGTACTTGTCCTCAAGCTCTATCTTGCCTTAATTCATCTCCATGGATTATAGATTCTGGAACCTCTGATCATATAAATAGTTCCTCTTATTTATTTGAATCATATTCTCTTATGTATTCCAATGAAAAATTTGCATTGCCAATGGTAGTTTCACCTTTATTGCAGGAAAAAGAATTATTCCTTTGACTACAAAACTTACGTTACACTCTGTCCTTCATGTTCTAAAATTAGCTTGTAATTTGTTATCTCTTAGTAAAATCTCTAAGGATGTGAACTATCGTGTTATCTTTTATGAAACTCATTGTATCTTTCAGGATCAGGACTCGAGGGGACGATTGGATGTGCTAGGATGATTGATGGTCTCTATTACTTTGATGAAGTTTCAGCTAGTCATAAAAAAAGTTTAGGGCTTGAATAGTGTCTATTCTTCTTTCGGTAAGGAAACTATAATGTTTTGGCATCATAGATTAGTGCATCCAAATTGCTTCAACTTAAAGTGTCTGTTTTTAGATTTATTTAAAGGATTTGATTGTTCCGTTTTTCAATGTGAAAGTTGCATTTTTGCCAATCATCATCGATTCACATATTTGCCTAAATCTTACAAGGCTTCATCAACTTTTTCCTTAATTCGTACTGATTTGGGATCCGTCTAAAGTCTTGACTCATAATGGTAAGCATTGGTTTATTACCTTTATAGATGATCACACTTGCTTAACTTGGCTTAATTTGTTAACAAAAAAGTCAGAGGTAAAAGAGGTTTTTGTTCGATTTTGTAATATGATTGAGACTCAATTTCAAACTAAAATTAGAATTCTTCACTCTGATAATGTCACTGAATATTTCAATGAATAATAAACCAATTTTTTGCAAGATAAGGATATTTTTCATCAAGCTACGTCTCGTGACACGTCTCAACAGAATGACATTGCTGAGCGAAAAAATAGATACTTACTTGAAGTTGTTCGTGCCCTTATGTTTTTTTTTTTTTTATAAATGTTCCAAAATATTTATGAGGTGATGTCATTCTTATAGTTTCATATCTGATCAATCGAATGCCATTTGAGGTTTTGAATATTAAAACTCCTCTGAATCACTTCAATGAGTCTTCTTCTAAGAATTGACTGTTCTCTGGTTTACCAATTAAATTGTTTGGGTGTACTATTTATGTCCATAGTTCTACCTTTTTTCAAACTAGCCTTGATCCTCAAGCCACTAAACTCATTTTTGTAGGCCATGTCTCTCATAAGAAGGTGTACAAATGTTTTGATCCTTTTACCAATAAGTATTTCGAGAGTACAAATGTGTGTGTTTTTTTTTTTTTGGAAAATCAGCCATTTTTAGCTCAAATTCTCTTCAGAGGGAGAAATCTAACCTTGAAGATGATTTTTAGGACACTTCATCTCTCCCAAACATCAGCGATCCTGAAATTATGAGTTATAGTCCTTTGATGCCAATTATAGAGAGTTCTTCTTCTGGAGGAGAAACACTACAAACTGACTCAACAAGTCGAAATCCTGAACTTCACTTTTATACTAGAAGAAACTTGACTCAGAGTGATCGAGATCAGAAAGTTGACTTATCACAAGACTAATAAAATACTTTAAGGAATGATCCTGAAAATTCGGATATTAGACACTCTACTTATATTTCTCCTAGTTTTTCATCTCTTTCTAATCCTTTACCTGATGTCTCTGATCTTGATATTTCAATTGCCCATAGGAAATGTACTCGTAAATGTACCAAATATCTCATTGTAAACTATCTTTCTTATCATAGATTGTCTGATTGTCATAAAACCTTCACATCCAAAATAACCAACTTTTTTGTTCCAAGGAATATACAGAAGGCCCTAAATGATTTGAATTGGAAATTAGCAGTGATGGAATTAATGCGCTGAAACAAAATTGCACATGAGACATAGTCGAACTACCAAAAGATAAGAAAACAGTGGGATGCAAATGAGTGTTCACTATAAAATGTAAAGTTGATAGCAGTATTGAAAGGTACAAGGCACGATAGGTTGCCAAAGTGTTTGATAACTTGTAGAAATATAAGTTATTATAGCCTTTTACTTATAATAATGAGGTTAGATAAGCAAACTATGCATTAATAATACTAGGAATTCATGTTTAAAAATATGTTTGTGCTGAAGTACATTTAAAATCTCCATTGACCGCATATCATGGGTTAATCTGCTATATTTTGCAATTGATCGTAGGAACTATCCAAATGTGCCGAGCTCACACCTGAGGAAGAAGCGGTTGATCGCATGCTTTGGGATTTCTAACGTAATCCCCAGTGGATATTCTGCCACAACTGAGAATGATGACCATGATAAAAGCACTGACATTTTCACCTCCCAATCAAGGATAGTGACTAATCATTGCGGGATCCCCAAAGTCATCAACGGGTGGCTCTTTAAATAGAGCATTGATGCCAATGTCAAATGATTCAGAATTTCTGTTGGAGAATTTTGTGATCCCGAGCAAGAGCGCAATCGAGCATTCCCTTGAGAATCCTTCACTCTAAAAAACCACCTCCGATATCTACCAAAACTTCGACGAAGAAAGAGTTAGAGAGGGCTTTATCCACTCCACGCCACTATTTTCTCGTCAATAGCCTTGATATTCCATCTGTTTGACGCAAGAGATTGTTGAGAACTGATCTATCATCATCATCTTCTTATCTTACTGTTGTGTTACATTGTATACTT
The DNA here is from genome assembly GCF_027475165.1 of Benincasa hispida. Classification (NCBI taxonomy): domain Eukaryota; kingdom Viridiplantae; phylum Streptophyta; class Magnoliopsida; order Cucurbitales; family Cucurbitaceae; genus Benincasa; species Benincasa hispida. The sequence goes on from NC_143488.1 coordinate 2,361,742, forward strand.
ATGAAATTAATCATTTTGTAAACAACACTTCTATTTCGATCTATATATCATCATGTCTACTCTCATTATCTCTTCTATCTTCATCTTCACTTTTGCATTAGCCATGAGTAACTAATTTCAATGTGGTAATGAGGGAGTTTAATGTTATGAGTTAAGTTGAGTCTTTTAGAGTTAATCCTGTTTGCTTAGTGTATGACTATTTAAATGTTTGCCTATGATCACTCATTGAGTCAAGTAGCTATAACTAACTTCCCGAGAGGGTAAGTAGTTGTGAATCTCATTCAGCAAAATAAGAAGTGTTTCTAGAGATAGAAACAACCTTATGTTCAATGCAACATTATTCATGTGTCATAGAAATATGACAAATATGGCTGGCCGCCGAGAGGTGTGCGATGAACGAATGTTACGAGCATGGATTACCTTTGAAGCTAAACTTAGGAACTAGGTATAGACTTCTCCCAAACCTTGCTTCTCCATACATTTTTTTCACATACATTAAAGTTGTTGTCTATCTAAGTTTTCTCATAATTAAATTCGAAGCGTTTATTGCCTGTTTAGATAATTTCATTACATAATTTCTTTAATCACATGACTTTTGACTCTACTACAATTACTTTAGTCCTTGCCGCATACAAGTTACTTTCCAAACATTCATAGTTACAAATCCCTAAGTTCGACCTCTGCTTACACTGAGAAACTTGTAGTATGTTTATACTTGACAAACTATAAGAAAATTTGTGATTAACTACAACATGGTGCATAGTTAGTTCAGCGCATAGTAATTCTTTAACAATTTATATTAACCACATCGAATGCAATAGGGTTCACTTAGACCTATGGAATTGGTTATCAAGAAGCATTTTCTCTAATAGCTAAATTAATTCTATCAGAATTTTGTTGTCTGTTGCAATTAATTTTGATTGGCTTCTTTATTAACTTGATGTTAAAAATGTCTTTCTCAATGGGGATCTTGAAGAAGATGTATTTGTAAACTTGCTATTTGGTTTTGAGGTGGATCTCAGGGTTAATAAAGTGTGCAAGTTAAAGAAATATTTATATTGGCTTAAACAATCTCTTAGAGCATGGTTTGAACGGTTTGAAAAGGCAATCAAGAACTATGGATTCAGTCAAAGCCAAGCTGATCATATTATGTTTTATAAACATACGGGAAATGGTAAGGTAGTTGTTTTGATAGTGTATGTTGATGATATCATACTTACAAGTAACGATGAGGCAGGACTGAATATCTTGGAGAAAAACCTTGATAATGATTTTCATATTAAGGACCTAGGAATCTTAAAGTATTTCTTAGGCATGGAATTTTCCAGGTCTAAAAGTAGCATTCTTGTCAAAGTATATTCTTGACCTATTGAATGAGACAAGTTTACTTGGTTGCAAGATAGTAAAAACTCCTATTGAGCATAATTTAAAACTGGTAGCTGCAACTAAAAAAGAGGTAAAAAAAAAAGTACGAGAGACTTGTGGGGAAACTCATATACCTCTCTCACACACGTCATGATATTGCTTTCACAGTTAGTATGTAAGTCAGTTCATGCATGTTGCTGAGTCAATTCACTTTGAAGCAGTTTATAGAATCTTGAGATATTTGAAAAGTACTCCAGGAAAAGGTATACAATTTAAGAAGCATAATCACCTACATGTCAAGGTTTACACTGATGCTGATTGAGTAGGCAATACGACTAATAGAAGATCTACTTCGGGTTATTGCTCTTTTGTTGGAGAAAATCTAGTTACTTGGAGAAGTAAAAAAAAAAAAAGAAGGTATAGTTGCTAAAAGTAGCGCTAAAGCAGAATTTAGGGTATTAGCCCATGGTATTTGTGAGGGCATATGGATAAAAAGACTATTTAGAAGAATTGAAATTCACTCAGATAATGCTTATACGCATTTATTGTGATATCAATTTCCATTTCCCACATTCCAATTCTTCATGATAGGACGGAACATATTGAAGTTGATAAACACTTCATAAAGGAGAAGATTGATGCTGAAATAATATGCATTACCTTTTATCCGACAGTATAACAAATTGCAGATTTGTTAAATAAAGACCTTTCGAAGTGGCAATTCAACAAGTTGATTGACAAGCTTGTCATGAATGATATCTTCCAACTAGCTATAGGGGGAGTGCTAATTATTTCCTTTGTTGTGAAATTCTCTATTGTATTTATTATATTATGTTTATTGTATTTTATTCTTTTCTTATCTGTAGTTCTTTTATTTAAGAAACCATTTCCTCCTGAGAGAAATAAGAGCAAATATATATATATATATATATATATATATATATTATATTATATAATGAAAATGAAAATGCATGAAACATAACATTACCTTAGAAATATAATTGTAATATTTTTATGCATGTTAGATGCAGGTTTTAATTGTTTCATTAATTCTTATTGGTGTTATAGTTTAGTGAAATTACAACTAAAATCTATATCAAGAGTTGCATGCAAACATAGGTTAAATTAATTTAAAATGGTTTAAAATTAATTACACCTAGACCTATGTTAAACATATTTCTAATGTGATTAGAAATAAGATTAGTTTTCTATTTTTTATAATAGGATTAAATTGAATTAATAAAAGATTAAATTTATAACATAGTTATCTATAAGGGACTTTGTCCAATGAAGGTTTTGTCTAGGCTGGGGTAATTAAGCTGACGGAAACAGAACACCACTACTTGGGAACTGACCTGGAAGACGAATTAGACAAATATGTTATAAATATGCAACAAATTATTTAGTTTATTAAAGTGTTAAATGAACAAAATCATTTATTGTTAAACTATCCAATATAAGAGTTATATTGGGTAAATTTAACAATCACTTAGATAAATTAATTAGCCAGATTTACCTACGTAATAAACCCTAGATTTTAAAATACTTCATGGGAGGAAATAGATATATATGATTTATCAAATTTTCACTCATGTTCTCCTTTATAGTTCACAACGTGAGACTCATGCTTGGCCTCTAGGAGCGTCCCTCTTTAAATGATGTTTATATGGGTCAATATCAAGGTGAATGGAGAGAGTATTTATAGTAAGTTGGAGAATGATGTGTGTTTATATGTCTTATGGTCTCCTTCATTGGTTTGCATCGTGAGACCTTCTTGCACAACCTTGAGGTGTCCTGGGAACGTCCCCCTTCGGGCGGTTTGTGCATTAGGTCGATATTAAGGCGAACTCCAAAAATGAATAAGATCGCTTTAGTTTTTGCCCTAATTAGGTTTTCCCTTTGATTGGCTCATTGGAGTTGAACTCTAGGGTCTAAAATGAAGGGTCACACTTACCAAATATTGGTAAGCAAGTTAATGATTTATTGAACAAATCAATAATGACTAATTATTGTAGGAATAAGAGTTATTCTAGTGTAATAATTGGTTAATAGTGTCTCAATTCAGTAAAGGGCTGATTGACCACCCTTCATTGGCTTTTGTCCTAAATGACTGAAGCATCATTGCAAACTTAGATGTTAAATGGGATTCATTAAAATTTTACTAAATAATTGGATTTATAAGAGTTGTACTAAAATCTATTGTAAATTAATTTGTTTTATTTCAATAATATGTCAAGTTCAATTCTTTCATTGTTATCCTCTTCAAATTTGACCAATACGGAAAGATTCAGTTAAAACTATTTTTTTGGTTGATGACTTAATTTCATTTTGACTGAGGAATGTTCTCCAGTCCCAACCCCTGATGCAACACGAAGTGTTTATGATGCATACGAAAAATGGACAAAGGCTAATGATAAGGCCCGAGTTTACATTTTGATGAGCATACCTGATGTATTAGCCAAAAGATTTGAGAGCATGGTCACTGCACTTCAGATCATGTAATCGGTGTAAGAATTGTTCGGGTGAGAGTCATTATAATTCAAATAGGATGGGGTTGTCTTGGACGAAACCAATAATGTCAGCTACTTGAATGAACTTCATTCCATATTAAATGTCAAGGGACTGATAGAGGAGACAAATGTTGTCAACTCCAGTGAAGTTTATCAGAGAGGTTGACCTCTGAGATAAAAACTTGTAGTTTATAAAGTAGGGTTTGAAACTGATCCCATTGCTCTCCTTAGAAGAAAAAAATCCATTGACAGTAAATCTGATTTGCTTGTCTTAGAAACGTGTTTGGTGGATAATGGTTATTTTACTTGGATAATTTGTTTAGGGCCACTAACCACGTCTGTTCTTCCTCTTAGGGTCTTAATACCTAGAGACAATTGGAAGCTAGAGAGACGACTCTTCGAGATGGTACTGGAGAGGTCGTTTCAGTTGTTGTCGTAGGAAGGCTCAAGTTATTTTTTAACAAGAAACAATATTTGTTATTAGATAACGTATATTTTGTTCCTAATATTAAGAACAAGATATGCATTTATATAAATTACAGCATGCTTTAACAAAATAAAAAACTTAGGGTTTTAGAAACTCATACCTTTGAAGAATTTCTTCAAGTATCCCTCGATCAAGATTCGAACACTACCATGAAGGCTTCCTCGGTATTCTCAGGCAGAGAACCCAAGAGTGGTGGGCTCTGACTATTTTGGAATGAGGAAAATTAAACGAGTGGAGAGGAAGAAGTTTGGAGATCGTTCACCAATAGTCCAAAAACTTGTAAAACAATTATGTCTTTCTCACACTGTATTTTTCGATCAATCAGATGATGAATGAGGAGGAGACTCTCTCTGATCTTTCAAAATCCAAATACAACTCCCTCCCTCATTTATATTTTAAAAAAATGACATTTAATATATATAAATATAAATATGATAACTAACTTATCATATTATATATATTAAATTATATGTTATATCAAATATAACATATAGTCTATAGTTTTTAATATTATATCATATACAATACAACCTATAGTTTTTTTTTCTCTCTTATATGGCATTTAATATAAATCATATTTATATTAAATTTAACAATTATGAATCCAATTCATATTTAATAATATTTGAATCTTATTCAAATATTTATTTCCTCTCAATTAAGCTATAATGTATCAAATACATTATAATAATTATATTATATATATTAAAATAACTTAGTTATATCATATATAATTAAATCCCTCTATTAATTTAAACAATTCAAATTAATCCAAAAACTGATTAACATTTAATCCTATTGAGCTATCAAAGGAATCTCATAGACTTGTAGCTTGAAGCTCCAACAGTACATGAATAATTAATCAAACTCTTTAATCAAATTATTCACCATCCATTAACTGTCGGGCACTCAACTAAAGACCGACAACTGCACTCTTCACATCACAGATATATTTCTATGTCCATTGGATATAACCAATCAACAATATGATGACCCTTCAAAAATTGCTCGTAAGTACAGCTGGACCAAAATTACTGTTTTGTCCCTGTAGTTACATCTAGCTCCTTAAGTACCACTGATCCCTCTAATGAACAATTGATCATAGTCCAACTATGACTAAATCCTTCTTGATTCAGGAGAGGGTGTGGCACCACATTGTTCAAACCTCGGAATTAGCCCTTAAGGGAGTAATTTATCTACTTACCCCTACCTCGGGGAAGGAGTGAATTCCTTCTTGTGGAGGTGTGTTCGTAGCTCCCCAATCAGACGAATCCCCAAAATGGTAGGCATGTTGAGTCGGCGATCTAGCCACTCTCACTCATACAAATCAAAGGACCACCCTTATAGGCAGGAGTTCAATACTCACTCAGGATTCAGTTCATGTTACCTATGGTCATCCTGGTGAAATATAAGTCTCTATTATGAATGGTGTTATACAATGAGACTAAACATTTCATGGTCTAGTCTTATATAAACTCCTTTGTATAGAGTATCCCCACTCACATGTCTATACACGAATGATCAGGATCATATCATTTGTAGCATTTTACAACAATTGTAACACCTACAAAGCGGGCCATACTCGTAGTGTCACCAGAATAAGGAACCCAGCTTTATCCATCTACTACAGACCATTTAGGTTATCATTTAAACATGATCCACCCGTATCTCTCTACATACATGATTAAGTTACTAGATAACTTTGGATGTTAGTTTATTGGTTTGTAGTTAGTGCAGATAAAATATCATATATTTTATTAAATAGGCAATGAGTTTGAATAAAATATCATATATTTTATTAAATAAACAATGAGTTTATTCAATATATTTACAAACTATAGGATCCTACAAGATTTCGAGCATCAACCCCAACAATATCTTGAAGGCAAAATGACAAAATGACCTTTTACTAGAAAAAGTTATAGAGCCAAAAAGACCTTAGAGCTTATACATTCAGATCTCTGTGGCCCAATGTAAAAGTAAGAGAATGATATGAATATTTCATCTCTTTCCTAGATGACTATTCAAGATATGAGTATCTTTACCTGATTCAACACAAGTCTGAAGCACTTGAAAAGTTCAAAGAGTATGAGACTGAGGTTGAAAACTTGTTAGGTAAAAAGATAAGAACACTTCGATCTGATCGTGATGGAGAATACATGGACTTAAGATTCTAAGTATGATAGAACATAGAATAATGTCCCAACTCTTAGCCTTTGGTACATCTCAGCAGAATGACATATCGAAAAGAAGAAATAGAACCCTATTAGATATAATTCTGTCTATGATTAGCTATGCTCAACTTCCTGACTCATTTTGGGGATATGCAATTAAAGCTATTGTTTATATCTTGAACAATGTTCCTTCAAATAATGTTTCTGAAACACCTTATGAGCTTTGGAGAGGTCCTAAAGGCAGTTTAGGTCACTTCAGAATTTGGGGATGTCCAACACATATGCTAATGACAAACCTAAAGAAGTTGGAACCTTGGAGTATACTTATTTGTAGGCTACCCTAAGGAAATGAGAGGTGGATACTTCTTTGATCTAAAAGAAAAGAAAGTATTTGTATCGGCAAATGCTACCTTTTTGGAAGAATATCACATGAGGGACCTTAAACCATGAAGAAAAATATTATTAAGTAAAATTTCTAATGAGACTACTGAGACTTCAACAAGGGTTATTGAAGAAGCTAGTACATCGGCAAGAGTTATTGATGTCGGTTCATCTAGCCAATCACATCCATCTTAAGAGTTAAGATTGTCTCGACGTAGTGGGAGAGTTATGAACCCACTTGTTCGCTACATTGGTTTAACAGAAGTCCAAGACATCATACCTGATGATGGGGTTGAGGATCCATTGTCTTACAAGAAAGCAATAGAAGATGTTGACAAGGATGAATAAATTAAAGTCATGAATCAAGAAATGGAGTCTATGTACTTCAATTCTATCTAGGAGCTTATAGATAAACCTAAAGAGATAAAACCTATAGGTTGCATATGGATCTACAAGAGAAAAGGGGTGTAGATGGAAAGGTACATACCTTTAAAATTAGAATAGTGGCAAAGGTTTATATCTAGGTTGAGGGAGTAGACTATGAAGAAACTTTCTCACTTGTTGTCATGTTAAAGTCTATTCAAATTCTCTTGTCCATTGCCATATATTATGACTATGAGATATGGCAGATGGACGTCAATATTGCCTTTTTAAATAGTAATCTTAAAGAGGCTATCTACATGAATTAATCAAAGGGATTCATTGAGCAAGGTCAAGAGCAAAAATTTTGGAAGCTTAATCGGTCCATTTATGGATTGAAACAAGTATCTCATCTTGGAATATATGATTTAATAATGCGATAAAATCTTATGGCTTTGATCAAAATGTAGATGAGCCTCGTGTTTACGAAAAAATCATTAACAATTCAATAGCTTTTCTTTGTGTCGTATGTGAATGATATCCTACTCATTGGGAATGACGTAGGATTACTGACAGATGTAAAGAAATAACCAGCCACCCAGTTCTAAATGAAAGATTTGGGTGAGGTGCAGTTTGTTTTAGGGATCCAGATTATCAAGGAATCGTAAGAATAAAATGATGGCCCTGTCTTAAGCATCATATATTGACAAGATGCTTGTCAGATATTCGATGCACAATTCCAAGAAGGGTTTATTACCTTTCAGGCATGAAATTATTTTGTCTAAGGAACAGTGTCCTAAGAATCCTTAAGAGGTTGAGGAAGTGAGACGAATTCCCTATGCATCGGTTGTTGGCAACCTTATGTATGCAATGTTATGTACCAAATCTAACATTTATTTGTAGTAGGGACTGTAAATAGATTCAATCCAATTCAGGATTAGATCACTTGGCAACAGTCAAAACAATCCTAAAGTATCTATGGAGAATGAGGAACTATATGCTTATGTATGAAGCCAAGGATTTGATCCTTATAGGATACATAGACTCTAATTTTCAGACTGATCAAGATTCAAAGAAATCTACATCAGGGACAATGTTTACTCTTAATGAAGGAGCTATAGTCTGACGAAGCATCAAGCAAGGATGCATCGCGGACTCCACTATGGAAGTTGAATACATAGCTACTTGTGAAGCTGCTAAGGAAACTGATTGGCTAAGGAAGTTCCTTACTGATTTGGAAGTTGTTCCAAATATGTCTTTTCCCATCATACTTTATTGTAATAATGGTGGTGATGTTAAATTCAAAGGAACCCAGGAGTCATAAAAGAGGCAAACAAATTTAAAGCAAATATCACTTGATCTGGGAGATTGTGCAATGAGGTGACGTGATAGTCATGAAGATAGTTTCGAAGCACAACGTTGCTAATCCATTTATAAAGTCTCTCATGGCTAAAGTGTTCGAGGGTTATTTAGAAAGTCTAGGTCTACGAGATATGGAAAGTGGGAGATGTTACTAGAGTATAGTGTATGCACTAATTTATTGTATTGTATGCTTTATTTGTATTGTACACTCTTGTACACGCTTCTCCCTTAGTTTTAAGAGAAGTGGGAGATTGTTGGGATTAGTGTCCTAAATCTTTGATATTCTCGTAGTTTATAAACTTTTGTAAACAAATTGTTATTAATAAAATAATTGTTATTTTATGTGCACTAACTCAATCCAATAAACTAAGATCCTAGGTTATTTTATATAACTCAAACATGTATGTAGAGACATACAGGTGGATCATGCTTAAGTAATAACCTGAACGGTTTGTAGTAGATGGATAAGGATATGTACTTTATTTTGGGGCCATTATGGATACGATCTGCTTTGTAATTGTTAAAATTGTTGAAAGTGTTGCAAATGATTTGATCATGATCATTCATATAGAGACATGTGAGCGGGGGTATCCTATCAAAGAGTTTGTATAAGACTGGACCACAAAATGATTAGTCTCTATTTCTAACACCGTTACTAGAAGAGACCTATATTTCACTAGGATGACCATAGGTGACTTGACCTTAATCTTGAGTGAGTTGCGAACTTCTGCATATAAAGACAGTATTTTAATTTACAAAAATAAGAGCCAGATTCGTTGACTCAATATGTCTACCATTTTGGGGGTTTATCTGAATGGGGAGTTGGGAACTCAACTGCACAAGATGAAATTCACTCCTTCCCTTTGTTAGGATAAGTAGATGAATTGCTTCATTAAGGGTTGATTTCAGATCTTGAACAATGAGGGCCTTTACCCTCTCACTGGTCAGAGAGGGGTCTAGTTATAGTTTGACTATGACTAATTGTTCATTAGAGAGGTCAGGGGTACTTAAAAAGTTAGATGTAACTATAGGGGTAAAACAGTAATTTTGACCAACATGTACTTACGAGAAATTTGTGAAGAGTCAATGCATTGTTGATTGGTTATATCCAATGGATACATAAATATATCTACAGTGCGAAGAGTGCATTTTTGATTGGCTATATTCAATGGACATAAAAATATATCTACATTGCGAAGCGTGCAGTTATCGATCTTTAGTGGAGTGGCCGATGGTTAATGAATCTTGATTAATTTGATTAAAATGTTTAATCAATTAATCTCGTATCATTGGAGCTTCAATCTATAGGTCCATATGGTCCCCTTGTTAGCTCAATGACGACTAATGAGAATCAAATTAATTTTGGTTTAATTTGAATTGTTCAAACTAACTAAATGGAATTAATTGTATAAGATACAATTAATATAATGTATGTCGATACATTAAAGTATAATGTATGTCGATACATTAAAGTATAATGTATGTCCATACATTATAGAGTTTAATGAGAGATATAAGTATTTGAATATGATTCAAATATTTATTATATGAATGAGATTCATATAAAAACTTTATGTTAAAATTAATGTGAATATGATTCATATTATATCTATATAGTTTAATGAGAGAATTAAATATTTGAATATGATTCAAACATTGATTATATGAATATGATTTATATTAATACTATAGTTATATGAGAGAATAATAAACTATAGGTTATATATTATAGAAGATATAATATATATAGTTTAATTATATTAATTAGTTAATATAATTAAATTAAAATTGAATTTTTTATTTTTGAATTAAAAAATCAATGGAGTTATTTAGTTACCTCACATATACGGTTTGAGGAGGAAGAGGGTGACATGATTTGGAATGTTTTACGTGAGAATAAAAATCTGGCAGAATAATTGTTCTCTCTATTCTCAAGTCTTTCATCACTTCCCTCTGCAAATTCTCTAAAAAGAACAAAATCTCTCTCAAACTCCCTTACACCAAAACTGACAAGTAAGCCCAATCCTCTCCGTTGGTTCTCTCCTTCAGGATAACAAGGAAGACTCCTTGTGGTAGTTTTCTTGCCATATTCGTTGGGCTGTTGTTTTGTGGTGTTGAGACCGGGAGAAGAAGATGGTATGTGATCTTTCATGCTGTTAGAATGGTTCTTCAAGGGTTAGTATTCTTATCCCTTTTCTTCCCTGTAATTCCTTTAGAAGCATGCTTAAGGGTGGATGTTTATCATTGTTTCCATTGTTGCTCTGTTTATTAAGTTATGTAAAATGATTTCAAAGACACAAGCGATCACTCGCTTCCGCTATGGGAAACGGATTCCCTTCATTATGAACTCCTGCTTACGAGGGTCATCCTTTGATTTTTATGGGTGAGAGTGGTCCTAGTCGTCCACTAAATACGCCTACCATTTTGGGAACCACACTGAGTTGGGAGTTGGGAACATAACTATACAAAATGGAATTCATTCCTTCCCACCTTAGAGTAAGTAAATAGGTTGTTCCCTTAAGTGCTTACTCCATGACTTGAACAATGAGGTCTCACCCTCTCATTGGCGTAAGAGAGACTTTATTCATGATCGGATCATAAACAAATTGTTCATTAGAGGATAAGTAGTACTTAAGGAGCAAGAAGTAATAAAGGGGTAAAATGATAATTTCACCAAGCTGTAATTACGAACCACTTATGATAGATTAACTTACGTGTAATGGTTAAATCAATGGACATAAAAAATATTCTACAGTTCATAAGAGTACAACTATGGGTCTTTATTGGAAATGTCTTATAGTTAATGAAGGTTGGTTAATTTAATTAATTAATCTTGGATTATTGGAGCTTATAACTGTAGGTTCATTAGATCTATATGCTAGCTCACAAGGAATAAACAAGGACATTTAGTGTTAAAGATTCAAATATTAAATTAATATGAATTGGTTTCGTATTAAATCTATAGGTTAAAATTAATGTGAATGGAATTTATATTAAAACCATAGGTTATAAGAGAATATGTAAATTAGAATATGATTCATATATGCATTAAATTAAATATATTATATTTAATAAATTATTTAATTAAATGAGATTTAGTTAAATTAAATAACCCCTTGCAATGCATGGGAATGGTGAGTGGGTGAGGGGAGTCAACTGCCCTCGCATATTTAATTTGCAGAAGAGTCTGCAACTGAAGTCCTTTGTGTGTTTTACAGAAGAAAATCACTCAAAATCTCTCTATCTGAAATTAATAGAGTAGTGTTCTCTGCAAAAACATCACATATCCCCTTCTCTTCCAAAGAGAATCCCACCTTTCTATCCTTGTCCAAGAAAATAGTAGAAAAGATCATTGGTAGTATCCAATACGTGGGTATTGTACTTATTGTTTTGATCAAGATCAGAAGAAGTTTTTTATGATAATTCACAAAGGCAGTTACTTCTTCTTTTAAGTTGTACAAAAGCATGCTTAATTTATTTTAGTATTTCGTAACTTGAATTTTATGAATTTAATTGAAGCAAAACGATCATACGCTTCCTCGCTTTCTCTAGGAATTCGATTCCTTCCTTACTAATATGAAATTATGTCTAAAAAATAAGTGGATATAGAGGAAAAATAAAATACCTGAGAAAGAAATTTCATTTGTTTAATCTCCGAGAGATTTATACCCTCTTGTGTTGGAGGTCTTTGTTTAATGACATCTTCTTGTTCTTCCTAAAACCAATTAATCTTACATATTACTATCAAAATATATAATAAAATATTTTTTTGGATAAATAAAATTAATAGAAACTACATTATAATATTGTTGTGATCATATCATAAATTTCGGTTTAATTATATATACATGTGATTAAACCAAATCGAGCAACAATATGAGGGTAGCTCAACTGACATAACATATAGATTCTTGAACATGAAACCAAAGGTTTTGAATCCTCCATTCTTAAATCGTTGTATTAAAAAACCCAAATCTAACCTTTCTTATTTGTTTTTTTTTCTTCTTTTTTTAAAAGGATGCAATACGAGAATTTTTTAAGTGGGCATCCAACTTAGTATTCGTTTTGCATTTGAAGTTTTGAGACATGCATCTTAATTAATTTTTAGGATTTTTTTTTTTTTTTTTTTGATTCTTAGACATGCATCTTAATTATTTTAGAAAGAAGGAATAAAAAATGAAATTATCATTAAAGAAGGTGGAAATTCTTTTTAACAATTTTATCCTTCAAGTTGCATGAGTTCTATTCATCAAAGTTCTGTCTTTGAAAATATTAATTATTTTTTTTTGTAACAATTTATTGGCTATGGCTTTTACTTTTTAGAAGTACTATACACTTTTTAAAATAATAATAATATAAATAAGAATAGCCCTTTGAAAAGTGTTTTAAAAGCATTGCAAAATAATGTTTTTGTTAAGGATTAAATTTTATTGTTATGTAAAGAATGGTTTTTATTTTATCTCTTTTGTTAAAAAAAAATCCTTATTATTTCACCAATAAGATAAAATATACTAACAAAGAAATAATTAATGCGAAAATATGTGACATTAATGCCAAAACAAGTATAACTCAACTGACTTAAAGTATATATTAACGACCAAAAAGTCTCTATAGTTTGAATATTCTCTCACACTTATTGTACTTTCAAAAAATCCTGAGACAATATTCTATTTTTAATTTCATAAATTGTACATATTATTTACCTAGAAATAAAAAACATCTCATTTCACATCCAAGTTTATTACAGTAAATGTCAAATGATATTTTCTATGATGAAAAAATAGATAAACCTATTATTATACATACAATCAAGACTTTGAGATGGAACTTTAAGTTATCTAATATAATACGAAAGAACATGAATCCCAAACAAGCATTTGATCCAATAACAAAAATTGGGGTCCAAATCAAGATTGGTGAACCTAAAGAGGTACCATTAGGGGTGTTCAAATAATCCGATAACCCGAACCCGGACTACCCAACCCAAAATGTAAGGAACGGTTGGGTTAGTTTTGTTCTTGGGTTGGTTGAGTTGAATTTTTTTTTTTTTATTGGGTTGGGTCGTGGGTTAGATTAAAAAAAATTGGGTTGATCCAACCCAACCCGAATTATATATATATATTCCTCTTTGTTTAAAGTTTGATTTATTTGATTAATTTTTGAATTTTTAATATTTTTCTTTTAAAATTGTTATGATATTTGTCTTTGTTTAAAGTATACAATAAATATCATAGATATTTGGTATTTAGCATCTTAATTTTATGAGATTTTAGTTATTAGTTATGTGTTGTATATAAATTTACATATTTTTTATTAAAAATAAAAAAATAAATTATAACCCGACAACCCAACTCAACCCAACCCGAATTTTAAGCGTTGGATTGGAAACTTTAATTGGGTCATTTGAGTTGTCAATCAAACCAACCCGAATTTTTGGGTTGGTCCGAAAAATACTCTCAACCCAACCCATGTACACCCCTAAGCACCATCTTGAAGCTGCATGTTAGAGATCTCATATTGGAAAAATTTAGGGATTACACAATTTTAATATATAAGATAGATAATAGACTACTTCTCTCATTCTCAATTGATTTTAAAATGAAATAACCTCATATTATTTAGTACTACCTTATCGAAAAAGATCATAATATATATAAATGAATCAAATAAATAAATAAAAAAAAAAAACCTCATAAGCTCAAATGAATATTTGTTAAAAAAAAATTGAGAATGGTAGACCTAAGAAAGGAAACATTTTGAGGATCATATATTGAAAAGATAGCAAACCCCAACCATCTTTAAAAATACAATAAATGCAATCAACATTAGTTAGGAAATTAAAGGAGTCTAACCTTGACCTTTTGGAATACATGTGGATTATCTGTAAGAAACAAAGCTGCCCACATTGTTGTGACAGCTGAACTTTCTTGGGCTGCAAATAACATACCAAATATCAAATCTACAATGGTTTCATCATCAATCCCTTCATCATCTTCATCTCTCACTTCTATCAACAAATCCATCATATCTTTTGCTTCCCAACTTTCCATTTTCCTTTTCTTCACCAATCTCTTCTCTTTCACAATAGATTGAAGTATTTCATGCAATCTTCTTTTAGCCTATATTTATACAGTTCTTTTGGTTATGATATAATCATAAGTAGATTAATTTCACACAGCAATAAAATTTGGTTGAATTTTGTCGTTTGTTTAAAAATATTATATAAAAAATTGCAATATTGTTCTGGACCTTTCATAAACATTTCAAAACTACCTTTTGAGTAGAATTTTGATAAAATTTTGGACAAAAACTGAGACTCGAAGGGGTGTAGTAGTGACTTGGAATGAAAATTGAGATTCAAACACAATCACTGACACACCCAATATTCCAAGTTTCTAATTTTCATTATATATTATATTCTAAGATATTTATAACGGTTAAGGGTAGTTTTTGAAACAATTATGAAAGGTCAAAGGTAATATGACCAACTATATTATGAAAGAATAGGAGTATTTACTAAATTAAATGACAAAGTTCAAGGGTACTCTTTTATAAACTTAGCCATAAGGGCAATTGCAAATATAACAATTAAGTCCAAAGTATTAGTAGATATAGCACACTGCAAAAGAATTTGTAAATATAGCAAAATTTAGATGCAGCTCTCAATGTCTATCTGTGATAGACCATATCGCTAATAAGAGTCTAACAGCGATAGAGTCTATTACTGATAGATTATCCTACAAATATAATTACTAGGTCAACGAATGAACTATCTAATGTAAAACAATTATCGACACACATTTCGAAATTCATAACTAAAATTATAATTTAAACTTTTTTTTTTTGAAAAGTATATAGAAATAAATATTATTAGGAAATGATTTTTGTTGTTATACCTTGAGTGATTTTTGGAAGGAGAAGCCAGGAAAGTTGAGGGGCAAAGAGAATAACCCAACTGCAATATCATTATACAAATTCTCCATTTCTGACATGGAAATATCTTCTATTGGAGTTGAACCCATAAAAATGTTCCAAATAATTTTGAAGGTAAGCTCCTTTATTACAGTCAATAGCTCCAATGGCTTCTCCATGCTTGACCATTCCTCCAACCCACTGATCACTGTTTGTTCAATATGATCAATGTACAACTCGAGTGCTGCGTGACCGCTGATCGGTGTTGTTGTTAGCCTTCGGAGCTTCCGGTGCTCCGCTTTGGAGACTCCGTGCAATGATTTCTTACCAAATAAAGCTTTCATGTTGGAGGGATAACCAGGAACAAATTTGGTTCCATCGTCGCTTAATACTTGACGACATATTTCAGATTTGCAGACAATTATGGTTGGTTTTCCAAACATGTGAGTCTTGTACATATCAACTTTCCCATATCTAATCCAAACAGGATTAATTAAACTTTTTATATTTTTAGAATATGATTAAGAATTCAATTTGATTCCTAAGACAGAAGAACACACTTTGGTAAAAATATATTGCAAGAAAAACAAATACAATTAAAAAAAATCAAATCAACCACACATATGAAGAATTAAAGAGTGGTATACCTGATAGATAAGTCACTAATAAAAATTTGAGGTCTAATATCGTAAAAGATGAAAAAGAAAAAGAGAAAACTTCAAATCATTTTTTATTTATTTGATAATATGTGGGATGGGGATAGAGATAAAATCTCTTGAGGTTGATTCTTTAAATTATGCCCAGATTGACAAAAGTTTTAGCATATCAGTGAAAATCTTATTTGAAAATCATTATTGTGACATTGTGAAGAATTTGGATGGAAGCAAAGAGAGAGAGAGAGATACCTTTTGGAAAAGTGACCAATAAAATCGTGTGGTGGACCAAGAGTAAAATATTTGAGGAAGGATAAAGTAGAACCAAGAAATGGCCAAGCTAGATCACCAGGAGGAAGCTCATCCCATTTCTTCCCTAACTTCAATGCATAATACAAATTATTCAATCTCTTCAAAACCCCAAACCCTAAAACAAAACCCACACAAGCAAGAATCAACAACAACCAATTTATCAACTCCATTGAAAATGATTTCTCCACTTAATTACCACCTTTATGCTTTTGCTCAATATTTTCACTAATTCAATACACAATTTTCTATAGCTTGTCTCTTACATTTTTATATAATTGCCCTTGGTGTTGAGTCTCTCATTTGCATTAAATTAAATGTCTTTTTTTTTTCCTTTTTCAGTAAAGAGAGCTAATCAATGAAACTTTTTAGGTAAATTATTCGGTTTTGGTTGAAATATGACTTATACATTAACTAGATTAAAAAAAATCATTAATATTATAGAAATTAGGACAAACGTTATCTCTTTATCGATAGAAGGCTAGTTGTATCGAATTAAAAATAAAGTCATGAAGGCTTATGTCCAAAATAGACAATCATTTATCCACATAGATATATTTAAAGCTTATTACATTTATTTTTGGATGAAAAGTACCTTATTAAATTGTTTACTTCTTTGTATCAATTGAGCATTTATTAGATTTATGGCTCGCCTAACATTCCTTATCTCTTCTATTCTCACCTGTTTAAGGTGATTAAATTCTCATTTATTGTTTGGTAAGAAAAAATAATAATAAAATACTATTTTGATATCTACTTGGAAGTTTGTCCAATTTTAGTCTCTATGCTTTCAATAAATCTTAAAATTTAGTGTTTTGAAGATATATTTTGTCACTTATTTTGAAGAAAAGAAAGGTAAATTTAGTGCTTTCAAGAAAATAGTTTTTTTTTTTTAATTGTGTTTTTTCCACACCAAAACCTTAGCATGGTTTTCATTATTCCCAAACAAACATTGCGAATTTCAGCCAAATTCTAATTTTCAAAACTGTTGACTTAGTTTTTTTTTTTTAAAAAAAATACTAAATAAAACCATAGGTACAAATTATATTTATGTGTTTAATTTTTTAAAATAAAAAATCAAATAATTATCTCAAACCATTCATTTTGAATTTTTGAATTTTTTAAATTTGTGCTTATTTTCCTTTTTCTGGCAATACTTCTTTACAATGATTTTTATCGTACGGAAGAATTTGACTTCCGAAACCAGAAACATTTTCTAAAAAGAAATACTTTTTTTTCCTTAGTTTTCAAAATTTAGGTTGAATTTGAAAAACAATTTAAACGGTTGAGGGTTATTTAGATTTTGGGGGTGATTTTTAAATTTAATTAAGGAAAATGGAGTGGTTTGAAGTTATTTAGGGAAAAGGTGTTGTTTTTTTGTCCCTGTCCGAAGAGACACATTCATTAAAAAAGAAAAAAAAATGTGTCTCTCATTCTTGAAATAACAAAATAATAATAAAATAATCTGAAACTCAACTCTTTCATTAATAAAATAATAAAATATTTTTGCTTTTATTTTTTTCATTCTTCTAACAACCCGAAACTCAATTCTTTCATTATTTTTATTTTACAGTTAATAATATTCCATTTGTTTAATTCTAAATCATTGTACCTAAAATCAATTATCTCACTAATCTCGTTTTTTATTTTGACAGTAATATTACTAGTTTTTTAACAGTATAAACAATAATGTTATTTTGAGATTAAGAAATTTCTATGATTGATTTGATATACTTAATATTAATTTTTAATTTCAAATGATTGATTTTGTTTAAAGTTGTTAGAAACTTATACAAAAATATAGATATTAACTTTGGACTATTGTAAATAATATTCAAGGTTCTTTAGGATGTGTTGTAGACTGCAAGTGCATTTTCATGATTGAATTTCATTAATAAATTTAATTATATGTACAATGTTCTTTATTCACGACTGGAAGAAGATCCTCTATTACGCGTAGATCGATCATGTTGAGTCACATAGTGTCCACGATCGCCACACCCTCTTACACTTGATGGTTGACTTTCCTTTGCAAAATGTATACCCTCACTACGTTATCGATATGTCACATACTGGTCATGGACATTTGGATGGACATGTGAAGTTTGTCCTTCTTCCATACTTGGTATATTGAGGGTTGTTGGAAAAAATTCAAATGTTGAGGGAGAAGACATCATGGAAGTATGTGTAAAATGATCGAGTGGCGTTGTTGGATATTCATTCCGAACATTAGGTCGAATAGGAACATCCTCATGTCTTGTTGGATCACCTTGTTCTTCCATTGGAACATCACCATCGAAATATCGTACTCGATATATAGAGGTGAGTCTACGCAAGGCTCTTTGAGCAGATAATGGAAAATTTGGAAGCTCGGCCTGAAAAAGAATTGAATAACAAGTTAATGACTTTAAATTTTATTTTGGTGTGCAATGAAGAAATAAAATCAAATTAGTAAACAATAAACTCATACCAACAAGTGATAAGATGCTCCTACTTTAGTTATGTACCGCCTGCTCATAGTGGAATACCATTCAATATATCCAGGCTCGATACCTACACCGTTGTTAATAGGAGGTCCATTAACAACCAAACTCTGACAATTTTCCCATATTGAAATTTGAGGGGTCAAATATGCAATCCAGTCTCGCTCATGCCTGCCCCTTAGATCGTGTGAATGAAGTCGGACGTCTGTGTTGCAAGGTTGAGGAATTTGTTGCAACATCCTAAATTGACCCATCACACGATCTGGGTGATGCCACTCCACAACGAAGAAGCATATGACTGGACATCTGGATGTCCATATCTCATTACCATCGAGAGAGTATGGCGACAATAGTTGGATAAGATGATTATATAGCTCCCAAATAATCTGCATGCATATGTGTCAAAATATGAATGAACCAAAAGATTGAAACATTATGAATATATGATATATGAATGAATAAAATATTACTTGCCTAGGCATATGTGCATCAAGTATGTGCCTATACTGTACTAGAACATGTGTTGGTGCTCTAATTACAGAATAGTTATCATTCCATCTACAACAATCACAAGTTGAATTTTAGCTATTAGTATTTCATAATGAACACAAAAATAATGAGGTAAATATGCTTACCTTACTGCAAGTGGTCTGTCACCTAAGTTGTTCTCCTATCGATGGAGTCATTGAGGTGCTAGAAGAGGAAATCGATCCCATGCCCAAATCTGCAACAATAGAAGTGGGCCTGCAATGTCTTTTCCATCTATAACTGCACCCTTGTATAGTTGCCTATACAACTATGCAAGACATCTAGCGCCCCAACTGTAAGTCCCGGCAACATCAAAATCTACCAAGAGAGAAAGATACATCAGGTGCACTCTGCTGTTGGACTTGTCGGGAAATACCAATCCTCCAATCAACGTGATAATATATGCTCGAATATATCGTTGCAGGTCCTCTTCATCTGCATTGTCTGGTAGATGGACGAAGTTGTTAAATTGATCAGCTAAACATGGCAGGCTTAGACGACCTCCCTTAAGAACGGTGTCATTCGTGGTTACGCCTAAAAGAAGGGCACAAAGTTGTTCCCAGTCATAATTTAGTGACCCGATCAATGGTCTTCCATTAATCGGGAGTCCAAATTAGATAGCTACATCTTGAAGTGTAATTATACACTCTCCATGCAACATGTGGAAATAGTATGGCTCTTGCCGCCATCGTTCCACTAATGTCGTTATCAGATGCCAGTCTAATTGTATAAATTTTATACAAGAGACTCCATAGAATCCTGCAGTTCGTAGATAGTTTAATATATGAGGGTATGGTTTCTCGTGCCTTCGAATAACAGTCTCTCTTCGCCGACAATGCATTGCATCGATATACTTGTCTTCTCAAACAACCTCGAATCTATGGCAATGCTGTAAGTACAAAACCAAGTCGTTGTATGACCCTGTGGTAACATCCTCATCCATCTGATCCCATAAAAACAGTATTAAATTTAACTTAAATATTTAGTAAAATCAATGTGATTACAATCAACAAATACAATGACAATTAATAAAGAATACACCATTCATTGTAAAATACAATCAATTAAATACAATGACAATTAATAAAGAATAAATAACTAAAAGAAGTTACAATCAATAAGGACAATTAAATACAATGAATTTTTCTTTTCTTTTCTCCACAAAATAAAGTAATATCACTATTTTTTCTATTAGGAACATATTCTTAATTTTACATTTAAAACTACTAATAAATTTTAAAATTTTGGCAAAATGAAAAAAGATTTAAATATAAATTTTACATTTAAAAAGATTTATTTTTTTCCAAAGTAGCAATAGAATTGCAAGGTAATTATTTTTTAAAAAAAGTAGATAAAAACCAAAGAAGACATACTTACAGTTTATTATATTTAACCAAAAAAAATAGGAAAATATCAAATTATATCCTAACGTTTACTTGTAAAATAATTTTGACATTTTCGTTGTTGATTTGGTAGCTATTTTTGTTTGATTCCATTTAAAATCACCTCAATAAAATCGTTGATTTCGAAGATTTCGATTCTTTCAATCTTGTTTTCCCATTAGAGTAGGTTTACTTTTTAGGAGCAAGTCTGTATTGAAGAAAGCAGTTTATTTCTTGTACACGTGGATTAGACACTTTGTCAGTATGCATTGTTTAGTGTGTGATAGTTGTCTAGGTAGAGTGTATTTGTTGTTTTCAAATGGTTTTGAAACTCTCACACCTTTAGAATTCCATGTGGGGGTAGTTTTAACAATTGTTAATCATTATTTTCTAATTTTATAATCCGTTTTGCTATTTTAAAAATTTAAAAAGTTTTTTCTATTTAACCAAATGACAACTTAAAATTTGCTATTTATCTAGTCAGTCTCGTGATGAAGACACGTAACGTTATTAGAATGCAACGATTCTTATCTTTAATTTTAATTTGAAAAACTTGTCAACTTGTAATTAGTCTCAAATTTAATGATGCGACAATTTGTGATAAGAATCTCTCTAACAACAAATATTAAATATGATTCAAGGATTTTGTAGAAAAATAAAGATTTTCATCGTAATAATAATAAATTATTTATTTAATTTGATGTGAATTGAAAATACAACATAGATACACACAAGTAGATACATACTAGAAGCTTAATTAATATAATCATAAAGTTCACATTTTGTTGGGCCAAATAAGATCATTGAAGACATTATAGTCATTGTCATGCAACTTTCCTCACTCTTGCCAAGCATTTGTCTTTGGGATGAGGAATTGGTAAATAATTCAATTCGCATTGAGGATTAAGTCGCTTCACCCTGCATTTACCAAACGCTTATATTTATCGATTATATATTGAACAAAATTAAGGGCAGTTTAATAACATTAATTTCTGTTTTTAGTTTTTAAAAAACGCGAGCAATTTGTTTTCATTTTGTAATGAACATTTTTCTAGTACAATAATGGTTGAGATGAGAGATCGAACCTCCTACTTCTAAAATGGAAGGTTATGCTAATTACTATTGAGTTAAATAAACAAGTAAATAAAAACGCGGTCCAAAAATTATATTTATTTTGTGTGAAAAGTTTACAGAAGATCAAAAGTTAGACGAAACTCACTTGTAATTGAGGAGAAAATAGTGAAGGAAAATTGAGATCTCGAGCCTGGCAAGTTCACGTCCAGGGCACATCCTAACCCCTAATCCAAAGGGAGTGAAAGCACCTGGGCTGCCTATAAAATTCTGTTAAAAAAAAAAAAACAATTACTTCTTAATTTGATAGGGTGCTAAATAATTAATTTTTGGTCCTCAGATTTTGTAAGTGGTTTCCATTTGGTTGCATAAATTTTAAAATGTTACAATTTTATCTTTGTATTTTGAATTTAGTTTCTATTTGATCCTTTAAGGAGCGTTTGGGGCAAGAAATTAGTTATAATAATCCCAGGTTATTGTAGTTGAATTATAATAATTTAAGTTTGGAGGATAAATTATTTTAGTTTGGATTATAATAGTATGTGTTTGATGTTTAAATTATTGTAGTTTGAGAATGAAATAATTAACACCATAACAAAGAATAAAAAATTGATGAATGTAAAAAATTAAAAACGATAGGAAATAGTGAATATTGTAGCAGTTTTGAAATAGTGTTGTAGCAAGAGATGGTTATTATAATCTTATTAGGATACTTATTGCTCAAAACGCACCCTACACCCTTATTTTTAGAATTTTGAGTTTAATATCTATTTGGCCTATAGACTTTAACATTTTATATTTTTAACCTCGAATTAATACCTAGTTTTAATCCTTTTTGTTATTTTATTAATTTTCATGAATTTTTTGTCACACTATTAAAATTATATGAAAATTTCACGGTCATAATTATTTAAAATTAATTTATTTATGAATAACACAAAAAGGATCAAAAGTGACCATTGGTTAACTTTAGTGGAAAAAGTGTAAAATCAACTAATTTAAGACTAAAGTAAAAACTAAAATCAAAATTTTTAAAAACAAATGTTACATTTTTAAACCTAGTAATCGAATAAAAACTAAACTCAAAATTTTATTTTATAAAAATTATAATATTTTGAAACGCAAAGATGAAATAGAAATTATATTTAAAACTTACGGAACAAAAAAGTTTTTTTTTTTTTTTTTTTTTTTTTTTTAATTTTCGTTTTAAATTGACATGCTAAATTTAATCCATTTATATCTCATATGTATTGCATTTAGAAGATGAGTGGTTGAACAAATTAAAAACATAAAAAGAAAATAAAAGGATAAAAGGATTTGCATGTAAGTATTATAATAATTGCATACATCCCATCTTGAAGGATTGAATTCTTGTGGGGAAGGATGTAGTTTTTCATCCATGTAAAGCTCTCTAAGCCAAAGTATCACTTTCCATCCCTTTGGTATAACTTTACCTAAAAACCAATGAAAATACAAATTAATGCTAAAAAATTTTCGCATAGAAAAAATGTTAAATTATTTATTGAAATAACAAAATAAAAACACGGATAGTATTGATAGACTTCTTTTAACATTTATCAGTAATAGAAACGGATAAAAGTCTATTATTGATAGACATTGATAAAGGCTGAACCTATCAATGATAGAAACTAATAGAAATCTAAAATGATTATATTTTGCTATTTTGTGTAAATAATTTTCCTTATTTTTTCATTTTTGAAAATTTCCAAAGTTATTATTTACCTTCTTTAGTAGAAAAGGATATTGTATAACAAGATCAATTCTCACATTTATGATGACTAACCGTTAATTTCAACATCAACCGTGGCCTCACGAAAAGACGCAAATGTAATACCACTAAGACGAAGCGTCTCATCTATCACCTGAATAGTATAAATACACATAATCTCATATTTGTAAACAATAATACCAAAATAAAGCTTAACCCTAAAATAGAAATGAAACATTTGACAATTTAAATTCAAATTAAAAAAAATACATGCTGAGGAAAAATAAAATTAAATACCTGATAGAGAAATTTCATCTGTTTTATCTCTGAGAGATTTATACCCTTTTGTGTTGAAGGTCTTCGTCTAATGATATCTTCTTGTTCTTCCTAAAACCAATTAATCTTAAGAATTACCATCACGATAATTTAAAAAAAAAAAAAAAAAAAAAAAAAAAAAACTATAAAATCCAAAAAGAAAAAAAATATATCCAAGAATGGTAAACCAAAAAAGAGACACCATCTTGAAGCAGGTTCAAGATACCACATAGAAAAAATAAAGAGAACAAATAATGTTTATAGAAATATGTGGGGTATTCCCTCTTGTTATCAACTGGTTGTAAAAATGAAATCTTGTTTGTCTAATATGATATCAAAGTCAATGGAGCCCATACTGACATTAGGTCAAAAAATATTGTATATCACTATTCTTTATTTACATTTTATAAAATAAATATTGTCAACTATATATATCACTCGTTTTTGTTTATAATTGTTGTTTTTATTTTTTTGGGAAAGATATTCAAATGAATATTTATTTTATAAGAAACCTTAAATAAAATATATTATTTTGTTGACAAAAATAACATATAAAATTAATATAAACTATATTAATTTAAAAATAAGTTCAAATTAATAAAAATAAAAATTTTATACAAGTTCAAATTATCTTAAATTAATTATAAATTAAAGAATAATTATAAGGTTATTCTTAGATTTTTTTTTAAAAAAAATTTAAGATATTTCCAAGTGAAATCCTACAAAAACAAACATAATTATATGTATTTTCAGATATTTAAAAAAAAAAATCCTACAAAATAAATATAGTAATTTAAAGATGTAAAACATTTGTAATTTCAAACATCTAAACCTTCTAGTAATCAACCATTCTAAAAACAATCCCTTAACTTGAATTAGGAAATTAAAGGAGTCTAACCTTAGCCTTTTGGAATACATGTGGATGGTCTGTAAGAAACAAAATTGCCCACATTATAGTGAAAGCTGAAGTCTCTTGGCCTGCAAATAACATACCAAATATCAAATCTGCAATGGTCTCATCATCAATCCCTTCATCATCTTCATCTTTCACTTCTATCATCAAATCCATCATATCTTTTGCTTCCCAACTTTCCCCTTTGCTTTTCTTCACCATTCTCTTCTCATCCACAATAGATTGAAGTATTTCGTGCAATCTTTTCCGAGCCTACATAATTTATACCTTTCTTTTGGTTATATGATACATCGTAAGTAGATTAATTGAGAATACGTCACATAGTAAAAGTTGTTAGAACTTTGTCGTTTGTTTAAAAAAATTTCTTTTAAGAATTAGAATATTTACTCTTGATATTTAATAAACATTTCAAAACTACCGATAATGTAAGAATTCATTAAAATGTTTGATAGAAATTGAGACCTGAAACGTGGTGTTGGTAGTGACTTGAAATAAAACTTGAGACCAAAATATCGTCACACACACCATTTCAAATCATTGTCACATTTGTTCTAAGTTTCAAGTTCCATTATTTAGTATATTCTAATGGATTTCTTAATTTAAGGGTGATTTTAGAAACATTTATGAAAGGTATACAGACATTAAAAGGTTTTAATAATACTATCTTTAATGTCTAAAACCGACATTAAAGTCCGAAATTCTTGTAGTGATACCAAGGGTAATATGACAACAATATTTTGAAAGAATAAGAGTATTTTTAAAATGAATGAAAAAAATTCAAGAGCACTCTTTTGTAGCTTAACCATAAAAATTTACTATTATAAAATTAATAGCTCAAAAGTAATTATTGTAAAAAGTAAATGTACAAAACTGTCCACTTGAATATAGAACACTGATCAAGGCATATGTCCACAATCAATACAAGTCAAGGGGGAGCGAAACGTTGGACCTTAGAATGTCAATCAACAACAATTGTGTTCACCTTGTCTCGATTCTGGTAAGTTCAAATCCCCTGCCCTACTTTTTTTTTTTTAATAATACTTTACTTGTTGTGTTCACATGTGGGATGAAGATTTATGAACTTGTGGTGGAGGGTATTATTGTTGAGTATCTCAAAGTAAAACCTCGTATTATCTAATAAGTATAATGTCTTGGGACAATTGAATCATGTCCAAATTATATATATACCAATATATATATATATATGGTAAAAGAATAAACACAAGTTAGTATAATAGGTCTAACTAGCTACTCATTCAACAATTTCTAGAAACAAATTTCAAAATCGAAGAACTAAACTTATAATTTAAGCTAAATTTAAAAAATAATATATATATATATATATGATTTGTTCTTACCTTGAGAGATTTATGGAGGTAGAAGCCAGGAAAGTTGATGGGCAAAGAGAAGAACCCAAGTGAAATTTCATTATATAAAGCCTCCATTTCACTTATAGAAATACTTCCCAATGGAGTTGAACCCATAAAAATGTTCCAAATAACTTTGAAGGTAAGTTGCTTTATCACTGTCAATAGCTCCAATGGCTTCTCCATGCTTGACCATTCCTCCAACCCATTAATCACTGTGTGTTCAATATGACCAATGTACATCTCGAGCGCCGCATGGCTGCTGATCGGTGTCGTTGTCAACCGTCGAAGCTTCCGATGCTCCGCCTTGGAGACTCGGTGCAGTGATCTTTTACCAAATAAGTTCTTCATGTTGGTGGGATAACCAGGAACAAATTTGGTTTCATCGGTAAATACTTGACGACATATTTCAGGTTTGCAAACAAGTATGCTTGCTCTTCCAAACATGTGAGTCTTGTACATATCAGCTTTCCCATATCTAATTAAAAAAAATGGTTAGATTATGAGTTTAATCTTCAAACTGTTTATCTAATTTGGGGTTTATAGGGTAAGAATATAACTTATAACTTCTAGTTTTATGTCCGGTAGGTCTTGTTTTCTGTTTGCCTTTTAAACCTAGGGAAAAATTCATTTTTTTTACTCTAAACTTGACATGTCTTAATTTTAACCCTAAAATTTTAATATCATCAACTTAAATCACATAATTGACCAATTGTATAAATTTTAATGTTAAACTTTTAATTTCATCAACTTGCACTTTAAAATTCTCTCTCCTTTACCTCCCATTCTCCTCCCCCTTCTTCGACCTCTCCTCCTTCAACCCTTTCTCGTCGTTGCCTACTGTCACACTCTTTAAACCCTTCCTCTCACTTTTCCATCTTTCATTAGCAAAATAGTTGAATTCTTAACCAAAAATTTCAGAAATAAAAACTATTTCTTTTGATTTTTAAATTTTGACTTGGTTTATGAAAAGCATTTGTAAAAAGTAGATAATAAAGTAAGAAATTTAAGGTGGAAAAAGTGTTTATATGTTTAATTTTTTTTTCACAATTATGTGGCTTGGGATCGGACCTTTAATTTCTATTGTTTATAGGCTTAAATTCAAAAAACTTAAAAAAAAAAGTATATGACCACGTTTAGTAACCATTTGGTTTTTGGTTTTTGGACTTTGTAAATTAAGTTTATAAACATCTCTTCCTACACTTCTAAATTTCTTACTTTGTTATCTACTTTCTACCAATATTTTCAAAACTAAGCAAAGTTTTGAAATCTAAAAAGAGTAGGTCCTATTTGGTAACCATTTCGTTTTTTATTTTTTGTTTTTGAAAATGAAGTCTATAAACACATCTTCTACCTCTAAATCTCTTGTTTTGATATCTATTTTTGTTGGGTTTTCAAAAACCAAAGTAAAATTTGAAATCTAAAAACAAGTAGTTTTTAAAAATTTGTTTTTGTTTTTGAAATTTGGCTAAGAATGCAATTCTTCTACTTAAGATGATACAAACCATGGTAAGAAAATAAAATGAATAAACTTAATTTTCAAAAACCAAAAACAAAAAATGAAATAGGTCATCAAACCAGACCTAATTTTAAAATTTTTATTTTTATTTTTGGAAGTTAGCTAGGGATTTAACTAAGAAAGATGAAAATTTACCATTGAGGAAAAATAGAATTTATTTTTAAGAACCAAAAAGAGAAAACTTCAAATCATTTTTTATTTATTTGATAATATGTGGGATGGGGATAGAGATAAAATCTCTTGAGGTTGATTCTTTAAATTATGCCCAGATTGACAAAAGTTTTAGCATATCAGTGAAAATCTTATTTGAAAATCATTATTGTGACATTGTGAAGAATTTGGATGGAAGCAAAGAGAGAGAGAGAGATACCTTTTGGAAAAGTGACCAATAAAATCGTGTGGTGGACCAAGAGTAAAATATTTGAGGAAGGATAAAGTAGAACCAAGAAATGGCCAAGCTAGATCACCAGGAGGAAGCTCATCCCATTTCTTCCCTAACTTCAATGCATAATACAAATTATTCAATCTCTTCAAAACCCCAAACCCTAAAACAAAACCCACACAAGCAAGAATCAACAACAACCAATTTATCAACTCCATTGAAAATGATTTCTCCACTTGAACACCTTTGCATTTTATCAATTTATATTTGGCTTACAAAATACAATTTTCTATTGCTCTTCTCTCTTTCCACTTCACATGTATAATATATAATTGCCCTTGATGTTGAATCTCTCATCCCTACTTGCCTTTAATTAAAGGTACTCCAATTACTTATATTAAGAGAAACCTAATCAACATTTTTTAATTAAATTATGAGTTCCTTCATTATATTTGATTTAGTGTATGTTTACGAGTGATTTTGAAAGGGTTAAAATCACTTTTGACGTATTCAAAACCACTCCAAAATACGGCTTTAATCACTCAAAATTAATTTAATATTTAATTTTATACTTATAAATGAAAATTCTCATACCATCAAAATTGGTTTTAATTTGAAGGATTAAAAGCATATTTAAGAATAATTTTGAAAATGACAAAAGTGATTTTAACTATTTTAGAATCATCTCAAACATCCCGACTTTGAAAACAATTTTAATTTTACCTTTGAACTTTGAAATTTGTTTTGAAAATTACCATTGAACTTCGAGACTAAAAAGTAATTAATTATATTACATGTTTAAATAAGTAGTATAGTTCTTAGAACTTTCATAAATATATATCTATTTTGTTATTGAAATTAATATCTAAAAAATCTTTTGAATTTTTAATTTTGTGTCCAAAAGGTGGTTAAAATATAAAAAGTTTTAATAAATATTAAAAATTCTAATTTTTTTGTGCAATAGGTTGTTTCTAAATTTTCAACTGTGTATAAAATAGGGATCTTTTTAAATATAAAAAAATATTTAAAAATATTTACACTTTATAGCAAAAAGTACTCAAAGTACAAACCACTTTTGGAACTTTTTGCTATAAAGTATAAATAATTTATAAGATTTTTCCTATAACATATCTAGACTTATTTGCATTTTTTTTTTAAAAAAAGAAAATATATAAATATAGATCTATAAAACAAAAACTTGAAAATTAAGGTCCTACTGCACATAAAATTCTATTTTAAATTTAATATTTCAAATAATTTTAAAAAACTTCAGATATAACCAAACCTATTATATACGAAGTTAAAAGTTCAGAGAGTAGTACACACTTTTAAAAATTAGACACTTCATTATTAGACATAAAAGTGAAATTTTAGAAAATCTTTTAAGTTCTAGATACATTGTAAAGTTCAAAAAATTTTTCGACTCAAAACATGAAAATTTAGGGACTAAATAGTAACTAAACTCTTCTCTTTAACATGAAGGCTTTTCTCTAGCCTCCTTTTCTATTTATTTGGTTTTGTTTCGAGCTCTTCTCTTGCTCAATGATTGTACTTATCGCTCATGCTTATGAATATGTATCTTTTGGTTTCGGGATATGATGATGGAAAAATTGTAATTAAGCTATATATATATATATATATATATAATTGTCCTTGGTGCTGAATCTCTCATCATATACTTGCATTCAATTAATGGTTTATCATATTTTGAAATTGAAATAAAAGCTAATCGATAATATATTTTTTTCTATTGGCAACAAAGAAATTAAAACTTCTGGGATAGGGATATGTATTGAATTGTAAGCTATAAACAGGTTTTCCTTTGAAAAGGAAGAAAAAAACAGATAAGGGCTTGTTTTCTTCCCCTTTTTTAATACATTTTTTCAATCTTAATATTTTTAGTTTTCAACCATTTTTATTTCATAAAAAGAAGTGGGTCAACGACGACTTTAATTGGGATTATTGCGAATCACGTCATTTGATGTGTTTGGAATGAAAGTTCAATAAATAATTTTAAATTCTATGAGTTGAAATTTGAAAAATAATTTTAAATTCTTTATTTTGTTTGGAATGAGAATGATGATCTTAAATTAACGTGGTCAAAATTTTATGTTTCAATGGTAACTGAAAAGTAAAACAATAAAATAAAAAGTTTCTTTTAATACATCAAGTGTGGTAGGTAAGTGAAGCCACCAAAGATGCATATGTACGTTGTATTACATTATACATGTGTAAATTTATGTTAAATATGTGTGTTTTAGTGGATTTAGGAACTTGTTACATGTTATGTGGCTATTTTGCAGCTATGGTAGCCAATATAGATATTTTCATTTCAACATTCTCTATGTTTTAGGTGTGTTTAAGGCAAGTTTGTAATTTTGTAGAAATCTTTTTTTTTTTTTTTTCTTTTGTTACTTTGTAGGTTTCAAGAGAAAAATTCTTTTAACTTATTTAGGAGGAAGGGGTTCACAATGTGGAGACTTTTTAGGAACTTTCTTTTAACTTATTTATAGCTTTCAAGAGATGGACTTTTATTTTTAGGACTATTGAATTACTTATTTAGTCTCAAAAATTGTATAAGTAGATTTACGACATGTTCATAGCATAATAAAATGGTTGTTTGTAGTGTTTACGATGCGTTTGTAGCATAGTTTAGGCTTCTAGGACATTTTGGATAATGGTTTTAGTCTTGAAAGAAATTTAGGTAGATTTAGTAGAGAGGGGGTTCACAACATGGGAAGGGGTTCCACTTTTTTGGAACTTTCTTTTGGCTTATTTATAGCTTTCGAGTGATGTGCTATATATTTTTAGGACTATTGAATTACTTATTTAGTCTCAAAAGTTGTATAAGTGGATTTATGACATGTTCATAGCATAGTAAAATGGTTGTTTGTAGTGTTCACGACATGTTTGGAGCATAGTTTAGGCTTCTAGGACATTTTGAATGACGATTTTAGACTTGAAAGAAATTTATGTGGATTTAGGAGGGAGGGGTTCACAACGTGGGGAGGGGTTCCGACACTTTTTAGGAACTTTCTTTTGGCTTATTTATAGCTTTTGAAAGATGGACTATATATTTTTTGGACTATTTAATTACTTATTTAGTCTCAAAAGTTGTATACTACTTTTGAGAGATGAGCTACATATTTTTAGGAATTAGGATACGATCGTAGCTTGGGGGGAGGGGATGTATATATTGTAATTGTGTTTTAGATGATCTTGCAGCTTGATTATGCACTTTAAAGGAACTTTGTTCTTGGCTTATTTGTAGGGATCCGATAGTTGTGGAGAAAAGCGTTTATGTATTTGTTTAAGTGGATTTACGACATGCTTGTAGCATGAGGGAGGGGTTCATGTCTTAATTATAACAATTTTAATCACTTTTTAGATGGTAAAATGGTTGTTTGTGGTGTCCATATTTTAATTATGAACATTCACCACATGTTTGTAGCTTGAGAGAGGGATCATTCCTCATAACCATTTTAAACATTTTGTTTAAGTTTTTGTGTGATTGTTAAGATCTTTTTGTGTATTTTTCTTTGTTAATTTTAAGAAATCTTTCATAATATTTGTTTTTCCTATTTTAGGTCGTTCGTGTAAATTCTTAAAAATCATTTTTTGGAGATTGCGAGAAGATTTTGAGATGATTACTTAGTTTGATTTAGTATCTCACTTATTTGGATTTAGGGTATTTTAGCTTAGGGAAGATTAAACTTTTTTTGTGTAGGGGATTTGTAAAAACCTAGAAAGTTCAAATTTAATTGCATACACAGTTTTTTTTTTTTTTTTTTTTTTTTAAATAAAAATTTGATAATTTATTTGTTACAAAAAAATATATAAAATTATAAACAACTTATGCCGATGCAGATAAATGTTGGCAGAAATCTGTCTATTGAACTGAAAAATTTTGTTGTTTAAAAATATGTTTTTGTCGACGCAAATTGTATTTTATTGGAAAAACACATATGCCGATGGAAATAATTGTGTTGCCAAAAATGGTATTTATGCAGACGAAAATAGTTTTCATCGGGAGGCACTTCTCCCAACATGGATACAATGACGGTTATGCCGATGCAAAAAAAAATGCGTTGGCATAACCTATCCCGGCGTTTTTAGTACTTTGTCCGACGTTTTTTTGTGCGAAAAAAAGTGAAAATTCTTGTAGTGTTCATACCTAAAGAGAAGATATATTAAAGCTCGCTTTGAGAATAAAATAAAAATGTTTGATCATTTATGAGTGTTTTTTTAAAAAAAATTTGGGAAAAACATCAAATTAAACCCAATAGAGTCTATTGAATATGCATAAAATTGTATATCGGCTTGAAAAATTTCCAACATATTTAACGAATTACTTCGGAGGTTTAGATCCTCCCATCTCTATTTGCTATACAATATATATAATCTTATCTAGTGGTGGATCCAAAACTTGATGATAGAGACTGACAAGTTTATATAAAGTTTAATTAATTTAGTCTCTAAATTTTAGAGAAGTGTTATATATAATCTCTAAAACTTTGAAAAAATGTTTAATAAGTTCCTGAATTCTCAATTTTTGTCTAATAAATTTATGAAATTTCAATTTTATATCTAATAATCAAAGTTTTTTAAAATCCTTCATCTCTTATTGTTTGGAATGTCTTAGAACTTGCAGTTCATAAATTTTGTGTTAAATATTCCATTTATCAATAAAATATTATTGAATATCTTATTCGATAAAATTGTTGATATTGCATTCTATTATGAAAATCCAATAAACATATCCATGACTATAGTATGAATACTTTAATTTTATGTAGTGACATAAACAGGATCATGTTAATAGTAGTATAGCCTAAATGGTCTATAAGTATATAGATGAAATTGGGTATCTCATCCTGGTAACACTATTAGATGCGGCCCATTTTGTATAGGTAATACAAATGATGTGATCCACAGATCATTCATGTAGAGACATGTGAGTGAGGGCATCCTATGCAATGAGTTTGCATAAAGACTGGACCATGAGATAATCACTTTTCTTTATAACGACCGTTTACTATTAAAACTAACTATTTCATACTAAAGTAACCTATGATAACTTGATCTTAATCCTGAACTAGCTATAAACCTCTGTTTATTCGAGATTGTCCTTTGATCTGCATAGGTGAGAGCAGTCCAACAGTATTGTTCAATAAGCCTTCCATTTTGGGAAAAAGATCAGATAGATAGCTGGGGACATAACCCTGCGAGATGAAATTCACTCCTGGCCGTTTTAGGGTTAATAGATAGGTTGTTCTCTTAAGTGTCGATTCCAGGTCTTGAACAATCGAGGCCCCACCTTCTCATGATAGAGAGAGACATGATTCATATGTGGTATTATGAATCAATTGTTCATTAAAGGGTCAGTGGGAACTTAAGGAACAAGATGTATTTACAGGGGTAAATGGTAATTTTGACCAAGCTGTAAATAAGAACAATCTGTGAAGAATCGACTTACTGATTATGATTAACGTTGACAGAAATACATGTATATTGAGGGAGTACAACTATCGAGCTATAGTGGTATGTCTAGATAGTTAACAAAAAGTAATTAATTCGGTTTAAAGAGTTAACCAACTAATTACAAATCGTTAGAGCTCGTGATCTGTAGGTCTAATAGGTCCCTCTACTAGCACATAAACTGGAATAATGAATTGAGTAATTGATTGGATGAATTTTGAATTTAAGGTTATGAATTTGAAATTAATTGATTGTATTCAGTTTTAGGGTTTATCAATTGATTGTATTCGATGCAATTAAAACATTTAATTTAATCAAAATTAAAACGAGATTGGAGAATCAATTAATATCTAAATTATGATTTAAATATCGATTTTGAATCAAATTGGTGGAATTAATATTTTATTAATTTTATAGTAAGATATTAAATTAATTAAATTAATTTTATTTAAATTAATTATATAAAACTAAATTTTAAATAAAATAGATTTATTTAAACAAAAATTCAATTTTTTGAAATTGATTTTGAGTTTGTGGATTTTTCCAACAACTCACATATGGTGTATAATCACCAAATTCCAACATGAACTCTTCAATCAACACCAAGTAGGAGCTGCCCTATATGCAACTATCTTCTATTGCATAATTTAAGGCTATATAATGAAGCTTTATGCATGGAAAATGGAAGAAGACTGAGTTCTTTTATCCTTACTGTTGTAAAACCGAAACCCTACTCTACCCTCACTAGTTCATCTTCAATACATCTTGATTTGAGTGTTTCCACCACACATTCCTTCTTAAGCATAGTTGAGAAAATCTTGTTGGTGGTCTATCTGAAGAATCTAACTCAAACGCGTGGAGATTCTCCTAAAAACATGAAGAGAACTACAAAGGTATTCTCATGTTCAAACCCTCTTTTGAAAACTTCATGCGTAGCATGTTTAAAACTAAAATTAAAAGGACTTATTGATTTTGAATTCTTTCGTTGCATGTTATATTACTCCTTCACTTATGACTTTCACCACCTCATGACCATCGTCGTATCCATCAATTTTTCCCCTTCCCTGTTCTCTCCCTTTTAGATCTTCATCCTCCTCCTTCTCTTCTTCCTCTTTCTTCTCTTCCAAATCATCATAATCAACACCGATTTTGAATTCCAAATCCTCAATGCCATCAAAACCAACCACAATACTGTTTCTGAACACCAGCATCTTCCTTTTCAAATTGAGAGGCAAATCTCCGAAAACCTCCTTGTATTTCATGAAATTCTGCTAGTGATTCTCACCGTCTTCCCAATTGAAGTCGTCATCGGAAACCCTAATTTTTTATTTGACATCGAGATACTGGCGACGCATGTTCTAGACCTTGATTGATATGTCCCACCTTGACAAACAATGAAAATGGAAGTTATGAGGATCCTGAAGATGGTGAATGAAATTGACATGGTTGATAATGGGCTTGAACTTCTTCTCGCGAGTTTTGAGCTTGGCTAGGGTTCCGCAGTTGAGAAGGTCGGAGTATTTGAAAAGAAGGATTTCTTCCTCCTACTATGATTATTTCTTCCACATCATTCGGCCCGCTTGTCTGAGAAAAGTTTTTTTAAAATCAATTACAAACTTTAATTTTTTTCTATAGTATGACATTTTTTTCTAGTCGAACTTGGAGACAGACCTGGTCCAACCCAATAATATGAAGGTTGGGTTGGGTTGCTAATTACTTTACCTAAGTTGGAGTGTTAAACAACCAACCAATTAGAAAATTCAAGTTGGTTAATAAAATAATCCTAATCTGATCCAACCCCACTAGTGTATAACCTTAATTGTGATAGATAGAATCATTTTCTGCTCGAGATCTGCTTTACTACCATTGGTCTACAACCCTAATTGTGATAGATTACTACCACTTTATATACCAAACTAAACATCAACCGAATTATGATGATGATAATAATAATAATAATAATTCTGTTGGAATGAAAAAAGATTTAAGTAGGTAGAGATTCCTTTGCAAAAAGAGAGTAGGTAGAGATTTTGGGGATTATAAATTTCAGAATAAACAAGAATGTATTTAAATTGATAATGAGTAACATATATTTATCCAAATATACATTATTTTAGTAACATATATTTATCCAAATATACATTATTTTATATGAGAGATTTTGAAAAACTCTGAATCACAATTCCACACAAAGAAACTCTAATAAACAAAATATTTATTCAAATATTGTTTCATGTAATAAATAAATAATTCTTACTGAAGATATATTTTCTATCTATTTCCATATCAATTTAAAAGGTATAGGAGAGAGAGATTTTTATTTTCCCTTTGGTGTCTTTGAATTAATAATTATAAGGATATCCTATCTAATTTCACATTTAAATTATTAAATAAAAATTTCCTTTTTTTTTTTTTGTCATTAACACTATTTTTTTAAAAAAATTAAAAATTGAGATTAAAAAGACCTTTTTTTTTTTATTATTTTTAAATTCACACGATAAATTTAAAAAAAATATATCCTTATTATTATTATTTTCTTTTGCATTCGCACATAAAATGTTAAGTAATTTTTTTAAAAAATCACATTTTATCCTATAATCTCTAATTCATATTAAATATATATAAATATTTTTTTAAAAAAATACGTTTTATTTCAATCTCATGCTATATAAAATCTACCTCTAATTCTTAAAATAAAAGATTTTTTTTTTTAAAAAAAAAACCATTTTATATAATATCTTTAAATAATCTCATTATATTCAAGTTAAATGCATGACAAATTAAAAAAAAAAAAAAAACCTTCAAGTTACCTGCATAATTTTTTTTTTTTTTTTTTTTTTTTTGAAAAATCTCTTTGTATCTAATAATTCCAAGATTTGATTTAAGATTAAATCGAATTAAATTTTGAATTTAAATTTTATAGACTCACACTGACTATTTTCTAGGGTTTATTTATTTATTTCTTTCTCTTTCTTACTTTTATATTTAGTTATAGTTTTCTTTTCTTTTTGCAGCTCCATGTAAATTTTATTCTGTTAGAGATCTATATACACCAATCTGATCCCCTGCGTTTATCTAATCTCTTTATATCCTTTAATTTGTTAACAACATGTTTTTATTTATTTTGTTTGATATATGTACACCTCTGGTCCCTATATTTATCTGATCCCTTTATCTTTTTTATTTTGTTAACAACATGTTTTTATTTCTACAAGTCGATAGAGCTCTGAAGATATCTCTATTTCTTTTGTTTTTTTAGTATTTTATTAACGACTTTATTTTCTTTTTTTTTCCTACCTCTATAAGTGGACCTTTTCTCCTATTTTTCTTATTTTAATGGTGCAGCAATCCTGTATTTTTTTTTTTTTTTTTTTAACATTTTTTAACGCTTTTAAACTATTTTTTCGGTTGTTATCCACTAAACTTCTAACCTTATATGTTTTTTGTTTTTTTTCTTTTAACCAATTGTACCAATAAACTAGGTGAAGGAGGAGCAATATTCTTTATATTTATTTTTATTTAATTAATTTTTTATTCTTTGGTATGAGATTGAGATTGAAATTAAGTCCCCTGATAGTTCACTTAATACCAAATTATTGTGAGAGAAGACATCTTTTGATAGTTCAGTTCAATTTTTTACTTATTAAATACTCAATTGTTGAGTACTTTATTACATTTTATATTTCTAGACTCTTATTCCAATTTATACAAAACATTTCATTTTCAATGCACTAAGTTCCCATTAGTATTTAGAAATGGGGGCAATTAGGAAGAATCTTGATCTTCCCTTTTTACCCTTACTTCTTTTTAAAATTTTCTTTTTGCCGTTTTGCTTCTATAAATTTCATTTTTGCTCATAGTTGGTTTTTAGAAGCCATGTACCCTTCATTTTAAATCTTTGAAGTATAACTAATTTTTATAAAATAATGGCAACTTTTTATGAATGCGGAGTTTCATCAGATTAGTTTGATGTACTGTGATCTCTTCCTTAGGAAGCCATCGGATCCCAACAATGATGTTTAAAATTTCTGAAAGATTAAATAGTCGTTTTTACCTAGTTTCATAATTTCATTGCAGATTTAGTTTTCTCATATTCTTTTGATAGTCATTAACCTTAAAAAAGTTATGAAAATAAACTAAAAAAAAAAGTTATGAAAATAAACTAAAAAAAAAAGTTCTTACTCTAGTTCACTTTTGTTTCTTCGAATTATTCTTAATATATTTTGATAATCAGAGGCACTGCAATTCTTCTAAAGAACGGTTAAATTTTACCAAAGTAAATGATGGAGAATAGAGTTCGCTTGAAATTTTGATGAAGAGTATACATAGATGGCAATCAGATTTGTATATATTCATCCATTACCATGATTTATTTTAAAAAAATATTCTAATGTTATCGTATATTTATGCGTAATTTAGATTAAGTTGATTTGTTGCTAATTAGAATCTTCAATTAGGCTATATTTTCTAATCCCCAAAGGTATGAGTGATAAAAATAAAGATGTATAAGGTCTAAGTGCAAGCATACACTATCGATGAAATAATAATTTTGGACTACTCTAAGTATCGAATCCCACAGAACTAGGTCGACTTTTAAATTGAGTATGACTATAGACCAATGAAACTAAGATAACCAATAAAAAGTTTATATTGTAATAAGTGAGGAAGTAATTTAAAAACAGTAAACAACGACAGATAAACAGGGGCAAACAATTATTCAGCCTTTCAGATGCTATGCCTTAAGTGATGTGACTGCATCATACCAGAGCAGTGAGTTACGTATGAATACAAATCTACTCCTATTTGGTCTTATGCCAAGTTTCTTTAAGAGGTCTAAGCAACTAATATCTAAGGTTTCCATAGTTAGCTAGATCTTAGATTAATTTAAGTTCAGTTTCTTTATCCTATGGTGCCTTTTATTTCTAAAGCAACGTGACAGTCCTATTTATAGACTCGTAGTCTCATACCCCTTTGTGATATCAGTTTACACTCTAACCTTCTCAGAATTAGAGCTCCACTAGATTGCTAAATAAAATGATCAGTTTGACATATCAATTTTATCTTTAAAATCAACAAAGAGAATGTGTAAAACAATGCATGAAATGCAACATGACTTAAGCCATAACAACCCTAAGGCATCCACATTGTTGAACACCTAGGAAGATTTAGCTCATGATTAATGATAAAATAATGACTAATTATAGCTACAATGCAACGTTCGACGGTGGAAAGAAATAAAGGAAACTACAAGAATAAATGAAAGAATAATGCTGAAAATTACAACTCTAAGATGCCTTGAGACAAGTCCTCAAATCTCTAGCCTTTCCTTATGTTCATTCTCCTTTTTCAAGGATGAACCTTCCCTCACCACATGTTTTTATGGGTTGAGAAGACCTGGAGTGATCATGCCTCATATGAACTTTCATTTTTAAGGCTACGGACTCGAGAAACCGAGGAAACACCTAAGGGGGCTGACTTAATGGCGAAACTGTTGAGAAAATCGTGGAGTCATGGATGGAGAGTTGTTCATCAAAATGAAGAGCTTCTCCTCCTTTTATAGATCTTGAATCGATTGAGGAAAGCTGTGATTTAAGCTCTAAGGGTTAACTAGACAATTTCAAGGTTGAATAACTACTTGTAATGGAAAAATCACAACCACCATTGACTGGGTCAAATTCTAGAAAATTAGGGCTCAGTGATTCAATCATAGTGAACTCCGGTGATGTGCATTTAAAAAAATCTCCAATCTGGTTAGAATCACCTGCCAAAATTCACAAAACACCTCAAAATGAGTAAATAACATCTTTTAAGATAACTAAGACCTTCAAAAGCTCATTTTAACCAATTAATACTAAATTTAGGAGAAAACACATGCAAGAGCTCGTTTTTCTAAGTAAAAGTATGAAAATAAAGGCCTAAAAATATGCATTTCATGGTATGCATCACTTTCCTTTATTGATAATTATTTTTGTATATAACTATCCATGTATTAACTCTGTAAATTATACAACTTTATTCCATAAAATGAAGATCAACACTATCCTTACGACGCAAATTTCCACGAGTTTTAAAATTTGTATAAATTGGAGATTTTCGTGGATTTGATCCTTTTTTAAAAAGTAAATGATGAACGAAACGCGTCATGCAAATTGAAATTTGTTTGATCGTGTTATGAAGATTAGGCATGGGGTTTTCCTTGATTTGAATGATTTTTATTAATGGAAATGTAAATTTTAAATAAGATTCTTTCTTTTTTAGATTAAATTTAATTAAAGGCACTCCTTTTTATTATTATTTATTAAGAGAAACCTAATCAATATTTTTTTAGTTAAATTATGGGTGCCTTTATTATATTTGATTTAGTCCATATTTAGGAGTGATTTTGATAGAGTTAAAATCACTTTTGTCATATTCAAAATCATATCAAAACACGGCTTTAATCATTTAGAATTAATTTTATATTTAATTTTATGCTTATAAATGCAATTCTCTCGTACCATCAAAATTGGTTTTAATTTGAAGGATTAAAGAGAAATTATTTTAAATGATAAATTATTGAAAATATTTACAAGTAATAGCAAAATATTGCAATTTATTTGCGTTAGACCGTGATAGATCGCGATAGACTATTATTGTGTCTATCATGACACAAATGGACACAAATAGTAGTCTATCGTAGTGTATCACGGTCTATCACCGATAGATTTTACTATTACTTGTAAATATTTTAGTTCATTTTTCTATATTTGAAAATAGTCGAAGATTAAAAGCATATTTAAGAGTAATTTTGAAAATGAAAAAAATGATTTTAACTATTTTAGAATTACTCTCAAACATCCGAATTTAATTTATTTTTTTTTTTAATTTTATCTTTAAACTTTGAAATTTGTTTTGAAAATTACCATTTAATTTTGAGATTAAAAGGTAATTAATTATAGGAAAATTGCCGTAAGTATCAAATTAATTATAGGATTTAACAACCATGTCATCAATTTTTCAAATTTTCCAACTATGACAATATCGAAAATTAAAATCACGTTTGAGGAAAGTTTGATTTCAAATTTTTATCTTATTCCAAAATAATCCTCATGTAAACCTATGTCTACCTCTTTGATTTTTGCATCTTCGATTTCTGTAGATAACATCTGAGTTTTTATTATACTAATCTCCTCCTTGACTTTTCTTTATCCATTTTGAATTCTATTACTTTTCCTTTTATGTTATGCAATTATATTTTTACCGAATAAAGAAAACAAATGAGATATTTCCATTTACCATTTTAAAATTATATATATATAAAAAATTTCTTTTTTCCCCTTTTGGTGTATGGGTTTTATTTTTAGAGAACTAAAACTAAAATCTTGACTCTGGTTCTGTGGTAATTTTCAGCTTTCTCATTTTAGTGGGTGGAATCAAAATACATCTATATTGATTTTTTTTTCAATATTTATTTGCCTTTTTCTTCTTATGTGAATTTTAGATTCTTCCCCAATTTTTCCTTTTTTTTTTTTCATTTCCAAAATAATGGCCTAAATCAACTGCCTGCCTTACCTGATTATTGTAATGAGACAACAATTAGTATAGTTGACAATTTGACAACCATTATCATATAGCAATCTTTATCATTGACAACCAGTATTAGATAGTAATCAGACAACAATCAGATAACATTTGCTATCATTGACAATAAAAAACATTTAACATCCAATAGCAATCAAACAATCATTAGATAGTAAATCATATAAGATAGCAATTAGATAACAATAAGTATCAAATAGCAATCAAATACTAATAAGACAACAATCAATATCATTGACAATTAGTATATCATATAGTAATCAAATAACAATCATATAACAATAAATATCAAATGAAAATTAGATAGCAATTGCATAATAATCACATAGAAATCAGATAGCAATCAAATTCCAAGCGGGAGTCCGTGAATCATGACCGCATGAGTGCGATTTGTCACGTAATTGGAAAAAATCATAAACCAGAGACACGCTCCAAATTTTCAATTTATTTTTTTTTATTGAAGTTACAATTGCTCCTTAATTACATTACATGTTTAAATAAGCAGTATCGTCGTTGAGATTTCAAATATGTGTCTATTTTATTATTAAAAATTCTAATTTTGTGTACAATAGGTTGTTCCGGTTCAATATATCCTAGAGTGAAAAAAATGATAGATCTATCAAACAAAAAATTGAAAAGTTAGGTCCTACTACACATAAAATCCTATTTTAAATCTAATATGTCAAATAATTTTAAAAAACTTCAAATATATCCACATCTATTAAATACAAAATTAAAAGTTCGAAGACTATGACACATTTTTAAAATTTAGGCACCTCTTTATTAGACACAAAAGTAAAATTTTGGAAAATATTTTAAACTTTGGATACGTCGTAAAGTTCAAAAAAATTTTCAATACAAAACATGAAAGTTTTGGGATTAAATAGTAATTAAGCCCTTTTCTTAACATGAAGGCTTTTCTCTAATCTCATTTTCTATTTATTTGATTTTGTTTTGAGTTCTTCTTTTGCTCGATGATGGTACTTATTGCTCAATGCTTGTGAATATATTATCTTTTGATTCCGAGATATGATAATGATGTTATGGGTGTGTTAACTTAATTGAGATATACCAATACATATATTGATCTCTCGGCCTCTTGTATTCTCTTTCCAAAAAAAATCGTAATTAAGCCATATATATATATATAATTGTCCTTGGTGTTGAATCTCTCATCATATACTTGCATTAAATTAATGGTTATCATATTTTGGAAATTGAAATAAAAGCTAATCAATAATACTTTTTTATTGGCAGCAAATAAATTAAAACTTCTGGGATAGGGATATGTATTGAATTGTAAGCTGGAAACAGGTTTTCCTGTTGAAAAGGAAGAAAAAATCAGACGAGGGCTCGTTTTTTCTTCCCCCTCTTTTTTTATTTTTTTTATTTTTAGTTTTCAACACCATTTTTATTTTATAAAAGGAAGTGGATCAACGACGATTTTAATTGATCACGAATGTCATTTAATGTGTTTGGAAGGAATGAAAGCTTAATAAATAATTTTAAATTCTATGAGTTGAAATTTGAGAAATAATATTAAATTCTTTATTTTTGTTTGGTATGAGAATGATGATCTTAAATTAACGTGGTTAAAACACCACAAGAATTTGGGTCACCGTCGGCATAAGTTGAAAAGACTGTCGGAAAAACCTTTCCTGATGGTGGGGAAGCCGTCGATAATAGTGTCGGAAAAGCTTCATCAGGAAAACCTCCACCGACAGTATGGAAGCTCTGCCGATGGGAAAAGAATTATCTCGACGGATATAGGATGGAGCTTTTTCCCCAACCCTAAAGAACACTGTCAGGACAAATGGACAACCCCTGACGGTCAACCGTCGGGTTTTAATGGTTATCCCGATGGTGTAAAAGTCGTCGGATGAGTTAATATATCTCGACGATGCAGTTGCCTTTGATCAATTTTTCTTTCGCTCAATGGTGACTAGGGACCGTCGGGAGATATTAATATAGCCCGAC
Organism: Benincasa hispida; assembly: GCF_027475165.1. NCBI lineage: Eukaryota > Viridiplantae > Streptophyta > Magnoliopsida > Cucurbitales > Cucurbitaceae > Benincasa > Benincasa hispida. Next base: position 2,404,977 of record NC_143488.1, read on the forward strand.
GGTTAGACTATTGTCGGGCTATGGTCCTTTACCCCGATAGTCATTAGCCACCATCGGGATATCTTTTAAATCTTGACGGCTAGTAGTAACCGTCGAGATTTCTCCCAAGGACCGTCGGGATATATCTTTTAGCGTCGGAATTATATATTTAATCAAATATCATATCTATTTAAATCTGTTTATTTTCTTTTCTTTAGATCTAATTTTTTTTCCAAATGCCACACCTGTTTGAATCTTACAAATATCAATCAAACTAAAATAAGATTGCAAAATAAAGTAAATGTCTATAATAAATAGTAAATCAACTAAAATAACGTCATTTTATGTATAAAACTGACTATTTTGTTAATTGATGACTTAGGTAACTTAATCTTAATCCTGAGCTAACTATGAACTCCTGTTCACTCGGAATTATCCTTAGATCTGCATAGGTGAGGGCAGCGCATTATCGCTGGTCCAATAAGCTTCCCATTTCAGGGGTAAGATCAGGTGGATAGCTGGGAACATAGGGTGCAAGACGGAATTCACTCCTACCCGTTATAGGGATAGTAGATAGGTTGTTCCTTTTAGTACTGAATCTAGGTCTTGAACAAGGGGCCCCACCTTCTTCTTGGTTCGAGAGGGGTTCAGTTTATAGGTTGGACCTTAAACCAATTATTCATTAGAGGATCAGTGGAACTTAAGGAACAAGATGTAGTCTTGAGGGTAAAACGATTTTTATGTCCCAACCGAGATTACGAATAAACTGTGAAAGATTAGCTTACTAATCATGGTTATATCAAATGGACACAAATATATCTATAGTGAGGGGAGTGCAACTACGGGACTATTGTGGAATGACCCGTGATATTCGGAATATGAATACGTTCATATTCGGAAGCTTGGAAATAATGGAAATGGTCAAAGATGTAAAAAGTCAAAGAGCTGACTTTTGACTTTGAAAAGTCAAACTTTGACCAACCTTATATTCAAATGTGATTTGAATTTCGAAAAAATGAATGTGGATTCATGCTCGGGAGGTCAAAATTAGTCAACACGGAAAAAATCATAAAAAGTCAAAATGTTGACTTTTTGGTCAAAGTTTGACTTTGACAAAATGACTATTTTGCCCTTTGATTAAAGTTAGTGGGAAAATCCAAACTTTTATTGGATAATTCCACTAACAAAATAGTGGGCTAGGTGTTGGCTTATAGTGGAGACATTAAGCCTACTTAGATAGTGGACTCTAGGTGTTGGGTTTTTATGAATTTGTTACATGCAATTTTGCATGACCCTTTTCTATAAATATGGGCTTTTCAATTTGGATTAAAAACTTTTGCCACTTTTGCAAAAATAGTTTTCAAAATTGGGCTAATAAATAAAAACCCAAACCCAACCCAAAATCTATATTCTAATTCCATCTTTTTCTCTCTCCGGTTTCTTCATCCATCGAGTCCCACAACCCGGTTTCTCGGTTTCTTCATCCATCGGGTCCCACAACCCGATTTTGAGTCTAGAGGATAGTAGGTCAGCTCTAGTGGTGGTCCGTTCGTGTTCGGGTGAAGATGAAAACGTTTCGAGAGCTTCAAAGGTAATTTCTTCAAAAAAAATCATAATTAATTAAGTAGGGTTGCATGCTATTTTCCTTTTAATTAAAAGCAATTAGAGTGTAATTAGATCCTTATTCCACTGCATATGTCTCGTGTTCCATCATGTAGTATCAGAGCATGCTTTAATTACGCTCAATTACTTTTGGTGGGTAATTTTTTTCCTTTTTATTCAAGTGTTAAATGAAATATGGACTAAAGTGGATTTATTATAATTTTGGTATTGTTTTTCTTTAAATTTCTTGTGAAAATTTGTAATTGCTCACATGTTTATGAGCATTAATGTGTGAAAAGGGTCTGTAAATTTGTTAGAGTCATTAGAGTTGAAATTAGGTTGTTATTGCTCGGTTCCGAGAAAGAGGTCAGCTTCAATTTTTGAGAAAAATGGCTCACAAACCCGAATTTGCTCCCAGACCCGAGAGAAGGCTCCCAGACCTGACCTGAGCAGCGATCCAACCTGGTTCGGAGTAGCCCCGCGTGTGCCAACTGTTGACAAAGTATCCGGCCCGGTTCGGAGTAACCCATTCTCCTTTTAAATATGAGTCGAATCACATTTACCAATCATAAATCATTTACCAATCATAAATCATTTACCAATCATAAATTATGTACTAATACAATAATAAAAATTTCAAATTTCTTAAACATAAGGATTTTTTTTTAAAAAAAAACTTAAACATATAAACATAAAGAAAGTCCCCATAGGCATAAACATGCTATACATATAATCTTGAACTAAATCAAAATGATCGTTAACAAAGTTCTAATTACACACAATAAGTTCTAAATCAAACTTCACCTACATAAATATACATTAAATCACAGTTTAATCACACAAATATTCTTACACTTTAAACATACAATACACTCAAAATCAAATATTAAACTTCAAAAGGCTAAATAACAAAATTCTAGTTCTCCAATAATAGGCTACAAATCAAAATTTAATCATATAACCTCCCTAATCATACTTTGGACATACAGTAAACTAAAAATCACACTTTCATCTAACAATAAGCTCTCAATAACAAAATCTAAGCTAAAAATAAAAAATAGAAAATCTTACATACCTCGAAATGCTCGGCCAGATAAAAGAGAAGAGAGCACGTCGACTGGACAGAAGAGAGAGCACAACGACTGGACAAAAGATATCGACTAGGCGGCGTGTGGATGAACGAAGGAGAAGAATATCGAAGGGAAAAGAAGACAGTGATCTCGATGGGAAAAAAAAGGGAAGAGATCGACCACAGTTGAAGGAGAAAAAGAAGAAATCAGATGAAGGAGAAGAAGAAATCGAAAACGAACGAACGAAGGAGGAGAAGAAATTGGGGAAGATGAGACAACGAGCTCGAGGGGGATATTTATTTTATATCGGATTTTTCCTGACAGTTGTCTGCAAGACCGTCAGGATAAAGTTAATAACTACCGATGGTCACCCACTTACTGTCGGTGTAACTTAGAACTCCCGACGGTGTTCTGACACAATTGTCGGCTAAAGTTCCCCAAATTCCCAAAAGAATATTTTTATATTTATATTAGAACTTAGAATGCCCGACGATTGACTAAAAACCATTGACTTAAGTCTCTAAAGTCGATGGTTAAATGAGGACCATCGAGATAAAGTTTATTGACCGATAGTCGCCCCCTATCGTCGACCGAACTTAGAACTCCCGATGGTGCTCTGGTACAACCGTTGGCTAAAGTTCTCCAAATTTCCAAAAGAATCTTTTAATATTTATTTAGAACTTAGAATGCTCGATGGTTGACTGAAAACCATCGACTTAAGTCTCCTAGCCTGACGATTAAATGAGGATCATCGGGATAAAGTTAATAACTGTCGACGGTCATAATTACAAAATGTCAGGCGTAATTACAAAATGTCGGGCGTAAAAATATTTTTATATTTATATTAGACCTTAGAATACCTGATGGTTACACGGAACCGTCGGGCGTAATTACAAAATGTCGACGGTTCAATGCCCACCATCGGGTTAACTTTACGAATTCCAATAAATTTCTTTTACATACTACACATCTTGTCCGACGGTTGATCGACCACCGTCGGACGAAAATAAAAACTCCTGATGGTGTTTGCAGATCATCAGGGTAAAATAAAATGCTCGATGGTTGGAAATAACCATCAAGCAAAAGTCCAATAAGCCTGGCGGTTTGTTAGTAGACCATCGGGAGTAGTTGGATGTCCGACGATTTTTTAGTAAACCATCGAGATATCGTTTTATCCCGACCCCTTTGTTTGCACCGTTGGGATATGTTAAATCCGCTAACGCTTTTTTATGCGTCGGGAGAAATGTCATCGGGAATAACCAAAATTCTTGTAATGAAATTTTATTTTTCAATGGTAGCTAGAAAATATAATAATGAAATAAAAATTTTCTTTTAGTACATCAATTGTGGAAATGAGTCTCGAACATCTGACGTAAAAAGAAGATATGTTAAAACTCGCTTTGAGAATAATAAAAACGATCATTTATGGGTGTTTTTTTTGAAAAAAAAAAATCAAATGATACCCCCTAGAGTATAGCGAATATGCATAAATTATATATCAGATTAAAAATATTAAGTTTCAACATCTTTAACGAATTACACCGAGGTTTAAATCCTCCTATATCTATTTTTTTAATAATTATATAATCTTATCTAGTGGCGAGTCCAAAACTTAATGATAAAGGTAGCATAAGTTTATATAAGGTTTAATAAGTTTAGTTCGTGAACTTTTAGAGAAGTTTTTATAAGTTGATTATGCAAATATTTTATTTTATTTGGTCTTAATTCTGTTAGATTCTTTCCTATTCAGTCAATATTTTTCTTATTTCATTAAGTCTATATTCTATTTAAATTAGGGATTTATACTCTTGTAATATTGAGACAATAATACTTTTTACAAATGGTATCAGAGTAAAATTGTATTGAGACCCTAAAAACCCTAACTTTTTTAAAAACCTAAAATACCCTAGTAGTTCCACTGCCGCCATCGACCTTTTTTCTTGTTTGTCGTTGTTATTGGTCATTTAGAGCTCGTCAAATGTCATATTTATATTGGATCCATTGACCGCCGACGTGGGTGTCTTCACGTTTTGCTTGTTTTATTCAGGGTTAACTATCAGTTGCCTCTACCATCTGATCACTGCTAAGTTTCATTTTGCTTACCGAGCGGTCACATATGCAGCTCTATCTCTGCATTCCACCACTTACCATTGACGGCCATCGCCACTACTTCCTTTTCATTCTTTCGGTTTTTTCTTTCTAGATCTACTGATTTTCTTTTTGGGTCTGTTTTTTTCAGCAATATGTCAAACATTAAGGCACCAATCACTAAAGTTTGCGACGATCATATCCATTCAACCATTCCCACTGTCCAAATAACCAGCATTCGACTTAATGAGGATAATTTTCTTTGTTGGTCCCAAAGTATTTGGATGTATATTCGTGGACAAAGAAAGATTGGCTACATCACGGGAGAAAAAACTCCTCATAGTTTAGATGACTCGTCATTCGCTAGGTGGGATGCTGAAAACTCCATGGTTATGACTTGGCTTGTCAATTCCATAGTTGAAGACATCGACTCTAACTATTTGTGTTACTCTACTACCAAGGAATTATGGGATGGTGTAACTCAAATGTATTCTGATTTAGGCAACCAGTCACAAATTTTAAGTTGAACATAAAATTGGGTGATATATGACAAGGAACTAACTCAGTTACACAATACTTTCCCTCCCTAAAATGGATTTGGCAAGACCTTAACCTCTTTGATATGTATGAGTGAAAGTCTATAGAGGACCAAAAGAACTATAGGAAAACTGTTGAAGATGATCGTATTTACAAGTTCCTTGCCAGCCTCAATATTGATAGAGGTAGAATACTAGGAAAAGCTACTCTTCCAACTATTAATGATATATTTTTTTTTAAGTTTGCATGGAAAAAAGTCGCAGGAATGTTATGAATTACAAAAGAACTATTGATTCAGTTGAATGCTCTACGTTGGTGACTGAAAATGCTGCAATGAAGGCTTCTGATCAATCCAACAAGCCACATGAAAAGTCTCGTGTCTAGAACAATCATTGCAATAAACCTCAACATATGCATGAACCTTCATCTGTATTCTTTGTGGGGGATGAAAATAACAGGAGTGTGTGGGCTCTATATTTATTTTAGGAAGAGGGAGAGTGATTTTGAGAGAAAAAAATTCTTTTGTGTGAGTTTGGAGAGTCCTAGAGAGAGAGCTATCAGAATCAATCTACTGAGAAGAAGAAAAAGATATTATGGGAAAAACCACCTTACACCCACTCACGCACTTTACTTTACCAGAAAGAAAAGAGGGGGAGAGAATTACAACTCCCTCCCATATTAATTTCAAAAATTAATATACAAAATAATTTAATAAATTAATTTTAATAAATTATTTAATACATATATTTATATGTTAACTATCCTATCATATAATATATATTAAACTATATGTTATATCAAATATAACATATAACCTATAGTTTTTATATTATATCAAATATAATATACCTATAGTTTGTTTCACTTTCATTAATGCATGACATTTAATATAAATCACATTTATACTACATTTAATTATATGAATCTCATCTATATAATTAGTATTTGAATCAAATTCAAATATTTAATTCATATCAAAATAAACTTTATATTATAATATATCAAATACATTATATTAATTATATCACATATAATTAATTCTCTCAATTAATTTGAACAATTCAAATTAATCCAAAATTAATTCTCAATAATCCTTGTTGGGCTACAAATGGGACCTTATGAACATGTAGATTGAAGCTCCAATGGTAGTTAGATAATTAATTAAACTCTTTAATTAAATTACCCAATATCCATTAACTGCTTGTCACTCCACTAAAGACCGATAGCTACACTTTTCGCACTACTGATATATTTCTATGTCCATTGAATATAACCAATCAACAGTGCGATAACCCTTCATAAATTGCTCGTAAGTACAACTAGGTTAAAATTACCGTTTTGCTCCGATAGTTACATCTAACTCCTTAAATACCACTGATCTCTCTAATGAACAATAAGTCATAGTCCAAATATGACCAAACCCCTCTCAGGCCAAGAGAGGGTGTGATGCCATATTGTTCAACCCTCAGAATCAGTCCTTAAAGGAGCAGTTTATCTACTTACCCAAACGTTAGGAATGAGTGAATTTCGTCTTATGTAGCTGTGTTCCCAGCTCCCCAATCAGACAAATTCCCAAAATGGTAGACTTATTGAGTCGGTGATCTGACCACTCTTACCTACACAAATCAGAGAACTGCCTTAATAGGCAGGAGTTCACAACTTATTCCAGATTTAGGTCATGTCACCTATAGTCATCCTGGTGAAATGTAAGTCTCTATTAAGAACGATGTAATATAATGAGACTAGTCATTTTGTGGTCCAGTCTTATACAAACTCTTTTGTATAGAATAACTCCACTCATATGTTTCTACATGAATGATCAGGATTAGCTCATTTGTAGCACTTTACAACAATTGTAATATCTACAAAGCGAACCATATTCGTAGTGTCACCAGGATAAGGTACCTAAACTTTATCCATCTACCACAAACCATTTGGGTTATCACTTAAACATGATCTACCTATATGTATGTACATACATTTTAAATTATAGGTGATAATCTTGGATGTTAGTTTATTGGTTTGTGAGTTAATGCTACTAAATATTGAATAAAACATCTTATGTTATTAAATAAATAAAATGTTTGTATGTTACAGTTACAAACTACAGGACTCATGAAATTTAGGGCATCAACCCCAACAGTTGGAAACTTCAGGAAAAACCTGCGAATTGGAAAAGTTCTAAGCAAGGTGAGTGAAATTCTCATCTGCATACCTCTAATGTTCATGTTGTTGACTCCAGCCCGTTTAACAAAGAGCAAATTGATCAAATTCTGAAGTTGCTAAAGATTATTTCATCGTCTAATAATCTTAGTGTTTCCTTGGCACAATCAGGTACTTGTCCTCAAACTCTCTCTTACCTTAATTCATCTTCGTGATTATTGATTCAGAGCCTCTAATCATATGACTAGTTCATCTTGTTTATTTGAATAATATTCTCTTATGTATTGCAATGAAAGAATTCGCATTGCCGATGGTAGCTTCACCTCTATTACAGGAAAAGGAAGTATTCCTTTGATTACAAAACTTACATTATATTATGTCCTTCATGTTCCAAAATTAGCTTGTAATTTGTTATCTATTAGTAAACTCTCTGGGGATGCTAACTGTCGTGTCATCTTTTGTGAAACTCATTGTATTTATCTGGATCAGGACTCAGGGGGACGATTGCATGTGCTAGGATGATTGATGGTCTTATTACTTTGATGATGTTTCCGGCTGTCATAAAAAAGTCCAGGACTTGAGTAATGTCTGTTCTTCTTCTGTTAATGAAACTATAATGCTTTGACATAGTAGATTAGGGCATCCAAATTTCTTCTACTTAAAGTATTTGTTTCTCGATTTATTGAAAGAATTTGATTATTTCATTTTTCAATGTGAAAATTTCATTTTACCAAACATCACCCATCCATTTATTTTCCTAAACCTTATAAGGCTTCATCACCTTTTTTCTTAATTCATACTAATGTTTAGGGTTCGTCTAAAATATTAACTCAGGGTGGTAAGCGTTGGCTTGTTACCTTTATAGATGATCACACTCGTTTAATTTGACTTTATTTGTTAACAAAAAAAGTCAAAGGTAAAAGAGGTTTTTGTTTTGTTTTAAAATATGATTGAGACCCAATTTCAAACTAAAATTCGAATCTTCGCTCTGACAACGACACTGAATATTTTAATGAATAATTAACCATTTTTTTTTTTGCAAGATAAGGGTATTTTTTATCAGGCTATGTGTCGTGACACGCCTCAGTAGAATGTCAATGCTGAGCGAAAAAATAGACATTTACTTGAAGTTTCTTGTGCCCTTATGTTTTCTATGAATATTCCAACATATTTATGGGGTGATGCCATTCTTACAGATCATTAATCGAATGTCGTCTAAGGTTTTGAGTTTTAAAACTCATCTGAATCACTTCAATGAGTCTTTTCCTAATACTTGACTTTTCTTTTATTTACCAATTAAATTGTTTAGGTGTACTGCTTATGTCCATACGCCTATCCTTTCTCAAACTAAACTTGATTCTCAAGGCACTAAATGCATTTTTGTAGGTTATGTTCCTCATAAGAAGGCTTACAAATGTTTTAATCCTTTGACCAATGAGTATTTTGAGAGTATGGATGTGTCCTTTTGGAATCAACCATTTTTTAGCCCAAATTCTCTTTAGGGGGAGACATCAAAAGATAATTTTTGGGATACTTAATCTCTCCCAAACATCAGTGATTCTGAAATTATGAGTTCTAGTCTTTCGATGCCAAGTGTGGAAAGTTCTTCTTTAGGGGAAGAAACACCACAAACTAACTTAACTAGTTGAAATCTTGAACTTCAGGTTTATACTAGAAGAAACTTGACTCAAAGAGATCGAGATCATACAGTTGACTTATCACAGGACCAATCAAATACTACGATGAATGATTCTAAAGATCCAAGTATTAGACACTTTACTCCTATTTCTCTTAGTTCTTCATCTCTTTCTTATCTTTTTTCTCATGTCTCTGATCTTGACATTGTGAAAGCCTATAGAAAAGGTATTCGTTGGTGCACTAAATACCCTATTGCAAACTACCTCTCTTACTATAGATTGTCTAATGATTATAGAGCTTTCACCTATAGGATAATAAATTTATTTATGCTAAGGAATATATAGGAAGCCTTAAATGATCCAAATTGGAACTTAGCAGTTATGGAAGAGATGAGTGCTCTAAAAGAAAATGACACGTGGGAAGTTGTTGAGCTTCCAAAAGATAAGAGAATAGTGTGATGTAAATAGGTGTTCACTATAAAGTACAAAGCTGACGGGAACATTGAAAGATACAAAGCGAGGCTAGTTGCCAAAGGCTTTACACAAACCTATGGGATTGATTATTATGAAACATTTGCCTCTATTGCAAAAATCAATTCCATTAGAGTATTATTATCTATTGCAATTAATTTTGAATGGCATCTTTATCAACTTGATGTAAAAAATGTCTTTCCTAATGGTGAACTTGAAGATGAGGTATTTATGAGCTTACCACCAGGTTAGCCAACCTAGGAACCAATAAAGTTTTCAAGTCAAAGAAATCTCTCTATGGCCTTAAGTAATCTCCTAGAGCGTGGTTTGGGTGTTTTGAGAAAGCAGTGGCAGGTTATGGTTTTTGTTAGAGTCAAGCAGATCACCCCATTTTCTACAGATATACTTGTCATGATAAGATGGTTGTTTTAATAGTTTATGTTGATGATATCATTCTTATAGGAAATGATGAAGATGAAATGAACAACTTGAAGGGAAAACTAGCTCATGAATTCAAAATTAAAGACCTAAGAACCTTAAAATACTTCTTACAGATGGAATTTGCTAGGTCAAAACAAAGTATAAAGAAAGTATGTCCACCATAAGAATTATATCTTTTTATAGCTTTTCAATATAGTCTTTTTTAAAAAAGGCTATAAAATCTCTTATGAAAAAAGAAAAGCGAGCATGAAATTAAAAAAAAAAAAAAAAAGCCCACGCGCCAAAAATTAAGCCCCCGTTACCAATAAACCCTAACATTTCGTTTCACTTCTCCCAAAATACACGCCCTCTTTTATGTTTCCTTCTTTCTCTTCCTAATTGATATAGTGCTTGTACTATCAACCTTGAGGTTTGAGGTTAGATTCCCACACTCCACACTTTAATTACAAAACCTTTCCAAAAAAATAAAAAAATAAAAATAATATAACATTATTGGTTTGGGGTCATTATGGGTGGTGTGGGTGGAGGTGTATGTTTTGTGTGGGCGGTCGTTGTGAGCTGTTCGGAGTGAGGTTGGGAGGTTTTGGAGCTTGAGGTCTATCTTGCGAAGTAGAGATAGATTCAAGCATCTGGATCGGCGATGGACGGTCTTGTTTTTTTTTTTTGTGGGATCCTTGGTTGCCAGGGGGTGTGATTTTGGATTCATACGGGTCTACAGTGGTTCATGATCAAGGAGTAGTTTGGAAGAACGGTTGTTGGAGTTCATGGATGGTGAGGGAGGTCTTGAGAGCTGCTTAAGATCTGGGGTCTTATCCAGGCAGTGGGGCCTAGGGTGAGGGGGAGGATTATTAGGTTTGGGTGTCGGATGCCAGTGGTCGATTTTCTATCGCTAGTGCTTGGGAGAGTATGCGTCCTCGTCATCCTAGGGTGTCTTGGGTTGGTATTTTGTGGGCAGGGGTGGTATTCCGCGTCACTCCTTCTGTGCGTGGTTAGTGGTGAGGGGCAGGTTAGGTACGCGTGATTGGTTGAGGAGTTGGGGTATGGTGTCAGAGGAGGGTGTCTTCTGTGTGGGGAGGTGTGGAGTCGCGAGATCATTTATTTTTTGGGTGTAGGTTTGGAAGAGTGGTGTGGTCTAGTGTGTTGCGTCAGTTGGGTTCGACGCATCGGGTGGCTGGTTGGGATGTAGAGTTGAGTTGATTGTGCCGAGTGGGGTCGGGTAAAGGGTGCGTAGTAAGTTATTTCGTGTTTTTTGGTATACTTCCATATATTACATCTGGCAGGAGCGTAATCGGCGGCTGCATGGAGGTCGACCGAGGTCGGTGTCTGCTTTGGTTCATCTTATAGTCTCTACGATTCGTGCTCGTACTACTTCCTGGCGAGTTGACCTTCTTGGTCTTATCTAGTGTGTATACGAATGTTTTTTCTTTTTGAACTTCACGATCTTCTCTGTTTTGTTGTAGCCCCTAGTTTGTGGGGTTTTGGTTCTTTTTTCTTCCTTTCTCCCTGGTGGTTTGCATGTTTGCGTTTTTTTGTTGGTTTTGTTCTGGTATCCTGTTGGCTTTGTGCTTTGTTTTGGTTTCGTTGCCCTGTCTTTACTTGTGCTTCGTTGCTATGATGTCTTGATTCCGACTGTGAGATGTTTATTGTTGTATAATAATATCACCTATTCTAAAAAAAAATACACACCAATAACCCTTTCGCCAGAAATATTGGAGATCTCCCAACCCTTTTGTTTCTTCTAGAACCAGAGGCGCTGGCTATTCACTTCGAATTGGAAAAGATCATCTAGTTCTTTGATTCAACAAAACGACGATAGAACAGCCTCGGCATTTCAGAAAATCCACCAGACCTTCAAGAACGGCCTCGACATTTCAGAAAATCCACCAGACCTTCAAAACCTTAAAAAATGACCCTGCTATTTTACAATCTCTGTCGATGATATTTCTTGTATGGGTAAACTAAAGCAGCCTCTTTGGTACCTATAGATTTGATGGAATCTATAGAAAAAATATATAAACCTTCTTTAAATTAGATTTTGGACATAAGAAGCTTTAGGACCATCTCAAACTTCTCTGCATTTCTCTTTTCTTCTATTTCTCCTCACTCTTTCCCCATTCAATTTGATGAATTTTTTTAAGTGATCTGTTCTCTTTAAATTGACATTGAATTTTTTTTCTCTTTTCAACCTGCAAAGCCTGTGTAGTTCGGATCTCAAAGTCTACTTTAACGCTGGCAACTAATTCCACTTTGTTACTCTGCAATCTTTAAGAAAAACAACCAATTAGAAGTACTATTGGCTAGGGCTTGTACCAGTAGCATTTGAATGTCACAATTTCGTTTGAGGATCCAATTTTTCTCTTCAAAAGTAATGCACATGACAAACGTGTTTGTGCTACACATGTAATTTTTTTAATTGGCATTGATGGTCGGCCTTTCGAATGCCTCCTTCCTGACTTTTCTGAGATCTTTCTTTTTCTGAATGCCCCTCAAATAGTTTTCTACTTCCATCCAATATATAATGCTCGATCCAAAATCAAATTCCCTTTTTGGTGGAAGTAATTGAGTGATTTAAGCGAGGATTTATTAGGATGTTAATGATGTTATCTAAAAAGTTTCGTTTCTCATTTTAAGAGCCAGACCATTGTTCAACTTGCTCCATATAATAGGGGTAGATTATATGTGGTCCTTTTTTATGTAATGACATTGCAAATAGAAGGTTGAATGAAGCCGACAATGAGATAAAATAAAGTAGCACAGGTAACATGTCCTCTTTTTAAAGCAACGCATTGAATCTCTTTTATAGGTTAATGGTATATAGAATCACGTTTTAAAATCTGGTTGTTTGGATGTTTGGTTCACTTTGTTTTATGTATCAAACATCTATATTTAATATCTTGATGTTTAATTCACTTTTGAATCTAAATGAATGTGATCCCTTTATTTTTTTTTTTCTTGTTTTTCATTGAGGAGGGAAAAGATTAAGGCATTCTCATTTTGATCATACACTACGAATTGAATAACCGTTATGATCTCTTGTGCTTTAGAAGTGAAGCTACATATTTGTTTTTAAGGAGTTATTGCAATTTGGTTTTTATTTAGGGTGCACGTTCTCCTCTTTTTATTTTTTTTTCCTTCTCCAAGTTGTGAAATAAATTTCCTTTTGAATTCGATCCACTTTTTATTTTCAAACTAACTTCTAAATTGATATGTAATTGTTGATCAGTTGGGCATGATTATTCTAACCTTTTGTTATGATTGTGAGCCATTTATGACAAGATGTCTTTGACTATAGTTGATTGCGTTGCTAGCTTCGGTATATATTATTGTTTAGATTATGTCAGTTTGTGTGTCAATTTGATCATTTCATGTATGCGTATGTTCCATTGTGTTAGGGTTGTTTTTTCTCTATCAAAGTTGTTTTATTTTTAAAAAGGGTCGACATGTCTTTCAAAAATTCACTCCAATAATTGTTGTGTAATTGCTGAAATTGACTCCACCAATTGCTTGTGCTCTTGTTTTACATCATTGCTCAGACTAGAGGTAGGAAGTTTGTGCGCATTCATGTTTGATTGATAAATCAATGAAGGCAAACCACTCTAAAATATTTTTCAATTACCAAACTGCATTCACTCTGAGTTGGTATTGGTTTATAATACATGAAGGCAAACCACTCTGAGTTGGTATTGTTTTCTTGATAAATCTATGAAGGCAAACCACTCTGAGCTGGTATTGGTTTCTAATGGTGTGTTCTACGTTCTATTATTCTTTCATTAAGAGGTGTCCTTTCTACAACCTAACTTCACCACTTGTCTTCTTCTTTTCTAATTGTTTTTGTTACCTTATTTTGCTCTTTTGCCTTTGTGTCTACACTCCACTCTTGATTCTTTATATGTTCTGAGATGCCCTTTTAAAGATTCTTTTTTAACTAACAGTTTTAGGTTTGAACCATATGTGTTTGATGTTTTGCCTCACTGAATGCCTTATATAGTTAAGACATGAAAATTTCATGAATATGAATTATCTGCTTTTGTTCTAAAGTATTCTTACCTTAAAATCATGTTAATAATGTTAAATTTTATAGTTCTTAAAATAGTTTTATACTGATACACTCTCAAAATAATCTTTTCCTTTCTCCTTTTGATGAAACTTGGTTTAAAATGATTTGGTTTTTTAAATGTAGCACTTGTCTTCAATATTCTTCAAGAAGTTGTTCAAACTTCCTTTCTTTGATTAGAGCTTTATTATGGTATGGAGGTATATTAGAGAAGGTAGTATAATATATTTTACATCGTTGTGGTATGCAGAATTGGTGAAGCAGATTCAGAACTTAAAAGATTGAATTTGGTGAAGTAGCTGGAATCTTTTCTAATTTAAAACTTATAATGTGTAAGATTATCTTATTGCTAATAATCATCTTCATCACGTTGTAAATATATATATTTTTTTATTATTGAATTTGGATCTCAACCGAGGAAAAGATTTATGGCTCTTCTTCTTATATTGGATCAATTAATCCATCTAGGTTGCATTATACAACAATAGTTCTTTCTTACTTAATCTTCATGACTGGTTCTTAGCTTGTTTAGCTCTTTTCTTTGATTTATTTTATTCATCTTGTGCAATCTTTTCTGAAGTTTGGGAGATGAACATAATTCATAATTAATAATATATTTTATTTATCAAAAATTATCTCCAGTGGCTATCTTGCATTAGAGTTGACTGTGACATGGCAACTAACAATTTTTTGCAGGATTAGTTGAAAATTGCAACCAAGTAATTCAACTTCTGTCGTAGTTTTTTTCAGAGCTCATGGGATTTTCTTCACTCTTTCTTGGCTGTAATTTCATTTTGTGTGGTATATTTCTAGGAAACCTTCTATATTTAGGGGATATGTCCTCTAATAATGAAAATTGAGTAAAACTTTATAAGCAGGGAAGACAGCAGGGAAGACTGATTGAAATGTAGTTAGGTGCATAGTTATATATATACTGTTTTGAGGTTCTACTTTGCCTTTTGTCTTTTTCCTTAAACGATGGTATCCTGGCCCTAGTTGAATATTTTAATCAGAATTTAGTTCAAGTTTGTATACTTTGTAGTGTTTACTTGTTAAGTGCCAATAATTGAGTTCGACAACACTACTTCCACCAAAGGTGATCAAACTTGATCTGAAAATTCATAAATACATGTCGATAATTCTCTAATTCATCTTGATTTTGTCTTTACAGAGTCCTACTTCATCACCCACTACCACTAGTAGAAGCAAGTTCTTGTTATCATCTCAACTTCAAAAGCTAAGGCTCCTAAAATTTCAATCAAGTTACATGGAGATGATTTCCTTTTGCAGGTAAGAACAAGCACTCTTCTTCTTTCTCTCTTTCATTTCATTTTCAAACTTCAGGAATTTGCTCAAGGATCTTTGTCTACAACTCTCTCTCTCCCTTACTCTCACTCTTGAAACTATTGGACACTTGAAGCAAACAATTCACAGTTAGTTACTGTATCGTCCCACCTTTTTAGACCTGCTTTGTGTTTGGATTTCAAAATTAGTTCTTGAACGCTTCTCCTTATTTATTCATTCCTTGTATCATGAAAAATCAAGTCATGAAGGCACTAATTGTCATTGAGTTAATTCTTTCATAAGATCTTGTTATTTTCCTTTTCATTACATCTGCAAACATGTTGTCATTTTGTATATAAACAAAAGATTTTGTTTTGTCTAATGTGTGTATAAGTTGGAGAACTTTGTATGGAAAGATATGACAAAAAAGGGAACCATGAGAATTATTATTTTTATTCTGGTTTGATTTATTTTATGCTTATCATGTCATTAGAAATGGTTTTGTTTATGGACCTCTCCTTCTGTTCTCTCTGTCTACTTAGCTCTATTGGGCTTTGGTTTGTATGAAATTGTTGTAATTGTTTCTACATTTATTTTGAAGTTGTTTGTACTTAGAGAAACAAAGATATGGTATTCATTTTTATATAAGTTTAGTATGTTAAAGTTTGATTCATAGTGTTTTCTTTGCATATGCACTTCTTGGGATGGAATTTATGGTTTTTCTAATCCAGGATGTTGAGTGCTCATTATGATTTTGTTGTTCTGTTACAAGGTTACACTTTTGCTTTATAGTTTTTTCAACTTTTGGGCTTAAAACTTATGGATGGACCTGACTTTTGATTCTCGTACATTATTGTCGGAAAGCCTAGTATTGTTGTTAAGTGCTGATTAGTCTTTGTTTGAGATTTCAAGTTGAATTGCCTATTGTTCACAAATCTACTCTCTTTTCTACAACCTCATTGGATTAGCATAGAGAACTTACATATGGTACATAGTTACAAGACTTACAGGTTCTTCACAATTTTATGCCACAAACCACTTTGCTCTATCATTGCAAGTTCTACCTTCCTCTCTCAAACATAAATAAAGATTTCAACTTGACTTCGTTTCATAGTGTAGTCGAAGAATGTATGTTACTTTTTTCAAAATCCCATTGTTGTGATTATCAATAAAGTTCTCTTTGTAATCCTTTTATACTAATTTGATGTGATTAGGCAGTAGTTAGTTGACACTTGATTTGTTATAAAAACCTTGTGATGATGTTGTGGTGTGTATTGATTTCCAACCTAGCATTCAACCTAAGAGAAATAGAAGTGGTTCTTTAAAATATTTTCCTTTTATACTGTCGGTAGAATATCTTGAAAGAGTAAAACAGCATGCAGCGGAAATATAAAGGATCCATAAGCTTTCTAATTCACTAATTTTAGCAAAAACTAAAGCATGCTCTTCTCAAAAAGTGAGTTTTCTGAATATACCTTTGATGGACTCTCCAAAAAAACGCATGTTCAGCTGCCGTCCTCACTTGTTATCAATGTGAACCACCTCAAAGCCTTACCTACTATGTTCTTGCAGCTTTAGGCAGAGTTGTGGGACTCAAGGACAGCTTGAAAATGTGAAGAAACCAGAGAAACTTACAACAACCTGACTGAAGAAGACAACTTCTTCTTCAGAAAAATTTCTCTCGAAATTCTGTATTATCCTTCACTCCAACAACTCCACTCTTATTTATATATCATAGATGAACATGCAAAGAGATGGAGTGCATGGCTTGCAGCTCATGCTTGGAGAATCAAAGTAGAGAAGATAATGCTTTCTGTATAAGCATAAAGAGGATGATAATGGAAAAAACCCATTTTTCATTCTTGTGCAACATGCAAACGAATTTCCATTCTTTTTTTAAAATAAAAAATGATTTTAAATCATTTTAATTCAAAATTTGATTTTCTAAAATTAATTTTAAAAAATTAATTAATCTAATATCAAATATTAAATTAATTTTTGCATAATAATTATCTTTATATATTCAAATCATATTTAAATATTTATTCTCTTGTTCCGTTTAATTTGAATTTTTCAAATTAATTTCTCAAGCTACCCTAAAGCTCAAAGTTACCCTAAAGCTTATACATTTACGAGCTAGTAGGAAAACCTCGCGGATCTATAGATCATGGTCTCCAATGATTCGAGATTAATCGGCTAAACTCATTAGTCCGATCTAACCTTCATTCGTTAATTAATGGGACACTCCACTATATTCCATAGTTGAACTCCCCTCACTGTATGTCCACTTAATAACCATAATTAGTAAGTTGATCCTTCACAGGTTGTTCGTAATCACAGCTAGGTCAAAAATACCGTTTTATCCCTGTGACCACATCTTGTTCCTAAGTTCACTAATCCTCTAATGAACAATTCTGATTCATAATGGGGTCCCGATTGTTCAAGACCTAGAGCCAGTACTTAAAAACAAAACCTACTATCCCTAAATAAGGTAGGAGTGAATTCCATCTTGCAAGGCTATGTCTCCAGCTATTCATCTGGTCTTATCCCAAAATAGTAAGCTTATCGAGTAGTGTTGTTGGACTACTCTCACCGTTTGCAGATCAAAGGATAATCCCGAACAAATAGAAGTTCATAGCTAGCTCAAGATTAAGATCGGGTTAACCTAGGTTATATAATAAATGAAATAGTTAGTTTTAACAGAAAACAGTCGTTATAAAGAAAAGTGACTATTTTTGTGGTCCAGTCTATATGCAAACTCATTGCATAGGATGCCCCCACTCTCATGTCTCAACATGAACGATTTGTGGATCACATCGTTTGTAGCATCTTACAACTTCTTGTACTAACTACAGAGTGGGCTGTATCCAATAGTGTTACCAAGATACCCAATTTCATCCATATACTTATTAAACCATTTAGGCTATATACTGTTAACTTGATCCTGTTTATATCACTACATAAAGTTATAACATTCAGATTATAGCCAAGGATACGTTTATTGGATTTTCATAATGAGATGCAAAATCAACAAGCCATTGTTATTGATAAAATAGAATGTTTAACACGAACTGCGAGTTCTAGGACATTCTTAACATATCTAACTTGAGAGAAATAGAAGGGGTCTAAAAGGTGAAAATGGCTCTCAAGAAGAGGTTTGAACCTTAGCAAAAGATCACTGCTTCCTTTTGAATTTTTGTGGCTCAAGAGTACAGTAGTTTCAAAATAATATACTAATTATCCTCTCTCTAATTCTTGAATGACATACTTCTTAAATATGTAGTTTAGTAGCATTTTGAAAATCCAACTCGAGTTTTGAAAAGTTAAGCAAAAAAAAAAGTAAAATTTTAAGGCCCCATTTGATAACAAAGTTTTTTAGTAGATGGGTTTTAAAAATTTGAAGCCTATGTATTTTATTTCTACCTATTGGTTTCTTGGTTTTATTGTGTACATTTTAGGATTGTTTCCAAAATCCAAGCCAAGTTTAGAAAACTAAAAAATTTAGTGCTGAAAAACTTGTTTTTTATTTATAGAATTTGGTTAAGAATCCAAATGTTTCCATAGGAAAGATGTAAACCATGAAAAACAAACACAATTTTAAAAAACTAAACACCAAAAACTACGACCTCATTCGAGAAACCATTTGATAAGCATATAAACTCTACTTTCATCTCCAAATTCAAATGTTATATCTTTCCACCAATGTTTTTAAGAACTAAACCAAGTTTTGAAAACTAAAAAGTAGTTTTAAAAAACTTGTTTTTGTTTTTAGATTTTGACTAAGAGTTTAAATATTTCATTTGTAAAAATGAACATCATGACGATAATTGAAAGAAAACAAGTATGAATTTCAAAAACTAAAAATTAAAAATAAAATGATTACAAAATGGAGTCACTGGTTATTAAGTGAGACCTTTAAAATTTGTTTTTGAGATTGGGATTGGAATTAGCCTAAGAATTCAAATATTTTTCTAAGAAATGTGAAAACTATAGACAAGTGCCAAAACAAGATCATGAATAAGTACAATCTTGTTTGTATGGAAGACCTTCATAAATGCACAAAAAAAATAATGCTATACGGATTGAAATAAATGATGTCAAGGACCTAATAAGCACAATGTAACAAACAAGTGTAGCAGTGTAAGTTTAAGTACACTGGAATTGAATGCTGTCAACACATCTTTATATCACAAAAGTCTTTATCCTTATAGCAAAAAATCTTGGATAACAAGAGATATGAATGTCTGCCATACTTCATTCGAAAGTATTTAAAGGAAGAAAATACTAAAAAGAGATGTTTAAATCACTATCTAAAATCCATGAGCTCTAAGCTTCAAAAGCTTGGAGTATTTCTGGTGTCATTTCATGTGTAACCTTGATTGGTTACATCTCAAAGTAACAAGCATCCCTGGACCAGAGACTTTAACTCTAGTGGCAAGCACTTCTATAGATAATTAGGAGTGCCCGCTATCCCATGCAAAACTTGTCAAACAAAGAATTTGAATACATTGTCTAGGTCCACTTTTATCTTTTATAATCAATGTATTTGGATTCCGTCACAATCTTTGAACGTTTAATTCTTTGTTACTTCACCATCCTATTTTAGGATGCAAGGCTTATAAATTTCATTAGGTTAGCTCATTGAAAATTGATATTATTTTTTCTCAACCAGTGCTTGGTGACCAAGTCATTGACAATTGAACTGATCATCCAATAAGATTACCAACACTTTGAAAATGTTCAACAAACATTGGGTGCATCTAAATCAGTATAAAAGTAACTAACTATTAGTTTTGAGTTAATCTTTTGATGAATACTTAACAATATTGACTTTGTCCAATAACGCTAGTAATGAATATATGGAAGGAGCATTGAATCTTCTACAAGAAGTGAAAAATATAAAGTCACGAAGAAAAAACAGCTCCCATATACATGTAGTAGGAAAGGGTATGCCCGTTTGGCTGAAGAAATGGTAAAGATCATTATTACTATACTTCAATTTTGCTTTCATATTGTATGTGAGTTCATTTTTTTAATCTTATTTTATAGAAAAAAGTAGTTCAGATCCAACTTCAATCACAAGGATTGCACTATGGACTAAAACACACAAAAAGAAGGACGGACAACTGGTGAATGCATAAGTTGCTGAGACATTCATATGTTTTCTTACTTAATTTTTTTTTCCTTTTTAGCTGGGGGGTGACATTGGATTCAGGAAGTAAGCAACGGAAGCAAAATAGGATCATTAAGCGTTCTATTTCATTAATTTTGGCTTCAAACTAAGCATGCTCATAAACTAAAAATAGAGTTTCAACACTAACTTTTGAAGTACCTAGGATTCACGATCTTCAACTGCAATTTCTTTTTTCTTTGGATGTGAACCACCACAAGGTCTTCCCTACTATTCTCTGGGTGCCTTAGATTGAGTTATGGGAAGGGAATTGGAGAGGAGGTTACTGGTTTTACATAGTGTGAAGAACACTTCTTCAAACACAAATTCTCAGCTTTAGCAACGACTGCACTCCTTCTTCCACTCAAAATTCCAGCTTTATATTGCATGACTTTCATGCAACTAACAGCCTTGCATGAATCACAGCTCATGCTTGAATAATTGAGCTGAAGAAGAATAGAATTATGTGTGAGCTGCTACAATTTGAAAGTGGAAAAATCTCACTTTTGGGATTTTTTCCTTTTCAAATTTCTTTTGAATTTCTGATTTCCAAAATCAACAGTTATTTTGATTAAGAAATTGAAATTTTATTAATTTTACAAAATTAATTTTCTAATAAAATTAATAAATTAATTAAACAATTGAATTAAATTTAATATCAACTATTAAATAAATTCGTCACCAATTCCACTACCATGAATCTTTATTCATGAATTTAATATTTAAATCATATTCTAGTTGGTGAGGCCCTTTGTTCAAGACCCGGAGTCAGCACAACCACCTCTCTACTATCCCTGAAAGCAGGTAGGAGTGAATTCCATCTTGTATCCTATGTCTCCAACTATCTATCCAGTCTTACCCTTGAAATGGGAGGCTCATTGAACCGGCGCTGTTGAGCAAATCCTCACCTATGAAAATCTAAGGATAATCCCAAATAAACAGGAGTTCATAGTTAGCTTAGGATTAAGGTCAAGTTATCTAGGTCATCGTTTTGAAATAGTCAGTCTTAAATAGTAAACAACATTATAAAGTAAGAGTGACTTATTTCGTGGTCTGATCTTGTGAAAACTCATTGCACAGGACTTCCCCACTCATCATATCACGACATGTACGAATTAGGATCACTTCGTCTGTAACACTTTACAACTCCTTGTAATGAGTACAAAGTGGGCCGCATCCGATAATATTACCAGAATAAGACACCCAACCTTATTTATATATCATAGATCATTTTAATTATTTACTTGAACCCGATCCACTTTTATGTCTCCACATAAAGTTCAAGTACTTATATAATAGTCATGGATCTTTTATTTTGTTGGATTTATTTCTAAAATGAAATAAACAATTCATATATTCAACAACTTTATTGAATTACAAAATGAGTTTTTATTGTTTACAAACTATGAGTTTTAGGACATAAAACCCAACAAGCTCCCACTTTGACTAAAACTCCAGTGGTAACATACATATGAATATATAATACTGAGTTTTTGATTTTACAGAGAAATACAATAAATTAAGACATCACATACCCATGGTTTGCCTTTAGGTATCATATACCAATGAGTTTTTTCCCCACTTGCCCTAGGTTATATACCTCATAGTCCTAATCTTACTAAGAGATTCCTAAATACTTTAGCCGAGAGAATCGCTGTAAATACATTAGTATACAGTGGACTTCTTATTAAACTATATAAGGAATACATCTTATTTTCACAAGTCTTGTTTCTCGATAATGTCATCAAGACTTGATGACTTAAGTTTCCACTGAACCCAAATAATGGCTAGGCTGTCATACATTCCTCCCACTACATCGAGGTACCCTCAACTCTGTGAGTAAGATGTATCTGACCTATCCAAACAACTTTTGTTTATAGTGTCAACTTTAATCAATAACTCTTATTGGTATACACTTGCTTTTAAGGAAACTAAATAATACATGGTGATCTCGTATACTTTTATAGGAAAAATTTAGTATTTGTCAACACAAACACTTGATTTTTATTTTACATGAAAAGTATACTACTTTTTGGATTGCCTACAAATAGGCATGTTATTTGAACAGTATTCCAATACTTAAGGTTTTGACACTAACATATGTTCCAAATTTCTGAACTATGTAAACATCTTTTACATATCACAAACAGCTTTTATGAGTTCTCCACATCCATATGGAGTTTTAGAAAATACCTTAAAATTTGGAATGATGTTTAAAATAATTAAGGCAACTAGGTGTAGAGAGTTTTTACTGAATTTCACATTCTATCAAAATAGCCCTAGAAATCTCAAACTCTCTATACTCTTTACTTTGATCTAATCGAAGTATTTCAAATTTATTTTACCTAACAAGTTTTACACACCTTGAATCTTTCAAGTGCTCCAAACTTATTACTTAGGTCAAATAACTCTTTGCCTTATTCATTTATAGTCGTTTAAATATCTGAATATTTGCAAATGACTTTTAACTTGACTGGTTTTAACAGAAGCTGCTTTACAGTAGAACAAATATAACTTTTGCTGATGAACATTTCATTTATAACAAAAGTTTATACACAATATGTTTCTAACAAGAGATAAAAGAACTTTTATTACAGTAATAAAAGTAAACAAATTTATCTTCTAACAGCAACTGCATCTCCCACTGGTTATTCTGAGAAATACACCCCTATTCAAAACTTGGAGTTTACAAGGAACTAGTTTCCTTGTCTTGCTTTCTCTACTCTTTTCTCTGCAAGGTATTATGGGCAGTTTCTTTTCTAGTGTCTTTCTTCGCTGCAGTGGAAACATTTTCCTTTATCTGCAACATTTGCCTTGCCTTTTCTACTGTAGGTTTCTTTTTCCCTTTCCTCTTCTTTTCTTTACCGGAATACTCTTATTCTTTGAAGAAGAGGCAATATCAGGCTTCTTAGAGGACGATCCTCTTTTATTAGCAGTAGTAACATTTACTTTTTATTCCAATCCTTTAGCCCTCATCATAGTCTGGTAAGCATGTAGCTCATTGAGAAGCATAGTCAAGTTATACTTTATTTTATTCATCAATGCGTTCGTATAGAACTGTAAAAAACTCTTCGAAAGAGATTCAAGAATAAAACCAAGTTGACTCTTCTCATCAACGACAACATGTTCTCTAACAGAGGCCCCTTCTTTCGTACGACAGTTGTAAACGTATTTGATAGTTTCATGCCTCAAGGAGAAGGACGGTTGTCCAAACATCCCACGTAGAGATTCCATAATCTCCTTGGCAATACTCATGCTCTCATGTTTCTTGGCCAATACATCAGATATGTTGGCAAGAATATAGGCACGTGTTTTTTGTTAGCCCTGATCCATCTATCGTATGCATCCCGAACATTTTGGTTTGTATTTGAGCCAGAAACGGAAGGACATTCCTCTGTTAAAACGAATCATAGGTCATGTATCACCAGTATTGTATTTAGGTTTGATTTCCATGTAGTATAGTTATCCCCGTTAAGTTTATTAGAAGCTAATAGTTGTACTAAAGAACCCGTCATCTGAAAATATAAACAAGTTTTATTAGAGAATTTCTTTTAAACCCAATCATATTTTAGCAAAGTAACAATGTACCCAAAATTCTCATTGTTTTTGCAACGATACTATAGCAAGATATTCTTGACTAAATACTATCCTCAGAACAACTCATATTCCGATAGTCATTTAGCTACCGTTTTTGGTCATACTAACACTTTAGTAATTCTGTAAGTGTAACCTTCTATTTTCAGACCTCAGAAGTCGGCCCCAATGATACTACCGATTTGGAAAGTCAAAGTTGAAAATGACCTAAGAAATCCTATCCATTTCTGGAGTTTGAGTTGTTCCGAATCCTATGTTACAACCCTCCGAGGGGATAACCGTCGTTCAATGACTAGCGAGGCTGACTTAAAGACGACAAGTAGGCGCAATATAGGAATCTCACGGTCCAAACAAATGGAAGAGATAGTAGGATACATTAACATATATCCTTCACCCACTTACTATGAACAACTTCCCCCATTCACCTTGATATTGACCCATACAAACATTTTTCGTATAAAGGTCACTCCCAGGGTGATACGAAGCATTATATGAATCTCACGGTGTGAACTTTCTAGGGACTTGAGAATTGAAATCAATATATTGTATATTTGATTGTACATCGAATAACTTCCCTTCATTCACCTTGATATTGACTCATACAAACACTTTTCGAATGGAGGTCACTCCCAATGTGACACAAAGCGTCGCATTAATCTCACGGTGTGAAACTCTTAGGTGGTAAGAATGAAAAATCAAAATATCACTTTTAATTTTGTTGTGAATAACTTCCCCTGTTCACCGTAATTTCGATTCATGTACTCACTTTCCGAATGGAGGTCACTCCTAGGGTGACACGAAGCGAAACATGGATCTAAATTATGAACTCTTAGGGATGCGAGAGCTAAAAATGACATATAGTATATGTTATTAATCTCACACTGAAGTATTCTAAATTCCCACTGAAGTGTTCTAATAACATATCATATATGCTAGTAAACTCCCACTGAAGTGTCTTAACATTTGTTTGGGTATATCTTTACTCAGGTTTGTTTCGGCTAATTAAACAATCTAAGTCTAGATTTTTATCCAAGTATAACGTTTATATTTGGATTTAATCTACGATATCTAGGTGATAAATACATTTTAAAATCTCACATCGCTCATGTATTGCTCATAAAATTGGTTAACAACACTCAATTATTCGGCTATAATCCCCAGGTAGAAGGTGTTTCGTAGACCGTCAACTTAAATAACTCTAGTCTTAGACAAGATGATATATTGGTTGAGTTTGTAACCATATTTTACAATATGTTTACCTATTTTAACTATTAAGATAGATGATTAACCTACGTGAACATGCAGCTTATCTTTGTTATGGATTTTAAATGTCTAACCCAATTTTATAAAAACTTATAAAATTTTAGACATGCTAAGCATCCATAACATACATCAAAGGCATTCAATATTTAATATACATTTATATTAAAACATTTGAAACCCTATACATGCATACTATATATTATAACACTTTATAACATACTTTCAATGCATGTAACATGTTTCCTATGGTGAGATTTTAAATCTACATGACATACTTTATGCATATATAAGATTTATTTAATTATAATATGATATGATAAGTTGGTTGTCATATTTATTTATATTATTAATTATATTTGATAATTATCCCATTTTTCTCTCTAACAACCTTAGTGGGAAGTTAGTTTTATGGCTATTGGGATAAATAAAATAAGATTTTATTTTTTCTAAAAATATAGGCACATGACTTGTGAAACAAAGAGATTACACGATCAAATCAGAGTCTATGTGATAGACTTGAGATTGAAACTTTCCTATGCGATAGAGAGTTACTTCTTCAATCGTCTTCCTCCTCCAAACTCCAAACCCCCTCTTAACCAAAATAGCTAGAGCCCACCACTTCTAGGTTCTCACCCCAAGAATACCAAAGTCACTGAGTAGTAGTGTCCTTTATACTTTTGGTTCGATCGTTCTGGTTATTGTTTGTTCGAGAGGAGTTTGTGCTTGTTCGAAGTGTTCACGATAGTATGAGGGATTTACTTGAAGAAGAGTTCTTCAAAGGTATAATCTCTAAACTCTTTTTGTAGTTTAAAGCATGTTGTAATTTATGTTTTGATGCATAATCTATTATGTTTACTGTAAATGTTTGTTTCAATCGAAATGGGATTTGGACGATCCGCTTCCGCTCATAGGTTCTCTATAAAACAATTTCCTTGGTCGTGACTATGGTCATGTAAGAGGATTTGGGTTTGGTGTGACTCGTATAAGACTATCTCTCTTGTCTCAACAAGATAACAAGTACAAGGTTCTTGAAAAAGAATATTTGAAGATGAAGGAGGAAATGATAGAAATGAAAGTAATTATGTCATGTTTTATAAAGAAACAGGTAATCTTTTTTCTTTAAGTAACTTACATTCATTTAAATTATTATAGGTTGAACCTAAGGCAACAAATATTCCTTCAACTTTTCTAATATCATCTTCATCGGTAAATTTATTTATAATGTGATGAAAATTATTGTTGATTTCATTATTATCTTATTCTAATATCTCTTCTTTTTTTTTCTTTTCTTTTTTTTTTTTTTTGAGATAGAGTATCAATAAAAATAGTCAAATTAAGTGCAAGTTATTAGATTGGTATGACTCATAAGAGATTGTTGTAGAAGGACAATGGTCTTCTAATGATCCAGCTGCTCTTATTCATCACATTCCTATTGATCCACATGTAGTTAAAGTATGAGTTGATATATCAAAGAAACCCAACACATATTTGTGGAGGCCAACATCTGAGATGACATGTATTAAAAAAGCTTTAGGCAATACAGTTGCATGGTCATCTGATAAAGTGATTATTGGTATGTTATTTTCTAAGCTTATTTATCTACATTTATTAAAAATTTTCTATATTTACTTAATATTCACTATTGTTGGTGTATACAAAATCGTATATTGATATATATTTTATAAATTTATTTAAATGAATAAAATAATGCCTTACCAAAGGAAAAGAGAGTCAATTGATGACAGCTCAACTATGTGTTTTTGAACACTTGGTGAATTTTGAACACTTTGTATTTTGAGGGCTAACATATGTTGTTGGTACATTCACTAAATACTTAATCTAGCTTGTATCATTTAGACACAACTTTATTCTAGGAAATTATTGAATATTTTATTTTGTAACGTTAATAGATTATGAATGAAATTTATTAGTATTTATTATGCTATGAAGAATTTATGTGTGTATATTTTAACTAAAATTGAGTACTTGAACTAAAATTTATCAAAATCTAATTAATTAAAAATTATTTTTGAAAAAAAGTAACCTCTTTTATAGCCATGAGTTAAAGCTATAGAAAGATTTATATAGCAAAAACGAAATGCTATTAAAAGATTATTATAATAATTATAATAATCGGAAATGATTAAATAACATTACTATAGCATACAATTACGGCTATAAATACTATATTATAGCGTTGGAAAAAAGGTATAATATGTTAAAGAAAGCACATTATTTAGCTATATAAACATATTATAGCTTTAATAAAAAATGCTATCAAATGTTTTTATAGCATCCTATTAAAGGTGTATCTTCATACTTTATGATAGTGTCCATTATAGCCTTAGAAAAACGTTATTAAAAGTTTCAGACTTTTAATAACATAGGTTGTCAGAACTTTCGAAAAAGGCTATAAAAAGTCTATTATAGATTTTTTCATTAGCTATTGTATATGTTATTTCTTGTAATGGTCATTAATTTACATGCAAAGACAGGATTACTTGTTTGTCGTACAGGAAAAACTCCTATTGAGCCAAACTTAAAATTGCAAGCTGCAAAGGATACAGAGATAAAAGACAAAAGAAAATACCAGAGACTCATGGGAAGACTTATTTATCTATCCCATACTCATCTAGATATTGCTTTTGCTGTTAGAATGGTGAGCCAGTTCATGCATGCCCCTGAGCCAATCCACTCTGAAGCTGTCTACAAAATTCTAAGATATTTGAAAGAGATTCTAGGAAATGGGATACTATTTAAGAAGAATGGTCATTTACACGTGGAAATTTATATTGATGTTGATTGGGCAAGTAGTACCATAGATAGAAGATTAACTTCTGGGTATTGTTCCTTTATTAGTGGCAATGTTGTTACATGGTAAAGCAAAAAACAAAGTGTGGTAACCAAGAGTAGTGTTGAAGTAGAGTTCAGGGCTTTAGCACATGACATTTGTGAGGGCATATAGATAAAAAGATTATTGAAAATTTTGAATTTATCTAGGTATTGCCTATACAGATTTACTGTGACAATAAGTCACTATCTTTATAGCACACAACCCAGTCTTACATGATAGGACAAAACATATAGAAGTTGATAAACACTTTATAAAGAAGAAGATTGATACTGGAGTGATATGTACTACCTATCTCCCTACAACTGAGCAAATTGTGATGTACTGACAAAGGGGCTTCCAAAATTACAATTCGACAAATTGATTGGCAAGCTGGCAATAGAAGACATCTTCAAACCAGCATTAGGGGGAGTGTTGACTTATTCAAATATTTTATTTTATTTGGTCTTATTTGTCGTAATTATTATGTTAAATTCTTTCCTATTCTGTCAATGTTGTCGTTATTTCATTAACTCTGTATATGATTAAATTAGAGCCTTGTACGCTTGTAATATTGAGAAAATAATACTTTTTACTCATTATATATAATCTCTAAAACTTAAAAAAAAATAATAATAATAAGTTCTTGAATTCTCAATTTTTGTCTAATAAATTTATGAAACTTCAATTTTATATCTAATAATCAAATTTTTTTAAAATCCTTCATCTCCGACGACTACCACCACTTCATGACCACCACCATGTTCATCAACTTTTCCCTCGCCTTGTTCTCTCCTTTTCAAATCTTCATCCCCCTCTTCCTTTTCTTCCTCTTCTTTCTCCTCCAAATCATCAGAATCAACACTAATTTCGAATTCCAAATCTTCACTATCATCGAAACCAATCGCAACACCATTTCTAAACACCAACCACCCTTTCAAATTGAGAGGCAAATCTTTGAAAACCTCCTTGTATTTGATGAAATTCTGCAAGTGATTCTCGTTACCCTTCCAATTGAAGTCGTCATCAAAAACCCTAATTTTTTGCTTCACACCAAGATACTAATGGTGCATGTTCTGGACCTTGAATGATATGTCCCGCCAAGATCAACTAAAAGGGAAGGTATAAGGATCCTGAAGATGGTGAACAATATTGAAACGATCGACAATAGGCCTGAATTTCTTCTCGTTGGCTAGGGTTTTGCAGTTGAGAAGGTTGGAGTATTTGGAAAGAAGGATTTCTTCTTCCTTCTCCGACCATTGCTTTTGCTTCATTCTATTCGCTCATCTGAGAAAAGTTTTCTAAAATCAAATATAGACCTTATTTTTTATATATATAGTATGATATTTTGTAAAATTATCTTCAATCTAGTCAAACTTAAAGATAATATGAAGGTTGGATTGGGTTGCTACTTACTTGAAGTGTTAAATAACCAATCTATTGAAAAATTCAAGTTGGTTCAGAAAAATAGCCCTAATCCGATCCAACCCCAATAGTGTACAACCCTAATTGTGATAGATACTAACACTTTATATACAAAACTAAATCTCGATCTCATGCATTATATGAAAATCTATTATTTTGTTAATATGTTTACTGAAATGTACGTTGTTTTATTATTTCATAGATCATAATTCGGTTCCATTAAAAGATTGAAGTAGGTAGAGATTCCTTTGCAAAAGGAGAGTAGGTAGAAATTTTGGGAATTATAAACTTCAATAAGATAGTGAGTAAATAAGAATATATTGTAGAGATTTTGGGAATTACAAATTTCAATTAAATAGTGAGTAAATAAGAATATATTTAAATTGATAATGAGTAACATATCTTTATCCAAATATACATTATTTTATTACATAATCATAATTCAGTTGAAAAATTGAAGATGAGAGATTTTGAAAAACTCTGAATCTCAGTTTCAGACAAAGAAACTCTAATTATTAAAATATTGTTTCAAATATTGTTTCGTGTAATAAATAAATAAGTCTAACTTAATATATATTTTAAAAATATATCTATCTATATCTATCTATATCTATCTATGTATACTATCTAAAAGATATAGGAGAGAAATTTTAATTTTCCGTTTTGTGCTTCTAAATCGTCAAAGCTGGTTACTTCCCAAGATTAACAAGTTGAAAGCAAGAATTCACTCGAAATCATTATCAAATGTTGATTAAATCTGCAGAGATCTCAGATTTGTACAAAGTTGAAACATCTCTTTTGCTCGCAGTCTCACCCAATCTCAATTCGAGAAGTTGTTCGCACGATCTTCATGAAGCCATGATTTGAGGGAATGAAGATAAAAAAATTTGTTGTGAGGAAAGTTAAAGTTAAATCGATGCACTAATACCTTTTCTTCAATTCCTCTCTCCACTTTGTTAAATACTTTCTTAGAGTTTGATGCATATATTCTTACCTAGTGTTGGATATTTATTTTTTGTCTGATTTACTATTTTTGCAAATAAGTTCCATTGAAAATGAGAATTTGAAGCCTAAATTACCTATTATTATGCCTTTTATGCTTTATTTTCTCTGTTGCATTTTTGTGGAGGTCAATCCACTGAAAAATTTTCCTCAGCCAATTGCTTCAAAATAAATTGTGGGATCATTAGAATTGTCTCTATTGTTTGTCATTCCTTTTGGAATTGAGATTTGATTGTACATGGACTATCACAGTTGAATTAATGGTAGATCTTTTTTTAAAAAAAGATGAAATTCTTCTATAGCAGTTTCATGTGTGAATAGCTCATCTTTTTTATTTATTTATGAAGGTAAATAATGATCTGATTGGGGATATAGCCTAATTCCTGGAAAAGTATAATCATGAGTCACCAAATTGAATTAAATTATGTTGGAAAGAAATTTTGAGAGAAATTATATTTTGATTTCGGATATTTAAAATTAGAAAATTTGCCATTTCAAATTGAAAAGAAAAATTAAGAAAAAAAAAATGAAAAGTAGATATTTGGGAGAATAATCTAAGAAAATAGACACAAATAATTATGTACTAATTTTCAAAATGATTTGAGAAATTTGGTGAGACAACTCAACATATTTTATTTTCATTTGTAATTAGTAAATTAGTAAATTGATTTATGTCGATTGTCTTATGTGTTTATACTAGAGTTTTAGAATATGTGGTTTTTGTAGCATGATATTGGGTCTTGTGGTTAATCGTCACTTTCAATTTAGATGTTGATGACAGGGATATCTTCTTAATTTGATTCAAATATGTTGAAAATAATTTGATCGGTGGTTTGCTCCACCAAGTTCAATTTTTTCAAATGGTATTTTCTATACATTTATGTTGTTGACTAATTGAAGGCTTTTCTACTCCTAATCTTAAGTTTCATTGTTGTCTTCAGTTTAGCTTGAACATGACTAATGGGTGTGCTTTACTTGTATTTCAAACCTTACGTTTTAGAATGAACCTTTCATAACTAGAATGTGATCATAATTTTATTGATCTTTATAAATGAATTTCATTCTATACTTATTTTTGAAATGGTGTGTAGACTAAGTCATCCAATAGAAGACATGATTTGAGAATTTTGGAGAGAGTTCATTATATTGATTGTTCACGTTATGTTGCGTAAATTAGTAGATTGATTAATGTTGGTTGTTAGGCATGCTCGTGTTTTTGGAAAATTTAGGTTTTGCAATACTACATAAACTCTAGAGCGTGAGTCTAGTAGTTGTTGAACGTTTAGTATGATAACTTTAAGATGAAGACATTTCGATCGCATCCAATTTTTATATTTCAAACTATTGTCAACTTGGATGATGTGTCAATCTGGATGATGATGGTAGTGAGATTTTCTTGATTTGATTAAAATCTTGATTCAAATTCAGAATCATTGAGTTTTCTCTTGTTGATTTTGAATGGACTTTAATATATGTTGAATTTTCCTATATTTTTAATCTCAATGATATATATTTCAAATTTTCATATAAGGTACGAGAATTCGACAATTTTATTTAATTGCTATTTTTTAGTATGATATTCAATATATATTTGAATATTTTTTAATTAGCGAATCGTCTCATGAAAAGTGAAATAAGAACATAATCTTATTTTTGTTATTGTTTTGCTTTTATATCCTAAATGGGACATTACTCTGATTTACTTGAGCAAGTCTAATTATCATGTTATCATGATTGGAAATAACATTCCACGTGTGTTATATTTGACAAAAGTTTATGCATGATTAAATTGTTATATTTGGCCATTAAATTTTATGAAGTTGAAAAGTATTATTATTACTTTTAAATTGAGTTTAAACCTATAACATTATTTTGACTTTCACCTAGCTTGCTTCTAGTATGAAAATATGTAAATTCCTCAATTTGTTGTGGAAGCTTGTAGAATTGATAGTAACTTGAGATGGTGTCTAAGCTATAAGATATGTTGATATTTTATAAGGATTTTTCATGCGTATATAAGTTATAACAACTATCTCCATTTGTACGAGACTTTTTGAGGTCAAACCTAAAAGCAAAGCCATGAGGGTTTATGTCCAAAGTAGATATAATATCATACTATTGTGAAGATATTTGGAGAGTTGTTATCCCTAATAAGTGGTATCAGAGTTGTGTCCCTAATTCAATCATGTTGATATAATCCTTAAGTGTCGAATAAAGATGTAGTGGAACCTCGAAGGAAGTCGTGGTGTGATCCATGGTTGAACTACAACGGATAGGCAATGTGCTCTAGTTGAAAAGCAGTTAGCCCAGAGATAGATTGGATGGATGGCTAATTCATGGGAGGCTCAATTAGTCCTTTGTTTGAGGGGAGGATTGTTGGGAATACGACCAATGTTCACATTGGTTATATATAATTTCAATTGATTGAAAGTCTTTATGGGCATGTCTAAGATCTTAAAAAAGAGAAAATGAAAATTGATGATTTATGGTTGTTATATGATTTAGCAACTTTTGAAGAGACATTATGAATTAAACATGGATTTTCAATTTCTAAAAGGAAACAAACCAATTAGGTTTAAATGAATCTTTAAATATTTTGATGCATATTCTCATATGACTAAAATATTTGAAATAGCCATTATAAACCCTTGATCGCATTTGTATAATACGTCTCATAGATGTAAATAAGTATTTACTCAAGTTGTTTGAGCTGATTTGTGAATATTTGTTAATATCCTTTGATACATGTGTTTACTCAATTTTATTTGACCTGATTGTGTGATTATCTGTTTATATGTTGATGGTATACTGATCTTTGATATAAACATAGATGGAAGTAATAATACTAAGTTATTTATGTCCTCACAATTTGATATGAAAGATTAAGATGAGGACGTGACACTTGGTATTAAGATAAGGAAAATTTAAAATGAATTTTATATATATCAACATTTTATATATATCAATCACACATTAAAAAAATGAGATTTGATTGCTTTAATTATGCTCCTGTAAGAACACTTTATGATGCTAGTATGAATCTTAAGAAAAATAAGGAAGATAGTGTTTCTCGATCTAAATATGCAAAGATTATAAGAAGTGTTATGTTTTTATGAACTATAATAGATCTATGATTAAAGATCATTTGATTGCTTTTAGTTGTTTATTAAGGTATCTGAATGGTACAATAGATTATCGTTTGTATTTTAGTATTTTTCTACCATACTAAAAGGATAGTGTATGCAAACTGGATAACTTAGAATGACGAAGTAAGCTTTACTAATGGATGTATTCTTATTGGATAGAGAAGCTATTTTATAAAAGTCTGTAAAATAGACTTGTATTGCAAGGTCTACCATGGAGTCTGAATTTATTTCTTTAGAATTAGCAGAACAAAAGGCTGAGTGGCTTAGAAGCCTACTGGGAGACGCACCATTGTGAGGAGCATCAATTTGAGTGGTTTAGAATTCTACTGGAAGATGTACGATTGTGTGTTGTGGAGGGGCATTCGTACCAATCTTTTTGCATTATGATTCACGAGCTACCATAGAAATTGCCAGAAATAGTGTGTATGATGGCAAGAGGGGGCATATACGCCTCAGGCATAGTGATGTGAAACAATTACTAAAAGGAGGATTATTTCATTATAAGGTTTGAGAGGAATTTTGCCGATCCTTTCACTAGAGGCCTAACAAGGAGAGTAGTTCTAGAATTTTCAACAAATATAAGACTCAAACCATTATAATGATCCATAGCTCTTTATATGTGTGGTATATTGTGATAGACTTAGTAGTCCATAGCCCTTTATCTACGTGGTCTATTGTGATAGACTTGATGGTCATAGACCTTCATTTGGATGGTCCTAGTATGGACTTGATGGACATAACTCAAATCGTTAAAAATCTATAGCCATTCCGTTGGGTGGTTTTGGTATTGACTTGATGGATAATTTTAAAATTTTCATAGCTCAGTTTTTGAGAGGTTTGTCTTTGACAGACTTGATGAAATTGGTCTTGGTATAGGCTAGGTATGAAGTCTTCATAGCTTAGTTTTTGAGCTGTCTATTGCAATATACTTGATGAAATAATTAACGTGATTGTGAAGGTGTAGCCGACTTCTATGAAAAAGTTTAAGGGTCTTTTTGTAGAGCTTTCACATTGTCCCGAAGTTCTATGTGCATGACCTTAAGTAGCATGCTTTTATCACGGAATCGATGAAAATTTAAGGAGTAAAACGTGTTGTCGGGGTCTCAGCCGTAGTTGTTGAAAGTTCAAGAGATAACTCACTTTCTCTAGTAAAGTTATTGCCCTACTTCATTATGCATCAATTTAAATCGTAAGATATTGATGCTTAAGTTTGTTCTCCTATCTTTACTCGGAAACATTTTTAAAGTTTTAAAGTTTTCAAAATTTATAAGTTTTTTCTCTTGTTACTTTTCTATATTAGTCATTTGTGGGGGATTGTTGGAGATGACTTTGGGCCAAGATCCATAATAAACACAAAAGTGGAAAAACTAGCCATTTATGACCGTTGAAAACTAGCTCATTTATAGTCGTTGGAAACTAACTGTTTATAGCTGTTGAGCCATTTTCTTATCCTTTTCTTCTTCCTCTCTTCTTTATAAAGAAGAAAGTCTTGCAAGATCAACGTGACATTCTTTGTTTTCAAGATTTCCAATTTACTTCTTCTTTCTACTATTTTCTGAGCAATTTTCATCAATTCCAGCTCGATCTTTGACGAGTGCACGTCAAAGGACAGGAGTTGTGTTAATCTTGGGGAGCAACCGGCTTTGGCGATTTAGCACCGAGGTCAAGCTAATTTTGCTTTCAAGGCAGTGGGTTTACCCATGACACAATGATTGACATTTGATTCCAACAGAAATAATTTCTTGCAAAAAAAAGGACTCGTTCAAAAAATTCACGTTAAAATAAAAAAAATTTAAAAAAACAAAAATCATTTTATCTAATATCCTTAAATAATCTCATTATATTCAAGTTAAATACATAAGTTACATGCATAATTTTTTTTTTAAATCTCCTTTTATCTAATAATTCTGAGATTTGATTTAAGATTAAATCAAACTAAGTTTTGAATCTAAATTTTATAGACCCACGCTCACAATTTTCTAAGGTACCTCTCTTTCTCTCTTTTCTTTTATTTCTTTCTTTCTCTTTTTTATTTTATATTTTGTTATAGTTTTTTTCTTTTTGCAGCTCCATGTCAATTTTATTATGTTTGAGAACTATATGTACACCAATTTGTTAACAACATGTTTTTATTTCTGCAACATGTTTCTATTTATTTTGTTTGATATATGTACACCTCTGATCCCTATATTTATTTGATCTCTTTATCTTTTCTATTTTGTTAACATGTTTTTATTTCTACAAGTCGATAGAACTCTAAAGATATCTTTATTCCTTTTGTTTTTTTTGGTATATCATTAACGACTTGATTTTCTTCTTTTTTTACCTCTATAAGTGGACCTTTTCTCCTATTTTTCTTTTATTTATAGTGCACCAATCCTGTATGTTTGTTTTTTACATTTTTAAAAAATTTTAAACCATTTTTTTATGTTGTTACACTAAACTTTTAACCTTTTATATATATATATATATATATATATATATTTAATTTTAATAAGTGTACCAATAAACTAGGAAAATTTATACGGATGACCCAAAAGTTAGGCGAAAAATGTCAAATGACCCACTTTTTTTAAAAAAAAAAAAATGCTGAATGACCATTTGTTGACGTCAAATTCAGGTGAAATTATCAAAATATACTCGTATGCACGCGGAAAAGGATCTCGATCTCGATCACTCTCGGTCTCGCTCTCACTGATGATCCATTTGTGAGCATCCATGGAACTCTGGGTCGTCTACTTTGCCCTCTCGCCGATCTCTCTCACTTCGATCTCGCTCTTCAATTTTCTCACTCACAAAATCACTCACCTTTCTCGCTCTCGCTCTCGCTCTTGTTCACCAGAGTTGGTGGCATCAAAACTACTCGTGTGAAGTCATCGTGCCGAAGAAAAAGAAGAAGATGCACAGAGGAGAAGAAGTCGAAGAAGAAGAAGACACAGCGGAAGAATAAAAGAGAGGGAAAAAGGAAGAGGAGAAAGGAAAAATAAAATAAAATAAAAAACTCAACAGTGTGGAGAAGAAAGGAAAAAAAGAAGA
The DNA here is from genome assembly GCF_027475165.1 of Benincasa hispida. Taxonomy (NCBI): domain Eukaryota; kingdom Viridiplantae; phylum Streptophyta; class Magnoliopsida; order Cucurbitales; family Cucurbitaceae; genus Benincasa; species Benincasa hispida. The sequence continues at coordinate 2,441,769 of NC_143488.1, forward strand.
AGAAAGGGCAATATTGTATTTTCATATAATCATGACATCAACAAACGGTCATTTGATATTTTTTTTCAAAATATGGGTCAATTACCATTTAGGGCCTTTAAAATAAGTTTTTTGTGCAATTTTTCCAATAAAAGACTAGGTCAAAGAGAAGCAATATTCTTTATATTAATTTTTATTTAATTATTTTTTTATTCTTTTGTATGAGATTGAGATTGAGATTGAATTTTTTTTAATTGAGATTTACATTGAAGGGTCTTTTTTTAGAAAAAAAAAAGTCTTTTTTTGTTTTTTTGAGAAAATCGAATAATAGTTATAGATATATGGGAAATAAGTCCACTTTTATTTTAAAGTTTTTTTTAATTATAAATGTAATTGTTCACACGAGATTTTTAGAGAAACTAATTAATTCGTGGAATTTGAACTTTGTTTTTGTATTAATTTCAGTATAATGAGTAGAATCTCCAATACATAATCCTTTGATGTTTTCTCTTGAAAAGTAAACTCCTTGTTGATCTTCTTGAATGATCGGTTTTTGGGCTTGATGATCTTCTTGGAGTATCGACCTTTGGGTTTGTTGATCTTCTTAGAGCAGCTTTCGGGCTTGTTGATCAATTTGGATCGGCTTGTGGCTTGTTGATCGGCTTAAGAACCTTTTCTTAAATTTGAGGAGATTGAATCTTCAGCTTGTAGGTTGTGAAGATACAATTAAGCTTCAAATAGTTTAGATCTCCGATTCTCAGAATTTGAGTGCTTCAGTCTTCAAAACTTGAGAAGTTTCAGTCTTCAGCACTTGAGAGCATTGGTTTTCAGGACTTTGGAGCTTCAATATTTGGATCCTGGGAGCTTAAGTCTTGGATCTTGGGAACTTAAATATTCAAAGTTTTAATATGTTTTTTGATCTTTAGATCTTTAGAGGAGTTGTGTTCTTCAGATTTCAGAGAGCTTTCGCCTTCAATTCTTCTAACCTCCCTCCTCTCAAATGAAGAGGTAAAGCCTCTATTTATAAAGGTTTCTCATGGATCTTACATGTGCTTGGGCTCAATTGCGGGCTTAAATTGAGCCTAGGGCTAAAGTTGGGCTTGGGCCCATTTGTTGTTGGGACAAAATATTGGATTTGAGCCCAATCTTTATTTGCCAAAATTTTACCATGGGCTCGAATTAGGTTGGGCCTGAGTGAATTTAATTACTTGGCCCGATCCTACTTATGATTCGTCGAAATTTCTTGTTCAACAATAATTATATTAGTTTGTTTGTTCTTTTTTTTCTTTTCTCTTTTTTCCTTTAATGGGATTTTTTTGTTCTCTTAATATAATAAAAGGTCCCCTGATAGTTTACTTAATACAAAATTTTGTGAGAGAAGACATTCTTTGATAGTTCACTTCAATTTTTTACTTATTAAATATACAAATGTACTTTACATTTTGTACTATTAGACTTTTATTCCAACTTATATATGAACATTTCATTTTCAATGTTATGAAACATGTGCAATGCACTAAGTTCCAACTAGTATTTAGAAATGGGGCAATTAAGGAGAATCTTGGTCTTCCCTTTCTGCCCTTACTTCTTTTTAAAATTTCATTTTTTTCCTTTTTGCCCCTTAAACTTCCTTTTTGCTCATAACTGGTTTTATTGAAGCCATGTACCCTTCATTTTAAAATCTTTCAAGTATAACTAATTCTTTATAAAATGATGACAACTTTTTATGAATATAGAGTTTCATAAGATTAGATTGATGCATTTGTAAGAGTTAAACAACATGCAGCAGAAGTATCAATGATCCATAAGCATTTAATTTACTAATTTTGGTAAAAACTAAAGCATGCTCTTCATAAAATATGGGTTTTCAGAACATACCTTTGATGAAATGTCCAAGAAAACGTTTGTTCAGCTGCTGTCTTCACTTGATATCAACGTGAACCACCTCAAAGCCTTCCCTACTATGCTCTTGGAGCTTTAGGCAGAGTTGTGGGACTCAAGAATAGCTTGAAGTTGAAGAAACAAGAAAAGCCCACAGCAACAAATTGAAGAAGACAGTTTCTTCTTCACCGAAAATTTTCTCTTCAAAATTTTGTATTCCCCCTTTCTCCAACAACTCCAATCTTCTTTATATATTTAGATGAACATGCAAAGGGATGGAGTGCATGGCTTGCAGCACATGCTTGGAGAATCAAAAAAGTGAAGATAATGGTTTGTGTGTGAGCATAAAGATGATGGTAATGGAGAAAATCCATTTTCCATTTTGTGTAACCATGCAAATTGTTTTTCCATTTTCTTTTTAAAACACAAAATGACTTTTAAATCATTTTAATTCAAAAATTGATTTTCTTAAATTAATTTCATAAATTAATTAATAAAATATCAAATGTTAAATTAATTTTTGCACAAAAATCATCTTCATATATTTAAATCATATTTAAATATTTATTCTCTTGTTTCGTTTAATTTTAACGTTTCAAATTAATTTCTCAAACTACCTTAAAGCTTACCCATTTACGAGCTAGTAAGGGGACCTGCGGACCTACAAATCGTGGGTAAGCTTACCCATTTGTAGACCAATTCCCTCTGCTCAACGATCCGAGTTTAATCGACTAAACTCATTAGACCGATCTAACCCCCATTCGTTAACTAATGGGTGATTCCACTAAAGTCCATAGCTGAACTCCGCTCACTGTAGATATATTATATCCACTCGATATAACCATGATTAGTAAATTAACCTATCACAGGTTGCTCGTAATAACGGCTGGGTCAAATCTCTGTTTTACCTCCGTAATTACCTCTTGTTCTTTAAGATCCACTGATCCCCTAATGAACAATTGATTTATGATCCAGTCAACAAATGGAATCCCTCTCAGGCCAATGAGAAAGTGAGGCCTCTTGTACAAGACCTAGAACTAGCACTTGAAGGGAACAACCTTTCTACTAACCCTAATCGGGTAGAAGTGAATTCCCTCTTGCACCCTATGTTCCCAGCTATTCATCCAGTCTTATCCCCAAAATGGTAAGCTTATTGAGCAGAGGGAATTGGTCTACTCTCAACGTTTACAGATCAAAGGATAATCCCGAACAAACAGGAGTTCATAGTTAGCTCAGGATTAAGGTTAAGTTACCTAGGTCTTCGCTTTAAAATAGTCAGTCTTAAACAGTAAACAGTGTTATAAAGTAAGAGTGACAGGTTTCATGATCCAATCTTCCACAAAAATCATTTGCACAGGACATCCCTACTCTTCATGTTTCAACATGCACGAATTCATATTACTTCGTATGTAGCACTTTACAACTCTTTGTAACAACTACAGAGTAGGTCGCATTCAATAGTGTTACTAGAATAAGGTACCCAACCTTATTCATATACTATAGATCATTTTAACTATTTACTCGAACCTGATCCACTTATGTCTCCACATAAAGTTCAAATACTCATATAATAGTCAAGGGACTTAGGTTTATTAGATTTCTAATATATTCAACAACAACTTTATCGAATTCTCAGAATAAGTTCTAATGTTTACAAACCACAAGTTTTAGGATATAAAACCCAACAAACTCCCACTTGGACTAAAACTTCAGTGATAACTTATATATCCGATATATAAGATTGAGTTTTTGAGTTTTATAGATAAATATAATAAACTAGCATCCTATATCCATGGTTTTATCATTTCGTATCTCATACCTGATATTTCTCCAACTTGCCCTAGTTTATTAACCTCTGGTATTTCTAGTCTTACTAGATGATTCTTAAACACTTTAGCCGAGAGAATCATTGTAAACATATTCGTATACAAATAGGTTTCTTATGGGGAATTCATCTATTTCTCAATAATGGCTAGGAAACACATTTTCCTCCCACTACATTGAGGTACTCTCAACTCTTTGATTAAGATGGTCTGACCTGTCTTAATAACTCTTGTTAACATTTAGAGCTAGAAATCTTAAATTCATTATACTTCGATCTTAGCCATTTAAATATCTGAGTATTTGCTAATGGCTATTAACAATTTGATTCTTAACAAAAGTTGCTATGAGATAGAACAAACATATTTCTTGAAAAAACATTTCATTCATAACAAAAAAATATGTACAAAAGGTCATTTACAAGATTTAACAAAAGCAGATAATTTACATAAACAAATTCTCCTACTAGATGAGCTGAGCAAACGGTCTCCAGGATCTAACCAGCCTGTTTGCCTTTCTCTACTCTCTTCTCTGCAAGATATTTAGGGCAATTTCTCTTCCAGTGCCCCAGCTCGTTGTAGTGGAAACATTTCCCTTTCTCTGCAGCGGTTTTCTTGCTCTTCTTACCAGTAGGCTTTTTCCTTTTCTCTTTGTCTTTCTTCGCTGGAATACTCTTAGTCTGCGAAGATGAGGCAACTTCAGGCTCGGAGGACATTCCTCTCTTCTCAGCAGAAACAAAATTTACTTCTGGTACTGGTTCCAGACCTTTAGTTCTCAACATGGTTTGGAAATCTTACAGCTCATTAAGTAGAGTTATCAAGTTGTATTCGATTTTATTCGGAAGAGATTCTAGAATAAAGCCAACTTGACATCTCTCATCCATCATAGCACCATTCACTTCAGACATATTAAAGTAGACCATCATGTCCAGGATATGTTCACGAACATTGGTCCCCTCTTTCATGCGACTATTTTAAACGTATTTGATAGCATCATGCCTCAGGGTGAAGGTGGTTGTCCAACATCCCTCTTAGAGATTCCGTAATCTCTTTGGTAGTGCTCATACCCTCATGTTTTTCGCCAAAACGTCAGACAGGCTGGCGAGAATATAAGTACGAGCTTTATCATTAGCCCTGATCCATTTATCAAATGCTTCCCGGAATGGGAGGACATTTCTCCGTTAAGACAAATCTCAAATCGTCTATCGTGAGTATTGTATTCAAATTTGATTTCCAGTTTACATAATTGTCCCCAATCAGTTTGTCTGAAGCCAATAATTGTATAATAGAACTCGTCATTTTGAAATTATAAATAAATTTTATAAGTGAATTGCTTTTAAATCCAATCAAGTTTTAGCAAAGTGATAATGTACCCATAATCATTATTTTTTGCAACGATACTTACGTGATTTAGAAAAAAATTCTACCGTGGGGCAGTCAAGAATTCCTTCACAAAAGCAAGACAGTTCTTGACCAAATACTATCTCTAGAATAACTCATATTTCGATAGTCATTTAGTTATCGTTTTCGATCAAGATCATTACTAACACTTAGTAAGTCTTGTAAGTGTAGACCCGCCATTTTCAGATCTTACAAAACGGTATGAGTATGCCTCTAAAATAGAAGACAATACCCAAAACGGAACTATAAGACCCTATTCATTTTACTAAAGCCTGGGTTGTTCTGAATCCTATGTTACAACCCTCCATAGGGATCGCCACGGTTAACGACTAGCTAGTGTTGCATGAAAAACGACAGCAGGCGCAACATAAGAATCTCATGATTCAAACTAATGGAGGAGATCGTAGGACAATGTTGACACATTTCCTTCACCCACTTACTATGAACAACTTCCCCCATTCACCTTGTTATTGACCCATGCAAACACTTTCCGTATGGAGCAGTCAAGGTAAAATCGACCAGAAGCCGAGCATGGATCTCACGGTGTGAACTCTTGAGGACGTGAGAGCTAATAACTTTTATTCTCCCACTGAAATGTTCTAAATGTTTGGGTATTTTACTTAGACAAGATGACTAATTTCATACAATCTAAGTCTAAATAGTTTATCCAAATATAACTCTTATAATTTGATTTAACCTACAATGTCTAGGTGATAAACCATTTTATTACCTCATATCGCTCACAAATGCTCATAAAACCAGTTACCAACGCTCAATTATTCGACTATAATCCCCAGGTAGGAGGTGTTCCATAGACCGTCAACTTAAATACCCCAGCCTTCGACAGGATTATATACCGATTGAGTTTGTAACCATAGTTTTACAAGTTTAACGACCTATTTTAACTATTAAAACAAGTGGTTAACCTAAGTGAGCATGCAGCTGTTCTTTGTTATGAATTTTAAACATCTAACTAATTTTATAATAACTTACAAAATTTAGACATGCTTGACATCCACAACAAACAACGAAGGTATCTAATATAACTATTATATTAAACATATCCCTAACATGCATACTATATATCATAACAATTATAACATAATGTCAATGCATGTAACATGCTTCCTACGGTGGGGTTTTAAATCTACATGGCATACTGTATGCATATACATGAATTTATTTAATTATCGCATACATCTCATGCATAAACAATTAAATACTAACTGTTATGGTTTTCGTTTTGGTATAAACAAGAAAACAGATAGCTAACTATTATAAAAAGCTTCATAACCGTCTTTGAACCGCTCGAACCGCTCCAAACCGAACCCAAAACAACTTGAACTGGGTTGGACGAGTCTGAACCAGACCAACAAAGCCTGAACCGGACCAACCATAACCATTTGAGGCTGAACCGAATCGAACCTTGAGTAAACCAGTCGAACCAATTGCTCTCGGTCCAACCTCAATATGCTGCTAAGGTCGATCGTGTAACGTATGGAGCTAAACGACTAGTGTCGTCGCCTTGGGTTGAGAGGAAGTACACGATCGCATAGTGTTCGCTGAAAGCTAGACGATCGTTTAGCTTTATCGCATAGGACCAGACGATCGCTTAGTTCCATCGCAATGCAATCTTTTAGCTTCATCGCATAGTACTAAGTGATCGCATATCACCATCGCCTAACGCATTTAAGTCATCGTTTAGTATCCGCCGCAGCTAAACCATCACATAGCTCCATCATATAGAACATCATCGCGTCGCATAGAATTTATTTACACGATCGCTTAGCTCCGCAACCAAACGATCATTCAGCGCTATCGCGTAGCACTTCATCGCATCGCTTAGCGCGCATCGTTGCTAAACGATCGTATAGCGCCATCGTTTAGCAAAATCAACATATCGTCTAGTTCCCACGACTAAAACTAAACGATCGCGTAATACTATCGTATAGCAAATGAACGCATCGTTTAGCTCCTGTAGGTACACGATCGTTTAGCGTTCAACATCACGACGACCAGAGCATATTACTAAACGATCGTCTAGCTTTTCTTCTCATCGTGTAACATCTGGAGCTAAACGATCGTTTAGCAACTGGACCTCAGCAACAGATTTAAGCAGAAGCTGAAAAATCTGGAATAGCAGCCGAACCTCCTTCGCTTGTTTCTTCAATTACATCTTAATTTCAACTTTAATGACTCCAAATAAATTACAGACTCTTGCTAACACATAAATGCTCATCAAACAAGAGTCAATTACAAATTTAATTGAGAAATTAAGGAGAATTAAGATGCCAAAACAGAAAAAACCATAGTAGTGCATCAGTTTCATATATCTCATGAAAAAGCACCCATCTTGCCAAAATTAGACCGAATTGAAAGCTTAAAAGATGCTCTGATACCAATTGTAAGAGTTAAACAACATGTAGCGAAAGTATCAAGGATCCATAAGCATTCTAATTCACTAATTTTGGCAAAAACTAAAGCATAGGTTTTCAGAACATACCTTTGATGAACTGTCCAAGATAATGTCTGTTCAGCTGCTGTCTTCACTTGATACCAACGTGAACCACCTCAAATCCTTCCCTACTATGCTCTTGAAGCTTTAGACAGAGTTGTGGGACTCAAGAATAGCTTGAAGATGTGAAGAAAAGAGTAAAGCCCACAGCAGCAAATTGAAGAAGACAGTTTCTTCTTCACCGAAATTTTTCTCTTCAAAAATCTGTATTCCTTCTTTCTCCAACAACTCCAATCTTCTTTATATATTTAGATGAACATGTAAAGAGATGGAGTGCATGGATTGTAGCTCATGCTTGGAGAATCAAAGTAGTGAAGATAATGGTTTGTGTGTGAGCATAAAGATGATGGTAATGGAGAAAATCCATTTTCCATTTTGTGCAACCATGCAAATTATTTTTCCATCTTCTTTTTAAAACAAAAAATGACTTTTAAATCATTTTAATTCAAAAATTGATTTTCTTAAATTAATTTCATAAATTAATTTTTGCACAAAAATCATCTTCATATATTTAAATCATATTTAAATATTTATTCTCTTGTTCCGTTTAATTTGAACGTTTCAAAATTTCTCAAGCTATCCTAAAGCTTACCCATTTACGAGCTAGTAGGGGGACCTCGCGGACCTACAGATCATGGGCTCCAACGATCCAAGATTAATCAGCTAAACTCATTAGACCGATCTAACCCCCATTCGTTAACTAATGGGTGATTCCACTAAAGCCCATAGTTGAACTCCCCTCACTGTAGATATATTATGTCCACTTGATAACCATGATTAGTAAGTTAATCCTTCACAGGTTGCTCATAATAACGGCTAAGACGAATCTCTGTTTTACCCCCGTAATTACCTCTTATTCCTTAAGTTCCACTGATCCCTTAATGAACAACTGATTTGTGATCCAATCAACAAATCGAATCCCTCTCAGGCCAATGAGTGAGTGAATTCCCTCTTGCACCCTATGTTCCCAATTATTCATCTGGTCTTATCCCCCAAATGGTAAGCTTATTGAGCAGAGACAATTGGTCAACTCTCACCGTTTCCAGATCAAAGGATAATCCCGAATAAACAGGAGTTCATAGTTAAGTCAGGATTAAGATTAATTTACCTAGGTCATCGTTTTGAAATAGTTGGTCTTAAACAGTAAACAACGTTATAAAGTAAGAGTGACAGGTTTCATGGTCCGATCTTGCAAAAAACTCATTTGCACAGGACACCGCCACTTCTCATGTCTTAACATGCACGAATTAGGATCACTTCATATGTAGCACTTTACAACTCTTTATAACAACTACAGAGTAGGTCGCATCCAATAGTATTACCAGAATAAGGTACCCAACCTTATTCATATACTATAGATCATTTTGACTATTTACTCGAACTTGATCCACTTGTATGTCTCCACATAAATTTCAAGTACTCATATAATAGTCAAGGGACTTAGGTTTATTGGATTTCTAATATATTCAACAACAACTTTATCGAATTCTCAGAATATGTTCTAATGTTTACAAACCACGAGTTTTAGGACATAAAATCCAACAGCATTGTGATCTCTTCCTTAGGCGGCCATCAAATCCCAACAATGATGTTTAAGTTTTCTGAAATATTAGTAGTCGTTTCACCTAGTTTCATAATTTCATTGCAATTTTCTCATATTCATTTTATAGTCATTAAGCTTAAAAAATTTAAGAAAATAAACTAAAAAATAGTTCTTACTTTAATTCACTTGTGTTTCTTCTGATTATTCTTAGTATAATTTGATAATCAGAGGCGCTACAATTCTTCTAAGGAGCGATCAAATTTTACCGAAGTAAACGATGGAGAATGGAGTTTGCTTGAAAAGGGAAATTTTGATGAAGAGTATGGATGGATGGCCATCAAATTCATATGTACTCATCCATTACCATGATTTATATACTCATTCATTACCATGATTTATTCAGAAAAAATTATTCTATCTGTTATCATAGATTTATGCGTAATTTAGATTAAGATGATTTGTAGCTAATTAGAATCTTCAATTAGGCTATACTTTCTAATCGACCAAATGTATGAGTGATAAAAATAAAGATGAATAAGGTTTAAGTGCAAACATACACTATCAATGAAGTAATAATCTTAGAGTACTCCAAGTATAGAATCCCACAGGACTTTTAAATTGAGCATGACTATGGATCAATGAAACTAAGGTAACCAATAAGTTTATATTGTAATAAGTGAGAAAGTAATGTAAAAACAGTAAACAATGACAGATGAACAGGGGCAAACAATTATTCAATATTTTGGGTGCTATGGCTTAAGCGATGTGGCCACACATACCAGAGAAGTGAGTTATGCATGAACATAAATCTACTCCTATTCAGTCTTGCGCCAAGTTCCTTTAGGAGGTCTAAGCAGCTAATATCTAATGTTTCCATGGTTAGCTGGATCTTAGATTAAGTCAAGTTAAGTTTCTTTATCCTATAGTGCTCTTTATTTCTAAGGCGACGTGACAGTCTTATTTCTAGACTTGTAGTCTCATATCCCTTTGTGACATCTGTTTACACCCTAACCTTCTCAACATTAGAGTTCCACTAGACTGCTAAATTAAAATACCAATTTGACTTATCAATTTTATCTTTAAAATCAACAAAGAGAATGTGTAAAACAAAGTAGTATGAAATGCAACATAACTTAAGCCATAAGAACCCTAGAGCATCCACATTGTTGAACCCCTAGGAAGATTTAGCTCATGAAGAATGGTTATATAATGACTTTCATAAAATAAAAGAACATAGCTACAATATAGCTTGTAGCGTTCGACGGTGAAAAGAAATAAAGGAAACTACAAGAATAAATTAAAGAATAATGCTAGAAATTACAACTTTAAGATGCCTTGAGGCAAGTCCTCAAATCCTTAGCCTTTCCCTACGTCGATTATCCTTTTTCAAGGATGAACCTTCCCTCACCACATGTTTTCATGGGATGAGATGATCTAGAGTGATCATGCCTCAGAGGTGTAGGGATGAAAGCCCTAGTGCAGTAAAAAGTACACAACCAAAACTCATTATTAATTTGGGATTTCTGAAATACCTGTACCACTGAGCAATTCATAAATAATATAGAGACCAAAGGAAAAAAAAAAGTAGCCTACCGTAAAATTAGAACCTACATTAAGCATGTCTAAAAATCACAAAAAAAGGATAGATAACCTTTACCTTTGTAGAACCAAGTGAGAATCTAATTCTCCAATTGCAATTTTAGAACACCACCAAAAGAGTAACCTTTCTATCCTTTAAGAAACCTTTGGTAATTTTTGGTTTGTGAAAATCAATTGAATTGGGAAAAAGAAAGGGAGAAGGAGGATTTTCTTTGAGAGAAGTAAAAAGGCCAAAACTGTTCTGTGCAAGATTTTTTTTTCCTCTGTGATCAAAACCAATTTTTTGGTCAATCGAGATAGAGAGGGAGAGAAACGTGGAACCACTCAAGTTTTTAGAAAACTTCCCAACGTGGAAATTATCTAATTAATTAAATTTATTAAATTAATTATTAATGAATAAATTATTAATTAATCATTAATTAAATCTAATTTAACTAATGATTTCATTTAAATCATATTAAATGAAACATCTCTCACATAATCTATAATTTTAATTCAATTAAGTTAATTAAATTAAATTAAATTAAGTTCAATTCAATTAAATAATTATATAATTTTCCAATTAAATTATGTCCAAATTAAATATTAAATATTTAATTTGACTCACCGATCAGGGGTAAGATCGAGTAGATAGTTGGGGACATAGGGTGCAAGATGGAATTCACTCCTACCCGCTTTTAGAGATAGTAGAGAGGTTGTTCCCTTAAATGCTGACTCCGGGTCTTGAACAAAGGAAGAGCTTAATGAATTTTATTTTATTTTTTTGCCAAGTGGAAATTTATGAGATTTTGTGATAATCTCACAATTTTTTCTCTCAAAGACTTAACTTATTCCTCTCCTAATTAGTCACTCACCGAATCTCACCATCCCATTTTAAGGCTGAAGAATAGTCGAAAAAAATTCCTGGTGATCTACGAACCGTTTGTGAGGAGATTGGAGCTATTTTGGAGAAGATTCAAGTCTATAATGGTTGCATTTCTTCTATCCTTATTTATTTGTTTTAATTGCATGCTTATTCTTTGAAACTAACCTAATTAGAGTACTTTAGATCTGTTTTTCTTCTGCTGCCCATGTGTTCGTTCCATCACTACTTACCCTAATAACGAGAAGGAGTGAATTCCATCTTTTGTAGTTGAGTTCCTAACTCCCCACGTAGACGAATCCCCAAAATGGTAGACATATTGAATCGATGAATCTGGCCACTCTCACCATGCAGATCAAAAGATCGCCCTCATAAGCAGGAATTCACAACTCACTTAAGATTAAGGTCAAGTCACCTATGATCATCCTAGTGAAATGTAAGTCTCTTCAAGTAACGGTGTTATAAAAAGAGACTAATCATTTTGTGGTTTGGTCTTATACAAACTCTTTGTATAGGATACTTTCGCTCACACGTCTCCATATGAATGCTCGAGATCAGATCATTTGTAACATTTTACAGAAAATTACAAAGTGGGTTGTTCCGTAGTGTCACCAAGATAAGGCGCCCAAGCTCATCCATGTACTACAGACCATTTAGGTTATTACTTAAACATAATTCACATGTATGTCACCACATACATGTTTAAGCTACATAAAATAACCTAGGATCTTAGTTTATTGGATTGAGTTACTCCACATATAAAATAACATTTATTTTATTAATAACAATTTGTTTGTACATGTTTACAACTACAAGAATAAAGAGAGTTAGGACATCAATCCCAACAACTTATGTTTAGATACTTTTCTGGAAGATTATATATGTCTTAACATGTTATTTTTAATGAGTTCTACCCTTCCATTTTAAAATTCTTCAGCTATCTCATCATCCATTCCTCCTAGCTTTGAACCCAACACCGTGGCCTCTCCATGCCTTGCTCACCATAACCACTCTACACCTTCTATTCCTATTCATTCTCCCTCTTATGCTGAAAAACTACTCGTGCCCCATTCTTCCAATTCTAGTACCTTACCTCTCATTTCTTCTTTATCATCCACTTCTACTACTCCTTCTCCTAGCCCTTCCTCTACTTCCACTCAATCTCTAGCTCCTTCTTCATCTCCTCAACCTCCACCATATCCTTCATCAACCAATGTTCATCCTATGGTAACCCATTTCAAGACTGGGATTTTTAAACCAACAGTTTGGCATATTTACTTTTTCTTACCTTCTAGCCTCTTTACTGAACCAACCACATTTCCCTCTGCTGTTAAAATTGTTGAATGGAGAGAGGCAATGGAGCATAAGTATCAAGCTTTGTAAAAAACGGTACTTGGGAGCTTGTTCACATTCTTCTTTTTTCAAAGTTATTAGTTGTAAAGGGGTTTACAAGCTAAAATTAAAACCAAACGGTGAAATTGAGATGTATAAAGCTAGACTTGTAGCTCGTGATTATGATCAAACTTATGGAATGGACTATTTTAAGACTTTTACTCCATTTGTGAAGCCTACCACTATTCGTCTTGTTTTTAGCCTTGTTGTTCAGTTTGATTGGAATGTTAGACAACTTGATGTTCATTGATTCATGTCATAAAATGCATGAATTTGAGCATTTATTTGGGCACTTTTAGTATGAGAAATGGATTTGTGCATGAGTTTTCCTCAAATTTTAGTTATATTTTATTAAACTGAGTTTATTGGAAGGTAATTATGCTTAAGCATTGTTATTTACTGATTTAGAGCTAATCTATTGAATTTTAGTAGGTTTTCATGTTGTATATGCAAAATTTACAGCTAATGCGCCTGCATCAGTGAGCTCTTAAGTTCCAAAAATCGAAACAGTGAAAGGTAATTCCAACTTTCATGGTTAAATCAGTTATTTAGCTCCGATTTTTCCTAAAAGTCGTTCAAAACTTAAAATCTAGCCTTCCTAACCACTTTTATGCCTATAAAAGGGTTGGAAACCCTTCCCCTCGAAGAACATAACTCTCAGTAGTTGGCCCCCATCTTCTTCTTCATCGATTCTTTTATTTTTACAACTCTTTGGGTTTCTTCTCAATATTTACGGTTAGTAGCCTTAAGAACGGAAGTTCCACTAAGGCATAGCGACTCTAGGATATCTCTTCCTATGGAAGCGTGTGTTGAGGAACGATTTCACCTTGGAAAAGGAGAAATAATCTAGGGAAAGACTTGAAGTTCTGTGAACCTTCCCAAGTTTTTTAGAGTTGTTATTTTTCTATCTTTATTTTCCATTTAGTTCTTATAATTATCTTATTTTTCCATCTTTGCATCAATTGAACTATATTGTAGTAATGTTTATTGATTTAATAAAAATGTTTATTTTGTCATTTATCATGAGCTAAATTCCTCAAGGGTTTCAACAATGTAGATGCCTTAAGGTCTTTATGGCTTAAGTGATATTGCACTTTACACCAACTTGATTCTTGCATTCTATTTGTTGAAATTAGAGTTAATATTGGTGAATTAAATTGGTCACTTAATTTAACAATCCAGTGGAGTTTTAGTGCTGAGAAGACTAGATTGTAAACAGATCTCACAAAGGGATATGGGACCAAGAGCCTAGGAATAGGAGGGTCACGTAACCTTAGGAATAAGGAATACCATAGGGTAAAGAAACTGAACTTAAATTAATCTAGGGTTCAACTACCCATGGGAACATTCGGCAGTAACTATTTAGAACTCATAAAGGAACTAGACACCAGATCGAATAGGTGTAGATTTCTGCCCATGCATATTTCACTGTCCTAGTGTGATGCAACCACATCACTTCTAACATAGAAGCTGAAAAGTTAAAGCATTGTTAGCTCTATTTGATTACCATTGCTTGCTTTTTTTTTAACTTCAATTGCTACACATTCACATCGCACTTCATTAGGGTCACCTTCAGTTGCATTAGATGGATATATAAAGATGGATATGTATTAAAATTAATTTAATATTTGATATTAAATTAATTAAGTTTTATTTAATAATTAATTTATGAAATCAATTAAATTTTTCATTTTTTTAAAATCAAAATAGACTTTATAAAATCAAATTTTTATTTTTAGATAAAATTGAAAATTGGAAAACAAAACACACTTAAATGGAAAAATGGGTTTTTCCATTATCTATATTTGAAGTAGCTCACACATGAAGCAACATATTTGCCTTGTCTTCTCCAAGCATGAGTTGCAACTCATGCAGCTCTTCTCTTTGCATGTTGATCTGCAATATAATAAGAAGATTGGAGTGAAACTCGGGCATGCAATCTATAGAACTTTGAGAGAAAATTCGATTTGAAGAAGGGTTCTTCAACAAAGGTTGCTGCAGTGAGCTTTTCTTCTTTATCCCTTGATTCAAGCTTGTTTTGAGTCCCACAATTCAATCTAGAGCACCAAGAGAATAGTGGGGAAGATCTTGAGGTGGTCTACAATAAGATATGAAGAAGATTGCAGCTAGAGAAGGGGCTTTGAAGAAGTTCTACAAGAGGTATGTCTTGAAACCCATTTTTCTACAAAAGCATGTTTTGTATTTTGCCAAAATTAGTGAATTTGAATGCTTAGATGATCCTTGTGCTTCCGCTGATCAATCCTACAATTGATATCAGAGCATCAAATAAGCATTCAATTCGGTTTAATTTTAGTTTGATGGGTGTTTTATATGAGAAATATGAAACTGATGCACTGATATGGTTTTCTGAGCTTTGGCTGTTTAATTCTCTTTAATTTCTCATTTAATTTTGTAATTGGCTCTTGCTTGATGAGCTTTAATGTGTTCCCCAGAGTCTGCAATTTATTTGGAGTCATTAGAGTAGAAATTAAGTTGTAAATCGAAAAAACAAGCGAAGAGGCCGAATTTCAGTTCCAGAAAAATCAGCCTTTATTCTTGTCATCGTTGAGGTTCTAGTTGCTAAACGATCGTCTAGCTTTAGACACTACATGATGTGAAGAAAAGCTAGAAGATCATATAGCAATGGGCACTGGTGGTTGTGATGTTGAACGCTAGACGATCGTGTACCTGCGGGAGCTAAACGATGCGTTCATTTTGCTATACGATAGCATTACGCGATCGTTTAGCTTTGGTGTGGAAATTAACGATACGTTGAAATTACTATACGATGGTACTATACGATCGTTTAGCAACGATGCGCGCTAAACTATGTGATGAAGTGCTACGCGATAGTGTTGAGTGATCGTTTAGATGTGAAGCTAAGCGATGCGTTAAAGTTTCTATGCGATGGAACTAAACAAATCGCTTACCTACGATGCTGAACGACGCGATGATGTTTTATACGATGGAGCTAAGAGATCGTTTAGCTACACGGCATATACTGAACGATGACATGCAGTGCTAGACGATGGTGTTAAGTGATCGTTTGGTTATATACGATATAACTAAGCAATAGTTATGAATAGCTATACGATAGCCCTGAGCGATCACTTACTACGATAGTTCATCTTTGATCGAGAGCTAAACGATGCGTTGAGTTACTATGCTATAGCACTACGCGATCGTTTACCTCTATGCGGTATCTAAGCGATGCATTGAGTTACTATGCGATAGCACTACGCGATCGCATACATTTGCCTCGCTTAGAGTTACCATGCGATAGCACTACGCGATCGCATACATTTGTGGCAACTGGGCGATGCGTTGAATGCTATGCGATGGCATTAGACGATCGTTTACCTTTTCGCACGTTAAACGATCAAGCATTTACTAAACGATTTGGAAAAATGCTAGACGATGGTCGTCATTACTAAACGATGAAATTTAGCGAGATGTTAAACATGTGCAAGGGATGCCGGTTCGACCAATTCTCTTGTGGTCTTGTCCGGTTCAGCTTCGAATGGTTCTTGGCTGGTCCTGTTCAGACTTAGCTGGTCCGGTTTAGACGATTCAGATCCGATTCAAGCTACTTGAGTTCGTTTTGGAGCGGTTCAAACGGTCCGAGAGCGGTCTAGAAGCTGTTTTGTAATAGTTAGGCTTTTGTTTACTTTTTTTTTTGCCAAAACTAGAACTATATCAATCTGTGTTTAATTATTTATGCATTTGATGTATGTTATAATTAAGTAAACCTTGTATGTGCATATAGTATGTCATTTAGATTTAAAATCTTGCCATAGTAAGCATGTAACATGCATTGAAAGTATGTTATAATTGTTATAATATATAGTATACATGTTAGTGTTTCTCGTATTTAATATAAATGTTATATTAAATGTTGAATGCCTCATGTATGTTGTGGATGTATAGCATGTCTAAAGTTTTATAATTTATTATAAAATTGGGTTAGACATTTAAAATCCATAAACAACAGTTGCATGCTCACATAGATTGACCACCTATTTTAATTGTTAAAACTTATAAAACCTAGGTTACAAACTCAACCGGTATATAATCTTGTCTAAGGTTGGGGGTACTTAAGTTGACGGTTTATGGAACACCTCCTACCTAGGGATTATGGTCGAATTATTGAGCGTTACGTAACCGGTTTTATGAGCATACATGAGTGATGTGAGGTAATAAAATGGTTTATCACCTAGACATCGTAGGTTAAAATCCAATTATAAGAGTTATACTTGGATAAACCACATAGACTTAGGGTTGTTTTATTAGCCAAAAAGAACCTAAGTATAAATCTACCCAACTAGAACACTTCAGTGGCAGTTTAATAACTTCTATATGATAGAGTTATTAGAAAACTTTAGTGGGAGATTAATAACATGTATGATACGTTATTTTTAGTTCTCACGTCTCTAAGAGTTCACAATCCAGATTTAAGTGGTACTTCATGTCACCCTGGAAGTGACCTCCATTCGGAAAGTATTTTTTTAGCTTAAATCTAGATTTTGGTGAATAAGAGAAAGTTGTTCAAATATAGGTCTATTATACGATATATAGATTTCAACTGCCACATCTCCACAAAGTTTACACCGTGAGATTCATATGACGCTTCATGTCACCCTGGAAGTGGCCTCCATTCAGAAAGTGTTTTGTATGAGTCAATATCAAGGTAAACGAAGGAAGTAGTTCATGGTAAGTGGGTGAAAGATATGTGTCAATATATCCTACGGTCTCCTTCATTAGTCTGAACTGTGAGATTCCTATGTTGCGCCTGCTAGTTTGCTATAGGCGGCCCTTTGCTAGTCGTTTAGTGACGGCTATCCCCTCGGAGGGTTGTAACATAGGATTCGGAACAACACATGCTTCAATAAAATGAATAGGGTCTTATCGTTCCGTTTTGGATGTTGTCTTCTATTTTGGAGGCAAATTCATACCATTCTATAGGATCTGAAAATGGTGGGTCACACTTACAAGAATTACTAAGTTGTTAGTAAAGATCTTGGCCGAAAACGACAACCAAACGACTATAGGAAAAAGAGTTATCCGAAGACAGTAGGAATAAGAGTTATTCTAGGGATAGTGTTTAGTCAAAATTGTTTGTTTTAGTGAAGGGGTATCTGGTTACTAAAATATCGTTGCAAATATTCTGACTCACTAAAATATCGTTGCAAATAAATAATGGTTATAGGTACATTATTACTTTTTGCTAAAACTTGATTTTGGATTTAGTAACAATTTTCTAATTAGAATTTGTTTGAATTTTATCAGCATGTCGAATTCTAGTATACTCGCTTTCGATGTACATAACAGTAAAATCAAATCAACAAACAAATTACTAGTAGTTGATAATACCAAAAGAGTTTTAACAAAGGATTGTCATCTATCTCCCAACTCATCTCAAATTATGAATTGTGTAGATGAGAATGTTGAATTCGAATAACAAGATAAATTTGATTTACTTGTTATCGAAGCATGTTTAGTGGAAAACGATAAAATCTGGATAATTGATTCAGGTATCGCTAATCATGTATCTACTATCTCACAGGAAACAAGTTCCTGGAGACAGTTGACAGAAGGTGAAACAATCTTTAAGGTAGGGACTGGGGAGATTGTTTCGGCCAAAGCAGTGGGACATATGAAGGTATTTATAGGAGATAAGTACATTTATTTGAAAAATATATATTATATTCCTTCTATGAAAAGGAATCTAATATCTGTCTCCTATTTGCTAGAACAAAATTATAAAGTTTATTTCGAAAATGGTGAAGTGTTCATCAATATGGGAAATAAACAGATTTGCTCTGCAAAATTAGAAAATAACTTGTACATGTTAAAACCAACTGAGGTCAAAGCTGTTTTGAACATAGAAATATTTAAAATTGTTAGGACTCATAAGAAAAGAAAGATTTCTCCAAATGCCCATCATTGGCACTTGAGACTTGGTAACTCTTAACAAGATTGAGAGATTGGTTAAGAACGGTATTTTAAATAAGTTGGAAGACAGTTCATTACCACCATGTGAGTCCTGTCTTCAGGGTAAAATGACAAAAAAAAAATTTCTGAAAAGGGTCTTAGAGCCAAAGAACCCCCAGAGCCGATTCATTCAGACCTTTGTGGGCCTCTAAATATTAGAACAAGAGGAAGGTATGAATATTTCATTACTTTTATAGATTATTATTCAAGGTATGGGCATGTTTACCTAATACACCAAAAATCTGAAACTTTTGAAAAGTTCAAAGAGGATAAGGCTGAGGTTGAAAACCAATTAGGTAAAAAGATTAAAACGCTTCGATCAGATCGAGGTGGTGAGTATATGAACATAAAATTTCAGAACTATTTGATAGAACATAGAATTCAGTTTCAACTCATAGCCCCTGGCACACCTCAGCAGAACGGTGTGGTAAAGAGGAGAAATAGAACCTTGTTGGACATGGTTCGTTCCATGATGAGTTATGCTCAGTTACCAAATTTTTTTTTGGGACACACAGTTAGGACTGCAGTGTATATTTTGAACATGGTTTCCTTGAAAAGTGTTTCTGAAACACCTTATAAGCTCTAGAGAGGACGTAAAGGAAATTTATATCACTTCAGAATTTGGGGTTGTCCAGCACATGTGTTGGTGCAAAATCCTAAAAAGTTGGAACACCGTTCAAAAGTATGCCTATTTGTAGGCTACCCAAAAGAAACTAAAGGTGGTCTCTTTTATGATCCTCAGAAAGATAAAGTATTTATATCAAAAAATGCAACCTTCTTGGAGGAAGATTATATAAAGAACCATCAACCTCGTAGTAAGCTAGTAATAGAAGAAATGTCCAGAGAAACGACAAATGTATCAACAAGAGTTATTGATCGAGCAGGTCCTTCAATAAGAGTTGTTGATAGAGCAGGTCCGTCAACAAGAGTTGTTGATGAAACTGATACTTCACATCCTTCTCAAGAGTTGATGGAATAGCCTGACCGGTACATGGGTTTAATTGAAACTCAAATCATCATACCAGATGATGGTTTAGAGGATTCGTTGTCTTTTAATCAAGCAATGAACGATGTGGACAAAGACCAATAGATTAAAGCCATGGACCTTGAAATGGAATATATGTATTTTAATTCTGTCTGGAATCTTGTAGATCAACCGGAAGGGGTAAAACTCATCGGTTGAAACGAAAACAAGCTGGTAAGGTACAGACCTACAAAGCTAGACTTGTGGCAAAAGGGTTTACCCAAAGAGAGGGGTTAGATTTTGAAGAAACTTTCTCTCCAATTGCCATGATAAAATCTATTATAATACTCTTGTCCATAGCCATACCTTATGATTATGAAATATGGTAAATGGATGTCAAGACAGCTTTTCTGGATGGCTATCTTGAAGAGAGTATCTATATGTGTCAACCAGAAGAGTTTATACAACAGGGTCAAGAGCAAAAAGTTTGCAAGCATAATCGATCCATTTATGGATTAAAACAAGCTTTTAGATCCTAGAATATGAGATTTGGCGCTACGATCAAATCTTATGGCTTTAAACAAAATATTGACGAACCCTGTGTCTACAAGAAAACCGTCATTAGGAACGAGGTAGAATATCTAGCTGACGTTAAGAGATGGCTGGCTTCACAATTCCAAATGAAAGATTTAGGAGAAGCACAGTATGTCCTTGGAATCCAAATAGTTCAGAATCGCAAGAACAGAACATTGGCATTATCTCAAGCATCTTATATAGACAAGATGTTGTCCAGATATACAATGCAAAATTCCAAGAAAGGATCTTTACCTTTCAGGCATGGAATTCACTTGTCTAAGCAGTAGAGTCCTAAGACACCGCAAGAGGTTGAAGAGATGAATCGAATTCCATATGCATCTACAGTTGGGAGTTTGATGTATGCAATGTTGTGTACTCGTTCCAACATATGCTATGCCATAGGAATTGTCAGCAGATTCAGTCCAATCCTGGTCATGACCATTGGACTACTGTTAAAAACATTCTCAAGTATCTTCGGAGAACGAGAGATTATATGCTCGTGTATATTCCTAAGGATTTGATCCTTACTAGATACACTGATTCTAACTTTCAGGCTGATATTGATTAGAGGAAATCAATTTCGGGGCCAGTATTGACTCTGAACGGAGGAGCAGTTGTGTAGAGGAGCATCAAGCAGAATTGTATTGCGGACTCCACAATGGAAGCTGAGTATGTAGCTGCAAGCGAATCAACAAAAGAAGCAGTATGGCTCAGAAAGTTCCTAACAGAGCTGGAAGTAGTTCCTAACATGCACCTACCTATCACTCTCTATTGTGACAACAATGGAGCAGTTGTAAATTCAAAGGAACCACAATGCCATAAAAAGGGGAAAGCATATCGAACAGAAGTACCATCTCATCAGGGAGATTGTACATAGAGAATACGTCATTTTCACTTAGATTGCTTCCCAAGATAACTTAACTGATCCATTTACGAAGGCCCTCTCGGCTAAAGTGTTCGAGGGTCACCTAGGTCTACGAGTTTTGTATCACTAGGGCAAGTGGAAGAATTGATGGGTATTGTGATGCCCTAATTTATTGTATTTGTACATTTTATTCTCTCCAAATAATTGTATATATTTGCATATATTGATCCACTAGAGTTTTAGTCCAAGTGGAAGTATTGTTGGGTTTTATGTCCTAAAACTAGCAGTTTGTAAAATGATAAACATTTTCTATTATTAATATATTTGTTATTGATCTCATAAATTGTATGAAAGTCTAAATCTAATAAACTAAGACCCATGACTATTGTATGAGTACTTGAACTTTATGTGGAGACATAAGAGTGGATCGGGTTAGAGTAAATAGTCAAAATGATCTATGGTACATGAATAAGGTTGGGTACCTTATTCTGGTAACACCATTGGATGCAGCCTACTCTGTAGTTATTACGAAGAGTTGTAAAGTGCTACATACGATGTGATCCTAATTCGTACATGTTATGACATGAAGAGTGGGGATGTCCTATGCAATGAGTTTGCATAAGATCAGGACCAAGAAATAAGTCACTCTTACTTTATAACATTGTTTATTGTTTAAGATTGACTATTTCACCTAGATGACCTAGGTAACTCGATCTTAATTCTGAGCTAACTATGAACTCATGTTTATTCGGGATTTCCTTTAGATCTGCATAGTTGAGGGTTGGCTCAACAGTGCCGACTCAATAAGACTCCCATTTTAGGGGAAGACCGAATAGATAGCTGGGGACATAGGGTGCAAGATGGAGTTCACGCCTACCCGATTTAGGGATAGGAGAAAGGTTGTTCTCACAAGTACTGAATCCAGGTCTTGAATAAGTGGCCCCCCTCTCTCACTGGGCTGAGAGAGTTTGGTTTGGTGATTGGATCACAAACCAGTTGTTCATTAGAGAATCAGTAGGGACTTGAGGAATAAGACGTAATCTCGGGGGTAAACAGATATTTGACCCAGTCGTTATTACGAACAACTTGTGAAGGGTCGACTTGCTGATTATGGTTAAATCATGTGGACATAATATATCTACAGTGAGGGTAGTGCAACTATGGGCTTTAGTGGAGTGACCCATTAGTTAACAAATGGAGATTAATCTGGTCTAGTGAGTTTAGCCAATTAATCTCGGATCATTGGAGCCCATGATTTGTAGGTCTGCGAGGTCCCCCTACTAGCTTGTAACGGACTAGCTCTAGAATAGCGTGATAAGTTAATTTGAAATGTTCAAATTAGAATTAAGGGAATTAGTAATTATATGAGATATAATTATGTTTAATTTTAGAATTAAATGGAATAGGAGAATTTATATATTTAAATATGATTTAAATATATAAAGATGGATATGTTTTAAAATTAATTTAATTTTTTATATTAAATTAATTAAGTTTTATTTAATAATTAATTTATGAAATTAATTAAATTTTTTATTTTTTTTTAAAATCAAAATAGATTTTATAAAATCAATTTTTTATTTTTAGATAAAATTGAAAATTGGAAAACAAAACACACTAAAATGGAAAAATGGGTTTTTCCATTATCTATCTTTGAAGTAGCTCACACATGAAGCAACATATTTGCCCTGTCTTCTCCAAGCATGAGCTGCAACTCATGCAACTCTTCTCTTTGCATGTTGATCTACAATATAATAAGAAGATTCGAGTGAAAATCGGGCATGCAATCTACAGAATTTTGAAAGAAAATTCGGTTTGAAGAAGGGTTCTTCAACAAAGGTTGTTACAGTGACTTTTTCTCCTTTATCCCTTGATTCAAACTTGTTTTGAGTACCACAACTCAATCTAGAGCACCAAGAGAATAGTGGGTAAGATCTTGAGGTGTTCTACAACAAGATATGGAGAAGATTGCAGCTGGAGAATGGGCTTTGAAGAAGTTGTACAAGAGATATGTCTTGAAACCTATTTTTTTGCAAAAGCATACTTTATATTTTGCCAAAATTAGTGAATTTGAATGCTTAGTTGATCCTTGTGCTTCCACTACAATTGATACAATCCTACATGAAACGGTTGTGTTAACTAAGTGTTGTAGCACCTTAGATATTAGTAAGATTCCCCAAAGTTAACAGACTTAGGAAGCTTCACCATCCCATGTTCTATTGGAGGACAAAGTCTAGGCAGAGCACTATACGATCTAGAAACTAGGATTAATCTGATGTTGTATTCAGTGTTTATGCAGTTAGGCATTGGGGAAGTAAAGCTGATGATTGTAACTCTTCAATTAGCCAACAGGTCCACAACTAAGCCAGTAAGAAAGATCAAAGTTATTTTTGTAAACGCTAATAAGTTTGTGTTCCCTACAAACTTCATAATTTTAGATTGTGAAGCAGATAAAGAAGTAACGATAATTCTAGGGCGACCATTTTTAGCAATGGAAAGGATTTTAATTGATGTGGCTTAATGGCTTGCAAATAGAAGGCTCGCGACTCGATAGCTGGTTAGCTTCACAGCTGGGCTTCAAGGCAGTGGCTCAAAAAAAGTTTTTATTTACCTTTGTGCAGGATTGTCTATTTTCGGTCCTACTTATAGAGGTTCCCTCAAGTTCCGTGAAAAAATAGGAAACCTAAATAAATAAATAAATAAGATTTAATTTAAATTATTAGATTTTTTATTAAATTTCCTAATTTTATTTTATCTAATTTCAAATTAAATTAAAAAAAATCAAATTAAGGTCCTATTTGATTTGATTTTATTAGATTCTATCCTCAAATTTATCTTCAAATAAGATTTGGACATATTCCAAATTTTATTCAAAAACAAACTTAAATTGTGAATAAAATCTCAAATTAAAATTTGGTCATATTCCAAATTTTCATCAAAATCGAATTGTTCAACTTTGAGATTAAATCGGGGATAGAGTCTCAAATCAAAATTTGGGCATATTCCAAATTTTTATCTCCAAATTCAAATCGTCCAAATTTAGTCTCCTAGCCCCAAAGCTAAATTAAATTATGAATAAAGTCTCAAATCCATCCCAAATTAAAATTTGGCCATATTCCAAATTTTATCCAAAATTCAAAAGACACATATTTTTATTAGGCCTCAAATTGATTCAAATTCATCCAAATTTAGGTTATTATCTCTGCTTCCAAATCAAATTGTGGGTAAGGTCTAAAATTCCTTTCAAATTAAAATTTGGCTATATCCCAAATTTTATCAAATTTAACTTTTATCCTCCGTCCAAATCAAGTTGGAGGTAAAATCTCAAATTAATATTTGGTCATATTCCAAATGTTATCCCAAATTCTACTTAAACTTAGGTACCCAATTCGTAGTTTGGCTGGCATATCAAATGAAGTTTAAATCAAGAGCAAATAACTCGTATTTTTATTCCAACTTCATCTTTTTCGAGATTCATTCATCCATATATGTGCATAAATCCCGAAAAGAGGGCATTTTCTAAATGAGAAATTTTGGACCAATTAAAAATTGCCACATCATTCACTAAATTAATGGCGAAATTCCAAATGATTAAATTTAGGACAAATTAAATGTTGACATGTATTCCAAATTGAAGTTGAAGATATAAATTGACGAATTCCGAGGATGCCACGTGTTTTAATCACAAGCGTTGGATTGAGTGAAATTAATTTGGCCCAATTTGATATTATAATTTGGACTAAAGTCCAGTTGAGCCTAAAAATGAGCTTAATTTAGCCCAAATGCCAAAGTAGGTCCAAGTCCAACTAATTGGGCTCAAGAGCCAGGCCCATGGACAAATCAAGCTTAAGCCCACGAAACCCACCAGAAAATTCTATAAATAGAGGAGCTCTCTTCATTTATAGGGGTCAACACTTCTACATTCCAGATAACGTAGAGAGAATTCTCCCAACAATCACTCTTTGAAGACACAAGTCTCCTGAAGATACAAAGACTCTTTCAAGGCTCCGACTTCAAGAATATCACGTGCTCCGCTTCTTCAAGTCAAGCATAATCATTCAACTGAGAGAGAATCAAAGGATCAAGTATTACATATCGAACCACATCACATCGCATAAACATCAACATCAGCATCAACACCAACACAAATTCAACTCCACGAAATAAGTTTCTCAGGAAACCTCATGCGAACAGAGGGTCACATCTTTCGAAGTCTGAGATTTGAACCTAAGAAAAATGAATTTGATTAATGTTTTTAAAATATCCTTTATTAAAAGACTATTCCTATGATGGATTTTGATAAATTGTAATAATTTCTTACATTCTTGAAGTGAGGAATTTTTCCTCAGTTCTAATATAGCCTAATTGATGGAATTTATTCGCTTTTTCTATGGGATTATTATTTAAATATTGGAGTACTGAGGGATAAAATAAGACATTTGTTTTAAAACTTTTTTCTCAAATGAATTTCTTCAAAAAATAATTTTTTATTTAATATTTAAAGTTTGGCAACCGTTTTTCTTTAAACGGATGTTGTGGGATGTTAACACCTTCCACATACACAAACGACTCCCTAACTCAACTCTAGTTTTTCCAGATCATTTTTTATTTTTATTTTTATTAAAAATATTTATTTTATTTCAATGTCCAATCACATCGTAAAAAAGGTTGGTGGTGGCTCCTTTTTATTTTATTTTAAAATTAACCCTTTTCGAGGATGTTAGCTGTTCCACGTTGTCTCAGGCATGTGGTGATAGGGTGTTTTGCATCAAAGTGTGACTTTTGCTCGTAGTCAGATACTCACAGGTAACTCGTAGGGGCAAGCTGGAACAAAGGTAGGAATGACACTGAGGACGTTCCTAAGCCAAAAAAAAAGAAAGAAAAAAGAAAAGAAAGAAAGAAGGAAGAAAGAAAGAAAGAAAACTATAGAGGCTTGTAAGATGTCAGCTTTAAAGCCTAATAAAAGTGTATGTTTGAGGGAGTAGGGAAAAGTTTCTTTTGTAATCCACGTTAGTTTGGTGTTAGGTAAGGTTGAGACATGTTTTGGATCCCCTTAGGGAAATGATTGGTAGCTTAGCTAATTTGGCATGTTTGGGGTTGCTAGTAGTGTTGAGCCATGAGCAAATGGAAACTCTTGTGAGGATTCTTAGATAATTTATAGTCTGGCAAGGTATTAGATTGGAGATCCCTTCTGAAAGTTGTTTTCTTTGCACTTATCAAACCGAGCATGCATGTTTGGGTTTTAGGTTTGGGGTGTGATTCATGTCATAAAATGCATGAATTTGAGCTTTTATTTGGGCACTTTATCATGAAAAATGGATTTGTACATGAGTTTTCCTCAAATTGTAGTCATATTTTATTAAACTAAGTTTATTGAAAGGTAATTATGCTTAAACATTGTTATTTGTTGATTTGGAGCTGATTTGTTAAATTTTGGCAAGTTTTGAGGTTGTTTCTGCAAAATTTACATCTGATGCGCCTGCATTAGTGAGCCCTAAAATTCTAGAAATTGAACCAGTCAAAGGTAGTTCTGAATTTCACGATTTTAAAATTTATTTAGCTCTGATTTCGCCAGAAAGTCATTCAAATCTTAAAATTTAGGCCTTCTCCAACCACTTTTATAAAAGGGTTGGAAATCCTTTCCCTTGAGGAACACAACTCTCCATAGTCACCCCTATCTTCTTCTTCACTGATTCTGCCATTTTTACAGCAACCCCTTGGGTTTCTTCTCAATATTTCAAGTTAGTAGCCTTAAGAATTGAATTTCCTCTAAGGCATAGTGGCTCTAGGATATCTCTCCCCACAGAACTATGTGTTGAGGAACGATTTCACCTTGGAAAATGGGAAATCATCCTAAGGAAAGACTTGAAGTTTGATAACCTTCCCAAGTTATTTAAAGTTGTTACTTTTTAGCTTTATTTTCCATTTAGTTCTTGTAATTATTTTATTTTCCATCTTTCCATCAATCGAACTATATTGTAACAATGATTCTTGATTTAATAAAAATGTTTATTTTGTCATCTATCATGAGCTAAATTCCTCAAGGGGTTTAATAATGTGGATGCCCTAAGGTCTTTATGGCTTAAATGATATTGCATTTCACACTATCTTGATTCATGCATTCTATTTGTTGAAGTTAAAGTTAATAATGGTATACTAAATTGGCTACTTAAATTAACAATCTAGTAGAGCTTTAATGCTGAGAAGGCTGGAGCATAAACCAATCTCACAAAGGGATATGGGAACAAGAGTCTAAGAATAAAAGGTCACGTCACCTTAGAAATAAAAGAGACCATAGGGTAAAGAAACTAAACGTAAATTAATCTAGTCTTCAGCTATCCATGGGAACATTCGGTAGTAGCTGCTTAGACTTCTAAAGGAACTGGACACTAGACCGAATAGGTGTAGATTTCTGGTCATGCATATTTTATTGTCCTAATGTGATATGGCCGCATCACTTTTGACATAGAGTTTAAAAGGTTGAAACATTGTTAGCCCTGTTCGATTACCATTATTTACTGTTTTTACTTCAATTCCTACTTATTCACAACGGGCTTCATTTTGATTATCTTCGGTTGCATTAGAACTACAGTCTTGATCAATTAAAATTATTGCTAGTCCCATGGGTTCAATACTCAAAATATTCCAAGATTATTACTTCTTCGATAGTGTATGCTTGCACTTAGACCTTGCTTATCTGAAATAATTTACCTTTCATACATTTGGTTGATCATTCATAATGTGTTTTTAAATGGTGATCTTCATGAGGATGTCTATATGATTCAACTGCCCGATTTTATTGATGAGGATAACTCTTCTCATGTCTGTAAATTTAAAAAGGCTCTCTATGGCTTAAAGCAAAGTTCGCGTGAATACTAAGTTAAGCACTTGTCTTTTGATGTAGAATTTCTAAACTTCTAAGTCTTATTCGTCCGTGTTCATTTTTTTGGCGGCAAGCTATTTTGATTATCATTTTGGTGTATGTTGATGAAATTCTAATTATTGGTAATAATTTGAAGTTGATTGAGCAATTTATATCTTCCTTGAACTCTCTTCTTAAGCTTAAAGACCTTGGTAACTTGTCCTATTTTTTGGGCATTGAAGTTCAACGATCAGCTGGTAGTATGTTTCTTTCACAAACCAAATATTTTCGTGATTTACTAAAGCAGGCTAACATGGTTTCAGTTAAACCTTTAAATACTCCTATGGCGGCTATTGGTTTTTTTTTTTTTTTTATCTTTAAATGATAGTTCCTTGCTTCATGATCCATCATTATGTAAGAATATTGTTGGGGCTCTTCAGTATTGTACTCTCACACGACCTGATTTGGCTTTCTCTGTCAATAAAATATGTTCGCTTCTTTATGATCCCACTGTGAACATCGGACTGTTGTCAAAAGAATTTTAGGTTATTTGCAGGCTACCAACTCTTTTGGTTTGGTTTTTTCGAAGTCTAAAAATTTTTCTTTCTTGTTATACAGATGTTGATTGTGCTAAATGTCTGTCAATAGAGTATAAGTGGCTTTTGTGTTTTTCTTGGATCCAATCTTATTTCATGGTCCTCGAAAAAACAGAAGGTTGTGTCTCGTTCAATTATTGAATCTAAATATCGAGGTATATCTAATGCTACTGCCAAACTTATTTGGATTCAATCTCTACTATATGAATTATGGGAATCTCTTACATCTGTACCGTTATTACTTTGTGACAACATTAGTGCTACATATTTGGCGTCGAATCCTGTTCTTCATAATCGTTCAAAACACATTGAGATTGATCATCGCTTCATTTGTGAACATGTGGCCCCTCGTCAACTTTTTGCTCGATTCTTTCCTTCGAAAGATCAATTCGTTGATATTATGACGAAGCCTTTACCAAGCACTCAGTTATGTTGTCTTTGCAGCAAGTTGTGTATTCAATTTCAGCCAATGTTAATTGAAGAGGGATGAAAGAATGTAATTGGCTACTATTTTTCTGATTATTGTTTTGGACTAAATGTTATCTCAGATGACTATGATCTTCATGTTCACAATCATAAATTACTCAGATTTAACGGTCAAGTACAATTCAAAAGTCAGGGGAGGTAGTATGCTTGAGGCTTGAAACTCTTCTGTCGTTTACCAGATGGCAGCTCAATTGTGTAGACGAAGCTCCAAGAACTAAACGATAGTTCAATTATATAAACCATAAGATGAAGCACTAGACGATCGTGTAGATGATAGTTGACAGGAGCTAAACGATCATATAGACATTAGCTGAAGAGCTAGACAATCGTATAAATGATTGGACAAGGAGCTAAACGATTGAGTACACAATGCGATAGAAACTACACGATCGTGTAAACGATAATTTAGTAAATGCTAAACGATCATAGAGCGAGAAAGAATGAACACATGAGTTTAAGTGGTTCGGCCAAAGGCCTACGTCCAC
Source organism: Benincasa hispida (assembly GCF_027475165.1). Classification (NCBI taxonomy): domain Eukaryota; kingdom Viridiplantae; phylum Streptophyta; class Magnoliopsida; order Cucurbitales; family Cucurbitaceae; genus Benincasa; species Benincasa hispida. The sequence goes on from NC_143488.1 coordinate 2,471,586, forward strand.
TGTGCAAATCGGGAGGGTCTCTTTTATTACTTCTTCTTCAAAGTTATTACAGAACGAATGTCTTACTCTCTCTTGATTTCTCTCTTGCATTATTCTTACATTCATTTTCCTCGCAACGGTCTACGATAAAGCTCTAGTGGTTACAACACATAACAGAAAGAAGTCGACAACGGTTCAATTGCCTGCAATGATGTTTTTCTTGTCTTCGAGTCTTTCTGTAGCAATCTCCACCTTTGTAAGCATCCAGAGTACCTTTCTCTCTTTACTTTTTGAACTGACTTGAGCTAACCTTTTTCAAGTAACTCGAACCCGAGAAGGTCCAAGTATCGACCAAGCTTGTTTAATGGAACTGTTTTGGTTAGCATATCAGTTGCATTGTCTGAGGTATGAATCTTCACTACCTCGACTTCCCCTTTCTCAATCTTCTATCTGATGAAATGATATTTAATGTCAATGTGTTTGGTTCTACTGTGAAACTATTGGTTTTTAAATAGATAGATTGTGCTCTGGTTATCACAATGTAATTTGACCTTTATTTGTGTTATGCCGAAATCGTTTAGTAAACCTTTCATCCACAAACCTTCCTTCACAGCCGGAGACAGTGCTATGAACTCAGCCTCTATTGTGGAAAGGGCCACAACAGGCTGCACTCTAGCTTTCCAACTTATCAAATTATTCCCTTATAAAAAAACATAGTCTGATAGATAACGTCTTCTGTCCAAATCCCTTGCATAGTCTGCATTTACATAACCATACACTTCATCATTGGATGGCTCATTTTGTCTATATAAGACTCTTGCATCCTTAGACGAACATGATACCTCAGTATCCACTTAACTGCTTCCCAACGTCATTTACCAGGGTTTGCCATATACCTACTGACCATACTTGTTGTATAGGACAGATCTGGTCTGGTAGAAGTCATAAGGTACATTAGTGGTCCCACTACTTGGGAATAGGGAACAGCCTTCATATGGTTTAAATTCTCTTCATCTGTACTTTTTGGACTATTTGCAGCTGAAAGCTTGAAATGAGGTGCAAGACACGTGGCAACTTATTTAACACTCTCCATTTTGAACCTCTGCAATATCTTTGAACAATATTCAGACTGACTAATTTACAATCTGCCCTATTTTCTGTCTCTTTCAATCTCAATGCCTAGGATCCTTATTGACTTCTCTAGGTCTTTAAGATCAAACTCTCTCTTTAGAAGCATTTTAACTTGCCTCAATTCTTCTTTGGAACTCCAAGCCGGTAGCATGTCATCTACATAAAGAAGTAGATAGACCGGTTCCTTGAAGCTACTAGAGTTTGTGCAGACACACCAATCATATGAGCTTCTCTTGAACCCCATCTTGGAGATCACTTCATCAAACCTCTCATACCAATATCTTGGTGACTGCTTGAGGCCATAGATAGACTTATTCAGCAAACACACCAAGTCTTCTTCTCCTCTTTTCACATAACCTTGAGGTTGCCTCATGTAAATGGTCTCATTCAACAACCCATGCAGAAAGGTTGTCTTTACATCCAATTGGTCTAACTCCAAGTCCTTTTACACAACTGAGAAAAAGAGTAGCCTAATGGATGTATACTTCACCACTGGAGAAAAGACCTCAGTGTAGTCAATACCTTTTTTCTTAGTGAACCCCTTAGCAACAAGCCTTGCCTTGAACCTAGACTTTTGCACACCTGGAATCTCTTCTTTAAATTTCTAAATCCACTTACATAAGATAGGTTTGTACCCTTTAGACAAGGTACTAGTCTTAAAGTATTATTTTGGTTAAGGGACTTCATTTCATCATTCATTGTTTCAATCCACTGTCTAGCATCCGAGCTATTTGTTGCTTCTTCAAAGCCAGTAGGTTCATTGTTACTAAAAGAAATGGCAGCACTTATATTAGCAAAATCAGACTCTTGGTATCTAGCCGATGGCACAATAGTTCTTCTAGGTCTGTCTCTTGTTAATGAATAATTGTGTAAGTCTCCATGTGTCTCAACTTGTTCACTTGATACATGTTCACTGGTTTTAGCAATCTCATCACCTTCTAACTCTAAATTTTGAGAGAAAGTAGAAGCTCCATGATCATTTTAAGGCTTCACCTCAAATCTTGTGCTACTTGTCTTTGTCATTGAAGTAGTTGGTTGTTCAGACATCATAAATATCTCATTCTCTTTGAAAATCACATCTCTACTATTCACACATCTCTTTTCAACTTAATGCCATAGCCTATAACTCTTCACTCCCAGTGTAAAGCCTAAGAACATGCTTTTTACAGCCCTAAGCTTCAATTTTCCTTGGCTTTGATGCACATAGCCTACACATTCAAACACTTTCAAGTGTTCCAGATTAGGTGGCTACCCTGTCCACCTCTTTTCAGGAGTTTTCAGCTCTATGAATTGATATGGGCACCTATTAAGAGTGTATATTATGTAGGAAACATCTTCAACCCAATATTTTTCAGGCAATAAGGCATTGGACAACTGATATCTAACTCTTTCCAGTACCATTCTATTCAATCTTTTAGCTACTCCATTTTGTTGAGGTGTGTACCTCACTGTTCTATGCCTTACTATGCCATGCTCTCTACAAAACAAGTTGAACTCCTCTCCACAAAACTCTAAACCGTTATTAGTTCTCAAATGTTTAATTTGTTTAGAGGTATGTTTTTCAATCAAAGTCTTCCATTCTTTGAATCTACTAAACACTCCATCTTTGGATTTTAGAAACTAAACCCAACTCTTCCTAGTAATCATCTACAAAGAAAAGCACTTAGAGATGGAGAGTGAGTTGGCCCCCACAAGTCTGAATGCACATATTCTAGGATTTCTTTTGAAGTGTGTTGTCCTTTAGGGAATTCTTGCCTTGTTGCTTTGCCTAATATGCAGTGTTCAAAAAAATTTTAAGCTGTTACCAACACCCCTTGGAGGAATCCCCTGTTTAGAGAGCACTTGCAGCCCTCTCACACTGATGTGAGAAAGCCTTTTGTGCCATAACTCATCTTCTGTAGGTTCTTTATCAGTTGCCATTAAGGCCGAGTGAGCCATTTGCACATCTTTGATGACATACAATCCACTCACCTTGGTTGCCACCAAAACTACTTTAGAGTCTTTAATTATTTCAAAGGTGCCTCCCATACCTCTATACTCACAACCAATAGGAACATGCCTCACGTTCCTAATCAATTTCACTGAACGATCCTACATTTTCAAGGACACAAACCCTATTCCAATAGCTCTGCAGGTGTTATTGTTTCCCATGTAGATCAGCCCACCATCCCACATCCTGTAGGTACAAAATCATCCCTTAAATGGTGTCATATGGACTGAACAACTAGAATCTAACACCCAATCTTGAGTCTCCATAGTATTCTGGTCTCCACCTTCTTCAATAGCAGCCAATGTATCTGAATAGACAAGGGAATTCTCCCCTACAGCAGCCTCGATCAATTTTCCACCCTTGTTTTGTTGGGTCATTTTCCTTTTCAAGGCATAGCAGTCTTTTTTCATGTGTCCCATTTTGTGACAAAAATGGCACTTAATCTTGGACTTATCACCTCCATTCTATTTCCCCTTCCAGTTGTTCTTATTTTTCCCCTTTGAAAACAAACCTTCACCTCCTTATTGATCCTTCTTACTCATTTGTAACTCAAGTTTTCTGACTCTTACTGCTTATATGATTGCTTCTGTTGTTATTCTTTCTTTACCGTACTTCATGGTTGTCTTGACATCTTTGAAAGATTCTGGTAGAGAATTTAGTAATATGAACGCCTCATTCTCTTCCCCAATATTGTCTCTTATTGATCTGAATTCAGAAGACGGTCTCTTAAACTTATTCAGATTATCTGTGAGGGACTTTGCAGCATCCATCTTGTAAGTGAAGAATCTTTCCCTCAAGAAAGCTTTGTTGGGCAGGTCTTTGTTGAGATATATCTCATTCAGTTTGTTCCAGAGGGCATAGGCAGTAGACTGGTCCACAATCTACCTCAAAACACTGGCTGTGACATTCAAGATAATGGTTCCATACGCGTTTACCTCAATTGTCTCTTTCTCTACCTTAGTGAATGTTTCAGGGTACTTTGCAGGGTTCGTAATGGCTAGTAGAGCCTTCTGCTATCCCAAGACTGTTTTAATTTTCGCTTTCCATAGTTCAAAGTCTATCTTACCATCGAACTTCTCAATTCCATATCTAGTAGTTGCCATTCTTGATCTTCAAGATTGACTAATCTGATTCGAAGTATGCAAGAATTCAAATCTTGGATATGTCTTAAACTGTTCAATGAGCTCTGATACCACTTGTTGTCTGATAACTGGCAGAAATACCAGTTATTATAAGCCTTTTATTTCGAATTATGAGAGCTAACAAGTAGAAAATGCGGTGATAATACTTAGAATTTATGAAAATTTGAGTTTTGCATCGATCAGTACCTAAATCCTCACTAACCCCAATATTATGCGTTATTCCGTGTGAAAGTGTCTATTTTTGTAGCTATCGCAGGAATCAAAAGCATGCGCTGGAAATGAGCAATCGCAAAATCAAAAGCATGCACTGAAGCTAAGCGACCGCAAAGACAATCGCATTCAGTGAAAGCTGAGCTATTGCATATCGATCAAATGCGTTCATCACTTGGAGATTGCGGTGATCAACTAAATACGTTCATCGCATGGAGATTGCGATGATCAACCAAATGCGTCCATCGCATGGAGATCGCAGCGATCAACCAAATGCGTCCATCGCATGGAGATTGCGGTGATCAATCGAATGCGTTCATCACTTGGAGATTGCGGCCACGGAGTGATAACCATAAATAGAAGGGCGATTGCAAGATGGGTGGAATGCATTGATACTTCAATTGAATCAAGCTCGAACGCATACTTTGGAAGTATCAATAAAATAAGATGATGTGACATTGGCCATACCGCGACAAAGACAGCAATGAGACATAACACAATCATGATTGCTGTCGACGTTTAAACTCTATAAATAGCCCCTTGGACCTTCATTTCAAATCATCTGAATTTCTGCCTTATGGCAGAGGTTTGCAATCACAGAAGAGAGCATGAGCGAGATTTGAATGATGTGGCACCACACACCTTCTCATGGCCCGAAAGGTTTCCACACATAGTAGGACTATGTTGTATTGTTCATTAGAGGGATCAGTGGTACTTAAGAAGTTAGATGTAATTATAGGGGCAAAACGATAAATTGGCCCAATTGTACTTACGAGCATCTGTGAAGGGTTATCGTACTGTTGATTGGTTATATCCAATGGACACAAAAATATGTCTGTGGTAAGGAGAGTTCAGCTGTCAATCTTCAGTGGAATTCTTGGCAGTTAACGGATAGTGGATCTCGTGGCTAAAGAGTTTAGTCAGTTATTCACATACCATTGGAGCTTCGAGCCATAGGTCCATAAGGTCCCCTTAGTAGCTCAATGGGTTCAAGTTGAGAATTTTTGGGTCAGATTGAAATGTTCAAATTGACAAGAGGGAGTTCGATTATATATGATATAATTGAACTTGTTAATTATATATGATATGATTGACTTTATGTATAAGATACATTAATTGGAGAAAATTGGATATAAATATGATTTATATCTTGTGGAGGAGAAAACACTACGGTTTATATATGATATTAAACTATAGGTTAATGAATATAATATGATTATATTTATTATTTTAATTTGACAATTATGGGATAATTGTGCATGCCGTTTTCTCCGTAATCGTGCGTTAGTGGGAAGTACCAATAAATTTTTGTAACTGAAGAATAAAATGAAAATCATTTTCATTTTGCAAAAGATCACGGTAATTTGCTCACGAAGTGTATGCTGCCTATCACTTAGTAAATGGAGAGACTATACAATGGCTCGAACTTACTACCCGATCGCTTACACATGCGCGCCATCTTCTAAATGATCGCCTACGTTTCTCTAAACGATAGTCTAGCGCCAAGCATTTACTAAACGATTGTATAGACGATCGCTGCTTTTTTCCTACACGACCATGTACTTCATCTATACGATAGACTCAACCTTCTCCCACTTACTTGATCGTTGTATACGATCTTCATATCCTCCTCCCCTTTACCAAATCCCAACAGAGCCCACTCTTTGGATTCTTACACCAAGAATACTAAGGGTTCCAAGTGGTAGTATCGTCCCCATCTTTATGTTGTTCGTGTGGAGACCGTTCATGAATAAACGATTGGGTGTTGGTGAACGATAGCTTGACGTTCCAGCGAGAGTGAGAGCACCCATTCCTTGGAGAAAGTAAGATTTGTTATGAAGAAAAGTTCTTCGACTGGCAAGTTTTTCTTGTTCTCTTGTTATTTAGTTGTAAAGCATACCGGTAATTTTTAGTATGAGGCATATCTGTTTGTTTGAATATAAATGTGGTAATTCTGGCACAATGTCTTTGGAAAGATCCACTTCCACTCAGAGGTACTCTTGTATAAGAGTTCCTTCAGTATGCTTGTGACTTGAAACTCTTCTGTCGTTTACCGGATAGCAGCTCAATCGTGTAGACGAAGCTCCAAGAACTAAACAATAGTTAAATTATGTAAACGATGGGATGAAGCACTAGACGATCATGTAGACGATAGTTGACTGGAGCTAAATGATCTTATAGACGATAGCTAAAGAGCTAGGCTATCGTATAGACGATTGGACACGGAGCTAAATGATCGAGTACACGATGCGATAGGAACTACACGATCGTATAAACGATACTTTAGTAAATGCTAAACGATCGTAGAGTTAGAAAGAATGAGCACAGGAGTTTAAGTGGTTCGGCCAAAGGCCTATGTCCACTGTGCAAATCGAGAGGGTCTCTTTTATTAATTCTTCTTCAAAGTTATTACATAACGAATGTCTTGCTCTCTCTTGACTTCTCTCTTGCATTATTCTCACATTCGTTTTCCTTTATATATACAGGTACAACGGTCAATGATGAAGCTCTGGTAGTTACAACACATAACAGAAAGAAGTCGACAACGGTTCAACTGCCTGCAACGATGTTTTTCTTGTCTTTGAGTCTTTCTATAACGCTAAATATCTATATTTTCTATTTTTTAATTAGTATTTGGCCTCTTTTATGGCTCACGTGGTGTGTATCTCTTCTATATATGTTGTACTTTGTTCTTCCTATCGAATCAGAGAAGATGATTGGATTTTATCCAAATATTGAATATCACTGATATTCTGTGAGGTATTTATTTATTCTTGACAATTTAGCATAAATGATCCTAGAGTTAATCTATTCAGTATAGATTTAAAAATAATTATACTAATAGAAATCACTTATTAATCTGTTCCATTTGGCAGCAGCTTAAGAACAATGCATAAATATGATCAAATAATTTGAGAAGGTCCAAAGCATCCTACCACTTGTCAAATTATCATTTTGATAACAAAAATGACCGTTTTATACTGATATAAAAATGCATTGAAATTGAAAAGAGACTCGAATCCCTTAGTAAATTCACCCCTACTTGAATCACACAAAATACTTTGCATTAAAATTCTTTATATTCATTTGTTTCTTCTTCTTCTTCTTTTTTAAGGAATTATTTATACTCCTTTACCTCAAATAGATATCAACAAAATCTTTAGAAAGTTAAAAATTAACTACCAAAAAAAGGACCACAAGTATTATTAATAAACTATGTACATATAGTTCTTCTTTTCACTTCACTAAAATATTTCATAAATAAGAATGGTTGTATAGTAAGAAAACATATCTAAATATGAGTATATCATACTGGATGCAATTAAGACATGCATCTCTACTCAATTTAAAAGATCATAGTCCAATCCTCACCCTAAATGTGTGATGTAATATCCCATATATATATAACAAAAATAACTAAAAAGAAAAAATTGTTTAGCATTTTGTAATACATACACAAATTGGACACACATAAATAAAGTTGATCCTTTGTCATATGATTTTCTCTCTTAATGTGACTTTGAAAAGACTAATGATGATAATATAGGAGTATATAGTACAGACACACAATATCACACACACATGTGATTTTACAACTTTAGAAAGAAATTAAATATGATCTTTTGTGGGATGACCTAACTCAATGAAAAGAAAGCTCATTTCAAGTGAACAGCTGCATCCTCTCTTACCTCAACAAATGTTGACAATTTTTAAAAGAATATATATATATATATATATATATATATATGAATAAATAAAATAAAATAAGGAAATTAAGTAGGTCCTTCCACTACTTTTGGTGCATCATTCATATAATTCAACTTAAAACAAGAAGCAACTGTCTTTTTCAATGTGTGTTTTAATCCTATGGTAAGGAATTTGTAACCAAAATACCATTTATATTATTATTGCATCCAATGCTTTTGTCACAATCATCAAATAATTTTTTTTTCGATAAAGATTTGACATTGATATATGTATGTAAGTTATATTTCTTCTCGAAATTTCATATAATAATAATCTCAAAGATTATCATTAACATATATGATTATAATTATACTAGTAGTGTTAATTTTATAACTTAATTGAGAATAACGAGAGTTTATTGACTTTCATGAAATTTTTGTTATCGATATTTTCATATGTTTGGAATTTTTTTTTTAAAAAAAAAATATCTACCAAAATCAACATAAACCTCTCTAATTATGATTTTGATTTAATAAAAAAAAATAAATATTCCTACGACTATTTTCAAATATAGAAAAATGAGTCAATTTATTTATAAATATAACAAAATGTCATTGTCTATCATTGATAAACAGTAAGACATAGACAGACGTCTATCATTGTCAGATGCTAATAGATGTTGATTTGTGTCTATCATTGTCTATCACTGATAGACTATTTTATTATATTTGAAAATATTCTCAGCAGTTTTATCATTTGAGTTAATTAAACCTATTATTGACATTGATTAAAATGTAAAGTAATGTAAAACATTGATTTGATTTGAGAAAATAAAAAGGGCTTCCACCTTAAATAAAATAGTAGACATAATTTTGTCGGTTCTATATAGGCTAAAGTCTTAAAAATATATGGTGAAGCATATATTATGGAAAAAAGATATGAAGATGAACCAAAGTGATATGGCCAATGGTACCAATCATATCTTGCAAGAGATAATATATAGCTGCCAAAGTAGGCTTATAATTATTTGTGGAATGACCTAATTAATTGAAAAGAAATATATTTATCCCAATGGGGACAAGCATGTATGATGCTTGTTTCCTCCAACTAGGGGAGGAATAGAAAGGTCTATGTCTACCATAAGAAAAGCTTTTCATCATTCATTATTGTACTTCATTTTTCATTCTTCCTATTTTTTTTTTATGTATTTTATTTTTAAATTACAAGTTTAGTCTTTAAGTTCGGTTTGGTAATCATTTTATTTTTTGTTTTTGTTTTTGAAAACTAAGTCTATAGACACTACTCCCACCTCCAAATTTCTTCCTTTGTTATCTACTTTTCACCAATAGTTTGAAAAAACTAAACTAAATTTTGAGAACTAAAAAATATAGCTTTCAAAAAGTGGTCTTTGTTTTTGGAATTTGGCTAAGAGTTCAACCTTTAAAAAATATGTAGATTATTTTAAGAAATGTGGATGAAATAGACTTAATTTTCAAAAAAAAAAAAAAAAAAAAAAGACCAAATGGTTATCAAACCGAGCATAAATTTTTAGGTTTGTGTTTATTTACTTCTTAAATCTTTCATTTTATATATAATAGTTCTATGACATATTTGCAAATTTAAAAAAAAAAAAATTAGAAAATCGGTCAATAACTTATTAAACAGAAATCAATCGAAAATTCAGAAATCTTGTACAGACATATAAAATGCAAAGTTTAAAAATTTATGGAACTTTTTAGAGTTTAAAGACTGATACAAAGTTAAAAGTTCACAAGTTTATTAGACGTTTTTAAGAAAATTCACATAAATTAAATAAATACAAACCTAGAAGTTTAAAACGTACAAAAGCAAATATTTTGTTTAAAATTTTGAACCTAGCTAAAGCATTATTTGTTACGTGCAAGGCATGGTTGGACCTTCTTTTGACCATTAAAAGTTTGATATATAATAAAATATGGTGACTCAAATTCATTATAGGAATTTGATTTTAAAATGTTCATGTGATGCAATTTGAAAGAGATCTTTTATAGGGTCAATTGCAGGGTCAATTGCTAGTGGTCTAGCTAGCTATTTAAGGATCATCATAGGGAAAACTCTCCTACCTTGTAATTGATTCCTTAAACAAAAAATTTTAATCTTATTTTGTATTTTATGAAAAGGAATCAATATAAGGAAAACCAGCAGAAGAAACCATATTTAAATATTATTTTTATTTTTATATTTTTAATTTATGTACTTTTAAAATATTTATTTTTTATTCTTATAATTTTAGAAAAAAGATCAGTCGTCTGATTCCTATTTACAAAAGTATAACATAAGTTTTATCACAATAGAAATCTTTAGCTTTATTACTATTTTATGGCTACATTTTAAGAAATATATATAGCAAGTGATTGTATCATGCTAAAATTTTGATTAAAAGAGATGAGATAAAGATGTGAAGGAACCATAATGACCACTTTTTATAAATATAGGGATTTAGTGGATGTTGTGAAAAAGTTTATACATTAAAAAGAACAAAAATTAAAAATATATGGTCGAAAATAAACATTTTAAAAATACAGGAACCAAAATAAATTGGAGTCGAAACTATAAAGACTTAAATTGTATTTAAACTAAGAAAATCATGTCAATTAGAAGAGTTGAATTATCTATGAAAAAATATTACAAAAAAGCCACTAGTAGAGGTGAAGAATGCATATCAAGTTTTTCAATCATAGAGAACAAAGAAATTAAAACATTGGCCAACATTTTTAGACTTAAGTTTATCTCATTTTGAAAGTCTCATCGTTAAATTTTAACGTTCAATCTAAAATATTCAATGGTATACAACGATTTTAGACCTACTAGCGTACCTTCACTTTTGTCACAATCAATTTGAGTTTTTCTCACTTTAATGTAACACCGATAAATTCAAGAATTAATATTAAAAAACTTAACATTAGGCTAGGTATCGAGTACCTACAAGCTAACTCAAGCCCTCAACTTTAGTCACATTGAACTTAAAAAATGGTAAAAAAAAGAAAAAAAAATTGGATAATATATTAATCCAGTATTCAACATCATAATTTTCTCTATTTCATCACTTTTTCTTGTTCCATGATCCATCTCTCATTCAAATAATGGGTTGAAAAAGGTTATTTTCTAATTGGGTTTTTGGGACAACCTTTCACACAAGTGATAAGTGAGATAGAAGATGGAAAACAGCATCTTTTGTTTCATATCTCCTTTTAACTTCTCTTTTTTGTCTTCTTTTTTCACAATGATCAATCAAAAACCAATTGAAATTTAGCAAGTGTTTATGCTTCAAATATTGAACAGCAAACAATATATATATGTCAATTCATTTTTTTCTAATAATGTAAAATTCTTACTATTCGTGATGATTCTATTAAGTTCGGTCAGGACATTGACATTTTTTCTTTACTTTTCTTTTCTTTAATTTATTTTTTCCTTTTGAATCGAAAAGAACTTAATGGAATCTGACTCGTATAAGCAAACATATGCAATGATAGGTAAATAAGAAGGAAGAGAAAAGCAAAGTAATAATTAACCCAAAATAAGCATTTAAAAAAGAAAGGAAAATAAACCTTTTAAAATTTAAAAATGTGTTTGACATTAAACTTTGTATAAACATTATTTATATAAACACATATATGATTATTCATTTACTTGATCATCAAATAGATGGTATTATGAACAAGTCTTTAAATCCACTTTTCAATTGAATTGAATTTTATTTTAGATTGATTAATGAAAAATTAACATAGATAGAGATAGGGGATGTTCATTCAAATCTAATAATCCGAAGAATCTGATCATGAGTTGGATTGAATTAGATATACTCTCAGTTTGAGTTTAGTTACTTTGTTAAAGAACATATCAACTCGATTGAATTCTTGAATTTAAAGTATATATATACTTTTTTTTATAGCGTCATCTTCACACAACGACACATGTGTCTCTCACACAGTCTAAGTCCCTTTTCTTCGCAACAACAACGTCCCCTTCGTTAAGACAACAATATTATCGTTCCTAATTGGTATCGTAGTGCCTCCTTCGTTTAGGTTCCTCTCTGCAAGGTCGATCAGGTTGAAAAATTGTCAAATCTAAATATTTAGATTGATCCAAAAAAATCCTTTAATTTGAGTTAACTCAACTTGTGTACACCACCTGAATATGAGCCAATAATGAAAAGGAGGAAGATATTATAAATATTATAGAAAATAGATGCCCATTAGATGGCATGCTTAGTGTCCATTGATCATGTGTCATGCTCCCACTTTTCCAAAGTGTTGTTCATGTGTCTTGTAAATACTCATTAATTAAGGTCTATATAATCCACTTCCTATTTGTCAAATTATCTATAAATAGTGACATTTTATGAGTTTTGAAAAACACACATTAAGCAAATTCTAAAAAGTTTGGAGAAAGTAGAGAAATCCATAATTTGTTATTTTATTTACTTTTGTTATTTATTTATTCCATATTTATATATATGTTTAATTATTTTAATATTTATTTATTTTATATATTTATATTATATTTATTTATTTTAATATTATATTTTATTGACATCAGTGTTTCCGTTGTGCTCCTCAAATTCACAACACGTTATCAGCACGAGCTTTTGTCGTTTTTTCTGTTAAAGATAGGTCCTAAAGGTATACCGGTTTTTTTCTTTTCGTTATAATTAATAAATTTAATATTATTTTGCATATTTAATATTTATTAAATTTCTGACATAAATACAATATTTTATGATAGTGTTGCAATGATAAATCTCACAAAATTAGAATTTTTCGCTCTTGATATTAACGGAAATAATTATTTTTCACGGGTGTTTGATGCCGAAATCCACCTGCATACTATAAATCTTGGAGAGACTATTAAAGAAGAATATACAACATCCAGGCAGGACAAAGCAAAAGCTATGATTTCTTTTCGTCATCATATCCACGAGTGATTGAAAATGGAGTATCTTACAACAAAAGATCCTCGTATCTTGTGGAAAAATATAAAAGAGAGATATGATCATCAAAAAAACAGTTATTCCTTCTAAAGCTCATTATGAGTGGATGCACTTGAGGCTACAGGATTTCAAATCAGTAAGTGATTACAACTCCGCATTATTTAAAATCAGTTCAAAATTGTTATTATGAGAGAAAATTATTGATGTTGATATGTTAGAGAAGACATTTTCTACATTTCATGTCTCGAATATGCTTCTATAATAGCAATATCGAGAGAAAGTTTTTAAACAATATTTTGAATTAATTTAATATCTTCTCGTGACCGAACAAAATAACGAGTTATTGATGAAAAATCATGAATCTCGACTAACCAAAACGAAACCATTCCATGAAGTGAATGTTGTGAATTTTAATAATAATCATGGTTGAGGTTGTGACCGTGGCAGAGGAAGAAATAATTATTACTTTCGCAGTGGTCATTTTAATCATTCAAATTTCAAAAGAACCACAGAAAATGATGATCACAGAGGAAAAGTCCCACAAGATAAGAGTTCAAAAAGTGTTGAAAATAGATGTTTCCGATGTAGAATGACTGGGCATTAGGGTCACGTACCTCTCATACGTCAAAACACTTAGTTGATCTATATCAAGTGCCCCTAAAGGAAAAAGTGAAAAACGTGGAAGCAAATTTTGCATACCAGGATAGTGACATATTTTACCCATTCCATATGACAAATTTGGATGTGACAGACTTCTTTGAATCTCCAGAAGAGAAAATCAACCGAATTGATGGAACATCAAGTATTTCATTTGACTTTGAAAATATCTAGATTTAATTTTTTTTTTTTTTTCTCTTAGTAGATCTTAACTTTTGTATATTCCAAATGTTGTTTTTCTTATTGTAATTATTTTTCTTAATGAAGGAACCTAGATAATTTTTATATGTTAGATGACTAAAAATGAGTAAAGAATATCCATGTCTAGCAGACAATGCAACTACACATACAATACTTAAAAGTAGAAAATATTTTCCAAACTGACAATGCTGGAAGCAAATGTAAATTCGATATCAGGTTCTGCAAACCTAATTGAAGGCTTTGGAAAAGAAAATATTATTTTTTCTAGAGGAATAAAATTTACAATTGACAATGCATTGTTCTCTAGTCAATCAAAGAGAAATCTATTTAGTTTTAAAGATATAAGTTACAATAGTTATCATATTAAGTCTGATAGTAAGAATAATATGGAATATCTATATATCATATCTACTATCTCAAATGAAAAACGACGTATACTGGAAGAGTTGTCTACTTTATCTTCTGGATTATATTATACTCATATACAAGTAATTGAAACATATGCAACAATGAACCTGAAGTTCATGAATCCAGACATATTTACAATTTGGCATGACTGATTGGGTCATCCAGGATCTATAATGATAAAGAGAATTATTGAGAATTCAAATGCACATCCATTGAAGAGCCAGAAGATTCTTCAATCTCATACATTATCATCTGATGCTTGCTCTCAAGGAAAATTGATAATTAGACCATCACCAGCTAAAGTGAGGATTAAATCACCTGTATTTTTAGAACGAATTCATGGCGATATATGTGGACCTATTAATCCACCAAGTGGACCATTTAGTTATTTTATGGTATGAATAAACACATCCAGCAAATAGTCACATGTGTGCTTATATTATCAAGTTGAAATCTTGCATTTGCAAGATTACTTACTCAAATAATTAAGTTAAGAGCACGATTTCTTGATTATACAATTAAGACCATTCGTCTTGATATGCTGGTAAATTTACATCACAAGCTTTTGATAATTATTGTATACCAATTGGGATAATTGTTGAATATCATGTAGCTTATGTTCATATACAAAATGGTTTAGCATAATCATTCATAAAACGTTTGCAGTTAATTGTTAGACCATTGATTATGAGAGCTAAGCTTCCTACATCTGTATGAGGACATGCTATTTTGCATGCAACGTCACTTTTACGAATTAGACCAGTAGCTTGTAATAAGTACTCGACATTACAATTAGCTTACGACCATGAGCCAAATATTTCCCATCTGAGAATTTTTTTAATGTGAAGTATATGTTCCAATTGCTCCACCACTATGTATTAAGATGGATCTTCAAAGGAGGTTAGGAGTATATATTGGATATGATTCTCCATCAATTGTCAAATATCTTGAACCCCTTATGGGTGATGTATTTACTGCACGATTTGCTGCTTGTCATTTTAATGAGACAAATTTTCCAACATTAGGGGTTAGAATTAAGAAGTTGAAAAAATAAATTACATGGAATGCATCGTTATTGTCTCATATATATCCTCGTACAGATCAATATGAATTTAAAGTTCAGAAGATAATTCATTTGCAAAATATAGAATATCAGTTATCAGATGCATTTATAGATGCAACGAAAGTAACTAAATCACATATACTAGCTGCAATCGTTCCATCGAAAATTTATATCCCAACACAGCAAGTTGTCACTAATGAGTCTGGAATACGCCAGAAGTGTGATAGACGGGTTCCAAAGATAAAAATCCTCGAAAAATAAAAATAATTAATAGTCAAGAAGACTTGGTTGAGGATGTAACTACCCATAAAGAAATCATTAACATGATTAGTGAGCTTATGTAGTTATTGACAACATTTTTGCATATAATGTTGCTCTTAATATTATATTTGAAAAAAAGAATTTTGAATCAAAATCTGTTGAAGAATGTCGACATAGAAAAAACTGGCTTCAGTGGAAAGAAACAATCGAGGCAGGATTAAACTCATTTTTCAAAATGCCAGGTTCTTAGACTAATGTCCGAACATCAGAAGGTGCCAAACCTGTGAGATACAAATGGATATTTGTGAAAAAAAGAAATGAAAATAATGTGATCACAAGATATAAAGTAGGACTAGTTGCATAAGGTTTTTCACAAAGACTTGGTATTGATTATGAGGAGACATATTCTCTGGTGATAGATGCAATTACATTGAAATATTTAATTAGCCTGACTGTGTATGAAAGTCTGGACATGCATCTTATGGATGTAGTCACAGCATATTTATATGAATCTCTTGATAATGATATTTATATGAGAATCCCAAAAGGATTTAAGGTACCTGAAACATATAAATCAAATTCACGGGAATTGTATTCAATAAAGTTACAGAAATCACTACATGGGTTAAAACAATCAGGACGAATGTGGTACAATTGCCTGAGTGGATATTTGTTGAAAGAAGAATAACAAAACAATCCAATATGTCCATGTGTTTTTATAAAGAAAACACAGTCGAGATTTGTTATTATAACTGTATATGTTGACGACTTAAATATAATTAGAATTCCTTAAGAGCTTTCAAAGGCAATAAAATATCTTAAGAAAGAATTTGAGATGAAAGATCTCAGAATTGCCTTGGCTTGCAAATTGAACATTTAACAGATGAGATATTGTTCATAGTCAACTTATATAGGAAAAGTTTTGCAAATATTTTATATGGACAAAGGACATCCATTGAACATTTCAATGGAAGTTCGTTCATTAGATGTGAGGAAAAATATATTTCAACCTCAAGATGATAATGAAGAACTTTTTGGTCCTGAAGTACCATATCTTAGTGTAATTGGTGCGCTTATCTATCTTGCTAAAAATACAATATCGCATATTATATTTTCAATAAATTTATTAGCAAGATATAGTTTTTCTCCAACTAAAAGACATTGGAACGGAATTAAGCATATACTCCATTATCTCCAAAGAACGATTGGTATGAATTTGTTTTATTCAAATATATCGAATTTTGATCTAGTTGGTTATGCAGATTCTAGATATTTATTTGATTCACACAAAGTTATATCTCAAATAGGTTATCTATTCACATCTGAAGAAACTGTTATATCATGACGATCGGTGAAACAGACCATAACAGCCACTTCCTCAAATCATGCTGAAATTCTTGCAATTCACGGAGACTAGTCAAGAATGTGTATGGCTAAGATCAATAACTCAGCACATTTGTGGAACATGTGGTTTGTATTCTAGTAAAAATCTTCCAACAATATTATACGAAGACAACACAGCATACATATCCCAAATTAAAGGAAGATATATAAAAGAATATAGAACAAATCATATTTCATCAAAGTTTTTCTACATTCATGATCTTGAAGAAAATGGTGACATCACTATATAATGACAAATTTGTTCAAAGGATAATCTGGCGGACTTATTTACAAAGCTATTACCTACAACAACCTTTGAAAAATTGGTGCACAACATGGGAATGTAGCGACTTGGAGATCTTAAGTGATGTTTCCATGAGGGAGTATACAGTATTCTTTTTCAGATTATTAGATTATATGAAATATGTACTCTTTTTCCTTCACTAGGATTTTTGTTTCTTAATTGGTTTTTTTTTCTAGTAAGGTTTTAACGAGGCATATTTCATATATATATATATATATATAATGGACATCTAAAGGGAAGTATTATAAATAATATAGAAAATTGATGCACATTAGATGTTCATGCTTAATATCCATTGATCATGTGTCATGTCCCCACTTTTCCAAATTGTTGTCCATGTATCTTGTAAATACTCATTATTAGTATCCATGTAATACACCTTCTACTTGCCAAATTGTCTATAAATAGTAGCATTTGGTAGGTTTTGAAAGACACACAGGTTAAATTTCAAAAAGTTTGGAGAAAGTGGAGAAATCCATAATTTGTTATTTTTTTATTTTTATTTCATATATTTATTTTATGTTTAATTTATTTTATTATTTATTTATTTTATTACTTATTTATTCCATATATTTATATGATATTTATTTATTTTAATTTATATTTTATTGATATTTGTGTCTTCGATGTGCTCCTCAAGTTCACAACTGAAGAAAATTTTCCTCCTCTTTTAACTCTTTTTAAGTTTTAAAAAAATATTAAGATATTGAGATTTAAAAATTATTATTATTATAATTATTATTGAAAGATTTTGTGGGAGAAAAATTGGGGGATGTTGGTGCATGCATGCGTAAGAAAATCCACAAAAGAAAATGTGGGCTATACTGCGCTTTGATAAGGCAGTGTTTGGACAAGAAATACGTGCAGTTACTTTTCACCATCAAATTGTTAGGTTTTTGTTTTCTTACCAACCCACAATAACTTCCCATTATTCACTATTTTTTTAATATTCCTAATTTCAACTTTTTAAATAAAAACAAAAAAAAACTAAGGTCTCACAATGATTTAAGTCCCGTTTAGTAATCATTTCGTTTTTTATTTTTTTGAAATTAAGCCTACTTTCTTCTATTTTTTGCAATGATTTAAATTTTTATCAAGTATAACGGTTGAATTCTTAATTAAATTGCGAAAACGAAAACAAGTTTTTAAAAGATACTTTTTTAGTTTTCAAATTTTGACTTAGTTTTTTAAACCATTGATAAAAAGTAGATAACTAAAGAAGAAATTTAGATGTAGAAGTAATGTCTATAGACTTAATTTTCAAAAACAAAAACAAAAAATCAAATGATTACCAAACGAAGCCAGTTTTTGAATTTTGGTTTTTGAAAATTATGTTTGTTTCTTCTCAATTTCTTATAATAGTTCAATAATTGAATTCTTAACCATATTTCATAAATTAAAACATGTTTTTTAAAATTTACTTTTTTTTAGTTTTCAAGTTTTGACTTGGATTTTTTAAAATATTGGTAAAAAGTACATAACTAATCAAAAAAATTTAGAGGTGGAAGGTGTATTTATAGGCTTAGTTTTTAAAAACCAAAAATTTTAAATATAATAATTACTAAACTGACTTGAACTATTATTTTATTAGGTTTAAAATTTTAGCTAAGCCTCTTGGGGAATGTTTCAAAGAAATGGTTAGTGAATCCAGCTTTGTTTGATAAAAGAAGGTTTAAGTACTATTTTGATCTATGATACTTTCGACTCTACTTCGATTTGGCTTTACTACTTTTTAAATGTTAGTTTTGGGTCTGTCACTTTTTAAACAAAAAAGAATCAAAATAGACATTTTAAAAGTTTAAATATCAAATTGAACCAAAGTCAAAAGTACAACCACCAAATTGAACATTGTAAAAGTATAATGACCAAACTAAAAAAAAAAAAAAAAAAAAAAAAAAAAAAAAAAAAAAAACAGAGAACAAAATAGTATCTAAATCAAAAAACTACTAAAAATACAGAAACCAAAATAGTCTTTAAACTAAAAACTCTATATCCACTACTACAAACTGGGCTTTAATGTCGGGTTAAAATTGACATTAAAGGCAACCAACATCGAAGATCGTGTTATAAAAGGTCTTTAATGTCGGTAGTAGACCAAAATTTCAATGCCAATATTCTTCAATGTCGGTTTTCAACCGACATTATACACCATCTTCAATATCAATTGAAAACCGACATTCATCATCTTCGGTGTTAGTTGTTTTACCAATTTTTTCAATAATTGTCCGATATTCTTTTAATGCCTCATTTTTTTTAAAAAAATGTCCAATCCATTTTTAATGTCGATCAAAGAGTTAAAAACCGACATCAACAAAAAATACATATATATTTTCTGTTTAAGCACATGCAAATCAATAATATTTTTTAAAACAATAATATTTCTCTTACCTCTACATATACAAAATAAGATCTTAATTGCTTTTATATATTATGATTTCAACAAACACAAAAATTAACTTACTTATTGGAAGAAAGAAATAAAACTAGATAACAAAGGAAATAAAACACGTCCACAGATGCTCACAAAAAAGTAGTTATTAGAAAATACATTATGCTCATTGTTGGTGAAGAAGAAGAATAAGGATCTTCATGTATAAGTTATAGGTGTGCATCAATTACTAAAAAAGAGAAGGCGTTTCATACCTAAAAATCGAGGACGACCGGATCTGAAAAACCCACAATCAGATCTGGCGAATGCATACCGAATTAGAAGACGCACAATAGATCCGGATATGTAGGAGCCATAAATGGAGGCCAAACCACAGCATACACGTGAACGGCCACAGCGAACGAGAGACCTACACATCAAACAAAGGTCGGATTTGCACACGCGATGAACGGAGGTCAAACCACAAAATGAACCTACACCCACAATTGTCGAGCGACGACTGAAGGTCGGATCGATGAGGAACAGAGGTTAGATCCACAACAGACTGACACGATCAATGACAAACAAAGGTCGGACTGACGAACAGAAGGCGGATCTGCACATGGAGCCGGATTGACGAGCACAATCAATGAATGGAGGTCGGATCTACACTCAGAGTCGGATTGACGAACACAATCGATTAACGGAGGGTGAATCTCCACAACGAACGGACCTGCACCCACGATCGACGATCGATGGACCACGACAAACTTTTCACCCACAATCAACGGACGAATAGTAAGGATTTGGAAGGTGATGAAGTTGAATGCAACAAGAGGGGTGTAGGAGAGAAGTGAGAAAGAAGAGAGAAGAAAATTATTAGAGAATTAAATGAAAGAGAGGGGATACTATACCAAAAAAATAAATGGGTATCTTTAATGTTAGTTTAAAACCGACAATAAAGATCCGCTTTTTTTTAAACTGACATCATACATATGTTTTTAGTTTTTTCAACCAATATAAAATGCCAAATTTCTTTTAGGGATCCAAAGATTTTCCTTTTGAGTTATGCTAAATAACTGGAAATACCTGTACTTTTGAAAATATCGTAAAATTAAAAAAAAAAAAAAACACAAAATAAAGTTTTTATGAATTTTGTTTTAACAGTTACACAATATATGGAGAGGAGGATTTGAACATTTGACTTCTTCATCTATATATTATATCTTTACTACTTGAATTAGGTTGAGGTTGAAAGATTTTTATCAGAACTATTTTTTTATAGTTGTATATAAATTTTGATGGTCTTGGAAATATTTTTAAAATGTAGATTCTAGAAGATAAATAAAATATGGTATGGAGAAGCTTACCTTAGCGAAAAAGATAAAATAAAATCATTGTGAAGTTGCTTTCTTATTTAAATTTAGTAACTTTGTATAGCAAGAAAAAGAAATGTTTCTTTAAAATTTAATGTTCCCTTTCATTTTCTATTAAGTTCTAGAATACTATTATAGTTTTTTATAAAGTTATTTCTAGATTTTCTTTTCAATTAAAACAAAGTGATGGTGTCAGCTGTGGGGCAGAATTATTAATTAATTAAGCTTAAAAACAAAATCTCAAGGACAATCTCAAGAACAAAACCAATAAAATACAAATAACAATTGGGTGTGAAAAGTCATTGCGCTTTAAATGAAAAAGGAAATAATAAATAAGAAAATGATTTTTACTATAAATATTATGATAATAGATGTTCGTTAGATGTTCACGTTTAGTATTCGTTGACCATATGTCATGCCCTCATCTTATAAAGTGTTGTCCATGTATCTCAACATTTTACATTATTAGTATCCATGTAATCTACCTCCTACTTGCCAAATTACCTATAAATAGTGTCATGGCCTTATTTTCCAAAGTGTTGTCAATGTGTCTCAACATTACACATTATTAGTGTTTATGCAATCTACCTCCAAATTATCAAATTGCCTATAAATAGTGAAATTTGGTGGGTTATGGAATACACACATTGGGCAAAATACAAAAAGATTTGAGAAAATGGAGAAATCCATCCTTTTTATTTTATTTACTTTTGTTATTTATTTATTTCATATATTTATATATTATATTGTATTGATTTTAATATTATATTTTATTAGTATCCATGTTCCCGTTGTGCTCCTCAAGTTCACGACATGTTATTAGCACGAGCTTCATTCATTTTTCCGCTGAAGGTAGGTCCTAAAGGTATGTCGGTTTCTCTCTTCGTTATAATTAATAAATTAAATGTTGTTTTACGTATTTGATATATATTAAATTTCTAATATAAATATAATATTTAGTAATAGTGTTACTATGAATAATATTAAAAAAATAGGATTTGTAGCATTTGATATTACTGGTAATAATTATTTGTCATTAGTGCTTGATGCCAAAATACACTTAGATTCCATAAAAATGTGATCATCAGAAAACAATTTTTCTTCCTAAAGCTCGTCGTAAATGGATACACTTGAGGTTCCAAAATTTTAAGTCAATGTGTTAGAGAAAATATTTTTCTACATTTCGGATATGCTCCTACAGTAGCAATATCAAGAGAAAGGTTTTAAACAGCATTCTGAACTAATTTCATGTATTCTCATGACCGAACAAAATAACGAGTTATTGATAAAAAAATCATGAATCTCGACCAACTAAAATAACACCATTCCCTGAAGTAAATGTTGTGAATGTTAATAATTGTGGTCGCGGTCGAGGTCATGACCGTGGTAGAGGAAGAAATAATAATTATTTTCATGGTGGTCGTTCTAAATTTCAAAGAACCACAAAAAATGATGATTACAAAAGAAAAACTCCACAAGATAAGAGTTCAAAAAGTATTGAAAATAAATGTTTCCGATGTGGAATGATTGGGCAGTGGTCACGTACCTGTCGTACGTCAAAACATTTAGTTGATCTCTATTAAGCTTTTCTAAAGGAAAAGGGAAAAAATGTGGAAGCAAATTTTCTATATCGGGATAATGAGATATTTTACCCATCTTGTTCGCACGAGATTTCAATAGAAATTTATTTCGTGGAACTTGAATTTTGTATTTGTATTAATTTTGTAGAAAGTGAGTACAATCTCTAATGCACAGTATTTTGATGCTTTCAAAATAAACTATAAACTTTAAGCTAGTTGCTCTTCTCGGGTGATCGGCCTTTGGGCTTGTTGATCTTCTCAGGTGATCAGCCTTTGGGCTTGATGATCTTCTTGGATGATCGACCTTTAGGCTTGTTGATCTTTTTGGAGGATCAGTCTTTGGACTTGTTGATTTTCTTGGATGATCGACCTTTGGGCTTGTTGATTCTCTTAGGTGATCGGCCTTTGGGCTTATTAATCTTCTTGGGTGATCGGCCTTTGGGCTTGATGATCTTCTTGGATGATCGGTCTTTAGGCTTGATGATCTTCTTGAATGATCGACCTTTAGGCTTGTTGATCTTCTTGGAGGATCAGTCTTTGGACTTGTTGATTTTCTTGGATGATCGACCTTTGGGCTTGTTGATCTTCTTGGAGGATTAGTGTTCGCATGAGGCTTCCGGAGAAACTTGTTTCGTGGAGTTGAACTTAAGTTGGTGTTGATGTTGAAGTTGATTTGATGCGATGTGGTTTGATCTCTAGTACTTGATCCTCTGATTTTCTCATAGTTGAATGCGTACGCTTAATTTGAGGAAGCGAAATGTGTGATGATCATGGAGTTGAAGTCTTGGAAGAATACTTGTATCTCCGAAGGACTTCAGTCTTTAAGGGTCTTCTATCTTCTAAGAATGTTGCTTTAGGAGTATTGAGAGTCTTCTGGTTGATGAATTCTCTTTGGACTCTCTAAATGTAGAATTTCTTGTATCTTCAAAGGACTTCAGAGTGTTTGTATCTTCAAAGAACTTCAATCTTCAGAATGCTTGCATCTTCAAAGGACTTCAGTCTTCAGAATGCTTATATCTTCAAAGGACTTCAGTCTTCAGGATACTTGTATCTTCGAAGGACTTCAGGAGTCTTCTGATTGTAAAGCATTCTCTATAAGCTCTCTGGAGTATAGAATTTCTTACAGAGGAGAGCTTATCAATTTATAGAGTTTACATGTGGGCTTGGGCTTGGTTGATCCATGGGTCTGGCCTTTGGGCCCAATTAGTTGGACTTGAGCTTGGTTGGTCCATGGGGTTGGCCTTTGGGCCCAATTAATCGGATTTAAGCCTGATTTGACATTTGGATCAAATTCAACCTATTTTTGGACTTAGACCTAAACAATAATATCAAATTGGGTCCAATTAATCTTATCTGATTCAACAGTCATGATAAAACCACGTGGCGTCATCGAAATTTGTCTTCAACTTCAATTCAGGACATATGTCAACTCCTAATTTAGCCCAAATTTAATTATTTGGAATTTCATCATTAATTTACTTAAATGACGTGGCAACTTGTGATTGGTCTAAAATTTCTCATTCAACAAATGCCCCCTCTCGAGATTTATGCACATACATGAGTAGATGAATCTCGAAAAATATAAAGTTGGAATCAAAATCAAAATATATTTATTCTTGAATTTGACCTCAATTGATGTGTCAGTCAAACTATGAATTTAATACATAAGTTTAACTTGAATTTGGGATAAAATTTGGAATATCGCCAAATTTACGAAAAATTTTGAGGTTTGTCCCAATTTAATTTGATTTGGATTTAAGATAAAATTTGGGATATGCCCAAATTTGAATAAAATATGATTTTTTTTCTTATCCGCTCAATAGGATACTTGAATTTGGAATATGGCCAAATTTTAATTTGGGATGAATTTTAGATCTTTTTGGTTTGAGGATAAAAGTCTGATGATTTGGATTTGGGATAAAATTTGGAATATATGCAAATTTTAATTTGACTTAATAATTTGGGATAAAAGTATGATTTGGTGATTTAGGTGGGATAAATTTTGGAATATGTCCAAATTTTAATTTGAGATTTTATCCTTAATAATTTGGCTTAAGCATAAAAGTCTCATAATTTAGATTTGAGATAAAATTTGAAATATACCCAAATTTTAATTTGAGATGTTATTTACAATTTAATCTCAATGTTGAACAATTTTGATTTTGAATAAAATTTGGAATATGATCAGATTTTAATTTATGATTTTATCCACAATTTAAATTTGACTTTGAATAAAATTTGGAATATGTCCAAATCTTAGTTGAAGATAAATTTGAAGACAAAATCTAATAAGATTAAATTAAATAAGAAATTTGTTTAATTTAATTTGAAATTAGGATAGAATCAAATTAGGAAATCTGATAAAAAAATTCTAATATTTTAAATCAAATCTTTTATTTGATTTGGATTTCCTAATTTGTTATGGAATCGAGGGAACCTCTATAAATAGGATCCCAAATCCCTCCATTATCTTCATCCCCTCCTCTTCTTCTAATCTTTCCTTTCTTTCCTTTCTCTCCTTTTCCTCTTCTTCTTTCATTCTTTTTAAGAAAATTTCGTATTTTTTTCTCTTTTTTTCTTTTTTTCTTTTTCTTTTTTCTTTACTTGCCCTTTTTTTTTTGCGTAGGTTTACTAATTTGTCCCCTTACTCTTTTGTAAGAGCTAAAGCACAACTCAAGGGAGTACAACCGTGTCTTTTGTAAGATGACCTTGGTATGGTCTATATATTGTATGCTTGTTCATGCTTCCTGATCGTCATGGGAGGGTCCTGCAAGGCTTACAACTCTCTCATGCTTTCACCCTAGGGAGGATCCCGATAAGGTCTACCTTGTAGCACTGTTTGCATATCCTGGTCGTTATGGGAGGGGCCCTACACGTCAATCTTGAACTTGAAGATGGAAACAGAGCCATGCACACCGATCTTGAACTTGAAGATGGAAGTGGGGCCATGTACGTCAATCTTGAACTTAAAGATGGAACAACTTCAATAGAGTCTCTGAACTTAAGGATGGAGAAGCATCAATGAGACCTTCACGTTTGAGTTTAACAAAGCATCGACAAATCCTCCGCATTTGAGTTTGACGAAGTATCGGCGAATCCTCTGCACTTGAGCTTTGAAGAATCGGTGAATCCTCCGCATTTGTGCTTAAAGCATCAGCGAATCCTCCGCACTCGAGTTTGACGAAGCATCGATGAATCTTCACATTGAGCTTGACTTCGCGACTTTGAGCGTGAAGATGGCATTACAAAACCTTCAGACTTGAGCATGAAGATGAAGCATTGATGAAGCCTCTAAATTTGAAGATGGAGGAGTATCGATGAAGCCTCTAAATTTGAAGATGGAGAAGTATCGATGAAGCCTCTGAACTTGAAGATTAAAGAGCATCGACAAAGCCTCTGAACTTGAAGATGGAGGAGCATCTAAGTTTGATTTTAAAGAGGAAGCGAAGCGCATTTCAAGTGTGTGCCTTTTATTTACTGTGTTGGCTTCTTACAAGGGATGAACATCTTTAATCCATTGTGTTGCCCCCAATAGGGATGAACATCTTCAATCTGGTGGAGTGTCATTCTTTAACGGGAATGATGAACATCAATCTTGTAGTGTCATACTTAGGTGGTTGTGGTACATTTTCTGATGAATTAAACTTAAATTTCTTTAAGTTTCCTTCGTACCTTTAAAGAAAGGGATCAAATCATGACGTAGTTCAAGTTTTTTTTTTTTTTTTAACTGGACTGAACTTGAAGTTTCTTTCAAGTTGCCTACATAGCCTTCTTAATGATAGGGATCAAATCATAACGTAGCTCAAAAAGAATGTTTTTTTTTTTTTTTTTTGCGTGTGCGACTGAACTTAAATTTCTCTAAGTTGCCTAGTACCCTTTATAATGACAGGGATCAAGTCGTAACTTAGCTCGTAAAAAAAAATTTTTTAGGGACGTTCACATTTTAAGCTCATGCAGGCTAAGAACATCATGCAGTTTAGGCTCTTGCGATGAGGAGCTTCTTCATTTAAACTTCATAAGCTTTTATTTCATCATGGTTTTGATCATCCTCTTCATTTGTAGGATTCATCAATATGATGAGTTTTGGCTTCACTAGCAAGGAACTTTCTGTACTTATGTCAACAGAAAATTTCCTCTTCCTGCGTGAAGGGACACGACTATGAATCTTTTCACCGTTGTTTTCTTCATGGAATGGCGTCGCCTTCAAGATTTTCGTCCTTCCTTTATGTTGATCGCTTGTTGTCTTGAGACGATCAAAAGCATATGCTGAAGGTCAATCTTTCTTTGATGTGGATATACTTAACCTTTCGAAGGCTGAAGTTCGAGTAGAAATAGTTGTTGGACATTGATCTTCTTCTTCTACTGTGGCCATACTCAATCTTTGAAAGATTGAAGATCGAGCACTTGAAGGTTTAATACGATCGAAGACAGAAGTTTTTTGCTTCATTTCTTCTGAGTCGTTGACTTCTTCGACAGTTATATGATTGTTGTCGACTTCCACTATGCCGATAGTATGACATGCAATAACTTCTGATACTTTCTCTAGATGATTATTGAGAAAGCTTATTGAAAGAAATTCTGCCGAAGTTGCCGGCCGTCGGAATTGAGGAAAGTTCTTGTCTTCTTTCTTAGTAGGCTTAGGCTTCCATGTCATCTTTTTGCCTTTCTTTTTATGAGTCTTGTTTCTTCTTCTATAGCTTTGATAGGAACGTGACTCTTTTTGGGTGGAGTTCGGTTGTCTTCTTTTTCGATGAGTCACAACTATCCACCCTTCGTTGTCCTCTCCAACGATCTCATATTTCTTTTTGGAATTTGTTGTTTGAATCTCTTGCTGGAACCAAATGACTATAGGCTCGAAGGCTCTAAACTGGATCAGGCTTTGTCTTTAAGCATGGGACACTTGAAGTTGCCGCTACTGTAGTGTGATTTGTCTGAGCTATTTCATCCAAATCTAACTCAATTTTCTTTTCATGAACCAACTTCAGAATTCGTTCCTTCAGCACGAAGCACCTTTCAACTGGGTGACTAACGACCTGATGATACTTGCAGTAGTTAGGATCATCTATTTTTCCTGCTTGTTCTGGCAGCTGAATAAGTTGCTTTTCTAGCAATTGCTCCAACATATCTACCACATCAGAGTCAGGGAATGGATAAACCTTCTCTTGTCTTTCTTTAAGAGTGACACTTCTCGCCCTCATTATGCCTTCTTTCAAATTTTGTTTGTTTTTCTTTGGAGGAAAATTTCAGTGGGGTCACATGAACGACCATAGATTCTTTTGTGGCACTATTGACGATCTTTTCAGTGCCCTTGGCATCAATTTTGTATTTTTTTTCCTTCAGGGACTAGGAAATCTTTAGTTCCCCTATTGGCAATGCTCAGCTCCATATCATGAGCGCGTGTTGCCAACTCTTCAAACGTACGAGGTTTTATCCCTTGTAGGATGTAGAGAAGCTCCCAGTGCATGCCTTGAGTGCACATTTCCACTGCAGATAATTCAGTAAGTCTTTGCAATCTAGACTTAAAGCTCTCCATCGGTTAATGTAATCGATGACTGTCTCTCCCTTCCACTGTTTGGTGTTCGCCAGCTCCATCATGTTAACAGTGCCCCTTGTACTGTAGAAGCGGTTTAAGAGCTGTTCTCAACTGTCAATCACTTCTGGCTCCAAATCAGTATACCAATCGAAAGCATTTCCTTTCAAGGTACGGACGAACTACTTGACTAGCTGGTCTTCTCTGGTTCCTGTATTTTCGTAGGTTTCAATGAAGTGTGCAACATGTTGTTTTAGATTGCTCTTTCCATCGAACTACTGGAACTTTGGAGGTTGATACCCAGCTGGCATTCTCAGGTTGTCAATTCTCTTGGTGTATAGCTTGAAGTACATAAAGGAAATTTGCAACGGTCCTCCGTATTGAGCTCTTATGGAGTTTGTGATCATATCCTAGAGTTGTTGAACTGACAAGGAGGCAACAGAGGTGGATTGTGGTGGCTGACTTTCCTGCAAGGTAGTCTTTCCTTTGTCATTGGCTTTTGTAGCTGGGGATTGACTTGATTCAGCAGTATCTCGAGCCTGTATCCGATCTCTTAAAGCAGTGATTTCATGATCTCGCTCCTCTACAACCTTCATTAGGAGATTTATCTTTATCTCTATTTCTTCCATGGTCGACTCCGTCGTTACGTCAGTCATCATGACAGATACTACATCAAAACGTGATTCTTTCTCTAATAGATTAGTAACATAAGTATAGTTTTCAAACAAGGGATTTTCTCTGATGACGATCCCGCCTTTAGGAAATTCCATCAGCTGGCCCCAGATTTCCTTCGTGATGACAGAGCATATGTAAGTGTTTCTTACGATAGTAGCTTTGGATGCAACTTTCTTTGATGCCCTTTGTAGATTTGTTGACTCGAATGACGAGAGAGAGATGAGAGGTAGAGAGGTCCCACTAGACGTGTCAATTTGTTCGCATGAGATTTCAATAGAAATTTATTTCGTGGAACTTGAACTTTGTATTTGTATTAATTTTGTAGAAAGTGAGTACAATATCTAATGCACAGTATTTTGATGCTTTCAAAATAAACTATAAACTTTAAGCTAGTTGATCTTCTTGGGTGATCAGCCTTTGGGCTTGTTGATCTTCTTGGATGATCGATCTTTGGGCTTGATGATCTTCTTGGATAATCGACCTTTAGGCTTATTGATCTTCTTAGAGGATCAGTCTTTGAACTTGTTGATTTTCTTTGATGATCAGCCTTTGGGCTTGTTGATCCTCTTGGAGGATTAGTGTTCGCACGAGGCTTCCGGAGAAACTTGTTTCGTGGAGTTGAACTTAAGTTGGTGTTGATGTTAAAGTTGATTTGATGCGATGTGGTTCGATCTCTAGTACTTGATCCTCTGATTCTCTCTCAGTTGAATGCGTACGCTTGATTTGAGGAAGCGAAGCGAGTGATGATCGTGAAGTTGAAGTCTTGGAAGAATACTTGTATCTCCAAAGGACTTCAGTCTTTAAAGGTCTTCTATCTTCTAAGAGTGCTGCTTTAGGAGTCTTGGGAGTCTTCTGCTTGTTGATGAATTCTCTTTGGTCTATCTAAATGTAGAATTGCTTGTATCTTCAAAGAACTTCAGTCTTCAGAGTGTTTGTATCTTCAAAGAACTTCAATCTTCAGAATGCTTACATCTTCAAAGGACTTCAGTCTTCAGAATGCTTGCATCTTCAAAGGACTTCAGTCTTCAGGATACTTGTATCTTCGAAGGACCTCGGTCTTCAGGTGTGGTCAGCTTCAGGAGTAAAGAATTCTCTATAAGCTCTCTGGAGTATAGAATTTCTGACCCCTCCAAATGAGGAGAGTTTATCTATTTATAGAGTTCACAGGTGGGCTTGGGATTGATTGATCTATGGGTCTGGCCTTTGGGCCCAATTAGTTGGACTTGGGCTTGGTTGGTCTATAGGGTTGGCCTTTGGGCCCAATTAATCGGATTTAGGCCTGATTTGATATTTGGGTCAAATTCAGCCTATTTTTGGACTTAGTTGGACTTTGACCTATCAAATTGGGTCCAATTAATCTTATCTGATTCAACGGTCATGATAAAATCACATGGCATCATCGAAATTTGTCTTCAACTTCAATTCAGAACATATGTCAACTTCTAATTGAGCCCAAATTTAATGATTTGGAATTTCATCATTGATTTAGTAAATGACGTGACAACTTGTGATTGGTCTAAAATTTCTTATTCAACACATCCAATATAACATATTTGGATATGGTACATTTTTTTTTTAAATCTCCTTAAGAGAAAATTGGCACAAATGATGGTATAACAAGCGTTTCTTTTGATTTTGATAATATTTAGTATTAATGTTGTCCGTTTTTTATTTTCGTGTTTATTTTTCCTTGGTTAATATTAAATCTTGTATATTCCAAGTGCTGTTTTTCTTATTTTAATTATTTTCTTTTAATGAAGAAACCTGGATCATTTTCATATGTCGGGTGACTCAAAAATGAATAAAGAAGATCTATGTCTAACAGACAGTGCAACTATACATAATTGAAACATATGTCACAATGAACCTGATAGAAAAAATGATATGGAGTGTCTTTATATCATATCTATTATCTCATATGAAAAACGTATATTGGAAGAGTTGTCTACTTTATCCTCTGAATTATATTATACTCATAATTGAAACATGTGTCATAATGAACCTGAAGTTCATGAATTCGGACATATTTACAATTTGGTATAACAGATTAAGTCATCTAGAGTCTAAAATGATCAGAAGAATTATTGAGAATTTAAATGGACACTCATTGAAGAGCCAGAAGATTCTTCCATCCAATCTAATGCATTATCATGTGATGCTTGCTCTCTAGGAAAATTGATAATTAGACCATCACCAGCTAAAGTGGAAATTGAATCTCCAACATTTTTAGAAAGAATTCATGGTGATATATATGAACCTATTCATCCACCAGTGAACCATTTAGATATGTTATGGTATTAATAGACACATCCATCAGATGGCACACGTGTGCTTATTATCAAGTCGAAATCTTGCATTTGCAAGATTACTTGCTCAAATAATTAAGTTAAGAGCACAATTTTCTGATTATACAATTAAAACCATTTGTCTTAATAATGTTGGTGAATTTACATCCCAAGCTTTTGATAATTATTGTATGTCAATTGATAAGTGTTAAACATCCTATAACTCATTTTCATACACAAAATGGTTTAGCAGAATCATTCATAAAACATTTGTAGTTAATTGCTAGATCATTGCTTATAAGAGCAAAGTTTCCTACATCTGTATGGGGACATACTATTTTGCATGCAATGTCACTTGTACGTATTAGGCCAATAACTTATCATAAGTATTCGTCATTATAATTAGCTTATGGCCATGAGCCAGATATTTCTCATTTAAGAATTTTTGGATGTGCAGTATATATCTCAATTGATCCACAATAACATACGAAGATGGGTCCTCAAAGGAGGTTAGGAATATATATTGGATATGATTTTCTATCAATTATTAAATATCTTGAACTCCTAACGGGTGATATATTTACTGCACGATTTGCTGATTGCCATTTTAATAAGACAAATTTTCCAATACTAGGGGGAGAAATTAAAAAGTTGAAAAAAGAAACTATATGGAATGCATCGTTATTGTCTCATTTAGATTCTCATACGGATCAATGTGAACCTGAAGTTCAAAAAATAATTCATTTGCAAATATAGCAAATCAGTTACCATATGCATTTATAAATGCTAAGAAAGTGACTAAGTCACATATACCAATTTCAAATGCTCCACTAAATGCAGTAAGTTGTCACTGATGAGTTTGGAACATGCCAGAAGCGTGATAGATCATTCGGTGCCGAAGATAAAAATCCTTGAAAAAGAAATAGTCAATAAATGACTCAATTAAGAATATGGATATCCTAGAAGAAATCCTAGATATGAGTATTCATAAGGATATTGAAGTAAATGAGGATAATAATAATGATTTCTCAATAAATTATGGAACCATATAAGTTGACAACATTTTTACATACAATGTTACTCACGATATTATTTATGAAAGTGAGTATGAAAAATATCGACATAGGAAGGTTTGACTTATGTGGAAAGAAACAATCCAATACAAATAAACTCATTTTTGAAATCGTGAGAACTAGTAGTCCAAACAACAGAAAATGTCAAACATGTGGAATACAAGTGGAGTATTTGTAAAACAAATTGAGTGAAGTAACAAGATATAAAGCGAGACAGATCCTACAATAATTCTTGAATAGATTTGTATTAATTATGAGAAAACATATTCTTTAATGGTCGATATACAATAACATGAGATATTCATCTTATCTGATTGTGTATGAAAAGTTTAATATACATCTTATGGGCGCAATCATACCACATTTATATGAATCTCTTAATAATTATATTTATTTATGAAAATTTCTGAAGAATTAAAGGTATCATAATCTTATAATTCAAATATTAGAGAATCATATATATATATATATATCATAAAGATTCTTATAAAATATTCTTGACAAATGTGATATAATCATCTTATTCAATATTTGTTGGTATAAGGGTACAAAAATAACCCTATTTCTCCATATCTTTTTATAAAGAAATCACAACCCGAGATTTACTATATGTTGATGATTTGAGTGAAAACTTCGGAAAAGATTTCAAAGACATTAGAATTTCTGAAGAAATAATTTGAGATGATAAATTTTGTCTTAGCTTGCAAATAAAGCATAGAGCAAATGGAATTGCATCAATTTATACGTTAAAGATCTTTTGTGGATTATGTACATCATTGAATACTTCTATGGTGATACATTCATTCGATGTGAAAATGACATATCTTCTGATCTCAGAAAGATAATAAATAATGTTAGGTCCTGAATAACCATAAATTTTTAGAAATAAGTGCACTTATATAACTTGACTAGTTTATACATTGCGCTTTGTAGTATTTTTTCAGTAATTTTGTTACATATATATGTTATTCCTCCAAAATGAGGATTTGGAGTAGAGTTAAACATATGGTACGTTTTATTTGAGAATTAGTTTACATTGATTTGTTTTATATTCTAATAAATATAATTATGATCTAGTTGGTTGTGAAGATATAGAATGGTTATCTCACCCATACAAGCTAGATCTTAAAGAGGTTACTTAGTACATAGAGAAGAATTTTTATATCATGATGATCAATGAAACAGACCATGATGACTAATTCCTCAAATCATGCTAAAATTCTTGCAATTCTCGAGCCTAGTCGAGAATGTGTATGGCTAAGATCAATGACTTAGCACATTTGTGGAACATGTGATTTGTCTTCTAGTAAAAATTTTCCAACGATATTATATGAAGACAACACAGCATACATATCCCAAATCAAAGGAGGATATATTAAGGGAGATAGAACAAAGCATATTTTACCAAAGTTTTTCTACACTCATGATCTTGAAGAAAATGGTGACATCACTATACAACAAATTTGTTCGAAGGATAACCTAGCAAACTTATTTACAAAATCATTACCAACCACAACCTTTGAGAAATTGGTGCACAATATCGGAATGCAGCGACTCAGAGATCTCAAATGATGTTTCCATGAGGGGGAGTAATATACTGTATTCCTTTTAAGAGTATTAGATTATCGAAATATGTACTCTTTTTCTTTCACTAGGATTTTTTTCCCAATGGTTTTTTTCCTAATAAAGTTTTAACGAGGCATATTTCATATATATAATAGGCATCTAAAGAGGAGTATTATAAATATTATGATAATAGATGTCCATTAGATGTTCATGCTTAGTGTCCATTAACATGTGTCATGTCCTCATTTCCCAAAGTGTTATCCATGTGTCTCAACATTACACATTATTAGTGTCCATGTAATCTACCTCTACTTGCCAAATTGCCTATAAATAGTGGCATTTAGTGGGTTTTGGAATACACACATTTGGCAAAATCCAAAAAGATTGGAGAAAGTGGAGAAATCCATCCTTTTTATTTTATTTACTTTATTTATTTATTCATTTATTTCATATATTTATATATTATATTATATTTATTTTAATATTATATTTTGTTGGTATCCGTGTTCTTATTTTGCTCCTCAAGTTCACAACAATTTTTAAGTTTTCTAATTGGCAAAAATATTTTTGATTGGATTCTATTATTAATTATTGTTGTTGTTTTAGATAATACATATATAACTATTGTCTTGTTCACTGTTTTAGCTTCCATTGAAAATTTTAAAATGTTAAAGCAAAAGTCTAATGCCCTAGATTAGGATTCGGACTCTAGATCGCCCCAGCATTCCCGTGCGTCCTCACTCACATACATCCTAGGAAATTCTCAGTAGGTCACTCAATATAGGATTACTCCAAACTCAGCATGTTTAACTTTGGAGTTCTTATGGTTGAGTCACTGAAAAGGAAAGTCCACTTTGTTTAGCCAACATCTCTAGTTTTTCCCAAACCAAAAGGTCCTGCTTATTTAGACCTAATAGTCAGACTGTTTTTTAGCCAAAAGGCTGATTTTTTCATAAAGTCGATTCATAGATCAAGAAGAATTTGGCTACTTACAGGGACAGATATGCGAAACGTCTTTTCATAATCGCCTTTTCTTTAACCCAATTATCAACCTAGCCATTCTCGCTTGTTGCTCTAAGAGGTCTCCCCACTTTATGTGGGTATATATATAGGCTTCATCAAGAATACCAAATCGATCGGCCAACTATAGGTTTCGCTCATTCTGTGAGGGAAGAAGGGTTTCGGGATACCTCAAGGCCCTTTTTCGTATATTTCATCATTAGCAACCCTCTTTTTATAGTTCATAAAAAAATTGTTTGATTTTTTTTTAATAATATACTATAAGGAAGAGGGATCAAGGAGTGCACCGGGACATCGCAACTACGTTAACACCTCTGATTAGCTTCCCTAGTGATATTGCCTTGTAACTTTCAATTTTTTTAAGTCTTTCTTACCCATACTTTCATGTCCTCGGGATCCCTCTCATTTAGATGTGATCTCAGTTCATTCATATCTTCTTATTAAACTCAGGGTATATAAAAAGTGAACTAAGTAGATTTAGAGGAATTTTATTATTATTGCTTTTAACTTTACCTCAATTTCCTTTTATTCCTTAGGCAAACCATTTAACCAATGGTAGAATAAAAAAAATTTAAATGCTAAGTTATCGTTGATAACCATTTGATTTTTTAAAATTAAGTATAAAAATACTATTTCTACGAATTAATTTTATTAAATTTTAATATTTATTTTTTAAAAATGTTAAGTTGTCATTTTGATAACCATTTAATTTT
The DNA here is from genome assembly GCF_027475165.1 of Benincasa hispida. Classification (NCBI taxonomy): domain Eukaryota; kingdom Viridiplantae; phylum Streptophyta; class Magnoliopsida; order Cucurbitales; family Cucurbitaceae; genus Benincasa; species Benincasa hispida. Next base: position 2,507,160 of record NC_143488.1, read on the forward strand.
ATATTATTAAACTTATAAACCCTACATCTACAAAAATGATTTCTTTCTTATGTTATCTACTTTTTAAGAGTACTAATTTTTAAAATTAAAGCCAACTTTTGAAAACTAAAAAAGAGAAATATAGTTTAAAAAAAAAATTATAATAAGCCAAACACGATTTTCAAAAACTAAATAGTCATCAAATAGAACGACCTAAATAACAAAATTATACCTAATAGATAAGAGTAATTGTTTTAAATTATAAATTGCTGAAAATATTTTTAAATATAGCAAAATATCATTATCTATTAGTGATAGACATAGATAGATAGATAGACACTGATAGACATTTATTAGTGACTATCACCGATAGACATTGAAATCGATAGATATCTATCAGTATATATCATTGTCCATCACCAATAGATAGTAATATTTTGCTATATTTGTAAATAAGTTGACTCATTTTCCTATCTTTAAAAGTAACAATAATTTGGCCGATAAATAATTTAGAAAGACGCACCTAAAATTTAATAAGTAAAACTTCATTGGCTTTAATTTATTATAAAATGTGTGGAAGTAATCATTGTCACCCTATTGGATTAGACCAATTAGCATGCACATTATGATCATAATATTGTTCATTGTTAGGTTTTTGTCTACTTTTTAAGACTAAATAAATATTTGTTTATAGACCAAATATATGTAAGACAAATCTCAAGTGCTTTTTGGAAAAGATGGGAAAAATCATAACATGCAGATGCAGCCACTTTAAAAGATTATTATTGTTGCACAAAAATGGCTAACATATACACAACTTGTCTTATAATAATCCTAGAATTTTATCTCATAATGTGCACATTTAAATAATATGTCAGCAATTAAATAATTTATATTGTATGATTTAATTTTGTAAATATGGTACTTTAAATATTAGCATTTTTTGTTGTTCAAAATTGTTTCAAAAGTTATATATATATCTCAAACCTTTTGAACTTTAAAAAATTTTCATATATCTAACATGTTGGAAATATGCACAAGTTAATCGTGAGAAGACATATATTTATTATTATTTCTGGGTAAATTATAATTTTAACCTTTCCAATTTAGTGAAGAATGTATTTATTTCCAAATTAAAATTTAGAAAGAAAAATTAGTTATTACAACCCTAGACTTTGAATTATATTCCTATTATTTAGTATTTTTCTTATCAAAATAATTTATGAAATTCTTATCAAAATATCTGACTTCAAAGTCAATAGTACAAATTTTATGTTAATTGACCTATATTCATGTTGGTATCCATTTGTGTAATTCTTTCTAATTTATTTTAGGGGGAAAATCAAGTTTCACTCTAATCTATCAATATATACTGAGTTAATTTTTGCAATTTCACCTTTTATTTAATTTTCACTAATTCACTAACTTATTTTAATATAAAGCAATGTACGATTGTCTATAAACTCACCAATTCTAATCATAATCAAGTTTTATTATTTCAAAAAATAATAACAATGTTAAATTTTGCAAAAATTTAAGTTTGATTAACACACAATTTAATCGTTCAATAACTTTTTCAAAACTCACAAACCTTTACAAAAATTTATCTCTAAAGTTGTTTTTCTTTGAAATTTTATCAATGTTATATATTGTACATAAATGGTTTATAATTCATGGAAAATCGATGAAAATACTTTTTTTTGTTTACAAAATTTTCAAATGAACTTAATAAGGGTATAAATTGCAACAATTTTCGAAGTTTAAGATTGCACTTATCAGAGCTTGGGGTGCGTAAACTTCAAACTTTGAGATTTTGTAGTTTAAGGTAAAAAAATTTATACAATTTGAAAAATTTAAGGCAATGGTTGTTTTTTTTTCCATCACTTTTTCAGTCATTTATTTTCAAATTCTCTTGTATAATAAGTAATAACAATTTAACGACAGAGGAAATCCATGGTAATGATTTCTTGTATTATTGTAAGTTTAAATCCTATTTTGGTCTTTGAAGTTTGAATCTTATTTTACTTTGGTCTTTAAACTTTAAAAAACATTCATTATAGTCCTGAACTTTTAAAAAGTGCTTACTTTTAGTTTCTACTATTATGATTCTTTTAACTCTTAAACATAATGGTGAGATTACTTGTATTTTTGGATGGCTAAGCTGACAAATAAGTTAGTCATACTAAAAAATTTAGGGTTTCAATTTTGAGTTAAGTGGTAAAGCAATTTTCTACGTGAGATCTCAAGTCATTTTGCGTCCAAGATTTTAGTCGTTTATTATTTTGACACATTAATTGTTGATATTTTACTTCACCTTCATCTTGCTCAACTCATGCTAAATGTAATTTCATCCTTTAAACATATTTCATCTAATATAATCTTAATAATAGGGTCCAAAATAAACATTTTTTAAAGTCTAGAGATTAAAACCGACGTTTTAAAAGTTTAGGGATAAAAATAGAATAAATGTCAAAATTGAGGGACATTTAAACCATTATTGTATTATCTTTTGTAAGAAAAGATGAGATATAACCCATTTGAACCTTTTTTAGATCCTCGAAAATAAGAAAAAAATTTTATCATAATCATGTAATCAATTGTTGAAAACATTTTAATCAAGTTTATGTAATCATAACAAATTAAGATTTGTGATGATTAAATAAATAGAATTTATAGATTTAATTTCTAAAATTAAAAACCAGAAATTGATAGGTATTATCCACTGAAGTCCAATGGACCTTATCCAAAGTAAAAAATGAAATTATATTTGTAGAATGAATGGACCTTATCCAAAGTAAAAAATGAAATTATATTTGTAGAATGAATAAAATTATTACAATATTTTTTTTTTTAACAATATTGTCTCATTTCTCTTTTTTTTTTTTCTCTCTCTCTCTCTGAATTCAATATGTAAATGGAAAATCATGAAGAAAATCAGACATGAGGATTTCCATGAGTAGCGGAATGATCGTTCCAAATTTCATTTGAAATTAAACATACAGAATTACAGTCAAGAAACGGAAACTAACCGGTCATGCACCAAACAAAATTACTGCATGCTTTAGAATAAGATCAAGGGATAAAGTATCATACCTTTGAAGACTCATGCTTCAAACTCCCTCGATCATGAACGCTCGTTCAGTCTCCGAGACAGCAACACACGAACGCTCGAACATAACGATCACAACATAGCACGATCAACAGCAACCACCACATGAACGCCGCGAACACACAACGAACGACCTCCAAAACCTTGAACTCAGATGAGTTGAGTGAGGACACCACCACAATGGCTACCTTGGTATTCTCGGTGTGAAAATCTAGAAGTATAGGCTCTGTGTGGACTTGGTTAGAGGAAGAGACCAAAGGAATGACAATCGTATAGATGATTGAGTAAGTGGGAGATGATAAGAGTCTATCGTATAGACAACTGCTCAATCGTTTAGAAAAAAGTAAGCTATCGTATAGCAAAAGCCTTGCGATCGTTTAGCTATGACCAGCTGAGTGAACTATTGTATAGTGTCACTCCACGATCGTCTAGTCTCTCTTTCAGCTATCGTTTAGTGAATCAAATTTACTTGATAGCAAACCGTGAGTTTCTTTTCGAGAATAGCTACTCTACTAAATTTAGGAAAACATTTTTCCTTTTTATCTCACGGTTACCATAAAACCACCAATAACCTCCCACTCAATTGGTTATTAGAGAAAAAAAAGATAATTATCCAATAATTAATATTATTATAAATATATATGATAACCAACTTACCATATTATATTTATAATCTATAGTTTTAATATTTCATCTCATGAAACATATAAACCATAGCTCTTTTTCTATTTTATGGTACCTAATATAAATCTCATTTACATTAATCCTCCACTTGATGTATCTCATACATTACACCGATCATATTATATATAATCGAATTTCCTCTTATCAATTTGAACATTTCAAATCAACACCAAGAATTGATTATCAGCTTGAATCTATTGAGCTACCAAGGAGACCTTATGAACCTGCAGCTTAAAGCTCCAACGGTATGTGAATAACTGACTAAACTCTTTAGCCACAGGATCCACCATCTATTAACTATCGGACACTCCACTAAAGACCGACAGTTGTACTCTTCTTACTACAGATATATTTTATGTCCATATCAACCAATTAACAGTGCAATAACCCTTCATAGATCACTCAACAGTGCAATAACCCTTCATAGATCACTCGTAAGTACAGCTGGCCAATAACCGTTATGCCCCTATAGTTACATTTAACTCCTTAAGTATCACTAATCCCTCTAATGAACATCAGTCATAGTCTACATGACTGGGTCCTCTCTTCCAAAGAGAAGTTGTGGCTGCTATGTTCAAGATCCGGAATCAGCCTTTAAGGGAATAATCTATCTACTTACCCCTGCTTCGGGAAGGAGTGTATTCCATCTTGTGTAACTGAGTTCCCAGCTCCCAAATCAGAAAAATCCTTAAAAAGGTAGGCATGTTGAGTTGGCAATCTAGCCACTCTCACTCATACTAATCAAAGGACCGCCCTCAAAGACAAAAGTTCCCAAAACACTCAGGATTAAGGTCATGTCATCTATGGTCGTTTAGGTGAGATGTAAGTCTCAAGTATCAACGACGTTATATAAAGAGACTAGTCATCTCGTGGTTAGTCATCTCGTGGTCCGGTCTTATACAAACTCTTTGTGTAGGAAACCCCTGCTCGCATGTCTCCACAAGAATGGTCAGGATCTACCATCTGTGGTAGTTCACAACACTTATAAACCTCTACAAAGCGGGTCGTGTCCATAGTGTTACCAAGATCAGGTATCCCTCCTTAATCCTTATATTACAGACCTTTTTAGGTTATCAATTAAGGCATGATCCACTTGTATATCTCATATACATGCTTAAGTTTACATACAATAACCATGGAGCTTTGTTTATTGGATATGAGTAAATGCCAAATAAAATAACTCTTATTTTATTCATAACAATGTGTACAGTTTACAAACTACGAGACTTTGAGAGAATTATGACACCAATCCAACAAATCAAATTTTAAACTTCGATCCTAATTGAGAAAATATGCATAAACCTATTGATTTATGATTAGATTCAATCTCCTGATAAATAACTAAAGAGCACTTCATGAATAACTAAAGAAAAGTATTTAGTATGAACAATAATAAATACCAAAAAATAAAATGAGCATCATTTTTTGGGTTGTTTGTTAAATCTTGACCTAAGTTTTAAAGCATAATTAATGATTTATTAACCATTTGACTTAGTTTCATTTTCATAATTTTTTATGTGGCTTAGTTTTACTTAGATTACATAGCTAGATCTCTAAGTGATTCATTAAACTTTTTAGTATTTGTCAATTGTCAAGTTGGCCCAGTTGATCTAATTTAACTTAAGATTTTATTTATTTATTTAGTAGATTTTTCGTTTCCATTCGATAATAATTTTGACTTCACTTTTTCAGAACATGAGATAATTTATTAATAATATTAATCTTATTTGAGAATTTTCCTTTTCTTTTCTAAATTATTTTTTCTTTTCTCTTCTAAATTTTTTTTTTACTGAGATTAATCGAAATATGTGTAAGCTGATCAAGACGCTCACGGATATAAAAAAAAGCTAATATGAATATGAATATTACTAATGAGATCTATAACTTAATTATGAAGTAAGAACAATTTAACGATTGATTTAAATAATTTAATAAATTTTTTTATTTACATAAATACTTGTTGATGTTAATATTTTATCATTTAATAGTAAAATTAAAATATCGATATACACATCCATAATTATAATCTCTAGTCATTTCTAACTACACATGTCACAAGTATGGTATTGTTATGCAGAAAAAAAAATAGATTTCTTAAAATCTTGTATAGTATAGTTTCTTCTCTCATTATTCTACTCTCCCACATTTATTGTGTTAATTTAGTTTATTTATTTCTTCATAAAAAGATTTTCATGAAAGTTATAAATGGTGTTATTAATTATAGAACCCATTTAAAAAAGGGAATTTTCAAAAAAAAAAAAAAAAGAAAAGAAAAAGAAAAATTATTTACACGAAATTAAAAAAAATAATAATCTTCTTTAATAGAAGTCTATTTAGTGTTTATTAGTGATAGAAATTGCTAGAAGTTTATCACTGATAGGCATTGATAGAAGTTTATCAGTGTTTACCAATAGTTTTCTTTTTTTTTTACTATTTCTGTAAATAGTTTGATATTTTTTTATTTGTTAAAATTTTTCTTAAAAAAAAAAAAAGATTGTTTCGGTTTTAATTTTGTTTAATTAATTTAAATATATTTACACAAATCTGGTCTTTTTTTTTAACTCTATTTTTCTCCTTCATGCCAATTTCCCTTTTTTTTCCCCTTATTTTTGTCATTTTCACCTAGAAATTTAGTTATAGAATATAATCGGAGTGATCTATAGATTCGTGAAAAAGCACCTTTGATAAATTTTCAAATATTATTATGTAAATTTTTATTTGAAAAGAAAACTAGCACATAGAAAAATTATCTCCACCCCTTTTTATCCCAATTAATTATATTTTCCACCCCTTTTTATCTTGAAAATTTATCTCCTCAAATTTCAATAAGTTCTTTTTTTTTTCAAATCAACTTTCAAATAATTTAGGTCCAATGAATTAGGATATTTATGAGATGAAGTTTTGTTTCAACCAACAAAAAATACTTGCATAGATAAAATGAAAAGTTATAATTAATTAACCTTAATTGGGTACTTAAAAAAAAATAAGGACTTTTTCTGATATAAAAAAATGAATCAAAATATTTATAAAAATAGCAAAATTTTACTGTTTATCTGTGATAAATTGCGATAAACTATTATCTATGTCTACTTGTGTCATGATAGATACAGATAATAGTCTATCGCGGTCTATCGTAGATAGACTGTGACATTTTACTATTATTTATAAATATTTTTAAAAGTCTTGTCATTTAAAATAATTTCCAAAAAATTAACCTAAATTATATATATAAACTTTCCTTCAATTATCTATTTTCCGTAACGTATTAATATGTGTGAAGTTTGAATGTAATTCAAACTTTTCAAGACATAATGCCTTAGTTCAACTTGCATCAATATATGCGGAGGATCAAAACGTTTGTGACGCAAATCATCCACCCGATTGGTACTTAAAAAAATATCTTAAAAATAAAATTAAAAAAGAGAGAGAGAGAGATTCAGAAACTTGCTAAAAGAATTGAAGCTGAGAAGATTCGATCGACCCATCTTGAGAATTTAAAAACATACTATAGAAAAATTTACTGCATAGATAAAATGAATACACTCTTGAAAGTTCACGTGAGCACAAAGTTATAATTAACCTAAATTTTACATATATTAACTTTTCTTTAATTATCTATCTTCCATAATGTATTAATCTGTGTCAATTTTGAGCGTAATTCAATTTTTTTTTAAGACACGCGTCATTAACCAAGAAATCAAGAGCTTAAATCTATCCTCTCTATCATTTAAAAATAAATTTAAAAAGAACACTGCATTAATTTATAGTTTCATTAATGATTCGTTAATGCTTTGATCTAGGTTGGGTTTCCTTACGTTGTTTATTAATGTTTGATACAGTTTTTGTGGTTTCTTCCATTTTAAAATGTTTTCATTAAATTCTTTGGTCCTATTATTTGACGTTAAGTTTCAATTTAACCCCCATTTTATATATATATATATATATATATATATATATATATATATATATATATATTTAACAATATGTGTGAAATGGGAGAATCAAATCTTTAATCTTAAAATTGATAATACAGTATTATGTCAGTCGATCTATGCTCATTTGAGTTTTATATATTGATCTTTAGTTTCAATCTTTATGAAGTTCAAAAATATTCCCTACCATAATTCATGAGTATGTTTTCTATTTGAATGGTAATAAACCAAAAAGGAGGAAATGAAGGAAAATCGATCTTCATTTATGTGATCAAGTGTGAAGTATAACAAACCTTTAAATGCACATGTGATGAACTAAAAATAGATATTTGTAACAACTAAAAAAAAAATCAATATAACCTGTGCATGTAACAAAAAAAAATCTCAACTGAAGAAAATTATAATTTTACAAAATAATTGGTTAAGATCTCCTAATACTCCCCCGTCAAGTTGGACCATGAATGTTGAGAATACCCAACTTGGACAATAAAGAAAAAAACAAAGGAACGGCTAAGGCCTTCGTAAAGATATCAGCCAATTGTAGTTGAAACAAAGTCAACAACTTAATAAAACCATCAACCACTTTGTCTTGAATGAAATGATAGTCAAGTTCAATGTGTTTGGTAAGCTCATGAAAACCTAGATTGGGAGCAATATACACAGCAACCTGATTGCCACAAAAACCAAGAGCGAGTGAAGGAAATGATGCCTGCAAATTCGTAAGAAGATGAGTGAGCCAAACAAATTCACAAGAAACCGATCACGATACTCTGCTTTAGCTGAAGAATGAGAAATTATTGTTTGTTTCTTCATTTTCCATGAAACTAAGGAATCACCAAGAAATACGCAGAAGTCGATAGTTGAACGGTGAGTATCAAGGGAAGAACCCCAATAGGCATTGATAAAAGCACGAGTTTGGAAGGAAGATGACAGCAGGAAAAAAAAAAAAAAAAAAAAAAAACACCTTGGCCAGGTGATCCTTTAATATAACGCAAAAGATGGTGAGTTGCTGCCAAATGATCCTTAGTGGGGCACAAAACATACTGACTAAGTTTATTCACCGCAAATTTGATATCATACATGATATAGTCAAGTAAAGCAATCGCCAATTCATCACCTATAGAGAAAGGGGTCAGTAAGCAAATCATCATAAAAAAAATGTAGTTTCACAGGAGGATCCATAGGTAAAGTAGTGGGTTTACACCCCAAATAACCAACATCTTCTAGAGTTGTAAAGCATAATGACATTAAGGAAGAAAAAGGTGTTTGACTGATTGTGCTAGCTCAAGACCAAGAAAGTATTTAAGATCTCCCAAGTCCTTATGCCTAAAATGGTCATTAAAAAGACGTTTCAAGTTTTGAATACCAAAAATATTTAGGCCCGTGATGATGATATCATCAACATACACCAATAAAGTGACAAAAGAAGAACCAATACCTCGTAAAAAGAGGGAATAATCAGAAGATGGAATAATCAGCTTTGGATTGTCGAAAACCAAAAGACAGCAAGACATGAGCAAACTTAGCAAACCACTTCTGAGAAGCCTGTTCAGACCATAAATTGATTTGTGCAAATGACAAACAATTGTTCCTCCTTAAGGGAAGCATCAATATGTGGGTGATAACCTAACGACATATCCATGTAAACCTCCTCAAATAAATCACCATGAAGAAAAACATTATTTACATCTAACTTAATTAAGGGTTAATGCTTAGAAACAGACATGGCAAAAAGAGTTTTCACAGTTACTAACTTTTCCACAGGAGAAAAAGTTTCAAGAAAATCTAACCCTTCCTGTAAATTGTATCCCTTGGCAACAAAATGGTCCTTGTATTGCTCAATGGATCCATTAGACTTGTGGTTGATCTTAAAAACCCACTTGCATCCGATAGAGTGTGCCAGTGGGAAGAGGAACAATGGACCAAGTCTTATTAGATTCCATGGCTTGTAACTCTTCTGCCATGGCCTTACACCAATGCTCATGAACAACTGCCTAATGATAACATTAGGACTCAAAATTGGCAGAAATGTTAAATAAAAAATGTCGATGGACAGCATTCAACTTGGAATAAGAAAGATAATCCTATAGAGAATACTTAGTCGAAGATGGAGGCTTAGAAGAACCCAATAACATATTACAATGGTAATTAGCCAAATAAGAAGGGGATTAACTAACCCGTCTGGAACGCTGCAACCCAATATTAGAAGAAACATTCTCGATACTAGAAATAGAAGGAGGAATCATCTCAGTAATAGGTGACTGTAATGATACAACTAAAAAAAGGAACCTTTTTAATAGTCTGATTAATAGCAAAAACAATATCAATGTCAAAAGCACACTATGAAGGAACCCCCCCCCCCCCCCCCCCCACGAAGATCTATTGTGTAAGCCAGAACTAGAAGAAGTTGGTGTCGGAATGGTGTCAAATGCCTTTGGCAAAACTAAATCAAGAAAATGATAAGCCATTTCGACATCGTGAGTTATAGAATGAAAAGGGAAGCACGTCTCATGAAAAACGTCACGGGAGACAAAGAACTTCCTTTTCTAAATATCAAATAGCCTATATCCCTTTATGTTAGGCAGATAGCCAACAAAAATAGTAACAGTGGCCCTAGGATGAAATTTTGATCAATCACCCATTAATGTGGAAGTGAAACATAAACACCCAAAAGTGCGTAATGAATGATAATCAGTCATCTTGCCATGCAATAATTCATATGAAGTTTGCCACGGAAGAACACGAGAAGAAATTCTATTAATCAAGAAAACTGCTATAAGAACACACTCTCCCCAAAATGGGAAAATGTGATTGAGAATATAATGTCATTATCACATTTAAGATATGTTGATGTTTACGCTCCACCATAGAATTTTGTTTAGGACAACCAACACATGAAAACTGATGGACAACACCTTTCTTATGAAAAAAAAAAACATAAAAAACCAACTCAGAAGGCATTATCTGAGCGAAACTTTTTAATGAGCAATCTATACTAAGTTTCGACATGAGCAAAAAACATCATATTTCTTCTATAAAAGGAAAAGCCAAGTATATCTAGTGCAATCATCCATGATAGTAAGAAAATAACGATGTCCATTAGGGAGTGTGTCATATTGGGACCCCAAATATCAACATGAATGAGGTCAAAAGGTCGAGCAAACAAGTTATTATTGGAACTAAAAGGCAAGCGTTTTTGCTTTGCTAAAGGACAAATAAGACAATGATCCAAATACAAATCCTTAAAACTGACAGCATCAAAATGCAAAATATTACTTAAATAGTTTAATGGCGTAACAAAAGGATGACCTAGGTGACTGTGCCACAAGCTAAAAGGGACTGAATGAAAAGAAACACGTGCAATGATAGGTGAATTATTATTGACAGTAGAGGCATTGATAATGTAAAGATCACGAGAAATTCTACTCTTGCCAATCGTCTTCATAGTGGACTTGTTCTAGATGAGACAAGAACCATTAAGAAAACATACTAAAATATATCTTTAACCAGCGCAGTAACATAAATCAAATTGCACTGAAAATCAGAAATAAATAGAACTTTCTATAGTAAAATAGAATTATCTAATAAAACAAATCCCATGACAGTAACATGAACTTGACTATTATTTCGCAATGTCATAGAAACACCAGAAATAGGATATAAAGTGACAAATGATGAGCGACTAAAACATATGAGTTGAACCCCCAGAGTTGAAAATCCAACAATTTGGAGATTTAAAACTCGAATGAACGATCGAGAAAGTACCTACAATGTGTAGAGGAGGAGATGTTTAACTTTCGATAGATCTTGCATTATTTGCCTTTGATGGCGCTAATTTTTCTGCAAAACATTTAATAAATGTTGATATTGAGCATAACTAAGGTTTCGAAGAGAGGTATCTTACCTCCATTGGATAACATAATTGACTTTAGAATTCTCTGGAGGTTTCAACATTACTAAAGAGGTGTTATCAAAAGAAGGATGTTGTCCAGTACGTTTGAGAATGATGCTTATATCCTAGAGGATATCCATATTGTTTGTAACATTTATCATCTATATACCCTTGGATTATGCAACTAATGGAAATGGAATGCTCCTTCGAATAGCAAGGGCAATTGGAGCACCAGGGGTTAAGATGTTTGATCGAGCATTGTTGTTCCTCTTGAGACACCAAAGCAAAGGCCTTATTAATCGATTGCAATGGCTCCCTTAAGAGAAATTGTGCTCAGATTTGTGGGAAGGAATCATTGAGTCCCATTAAAAGACTCATAACATACTCATTCTGAAAAAAGGTATCTATTTTTCTGCACGTACATCCCAGTCGATAAGTATTCAATTCATCCCAAAGTCTTTAATTTCATAAAATAAACACTCACGTATTGTTGTTCTTGGGCTAAATTGGACAATTCTCGTTGTAGTTGAAAAATTCGTGGAGCATTCTTGCATTGAAATTGCTCCTTCAAGTTTAACCAAATTGCACAGGCAAAATCAGAGAAAATAATCCCAGAAATCTCCTTTGATACAGAATTTAGAATTCAAGATATAACGACATTGTTGCTTCGAACCCAATAATTCAAAAGCTCTTCAGTTAGTTTCTCGATAGTTCCATCAATAAAACCCAACTTGTTCTTCACTGACAATGTAATTTCCATTGATCGACTCCATGAAGTATAATTATTATGGGTCAATGGATTAGATACGAGAACCAGATTGGTAGTGTCGCTATGGTGGGGAGAATATGGATTGGTACTATCGATAGTATTCTTTGTAACTGAAGAAGGGTTGGGAATGTCTGACATGATGAAATCAATTAGGAGAAGAGAGAAAACATAAATTTGGATTTACTTTCTCATTGCTAAAAAAAATCACTTAAAATACCTTTTAAACACTTAAAAAATCATTCAAAAATCTATCCTATATCATTTAGATTACTTAAAGTTTGTTTGGAATGGCGAAATAACTTTTTTAAACGATTAAAAAGTAACAGAGCTCAAATTGGAACTAAATCCAAAATATAGATGAGTAAAATTTGTTGAAAATAGGGTTATTAACCTAGGGGCATTTATGTAATTGGATAGACCCCTAGGGTTTCCTACTGTCTATTTATATAATGTGTCCTTATGTATTCAATGTATCAGATTAAAAATAATAAGAAAAGTCTATATCGTGGTTTTTCTCCCTGCATTAGGGTTTCCACGTAACTGTGTTGTTATTCTCTTCCCTACTCTTTTATTTTTAATATGGTATCAGAGCTAGGCGATGAAACCCTAGCCGTTATGGAAGATAACCAACCACAGTCATCTTCTGTTGATGGAACTTCGAATTTTGACATGAAGACTGCTATTCGAGCGGCCATAAATGAGTGTTTTCAAGCAGCCCTACCGAAGTTACTTTCTGCCATCTAACTGCAGTCGACGGAGAGCCACCGTCGGTGGGAGTCGCTGCACCAGACAGAAGCGTCAATCAATGGACAGACAAATTGCAGATGGATCCTCGATGGACAGACAGATTCGGTCGCTGCCTTCCACGCCGTCGCAGTCCTCCACGTCGTCACAGACGTCTACGTTAGTCATTTTCGCGCTGGTCTACCTTTCCGCATTAGGTCTGTTCGACCTACAAGGAGTCACATCGAACGCGACTGATTTTCCACACTAAATTTGTTCGACCAACGATGAGCCATATCAGATCTGTTTGACCTACAAGGAGTCGCACCGAACGCGACTGAGTTTTCCGCACCAAATGTGTTCGACCAACGACGAACCGGTGACCATCTCGAACAGTCTAGTCGGCTGGGTTCTTCACTAATGTCGGCGACTTCCTTCCAGCCGGCGATGTCTTTCCAACCGATAGTCGCTGCCCTGTTTTCAGCCGCTTGTGGTTCGACCCATTACCCAGACGATGCGAGACAACTGTTGGCTTATCTCCAACAACAGATTTGGCGCGAATCCACAACCGGTTCAACCAGTTTATTCAGAGAATCCGGTAAACTAGTTCCCTATTTTGCCAAATGTTTCTTATTTATCTTGTTCGATGGGAAATTCTGCAGGATTTCTTATAGGAGAAAAATTAAATGGTCGAAATTATTTCTCCTGGTCCCAATCAATCCGAATGGCCTTGGAAGGGCGTCACAAATTTGGTACTTGACGGGGGAGATTTCGAAGCCAGCACCAGGCGATCTACAAGAACGAATCTAGAAAGGAGAAGAATCGTTGTTACGCTCTGTTCTGGTGAATAGTATGGAACCTCAAATAGGCAGACCATTATTATATGCTGCAACTGCCAAGGCTATCTGAGAGGTTGCATGAGATTTGTACTCAAAGAGATAGAATGCCTCTCGACTATATACGCTTCGCAAGCAAGTCCATGAATGCAAACAAGGATCCATAGATATTACATCTTACTTTAATAAACTATCAATGTTATGGCAAGAGATGGACCTGTGTCGAGAGATTGTCTGGAACTGTGCACAAGACGGGGCTCAATACTTGAAAATTGAAGAGGCAGACCATGTTTATGTGTTCTTGGCTAGATTAAATCCTCAATTCGATGGTGTCTATAGTAGAATATTGGGTCAGCGTCCTACTCCTTCACTCAAAGAAGTCTGCTCCAAAATACGGCTGGAAGAGGATCGGTCATGCGCCATGAATAATCTCATTCCTACAACTGATGCAGCTGCCTTTATTGCAAAGTCGTTCAGTGCTGATGGCGATAAAAAACCCCCCACATGTGTGTGAACATTGTAAGAATCCCTGGCACACAAAGGACCAGTTTTGGAAATTGCACGAGAAACCTCCAAACAGCAAGCGACGACAGTCTCATGACAAATCTAATACTGGTCGTGCCCTGGTAAGTGACTCAGCAGATGAACAGACTCAGAAGCAGTCTTCGGTTGATAGTAAGAACAACTTAAGTACGGTTGGGGTGAGTGTTATTGCACAGTCAGGTAATTTTCCTTTATTTGGCCTTATTAGTATAAATGGTAAAAAATCATGGATTATGGACTTAGAAACCACAGATCATCTTACAAGTTCTTCAGAATTGTTTATGTCGTATAACCCAAGTTCTGGAAATGAATGTATTCGCATTGCAGATGGGTTTTTTGCCCCTATTGCAGAGAGAGACCATATCTCTCCATTTGACAGTTTAATTCTGCGTGATACTTTACATGTGCCTAAAATCTCTTATAATTTGTTGTTTGTTAGTAAAATTACAAGGGATTTGAAGTGTAAGGCAATTTTCTCACTTGATTCTATTTTATTTCAGGATATGAAATCGAGGATGACGATTGGCGCTGCCCGGCATGATAGAGGACTTTACTTCCTTTCTGAAGAAGCTTCCTCTAGAGATGATCATCAAACTGGGTTTATGTCGTTAAATTTTTTTGTTTCTGAAAATAACTTTATGTTGTGGCATTTTCGTTTAGGACATCTGAATTTTCAATATATGAAGTATTTGTTTCCGCATTTATTCCGCAATGTTAATATTTCCTCTTTAAATTGTGATGTGTCTATTCGTGCCAAGCAAAGTCGTGTTTCTTTCCATAGTGATGTATGGGTCCCTCACCAGTTACCACTTCCACCGGAAAATAGTGGTTTGTCACATTTATAGACGGTCACACTCGCTTTGCCTGGGTCTTCCTCCTCACTGACAAATCTGAGGTGTCATCTATTTTCCAACAATTTTATACAACTGTCGAAACTCAGTTTAAAACAAAAATTGGAATTTTACAAAGTGATAATGGGCAGGAATTCTTCAATGCCTCCTTCAAGGATTTTCTTGTCTCTAAGGGTATTGTCCACCAAAGCTCGTGTGCTTACACTTCACAACAAAATGGAGTAGCTAAGCAGAAAAATCGTCAACTGGTTGAAGTAGCCCGATCTCTTATGTTATCTGCCACTCTTCCGTCATACCTGTGGGGGGATGCGGTTCTTACTGCTACCCATCTCATTAATCGGATGCCCTCTCGTATTCTTAATCTTTATACTCCTTTAAAGCTATTTAAAGAGTCTTTCCCAACCACTCGATTAATCTTCGATGTTCCTCTTCGGGTTTTTGGTTGTGTTGCCTTTGTTCACTCCCATGGTCTAAATCGCACAAAATTTATTCATCGTGCTCAGAAGTGTGTCTCTGTTGAATATCCACTTCATCGACGTGGATATAAGTGTTATCACCCGTCATCTCGTAAGTACTATGTCTCCATGGATGTCACCTTCCTCGAGGATCAGCCGTTTTTTCCTGTTAGTCATCTTCGGGGGAGAACATGAATGAAGAGACTAACTGGTCATCTTATGCTATTCCCTAGAGTCAGCTACTATTCATATCTCATCTAGACCTAATTTTGAGCATGACAGTCTGGTCCTTCCTACCAACCAAGTTCCTTGGAAAACTTACTATAGGAAGAATCTTAGGAAAGAAGCAGTGTCACCTGTCGAGCCAGAACCGTCGGTTCCAGTGCATGAGTCAAACCTGCCATCAAATCCAGGTACGTACATTCCTGAAATTAATGATGTTGATGTATGTATGGAGATTTATGAATGCAAGCAAGATAAGGGAGAAGGAAGTAGTAATACTGAAAGAATAGCAGAATGGGAGACAACAGAGAATGAAATGATTCGTGCTAATGATAATGTGGAGGATACTACTGAAATCTCTGATACACAAATAGTTGATCGTGGTGAGGAGCCTGGAAAGTTGAAGGAACGTGATGCCTCGCTTGATCTTCCTATTGATCTAAGGAAAGACACTCGTTCATGTACTAAATACCCTATGCATTGTTACATGACGTATAGTAATCTGGCAACCGAGTTCAAAGCATTCACTACTAGTTTGGACATTGAGATGGTTCCAAATGACATAAGTGTTGCAATGAAAAAACTATAATGGTGGTATGCTGTTATGGAAGAAATGAGAGCTCTCGAGAAGAATGGAACTTGGGAACAGGTGGCTCTGCCTAAAGGACACAAGACAGTTTGATGCAAATGGGTGTTTACTATAAAATACAAGTAGATGGGACGATTGATAGGTACAAGGCTAGACTCGTTGCAAGAGGCTTTACTCAGACCTATGGAGTAGATTACTCTGAAACTTTTTCTCCTAAATGGCCAAACTTAACACTATCCGAGTGCTCTTGTCAGTTGTTGTAAATAAAGATCGGTCCCTACACCAACTTGATGTTAAAAATGCTTTTTTGAATGGAGAACTTGAAGAGGAAGTCTATATGAGTCCTTCTAGGTTCGAGAGTCAATTCAAAAACAAAGTGTGTAAATTGAGAAAGTCGTTATACGGATTAAAACAGTCTCCAAGAGCTTGGTTTGACAGATTCACAACTTTTGTGAAAGCATAGGGGTATGTTCAGGGGTATTATGATTACACTCTCTTTATAAAAAGATCGGCATCAAGGAAGATAGTTGTTCTTATTGTTTACATTGATGACATTGTTTTATCTGGGGATGATGATGCAGAGATCATAAGGCTACAAAGATGGCCGAAGAATTTGAAATTAAAGACCTCGGGAAGCTAAGATACTTTCTGGGAATGGAAGTGGCTCGATCAAGAGAAGGTATATCAGTCTCTCAACGAAAATACACTCTAGACTTACTAAAGGAAACAGGCATGACTGGGTGTAAGCCTGTTGACACATCAGTAGAGTACAATGTGAAGCTCAGTGATAAGAATGATAGAATTCTTGTTAATAAAGAAAGGTATCAACGGTTAGTCGGGAAGTTGATCTACTTGTCTCACACAAAGCCAGATATTTCGCATGCAATAGGTATTGTCAGTCAGTTTATACAAGCTCCATGTGAGGATCATATGACAGTAGTTGAATGTATCCTCCGGTACCTAAAAGGAACTCCTGGCAATGGTCTAATGTTCAGAAAGATCGATAAACGATCTGTTGAAGCCTACACTGATTCTGACTGGGCAGGTTCTGTTGTTGACAAAAAAATCAACGTCTGAGTACTGTACGTTTGTCTGGGGTAATCTAGTCACTTGGATAAGTAAGAAACAAGGAGTTGTAGCTAGAAGTAGTGCTAAGGCTGAGTATAGGGCCATGAGTCTGAGGATTTGTGAAGAAATTTGGTTGAAGAAATTTGGTTGAAGAAAGTGTTATCAGATCTCTAGCAAGATAATGAGCTTCCGATGAAATTGTTTTGTGGCAATAAAGTTACCATCAGTATTGCAAATAACCCGGTTCAACATGACAAAACTAAACATGTAGAGATTGACAGACATTTCATTAAGGAAAGGTTGGACAATGGAAACATATGCATCCCTTATATTCTTTCACAACAAGTTGCAGATGTACTTACAAAGGGGTTACTGAGACAGAGTTTTGATTATTGTATAAGCAAGTTGGGCCTTGTCGATATCTATGCTCTAACTTGAGGGGGAGTGCTGAAAATAGATTATTAACCTAGGGGCATTTATGTAATTGTATAGACCCCTAGGGTTTCCTACTATCTGTTTATACAGTGTCCCTATGTATTCAGTGTATTAGATTAAAAATAATTAAAAAAGTATATATCGTGGTTTTTCTCCCTGCACTAGGGTTTTCACGTAACTGTATTGTTATTATCTTCCCTACTCTTTTATTTTTAACAAAATTAAAACTTTTAAAATTGTAAGGACTGAGTTAAAATTAGTATAAACTATAGGACTAAAATTGGTAATTTCTAACTTTCTTTTTCCCAAGATTCCGTGTGTGTCTCTCTTTATGGTTCAATAAAGCTTAGAGTTTTCATCAACTTGTCAACTTGTCAACTTCTTTATTTTCTTTCCCTTGTCAAAGTTTATTATTACAATTGAATATCTATATATAAATGAATAAGAGATTACATAAATACATTTTTTTTTTAAAATCCACCATATTTTATGGGTTTTTTTATACGACCCTACGTGAAATAAAGAGATTTAAATTTTGATTTTTGTTTATAAAATCATATATTCATTGATTAAATAATTGTTTTTAAAAAATGAATCAATTTCTCTACTAAGTTCTAGCTAGAAAACATTTGGCTCAACTTAGATTAGATTCCTTTAATTAAGATTAAATATATATACATGTTTAAATCTCTAATGTATGAGTTTTTTTTTTTTTTCCAATTTAGTTCATTTTTATTTTTTAAGAAAAAAGACTTCAATTTAATCTCTTAGAGTTAAGATAATTTGATTTCTTACTTTTTATTTTTGGAGGAATTTAATCCCATATTTTTTTCTAATGTTTAAAAAATGACTAATGACATGATACTCTATACATTTCATTCGATTCACTAAATATATTATGTCACACGAGTTTTATCATCATCATTATATATTCTTAATAAAATTTGTTACAGATAATATGAGCATAATTTAGTAATAATTGATATGTTCTCCTTCGTTTGAGGTTAGAAGTTCAAATTCTCATACCTTACGTTATAAATATTTTTTTTCATTCTACCTACTATCTCGAGATATATTGAAATTCAATTTTCTTTTTTATTTTTATAAGTTTTGACAGTGTGTAGGATAGGAAATCCAAACTTTTGACTTATTAGTCCACAATAATTTTTTGTGTCAGTTTAGCTATGTTTATTATGCATTAAATTTAAGTCATTTAAGCTTTTTAAAAATAGAAAAGAAAAATGAAGATAAAAATATGGTTTTGCATTTAGGGCTCTCATTATATCTTGGAATTAGGCATGCATCTACTCAACATGCTACATTTTAATAAAAATAAATAAATAAAATTATGGTGCACATTTCAAGATCACTTTATGTATATATATTTGCAAAAATGTAATGGAAATTTCTTTTAAAATAATGTAAAAAGTTTATAAAATTATTAATGGATTTGCATAGCTGGTATTGGAGAAATGGCCTTTTAGACTTCTTAATAGTGAACCCAACTTTTTTCCTTGTTGAAAAGAATAGTAAATCCAACTTTGTACAAGAAATAAAATACCTAATTAAATTCCATTAATATTATATAGAGAGAGAGAGAGATAGGAAAAAAAATGATAAAGAGAGGGAAAAAGCTTTCCACTTTGATAATTAGTGTCAAATTTTTACTTTGTCTAACCTAATCTACATGATTAGAGGAAATTTTAGATATGTAATTTATTTAAAAGTATTGAATTTAAAATTTTTAAAATATCATTATCTCATTGTTAGTACTTAGTAATCATTATATTACTTAGTTCTTTTTAACTATTTTTTAATAATTACTAATTTAATATAATTGCAAATAGTCATTATGAAATAATTAAAGGCTAATTCACCTTTCTTTAAAAAAAAAATAGTTCAACAGAGTTCAAATTTCATTGTTGTAATTATTATTTTTTTAAAAATGGAGATGATAACCAATACTTAATTTACTCACTTACAAATATTGGAAAATATTACTGTCTATCATTGATGGACATTAATAGATTTTAATAGACATGTATCATACTAATAAACCGTAATATTTTGTTATATTTAAAAATATTTATAATAGTTTTATCATGTAAAACAATTATCCTTATTATAATAAAAAAAAATATATCAAAAATTATAATATCCACAATGAGTTTTTATATGCACAAAAAATGCATAAATAGACATTTTTCACCTGGGAAATTCTGTAAATATCAAGTCAAATTAGATTAAAAGGTGGCCTTAAATCAATCCTTTTAAATGAGGAAAATAACTTTTAAAATTTAATGTTATTTACTCTCATTACCAAGTGGATTTTGAAGAGGGACCCATTGCAAACTTCTTAATAGTAACCCCAACTAAGAAAGTAACGAGGAAAAATAACACAAAAACCTTTTAATAATTTCTATAAAAGAATAAATATATATGATAATCGCTCTTAATTAAACTTTAGAAGTAGATGTCGATGAAAATATTATTGATGTCTCATTTTTACGAAAATTACTATGAAAATCCATATAAAATATTGATGTCGATGAATATTTTTAAAAAATCTATTATAACAAATTCAAAAGAAATATTTAAATTAGTAAATAAACATTTTACTCTTCTTAAATAAGTTAGCATGTTTATTCTTTATATTATATTTACATTAGTGATATTTTGTTACTTATTTTTTATATTTTATTAATTTTTTTTTTGTGATATAATAGAAATGTCAAAAATATAGATGGTCGAATTTTTTTTTCTTTTCTTTTTTTGGTTGAGTACAATAGGGTTAGAGAAATTCAAACCACATATCTTCTCTTATTTGCTAATACATATTATTCATTAGTTGAGTTATATTCACTTTGGTATTGACAGAAATTTGATATTATGCTCCTAATAATTTAATTTCAAGAGAGTGAAAAATGATATTCAGTATAATAATTTTTGTGATAAGAGTATTTGACATAAACTTTTCTATTAGAGTTAAATATCATTTTGGTCTATAAAGTTTGTTCAATTTTAATATTTTTGTACTTTTAATTGTCCAATTTTGAACTCTGTACTTTTAATAAATCTTAAATATAATCAACACTGTTAATTTATTCTTGGTTTTAAAAAAAAAAATTATCTATTAGCATCTTTATAGTAAAAATGCATATACTATGATCTTTATAGTAAGATTTATTTTAAAATACAGATACTAAAATTAGATAATTGAAATTATAAAAACAAAAATAATATTTTAATCTTCATTTTATGACAATAATTTCTCACACACCATGGAAAAATAATTTAGCATTGGCCCTTGTTTTAACTTTGCTATTCAGAAATATTTCTTTGGATTGGAATAATATTCACTGGCTGTTAATGTATTAATGTATTAATAGCCTCTCTTAAAATTGTAGATTCATAGATATTTATGTGTGTGTTAAAATATTTCTCAACATCTTAACCTATCTGATTTTAGTTCCTTACACTTCTTAATGTCTAAATTTAGCTTTTGTATGGTGATAAATTTTAAAATTAGTTTTTAATTATAGTAAGTATGAACTATGAAGTTAACTTTTATATATTTATTAAATGATTTATTTAGAAATAATTATTTCTAAACAAAGGAAAATGAGACAACTTATTTATAAATATAATAAAATGTCACATTCTATCATGTCTATAGCGATCTATCAATATTTTACTATACCTGAAAATATTTTCCACGGTTTTAACACTAATAGTTTTTATTAAATGATAATAATAATAATTTTTATATAAAGAGGGAAGACTAATAAAAACTTCAAATTTTTTAAGGAAAAAAAGTTAACAATGAATAAAGTAATTATAGTCATTCATTTTAAGATTTATCAAGAATATAGAGATCAAAAAGAAAAAAAAAATTATATAGAGATTAAAATAATATTTTAACAAAGATACATAATTTAATTACTATGAATTAAAAAGGGAAAAAAAAAAACTTAAAATTTGTTGTGAGAGAGAGAGAGAGAGAGAGACATATATTCATCCATTTGTTTAATCCAAACATATATACTAGAGATGATGATTTAGGCCAAGTGGGTTGACCCACCTTATATTACTCACAAAATGATCTCCACCATTGGATCCACTCTTCTTGTGCTTATTTATACTCTCTTCTCCCTCTCTTTTCAGTCCCAATAAACTTCCTCTCCTCCACTTTTAATTTGGTGATTGCCAACATCATATTGCATTATACCATCTTTAAAGTTTCTTCCATAACTCTTCTTCTTCTTCTTCTTCTTCATTACAAACCTCCAAATCTCCATCCATGGCTGTCATTCAATCCTTTGAGGATCAGGTGAGTTATTAAACTTGTTCATCGTTAATTCTATTCAAAACTCATATCTTTTTCTTCTTCTTCTTTCCTCGTATTCTTGGACATGACTATCTTTTTTATAATCTTCTCATTTCGAGAAAAGACTCTTGATATAACTAAAAATATGCTTAATTTTAAAGAAAATAAATAGTAAACATGATCTCTTATAAAAGTACATACGCGATCAAACTCTTAATGAAACAAAATCAACAATGTTTTCTCTTTTTAATTGTCAGAGTAAGTTGAAAGAAGAGATTGCGGCAGCAGAAGGGTTCACTCTAGATGGAACAGTCGATTGGCATGGTCGTCCTGCAATTCGATCAAAATCTGGAACTTGGGTTGCAGGAATTATAATTCTCTGTATGTTATTTTCAGACTTATACTTCAAACTCATTTGATAAACTATTTTATTTTAATTTTTTTTTAGTTTAATGGTTGCGGAGATAGGAATTGAGAATCTTCAATTTTTAGGATGATAGTTTTTATGTCTTATCCATTGAACTATAATTTGATTGAAAAAATAAATAAATTAAAACTAAGCTTATAGAAATAAACATTCATATGGTACACTTTGGATAGAAGTATGAGAAATTAAGCTTATTTAAAAAATTTTAAAAAAAAAAAAAAAAAAAAAAAAGAACTTTAGTTATTTTTAGTGAATATATATTTAAATTTATAGGAAAAGATGTGACAAGATACGAATACTGTAATGAAATAGAAAGAAATAATAATGTTCCTAACCTTATGCTAGATCGACTTATTTAATTTATATATTTATATTTACGTGTGAAAAAGGTCACATAATAAAATTGTTGGCTGAAATTTGGCGACTAGATTGATTGAATGGTTTTTTAGGGAAAAAAAACATTTATGAAGTTGAAAAGAGACTCAACAAACAAAGTCTTGTCTTGAAAGAGTGTTTTATGAGAGTGATTCATTCTCTTTTGGACATAGCCATAAATGCCAACTATTATAATAACCATATTATAAGTTTCAAATTTTCCTTTTTTCTTTTTTTTTTTTTTTTTTTTTTTTTTTTTTTTTTTTTGTTCTCAAAAGGAATCTATTTTAATATCTCAATTTTATTTGTTTTTTATTTTTTATTTTTTGTAGTTCCTTTAGTATTTTAACTTTCAATTTATAGGGGTTGATTTTTTATACTACATTTAATCCAAAAATGTCACTCACTTCTAAACTTAATATTATATGCAATAAATGTCTTTAAAATATGTCTAATTAATACTTAAATTTCAATTTTTTTTTTTTTTAAAAAAAAAAGTAGTAAATTTAGTTCTAAAAATTTTTTGTGAAATTTACTAACTTGGAATTTTTGGTAAGTAAATTGTTTAATTAATTTATGACTTTGTTATACTCTTTTCATTGTAACATTAAAAGTTAGCGTACGTTTTCAGTTGACGATGTAATAATAAAGTTAAGAATTATTATTATTATTATTATTATTTTGCAAAGGAAAGGTAAGAAAATTTGATGAGAATCTTTACACAATAATTTTATAATGATTTTAATATTTTTATTGTATTGTCAATTATTCAATTAATTGCAATTTTGGGAGGAGAAAGAAAGATGATAAATATTTAAAGTCACATCGAAGTTTAAAATTTTTAAATTAATTTGGAGTCTTATTTAAATGATTGATAAGACTTCGACCATTTTTAACATAATACTTAAACATTAGAAGAGACTATAGTTCAATAATTAAAAATTAAGGAACCAACACAAAATATGTGTAAAAGTCGAGTGGACAAAATAAAATTTAAATTTTATTTACCAATAGTTATTTTGTATAGTTCCCGTCTATTTTCATCTTGATTCTCTATAATTTGATAAAATCTCATAAATAGTCTCCAAACAAAATTTATCCACATAAACAATCGATTCATTCTTTCTTTTTTTTTTATTCCAATTTAAATCGTAATACAATTAATTAAAATCTCAAACATATCATCCTGCAAATAGAAGTATATCACCTACTCAAATATGATAACTATATAATATACATATAATTCATAATCGAATTATAAAAGTTAAGTGCATGTTTGGGAGTGATTTAATTGTAAAACATCATTCCGAAACATGTCTTTAATCATACAAAATTATTTTAATGTTTAATTTTACATTTTTAAATACAATTTTTATATTATCAAATTTGATTTTGATTGATTAAAACACTTACTTCTAAATGATATTAAAAAAAATAAAAATAATAATTTCAATTTCAAAATCAACCCAAATGTTCGAAATTGAGTACTTTTGAAATTAGATGATCAAATTGGGACAAAATTGTTTTTTGTCCTATATAATAGTAGATGTGTTGTACGGATAAGGAATTAAACATTTTACACGGAAAGCAAAGGGAAAATATATATTTCTTTTTCTCTTGGTTCTAAATGCTACCACGTGGCAGCATAGGATGGTGGGGGTAAAGACTTGAGCCCTAAATTTTGGGCCAAGAGGGAAATGGGCCCACATCCACTTCTTTTCTCGTCTCCTTATGGGCCCCAGCCCACATTATTTGACGTTGAGTTTCCGATGAAAAGGCTACTTAGGTGGCTGCTTATGAGTGGTGGTTGACGGCTTTTTAATGACAGCCTGATCAAGTTGTTCAATACCAAAAATGAAATAAAATAAAATATGTATATAATAAAATTTAAAACATTGATAAACTGTATCATCCATTTGGAACCACAGTGTACTTGCCTATATCTAGCTTGGGATCTAGGTTTTGAAAAATGGAAATAGGGTTTTGAATTAAAAAAAGAAAAAAATGAGAATAGATTGTTCGTTACCTCCACGTTTTTTATGAACCAAGCACGGTTGTGGGTACGATGAGACGTTTCGTATTTATGACATCTTTTTTAGAGAGACCTAAAGTTTAAGAGTACTAATACAAGGAATCTAAGTTTAAGTCTCTTGATTATTTGAATATTTGATTCTATAATCGAGAGTATATGTCTAAAGTAGTTGAACTATGTTATGATAGAATTAACCATATAAGTTTCTTTTTTTTACTTTATTTTTCATAATATTTTTCTATCTGGGTCGGGCTTAGTTGATTCTATATGGGTTGCCCATTTTGATCACTTTGATATTGCATTGATAGGGATTGAAACTTTGAAACATGATAATCAAACCATTAATTTTTTTTTAACTAATAATCAAACTATTAAATAACTACTTAATTAAAAGAAAAGTTAATCATGATCTATTACAGTAAGTTTAACCATTCAGTAATGCATGTTCTTATTTAGCCAACGAGGAGAAAATTTGGCTCCCTTCCTCATTCGTCTAATTGAGAGGATTCCTACTTCGTTTTGAACGGGTCCCCACGGAATAAATGAACTTCTCTATTTAGCATGTTCTCATGGATGTTTTATTCACTCTATTTTAAAGATAATTTGTATGCATTAAGTTTCAAATATGTTTCTAAATTATATGAATATGGAAAATCAGTGAACCAAGGATTGGCAACTTTGGCATTCTTTGGAGTTGGAGTGAACTTGGTGCTATTTCTTACAAGAGTTTTGCAACAAAACAATGCTGATGCTGCTAACAATGTCAGCAAATGGACTGGGACTGTTTACATCTTCTCTCTTGTTGGAGCTTTCCTTAGTGATTCCTACTGGGGCAGATACAAAACTTGTGCTATCTTTCAGATCATTTTTGTCATTGTAAGTATTTTCTTAAAAACCTTTTTTTTTCATTAAGAGTTTTTAACCAATTGAAAAAAAAAATCATTTATATATATATATATATATCATAGTTTAGATAATTAAACTTACATATCAAACATAGACTCGACTTTTAGTTATATAAGTTTTATCCCTAATCTAATAAAGCTTACAAGTTTGGATTGCATTATTCAAGGTTAATAAGTCAATCTCATATGACCTTATCTTAAATTATAAGTTTATTAATTATTCATATAAATTCAAATTTGAGTAAATAAAATTGAGTTTAACAACCCATAGAATAAAGATTTGAATGGTTAACCTCTTTGCAATGTACATGTCACAACTAGTTGAGGTATACTTTTTTAGTGCACTAATTGAATTATGTTAAGATTGATCAAAGTTGTATACATTCAAACATATGAAACACTACTTTCTATATTAAATCACATGACTGTTTCTAGTATATACACACCCGTATTTGAATCTATTTTATAAATTCATACTTCTCAATTACACGTTAGAGTTCAAATATTCTAGTTGATTATTTCAAAAACTCACAAGTCAACGAGAGCATAAGTTAAAATGGATAAGTCATTAATTGTCATTTCAAAAGATCTATTATTTTATCTCACTAACTCTTAATTGTCAAAGTGAGATTAGTTTAACAGTAATTGGTATGACTTTCCTCTTTATCGGTTGAATGTTCGATCATTACAATAATTGTATTAAAAAAACAATGATTGAATTTAAAAAACAAAAATAACTCTTAAATGTGTGTGTATATATATATGCACTAATTTAGAAATACAAATCTGTTTAGATTGCAAAATTTTCAATTTTAGTGCTTAACTTGTTCCAAAAATGGCAGGGCTTAGTATCATTATCACTCTCCTCCTACCTCTTCTTGATCAGACCCAAAGGTTGCGGCGATGAACAAACACCCTGTGGAAGCCATTCCAAGACTGAAATTTCCCTTTTCTACCTTTCAATTTACCTCACAGCTCTCGGCAATGGCGGCTATCAACCCAACATCGCCACCTTCGGCGCGGATCAATTTGACGAAGAGTATCAGAAAGAGGGCCATTCCAAGGTCGCCTTCTTCAGCTACTTCTACCTTGCCCTAAACCTCGGATCCCTCTTCTCCAACACCATTTTAGGGTTTTTTGAAGATGAAGGCATGTGGGCTCTCGGCTTCTGGGTCTCCACTGGGTCTGCCGTTGCCGCTCTGCTTTTGTTCCTAATCGGAACTCCGCGGTATAGGCATTTCAAACCCACTGGAAACCCCCTTACTAGGGTTTCTCAAGTCGTTATCTCTGCGGCAAAGAAATGGAGGGTTATGGTTCCGTCTGATGGAGAGGGTTTGTTTGATGATGATGGGAAGCAGAGCCCTAACAATGGCTGTCGGAAGATTTTGCACACTCATGGATTCAAGTAAGTGCGAGATTTTCTTTCGTTGTTGTAGTGATATTTCTGGTTTTGTCCATTTTATATCATATTCTTAAGCTCTCTGTCAAGAATGTGAATTAAGTATGAAACTGATCGTAAGGGCTCTGTCAAGAATGTATAATTAAGTATGAAATTGATCGTAAGGTCTCTGTCAAGAATGTATAATTAAGCTTTTAGGTTGAGTAGTATAACTTTGAATCCAGTAACTTTGAATCCGGTGCTTTGAGGACTCTATGTTGTGTTTCTTGCTTTTTGTTTTTTTGTTTTGTTTTGTTTTTTTTCCTGAAAAATGTACAAGGTTAGTTGTTAGATAATCTTAACATGCTTGAGAGTGATTTTAAAATGGTTAGAATACTTTTTTTCATATTCAAAATCACTCAAAAGCACGTCTTTAATCACTCAAAATTAGTTCAATGCTTAATTTTACACTTTTTAACGCAATTTCACATTACCAAAATCGGTTTTGAATGATTAAAAACATGTTTTAGAGTGGTTTTGGAAATGACAAAAGTGATTTTAACCCTTTCAGAATTACTCCCAAACATGTTTGTATTTCAAATCACTCGATTAGAGTACTTACAAAGCTTTGTAACAACCTATCAAACTAGAAACAAAATTTGGTTACAAAGACATATTTTCTTGTTTATTCTTTAAAGACTCACATGGTTCCTTTTGAAGTTCTTGCTCCTTGTTTTTAACTAATGCAATAATAACAGGTTCTTGGATAAAGCAGCCTACATTTCCTCAAGGGATTTAAGTGATAAAGAGCAAGGAGTGAACAACCCATGGCGCCTTTGCCCAATCACCCAAGTAGAAGAAGTAAAATGCATTCTAAGGCTGCTCCCAATCTGGCTTTGTACCATTATCTACTCAGTTGTCTTCACCCAAATGGCCTCTCTCTTTGTCGAGCAAGGTGCAGCCATGAAAACCACCATCTCGAACTTCCACATCCCACCTGCAAGCATGTCAAGCTTTGACATTCTCAGTGTCGCCCTCTTCATCTTCCTCTACCGTCGCGTCCTCGACCCATTTGTTGGAAAATTGAAAAAATCTAGCTCCAAGGGCTTGACCGAGCTGCAGCGGATGGGGGTCGGGTTGATCATAGCCGTGATGGCAATGGTCTCGGCCGGCATCGTGGAGTGCTATAGGCTCAAATATGCCCAAGCTGACTGCACACACTGTGAAGGATCAAGCTCCTTGAGCATCTTCTGGCAAGTTCCACAATATGCATTGATAGGAGCCTCTGAAGTTTTCATGTATGTAGGTCAACTTGAGTTCTTCAATGCACAAGCTCCTGATGGTCTCAAGAGCTTTGGAAGTGCTTTATGTATGACCTCAATCTCTTTAGGCAACTATGTGAGTAGCTTGTTGGTGACAATGGTGATGAAGATTTCAACTGTCGATCGTATGCCGGGTTGGATCCCGGGCAATCTCAACAAAGGTCATTTGGACAGGTTCTACTTTCTTCTTGCTGCATTGACTGTGATTGATTTTGTGATTTACATTGCTTGTGCTAAGTGGTACAAATCCATCAAATTGGAAGAGAAGTACGAACAAACTGAAGAACAAGAAAGCTTCAAAGTCTGAAAATGAAAAATCTGAGTTACCCCTTTGAAATAAGAGGAAGAGAAAGTGGAAAGAAAGGGAGGGAGTTCTTCCATTTTGGTCTGTTCTTCTACTTTACATCTATTGAAATGCCTTGATGGAGATTTGATTGAAAAATGATGGCAATGTGATATTACTCAATGGTAATTGACTAATTCTTGTATAGGAATTATCATCATTTGCTAGCTCCAGTCTTGGGTTTACTATATCATGTTTATCACTTTTAAACATAGGGGATCATGTAATTACATGATAATCGAAGGTTATTTCTTTATGGTAATCTCATATGTTGTGGGATAAAAAATGTGTGGATCTCTTGCTAGGGAAATGTAAGATCAATTTGGTATTTATTTTTATGAGATTAGTGATATTGGAGGTTTGAAGACAATGTTTTAACTTTTACCAATATTTGTCCATTCAAGCATATTTTAGTGGATAAAGACATCAGTTAAAGTTGATAATTTAATTATTCACTCTTATACTTATTGAATTCAAAAAAGTTTTTGTAATATTCTACTAATAGTATGACTGATTAATATGAATAGTCCATATATGTCATCAATATCCACTTTTTATGAAGTTTATGGATAGAATAAGTTGTGTTAAAAGTATATGTATGGATTAAATTTAATTTAACATAAATTTAAACACATTTTGAAACTTGATATTTGATCCATTTATGTTATTTCAAATATTTTAATAAAACGAGCTTCAAAGTTCATATAGCATGTAGCTTTATTATTTAAATATTGAACATTTACTGCTGTATTTAATCATTTTTCTAGACGACTATTTTTATAATATATTTTTTTTTAAAAAAAAAAAAAAAAGAAAGAAAAGAAAATAATGTTTCGTTGCAAACAAGCAATAATTTTAGACCTATTGGTAAGTATATACGACTAATCACATAGCATATTTTCTTAGCACATCAAATCATTTAGCATGATGAAGTTTACTATCTTACGAACTTAAGTTTTATTGCTCTATGGCAACAAAAATTCAAGACTCGTGTTGGCGAGGTTTGAAGACAAATAATCTTTTTTTTTTCTTCCCATTTTTCTTAGTTCCATAACTAAAGATCGATTGGACAATTGATCTTCGAGATGGTAATTGTTGTCTTATCTATTAAATTATACTTAATTAAAAAAAACTAACTTTTTTTTATCAATTTAAATATGTAATGTTTAAATTGATGTAATAATTTTTTTTTTTTTTTTTTGAATTCTAGAAATTAAGGGTCCGTTTGATAAGGCTCACATTTCTGGTTTTCTGTTTCTGCTTCTCATTTTTCAAGAAACTGACCAATTTGATAACCATTTTTGTTTCTTGTTCCAAAATTTGGGAAACGTTCCAAAAAATGGGGTCAAAATTGAGGAACTACAAAAAGTAGTTTCTCCGGTTCTGTTTCTATTTTATTTAAAGTTGTTCCCAAAATATATCATAATGGGGACTTGGTTCATTGATGTGAAAACATGTTTTAATCATTCCTCAACTCTATAGTT
This sequence comes from Benincasa hispida, assembly GCF_027475165.1. NCBI lineage: Eukaryota > Viridiplantae > Streptophyta > Magnoliopsida > Cucurbitales > Cucurbitaceae > Benincasa > Benincasa hispida. The sequence goes on from NC_143488.1 coordinate 2,537,840, forward strand.
TTGGGATCAAATCTACCACTTTATGAACTTTTTGCTATAAAGTGTAAATATTTTTTGAATTTTTCTATTTATAAAAATTTTCCAATTTTCAAATATACAAATATAGCAAATTTAATTTTGAATTTTTGAATTTTCAAATATTTAGATTTATGTTATTTTTATTTTCAAATTTCAAATTTTCAATAAGGTTGTTTTCATGCTCAATTATTGCAATTATTTCTGGAAAATTCCAAAAAATTTAATTTTGAATTTTGAATTTTCAAATCTTTAGTTTTATATATTATTTTGATTTTCAAATTTTTAATTTTCAATAGGATTGTTTACAAATATAGGAAAATAAACCAAAATATTTACAAATATAGCAAAATTTTACTGTCTATCACGGTCTATCGCAAATAGACTATGATATTTTGCTATTATTTGTAAATATTTTCAATAGTTTTGTCATTTAAAATAATTTTCCTTTTCAATATGCATATATAAATATTTTTGAATTTTGAATTTTGCAAAATGCATTATATATATATATATATATATATAATTTTTCTAACATACAGAACCAATTATAATTTTATAATAATATAAATTTTGTTTACTAAGATATTTATTTAGGTTATTTTTAATATTTTTACAACCACGATATTTACATAATAATATAATTGAGTTATATTTGAGACTACACCATTTAAAATTTAAAATAAATGACTTGAGTGAGAAATAATATTGTAAATCAAATTTTAACAACATATGAATGATAGAAACAATGGTATTATCGAATTAATTTTACATTGGGACTTATGTGTATTCGATAGTTTAACTATTTGATAACTATTTTTTATATTTTAATACATGTTATATATCTTCTTATTTTATATAATTAGATTATATTTAAACCATAAAATATAGAGAAAAAATGTAAGGGGAAAAAATACAGTAAACTAGAAACAAGAAATAGTTATCAAATAAGTTTTTGTTTTTATTTTTATTTTCTAAGAAACAGAAAACATAATAGTTATCAAACATATTTTTTTGTTTCTTGCTCGAAAAAAAAAAAGAAACAAAAAAAGTAACGAGAAATATAAAATAGGAAACGAAAACGTTATCAATCGGAACATAATCCAGTGATATCTATTGATTGGAGATAAAAGAATACATAGGATTCAACGGTCGAACTACAACGGATAAAGAAGGGGAAAATGATCATCCGACAAAAATAAACCACGATGAAATTTTGCTGCTCCATTCCTTCACCATTTCCTTCCTATGGCTTACATTTTTCTCAACTCATGAGCTCACAAATCCATCTTCTTCAAATTCACTGAATTCTTCTCCTCCTCCTCCTCCTCCTTCTTCTTCAGTTCCTTAATCATGAAGTTCTCTCTGAAACTCCCTGATAATCAAGACCACCAAACCCCAGTTGTAAAGGGGAAACTCCCAATCACCATGTTCAATCAACCCTTTACTTCCTCATTCACCTCCGCCGTTAATTCCTCTTCCGACCTCTCCTTTTCCCTTTCCACTAATTTCCCATCTGGCCCTTGTTTGAAGCTCACTTATTCTCCCATGGCGGCTTCTCCTTCCGCCGTCTCCACTACTTCTCCTTTTACTCTTTCTCTCAAATCTGGGTTAGGGCTTTTTGGCTCTCCGGAGGACTCTCCTCTTGTGTTTTCCTCTCAATTTTCTCTTTCCCTTTCCAAACCCTTTGTTCCCACTTTCTCTCTTCTCTTCAAACCCCAATTTGGCCATTTCTGTTTAAAGAAGAGTACTGTTTCCGGTGTTCACGATCAGTTTTCTGTGATTCAACCTAACGATGGGGTTCGATTGGATTCTGGATCTGGTTTGAATTCGAAATTTGGAAGTGGGTTTGCTGTAGATGAGTCGATGGGATGGCAGGAACTGAAGCTGGAGAGTAGTGGTGGTGGACATGGTTCTCAAGAAGAGTTTGGAGTTCATTCTGATGGAGGAATTCGGAGGCATTTGGCTGAGACGAAAAGCATTAGAGATAGTGTTTTCTCAGGTGTTGCTGTAATGGCAAGGACAGCCATTCCTGTGACTAAACGAGTGGCCGTGAATTTCCGGTGGGGGATGAACTTTCCAACGAATCCGGTAACAAAAATGCCATTTCTGACTGTGAATAAGATTTCAGTGGAGAGAGTGGAGGAGGAAAAGGAAGAGAAGAAGAAAACAGGAGAGAACCAGGGGGGAGATGTGGAATTGTTGAAGGGTATGTTGTTTTGGATGAAAAAGGATGTGGAAAGTTTGGAGAAAGAGAACAGAGAGATGAAGCAACTTTTAGAGGAGATGAAGCTGGGAAATGTTACAAATAGAGCTGCACCATCTTCTAGTTTGAGTTATGGTGAGATGGAGCCATGGAGGAACAACAGGAGTGGCTGGGAAGAAAGCAAGTCCAAGAACAGTAGGAATGGTGGACAAGAAAATGATTGGAGGAAAAAGAAGAGCTCTGAAGAAGAGAATGATGGTAAGAACAGAAGGAGAGGTGGAGAAAAGAATGGAGGGAAGGGGCTTAGTTCCACGAATCGAGCGAATGAAGTTGAATCAGAATTGGAGAGAGCTATCAAGGCTGCTTCCCAAGTCAAAGCATGAAGTAGTATTGCAGTATATGATTTTTCTTGGAATGTATATAGTTCCATTCTATTTCATTTAACCATCGACCACCAACGTCTGAGGAGGATAACACGAAAGGTTAGCATGAATGTTGCAGTTTCTTTATACTATGCACTATTCCTTGCCAGTAAACTGCTTGAAAATGTGGATAAGAATTGCATTTCTATGTGATTAGTTTACCTCTGCAATTTTACTTTGATGTGTGAGTGTGCAGTTGATTAGATTTACTGGTAGCTATTGGACTATGTATCTGGCTGTACTTTGTTTGGTGATATTCACAAGGGTGAAGGATTCATGCATATATTTTACTAGAGTTTAACGAATTGTATTATGTGTAATTGGGAGAACTTTGTGCGTACGATACTTTACTGGATAGGAAACTATTTCATTGAAAATATGAAGTATATACAAAAAGGGAAGAGGAAGACGGCCTCGACTTTGGCTAAGGAAGTTACCTCCCATCTCCCAAAAACAAACTACCCTTTATCTATAGCTGTAAGGGTAAAAGGAAAGGTATGGTAATTTAGCATAGCTTTGAAGGGGTGACCTCCAAAGTAAACCTTGAGAAGACGAGTCTTGTTGCCGGGAAGAACGGTTAGGGAGAACCTCACATCCCCTAGGCGTACGTCATTATGTCCTAAAGAAGCTTGGGATCTAGCCCAAGACTTTTAAGTGAAGGGGAAGGTGGAGATCCCCAGTACTTCTATTGGATTTGGCGTACACTATTGTATCCCAAAAGAACAAAGGAACCTCATCATATCCCATTGTCCTTCGATTTTTCAGTTTAGAATACTTGGAAGTTGGAAGATAAGTTTCTAATCAATTTGAAGTTGAAGTGCATGAGATAATCATTTTCTTGTTCTCGGGTATAATAGATAAATCCTCTAATTTTATGTTGGCTTCCCATTTAAAGAGGTTATTGAATCGTTTTACTAAACTACCTCTGAAATTTCTTTCATTCCTTTGTACTTGTCTGGTTCAACTATTTGGTAATTTTGTTGCAGCCTATGTTATCTGATCACTTTCTTCTCTAAAACTGATGAACAGTGAAGGCTCCAATCTAATGAAGGCCCTGTTTGGTAACTATTTGGATTTTTTTCCCCTTGAAAATTAAGCCTATTTCCTATTTCCTCTTAATGTATAACAATAGTTTTTATCTTTCTTATGTAAAAGAGTTGAATTTTTAGCCAAATTCAAAAACAAAAACAAGTTTTTAAAAACTACTTTTTTTTAATTCTATAAAATTAGCTTTATAGGCTCAATTTTCAAAAATTTAAAACTAAGGCCTCATTAGGTAACCATTTAGTTTTTTTTTTTTTTTGAAAATTAGGCTTATAAAAACTACCTTCACCTCAAATTTTTTAACTACTTTTTACCAGTAGTTTAAAAACTAAACCAAATTTTGAAAACTAAAAAAATAGTTTTAAAAAACTTGTTTTTGTTTCTGAAATTTGGCTAAGAATTCAACCATTGTACTTAAAAAAGATACAAATCATTGTAAGAAATGGGGAGGAAATAGCATAATTTTCAAAAACCAAAAATAAAAAATGAAATGGTTATCAAACGGAGCTTAAGAGTATTACTCTTCTGAAATTGGAATGAGCTAGAAAATGAAGGTGGATCGGGTTCGGTATTTTTAAGGCTGTGTGTTTTACCATTTGTTTCTTGATCACAAAGAATAAGGTCTATATCCGGAGAAATTCTTTGCAATCTCTTCCTACTTTCTCCATCTCTGAGTCTTTCTGCTTTTCTAAAAACTCTCTATCTGGAGAAGCTATATGAGATCCACAACTGAGCCTCACCTCACTATTACCCTTTTCTTTCTTTTGTCTACCACGCCACTTGCCATGACTCGGCCAAACCAACCTTTAGCTTCAGTTGAGTGTCGACTTGTTTAATTGAGCTCGGGAGGATTCCAAGCACCTAGCATAGCATGTTTGTTCTTGTCGAAGTCGACAGGTTGACTCCATTGACGATGAAGCTTCTGACTGCATCAGGAATTTTGTGGTTCCTGCTTTTATTGTTTTTCTTCTTGCTTTATGTTGTTCATGATTGTTTTGAGTAACCTTTGTATTGTTGGTGACTGATATTTAGTCCAAAGTAGTAGAAGGTATTATTATGTCTGCAGTTTTATATTGTGGAAGTCCATTAACCTGAAAGGCTAAAGAGGAAAACATTTTGAATATGAATAGTTTCAAAACTGAGGTTTTGCTGAACTATGAAGGATGAAACACAGCAAACTCAATCCAAAGCTATATATTTTCTTTACTTCTGCAACATATTTTCCAAAAGTGTATTGAGAATTGCTTCAAACCCTTTGGAAGGCGGGAGATCGAACATCATTTAATTAATAGAAAGATATCGATGTCTTAACTACTAAACTAAACACTTGGCAAATATATAGTTTAGTCTCTAATCTATTAAAGGTTCTAATTTTGTTATTATGTACTTTATTTTATTTATTCAATTAAGGCTTTATAATCCCTAAGTTCTAAAAGAATTGAAGTTAATTAAATTTTAAATCAATAGTTCTTATGAGTTTCTCTACTGTTAGCAGTGGGTTAATTTTCTATTAACAATTAGTAATTTTTATTAAGTTGTACTATGCCATATGAAATGAGTAAAATTTTAACTCTGGTCAAGTATTATGTCTATGTCATTTTTTTCTTCTTCTGGAGAAACGGAATTGTGGAATGGAGAATGGAATTTCGGCACGTTGAAGAAATTTATATTAGATTTTGAAGTGATGTTAACAAAGTAGATAGCCACGTCACAGAAACAAATCTACATAAGAATTATTTACAAACATTATTTTCTGACCAGCATCGTGGAATTAGTATTTAAAATTAACAAAAAATTAAATTTAATTATGAAAATATTTTTTCAAAAACTAAAAATATTCAGAGATCGGGTGCTCGGAGGGAAAATTTCTGGTTTATATTTTCTTTTTTAATTGTTATTTTATTTAAAATCAATTAAAATTTGATATTTATATTGAAATCATAAATATTTTAGGTAACAAATTTGTGTTATTATTGTTTTATTTATTAAATTAACAACTAAAAATATTTTAGATCTTTTATTGTAAATTTAATAAAAATTTAAAGTTAATTATATTAGGAAATTAAATTAAATAAATATATATTATGAAATGAAATAAAAAAAATTAAAAAATATATATAAACAATAGCTTAGTTATGGTTATTTATATATCATAAAAGAAGAAATATCTAACATTGAAAAAAGAAAATTCTCAAATTAAATTTAAACTCTTATCACTTCAAATTCAACAAATAATTGATCAACTACATCCACCTTGCATTCACCTCACGTGTCCACACCTTATGTTAGTAATGTATGTTAACAATGGTATCAGAATCATGCATGTTAGTAGAGTGTATTAGTTCAATTAACTTGACATTAAAGATTTATAGGCTCTTGTCTTAATAATATTCTAAATATCCTTTGGGATGATAATCAAATTTTGTTAAATAATTCTATTGAATAGCACTTTGATAAACCTTGTGTTCCTGATAGCAGAATCGTAAGACCGTTGATAAGTTTGGTGTTCCGGTGTTGTAGAATTTTAGCATCCCGATTACTCATCACAATAGATAATTAGAATCTTAATAAGACTTTAAGCTTTAAATTTTAAATGTCAAAGTTAATTGGAAAAATACTTTCTAAAGCACATATTACAAAAGACTCAAACATAATTGAAGATTATACAAATGATTCTCAACTCTCCATAGTCAAAGGTAAAGAGCTTCAGACATCGAAGATAGAAAAGAACCTCCAAATAAGAAAATTTGACTTTCTTCAAGATTATAGAATAATAACCACGGAACAATAAATCCCAATTAATAAACTCTTAGAAACTCTTCGTTTATTCTCAAGACAATCAATTCTTAACACCAAGAAAAATATAAATCTTTTCATATAGGATTAGTTCAAATTGCCATAAAGCCTCTTTATAGGATAGGATTAGATACCCCAATTCTTTTACTATTATGCGATAAACGACATACAAACTTTTTAAATTTAATACTTTCTATAGTTGAATCAAATCTAAAAAGAGGATCAGTTTACTTTAATTGTTATTCAAACTTTTCAGTTTCATTAAGTGATCCAAATATACTTCAATCTTTAATGTTTGGTATTAAACTTATAAACATGGATTGGGAACCACAAACTGAATCCATTGTAGGAATATTTCAAATACACTACAAATTAATGCATACAAATTTATCCCCTATAACTCTTAAGACTTCTCCTAAAGATCAAACCCTTCTAATGGAAACCAATACTAAATACTCAAACACTTTTACTCCAAAAATGTTATCTTATCCCAGATGGAATTTAGAACTGAATTTAGAAGACGTCTTTAAACCATCGTTTGAAAATCCAAAATTAACCCAAATTGTTGAAAATGAAGGTGGAAGTGTAGAGCAATTTCAATCTTCAAGAATGAAACTTCCCAGATTTTCTACTACCTATGAACCTCCTCAACCAAGTACTTCTATAAACTTTCAAAGAGTACGGTTTGATAATCTAATACTACAACCTTTTTATACAAAAGATAAATATCTAACTTTATCTCCAACTCATTCTGATATGTAAAACATTAATAAGTTAAATGTTATTTCTAAACCCTTTATAATTAACAAAATAAAATTAGATAAAGAATTTTGGCCTGACAAAAATAAACTTTTAAAAAATATATTTTTTGAATCATTTAATAAAATTGAACAAAGTAAGATTCGTGATGAATATTACAAAACAATGGAAAAACTTAAAATAATATATATTTCTTCCATTGGATGAAATATAGGACATATTATCAAAACATAATATCTCCTTCATATCAAACTATTAATACAAATATCTCTTCTCCCACAAGGGAGACTACAAATCCTAAAAAATATATAACTTCTACTTATCCTACTTTAGAAGAAATTATGTTTCAAAATAACAATAATCAATAAATGATAACTTTTCCTTTCAAAATGATTGACATAATTGAAAGCCAAACAAAAATACTAACATTAAAAGATATTAAAACTATATAATTACGGAATAATTATTTTAATAAAATTTTACATACAATATCCAACAAAGTGGAAAGAATAGAATCCAAACTCGAACCCCCCTATAAAATCACCACCTCAACCAATTGATAAGACAAAATCTTTATTTAGACCTTTTGAAATTTCGGATAAAGATTTAAAATTAATTAATTTTAAGGTAAAAAATCTAATAATATTTTAGACAAAATTAGCCTTCAATTACAAAATTTAAATCTAAACTCATAAAAAACATTAAATACACCAACATCAAAAGTTAATACCATTAATGAAACTCCTGGTGAAAATCATTCTGACATACACAAAACTAGAAGACAATTTTGATAATAACTTGGAAGAAAAATTTTAGAACCTTACTCTTCAAAAGATAACAAATCCTAAATATCCAAAATTAAGAAATTAGTATTCCAAACCTTCTCTCCCAGATGAAGAAAGCCAACAATTAACCAAGCTCAATATACAAAAATGACATCTATAAATGGAATATAGATGACATGATTGAACATCAAATTCTAAATTTAATGCATGGAGATGACCTTAGCTGCCACTGCTTACAAGATACATCAAAATACATACCATCAAATTGCTCAAATTGTCTATAAAGATAAAAGTGTTGTACATGTGTCACTATATTGTACAGATGAAATTTTACACTTTAAAGTGTCATCTTCTGTAGAGACACGTCCTGCAATCCATGTTAACGTGTCATTGTAAATTATCAACGTGTCATGTTAATGTCATGCATGAAAAGTTTCTCATCTGTATATAAAGGAAGCTTAGTATGGATCGAAGGGTAGATGTCTTTTCTTAACTTCTGAGTGCTTTGTCTTGAGAGAAAAAGAATCTATACTCTGTGACAATTTAATAAAGGTTCTTCAATTCTACACATCCATCTTGATATTCCAAAACCCAAATAAGTCCTTAGCATATTTATATTTTCAATAACTATTTTATTTATATCAATATTCTTTAACAACTTTTATATTTTCAATAACTACTTTAGTTTTCCAAGAGTTTTCTTCATCATTTTCCACAATTCCATTATATTAAACTTAATCTCATCAATACCCACATATTCATCTTTCATATAATTTCTATCCCATACAATCATCATTTCCCTCAATTGCCACGTGTCAAGCATGCATGCATCCACCATCAACTACATCCACCTCAGGTGTATATATATAGTAATAATAATAAAATAATAATAATAATAATCAAGGCAAGGTTGGGGTCGGGGATGGGTAGGGATACCCTCCCTGTCCCCAATCAGGGCGAGTGCATACGAGGACCCAATCCCAAAGAATTTTTGCCATTTTTTTATTCAAAACAATTATCTAAAATCAAAATAGAACTTAATATATATTTTTTTTTAAGAAAATACCAATTTTAACTATGAGCTTGATAGAATTACATTTTACCATAAATTTTAAATTTCATCGAATTATACTTTAAACTTTGTTAAGTGTTTCATCTTCAACTTAAAAATATGTTGTAGCGTATGCTTTAGGTATGTTTTAGAGTAATATTGGAATTTTTGGACGAATGTTGATATTTTTAAACATTAGGTAATGCTAAAAAGAATTTTTATTAATTTAACCAAATCAATACAGCTTACTAGATTTGAAGTTACAAATATAATTTTTTTCGATGCTAATTTTTTTTTTTTTTTTAAAAAAAAAACTCTTGAACTTTGCTCTTTATTTAAACAATATCCTGATTACAAATTTCAAAACTATGCTTATAGTAGAAATAATTTTGAAATCCTACCACATCAGATTCTCGGGACTTTATTCCACCCCTAAAAATATTTATTTCATATTTTATTAAGATAATTGTGGACCCATAATTATCCTAAAATGAATAATTTCACTCCTTGTCCCGAACTTTCGAAAGGATTTCTATTTTAAAGATAATTTTTGGTACATTTATGAAAGATTTAAAGTAATATCGGAATTTAGAGAGAGTATGGACAATTTTTTAATAGGATTAAGATTCAAGACTAAAGTTCAGAAATGTGAGTCAGCCATGGAACTATACTTTATCCATTGCTTAGTGAAAACGACGTATTTCCCCTTTTGTAGATCAAAGCTCAAATTCAGAGCTCTGTTAATGGCGGAGGACCATCGCCATAGATAACACAATCCACCTCCAGCTCAATTTCATTAGCCCTAGCTCCTTCTGCCGGTGGACATGGCTGCTTCCCTCGTTCTTCCCTCCTCTCCATCTTCCTCTTACTCCTCCTTCCTCGGCCGCAGAGATTTCTTCTCCCACCACTCTCGCTCCAGAACTTGCATTCGTTATACCTTCGTACGCCTCTTTCCCTCTAATTCCATTCTTCTCTCACTGGGGTTTATTTTTTATTAACGATTTTTGAGAATTTTGACGTGTGTGGTGGATGGATCGAAATTTTATTTTTGAATTACAATTTTTGCAGTGTTCTGATACTCAATTTTGTTTATGTTTTGTTTTCTTTGTTGTATGTAGAAGTGTAGTTTGCCTGAATCGAGTAGATATGGTAATGGGAAACCAATTGTTCCGATTCTTAATGAGCGTAGTTTGCCGGAGTTCTTGGAATCGGCTAGAATGGGGAGACCGGTTGACAGAAGCAGTAATCGTTTGAAATTGTTTTCTGGTACTGCGAATCTTGCACTATCTCAGGTAAGGGTCGCTTCTTAATATTGTAGTGAAACGATTTGTGGTTTTATTTTGGCTAAAATGTTGTTTAGGTTCTAAATTCGAATTGCACTTCAATTGTTATAAGTTTGATTGTTCTAGTGCCATCGTCTTCACTTCTTTTATGGAATGTTGGAATCAATCTTTGTCAACTTTATTAAATTGGACAAACAGGGAGGTAGAGTATTGACTAGTATAGTTCATGACATCTTCTGGATTTTATTCAAAATGCAATAAATAGTGTAGCAGCTAGTTCCAGTGTAGTGAAGTTTACAACGAATTGATAATTCTTGTCATTGTCCATTGCCTCTATAACGATTAAATAACAAGAATGCAGAGAAACGGTTATATCAGTCAATAAAGCTTAACATTCACATCCTCAAATTTCCTTTAATTGCAGAAACGTCCTTTTGAAGAAGATCTTAAGTATCGAAGCCAAATCCTTAAACATATAGAATAACTTCCAATTAACATATTACACATGTCATGTGCATGTCATGATCTTTGCACTCTCCTAGATTGCTTATGTATCATCTTGTTTTGAATCTATGTATTCTACCATCTACCCTTTTCATTGAATTTTTTAAGGCTAGTATGTCCAAATTTTGATTGCTCATCTGTTAGCTGAGATCTGGCAGCCAATTTCATTGTTTTCTAAAGGAAGCTGTTCTGTTGGTGCAATAATATATGGTGTACAAGTTTTCCTTTCTATTGCATGTAAAAGAAATTCACTTCAGAAATACAGTACATGATATAGGAATATATATTTGTGAATAAGTTACCTAGCCTTGATATTTGGTCAACTAGTTCTAGGTTTTTGGTCTTATTTTATTGCACTTCGGTACTTGAAACTTGATTAATCCCTTTGAAGTTTTCAATTTCCTTAATTATTTTGTTTCCGATCTGCCATTCCCCTATGCTTCTCTCAGATTTTAGAACTTTTTATGGATGTGCTTTCTAATCTTCTGGTTTTTATTTTTAGGAAGTGTCTAGGTATATGGGCTTGGAACTTTCAAAGGTTAACATTAAGCGATTTGCTGATGGAGAAATTTATGTCCAGTTGAAAGAGAGTGTGAGAGGATGTGATGTTTACATAATACAGCCCACTTGCCCTCCTGCAAATGAGAATCTCATGGAGCTTTTTGTTATGATAGATGCATGTCGGAGAGCGTCAGCCAAAAACATCACTGCAGTTATCCCATACTTTGGATATGCCAGAGCTGATAGGAAGGCACGTTTAATATTCAGAATAGTTAGTTGAACTTATTAATGAATTTGCATGGCTTAAATATGCCTCCTAGAGAATTTTGATGATATAAAGAGACATGCTGAAATTTCGACATTGTTTAGTAATGTTCTTGATTGAGTTTCAACTTAAATGGGAACCATGAAAAAGTAGAGTACAGATGTAAGACTATGTTAAAGATTAAAGCTGATTCTTTTCCATCTTTTTTTATTATAGTCTGGGAGCATATAATTCAAGGTGTGGTTTATATGGTTGTAAAATTATCTCTCTTGGAACTGTATTGCCTTCCAGACTCAAGGTCGTGAATCCATTGCAGCCAAACTTGTTGCTAATCTTATAACAGAAGCAGGTGCCAATCGTGTTCTTGCTTGTGACCTCCATTCTGGACAGTCAATGGGCTACTTTGATATACCAGTTGATCACGTATACTGTGAGGTATTTAATACTTAACTCGTATCTCCACTTTATTACGTCGGGGTTTTTTCACAACATTAATTTTGTATCTGGGCACCAGCCTGTGATTCTAGATTATCTTGCCAGCAAGACAATTTGTTACAATGATCTGGTTGTAGTCTCTCCTGATGTTGGTGGCGTTGCAAGAGCCCGTGCTTTTGCCAAAAAGCTATCTGATGCTCCTTTAGCAATTGTGGACAAAAGACGCCAAGCACACAATGTTGCTGAGGTAAACATCCACCAGAACCCTTCTCCTGTCCTCATAATCTTGGTTGCCTATTTGAAATTTGGATGAGAATGTAGCTGTTTACTTTTGAATCACTAATAATAATCTTGAGCTTTAGAAGGCAGTCACCGTTGTCTTTTAGATGCTGATAATGCAGAACATAAATAACCAACGAACAGTTCTTAGATTGACAAATAAGTACAACTGGTTCTTTTTCCTAGACTAGATGTGGCAGTGTTGGGGTCCGTGATGATTGGTATCTAGACCAAGTATTAAATATCTTTTTGAAGTTCTCTACGGACACTCTCAGATTTAAGGGTCCTGCATATTACTTCTTTGATCTTTCACTTTCAAATATCAATGATTGCCGTTTACCTTGCAGGTGATGAACCTTATTGGTGACGTTAAAGGAAAAGTTGCCGTCATGGTGGATGACATGATTGACACTGCTGGTGAGAAGTCATGGATACCTTTGAATACTATGTTGTTTAATAGTTTCTTGTAATAGTTTCTTTTAAGATGAAATCGAAAAAACCTTTTGCTTTTTTCTTGACCTGGAACTTCTATGAAAAATGTTTGTTCCCCATGCATTTGGCCAGTGAAGCTTTATACTTGTCAGACGTTTGAACTGCTCTCTTGTTTTACACTCTGATTCACAGTGAAATTGTCTGCACCTTATATGTATCTTTTGTATTTTCGTTTTTCTGGGTGCAGGGACTATTTCAAAAGGTGCGGCTCTTTTGCATCAAGAGGGCGCTAGGGAAGTTTATGCTTGCTGCACCCATGCTGTATTTAGGTAATAACATTGTTAAAATATATGATCAATCCCTATGCCAGCTTTCTATAAAGTTTTGGTCTTCATATTTTTCGTCAATAATAATTTAGTCCTATCCTTAGAAGTGTAATGATGAAAGCCTGGAGGAAAATTTTTTAAGACAAAACAACCTAGGCATGAAATATGAGCAAGTGAATGAAGCCAACAGAAGTTATGCAGTCTAAAATTATAGCTGGTTCAATTGCTTGTCCCTTCAAATGACTCAATTACAACAAATTTCGAACGTTGGAAACTTTATCATTACATTTTAAAAAAGTATAGACTAAATCATCATGTTCGAACAAGTTACAGAAGCAAACATACAAAAGACTAAAAATGCATTTTGACCTAATAACTTCTAAATCTATCATATGTATCTCTCCCGCATTTGGATAAATCCTAAACGGGATACTTTATTTTCATTAATATCCAATTGTCGCTTCACTTATCTAAAATACAATGTCGTTTTTTCTCTTTTGTTTTTTCCACTTTTATGTTCATCATCCTGCAGCCCCCCAGCGATCGAGAGGTTATCGAGCGGCTTGTTTCAAGAAGTGATAGTTACGAACACGATTCCAGCAATCACAGAGAACTACTTCCCTCAATTGACCGTTCTTTCAGTAGCGAATCTATTGGGTGAAACCATTTGGCGAGTTCATGACGATTGCTCTGTGAGTAGCATTTTTAAATAAGACCAAATTGAAGTGCCATATAATACAGCCTTATGAAACAATACGTCAAGGATTCCTGCCTTATTTCAACAGCTTTTGTCTTGTTTTGTTTTGTTAGTTTAATTTTTTTCCCCTCTCCTTTTAAACCATCCATTCTTAATTATTCCTCCTAGTTTTCTTTTAGAATAATTTCTTGTAGTAATTCCTGTAAGGAGTTTTACTCTGACGTTATAAAATTTTGTAATTTTACATATTTTAACAGTTTTATATCTTCACAGAAGTTGATATATTTGATATTTTTTAACATGATATGTGAAAATAGTGTGGCTTCTTTCCTAATTCCCATCTTGTTATTTTTATCAACAGGTTATTAAATTATATGTTTTGTTATAGCCTCCTGTAAATGTTTATGTGAAGGATGAAGGTTACAAATTCATGATTTACTAAGGTCCCGTTTGGTAATCATTTTATTTTTTGTTTTCGTTTTTAAAAATTAAGTCTATTTTATCCACATTTTTTATAATAATTTGTATATTTTTTAACTACAATAGTTGAATTTTTAGCCAAATTCTTAACCAACAAGAATTTGGAGATGATGAAAGTAAGATAATAAAGTAAGAAATTTGGAGATGGAAGCAATGTCCATATACTTAATTTTCAAAAACATAAATAAAAAACAAAAATGTTATCAAATGGGACCTAAATGTATCATACAAGAATGGTAGTATATTCTAGCTTCTCTCTCCATGCATGTTTTACCAATTTCTTTGTTTGTCTCACATATTTGTAGCATAAGCCAATTGAAAATATAGGGTAAATACTGCTAGATGCTGTGAATTTGAGAAGTACAACGACGCATAATGAGTACATGGATATGGAGAAAATATAATATAATAATAATATATAATATAATATAAAAATATATTAGATAAATAAATAACAAAAGTAAAAAAAAAAATAATATAGAATGGATTTCTCCACTTTCTCGACCAATATGTGTACGTCTTTCAAAATCCACCAAATGTTATTATTTATAGACAATTTGGCAAATAAAAGGTGGATTATATGGACACTAATCTTGAGACACACACCACATGGGGTAATGGATAAGTGACACATGACCGAGACACTAATAATAGACATTTACATTACACCTAATTTAGCATATTTATAATACCCTCTTTAAATACCATTATATATGAAATATGTCTCGTTAAAACCTTACTAGAAAAAACTCACTGGAAAAAATCCTAATGAAGGAAAAAGAGTACATATTTCATATAATATGATACTCTTAAAAAGTATATTTACTTCCCTTCATGGAAATATCACTTGAGATCTCTAAGTCACCGCATAATGTTGTGCACCAGTTTTCCAAAGGTTGTGATAAGTAATGCCTTTGTAAATAAGTTTGTCAGGTTATTTTTCGAACAAATTTGTTGTACAGTGATGCCGTCATTTTCTTCAAAATCATGAGCATAGAAAAGCTTAGGTGAAATATGTTTCATTCTATCTCCTTTAATATATCCTCCTTTGATTTAGGATATACATGTTGTTTTGTCTTCGTATAATATCGTTGGAAGATTTTTACTAGAAGACAAATCACATATTCCACGAATGTGCTGAGTTGTTGATCTTAGCCATACACATTTTTCGATCAGCCTCGTGGATTGCAAGAATTTTAGCATGACTTGAGTAAATGGTTATTATGGTCTGTTTCACCGCTCCCCATGATTTAACATTTCCTCCACATGTGAACAGATAACCTATTTAAGATCTAGTTTTGTATGGATCAGATAAATATCCAGAATCTGTATAACCAATAGATCAAAATTTGATTTATTTGAATAAAAACAAACCCATGTCGACCATTTCTTGGAGATAACGGAGTATATGCTTAATACCGTTCTAATGTCTTTTTGTTGGAGAAAAACTATATCTTGCTAATAAATTTACTGAAAATGCAATATTTGGTCTTGTATTATTAGTAAGATACATAAGTGTACCAATTGCACTAAGATGTAATACTTCAGGACCGAAGTTTTTTATTATCATCTTGATGTCGAAATATATCTTTCTTCAAATCTAGTGAACGAACTTCCATTGAAATATTCAATGGATGTGTTTTGTCCATATAAAATTTTTTTCAAAACTTTTTCTGTATAAGTTGATTGATGAACAAATATCTCATCTGTTAAATACTTAATTTGTAAGCCAAGATAAAATTTTATTTTTTCCAAGATCTTTCATCTCAAATTCTTTCTTAAGATATTACATTGCCTTTGGAAGCTCTTCACGAGTCCCAATTATATTTAAGTTATCAATATATATAGTTATAATAGCAAATCCTAACTGTGATTTCTTTATAAAAACACATGGGCATATGGGACTGTTTTGATATTCTTTTTTCAACAAATATCTACTCTAGCGATTGTACCACATTCATCTTGATCGTTTAAATCTATATAACGATCTCTGTAACTTTATTGAATATAATTCCCTGGAATTTGATTTATATGTTTCAGATATCTTAAATCCTTCTAGAATTCTCATATAAATATCACTATCAGAAGATCCATATAAAAATGTCGTGACTACATCCATAAGATACATGTTCAGACTTTCATACACAGTCAGGCCAATTAAATATCTTAATATAATTGCATCCACCACTATAGAATACGTCTCCCCATAATCAATACCAAGTCTTTGTGAAAAATCTTGTGCAACTAGTCTTACTTTTTATCTTGTGATCTTATTATTTTCATTTCTTTTCTTCACAAATACTCATTTGTATCCCATTGGCTTGACACCTTATGGTGTTCAGACTAATGGTCCAAAAATCTTACATTTTGAAAATGAGTTCAATTAGTCCAAAAACCTTACGTTTAGTTCATCGTCTAACTCAGTGTCTATCGTATAAGAACACTCCACGATCATCTAGTCTCTCTAAGCTATCGTTTAGTAAATCTGATTTGCTTGAAAACTATTCCATGAGTAATTTCCGAGATTGGAAAAACTCAAAACAATGTTTTGCAAAAATCTTACTAAAATTAGGAAAACATTTTTCCTTTTATCTCACGGTTACCATGAAACTACCAATAACTTCCCACTTAATTGGTTATTAGAGAAAAAGAGATAATTATCCAATAATTAATATTATTATAAATATAAATGATAACCAACTTATCATACTATATTTATAACCTATAGTTTTAATATTTCATCTCATGAAACATACAAACCATAACTCTTTTTCTATTTCACGGCACTTAATGTAAATCTCATTTACATTAACCCTCCACTTGATGTATCTCATACACCATACCGATCATATCACATATAATCGAATTACCTCTTGTCAATTTGAACAATTCAAATCAACATCAAGAACCGATTCTCAACTTTAATCCATTGAGCTACCAAGGGGACCTTATGAACCTATAGCTCGAAGCTCCAATAGTACGTGAATAACTGACTAAACTCTTTAGTCAAGGATCTACCATCCGTTAACTGTCAGGCACTCCACTAAAGATTGACAGCTGAACTCTCATTACTACAGATATATTATGTGTCAATTTTAACCAATCAACAGTGCGACAACTCTTCACAGATCGCTCGTAAGTACAACTCGGCCAATAATCATTATGCCCCTATAGTTACATCTAACTCGTTAAGTACCACTGATCCATCTAATGAACATAAGTCATAGTCCTACTATGACTTAGTTCTCTCTTCCAAAGAGAAGCTGTGACCACTATGTTCAAGCCCCGGAATCAGTCCTTAAGGGAGTAATCTATCTACTCTCCCCTGCTTCGGGGAAGGAGTGAATTCCATCTTGTGTAACTGAGTTCACAGCTCCTAAATCAGACAAGTCCCCGAAAAGGTAGGCATGTTGAGTTGGCAATCTGGCCACTTTCACCATACTAATCAAATGACCGCCCTAAAAAACAGGAGTTCCTAAAACACTCAGGATTGAGGTCATGTCACCTATGGTCGTTTAGGTGAAATGTATGTCTCCAGTATCAAAGGTGTTATATATAGAGACGAATCATCTCGTGGTCCGATCTTATACAAACTCTTTGTATAGGATACCCTCATTCGCATGTCTCCACATGAATGGTTAGATCTACCATTTGTAGTAGTCTACAACACTTGCAAACCCCTATAAAATGGGTCGTATTCGTACTGTCACCAGGATCAGGAATCCCTCCTTAATCCTTATATTACAGATCTATTTAGGTTATCACTTAAGGCATAATTTACTTATATATCTCATATACATGCTTAAGTTTACATACAATAACCATGGAGCTTTGTTTATTGGATATGAGTAAATGCCAGAATGAAATAACACTTATTTTATTCATAAACAATATGTATAATTACAAACAACGAGACTTTGGGAGAATTAGGAAACCAATCCCAACAGATATGTTATAATATATAGTAAGCATGATTTAGGTTTTTATGGTTTTAATATAATTGTTATATTAAAATATGGAATGCTTGATGAATATTATAGCATGTCTATAGTTTTATTAAGTGTTATAAAATGAGTTAGATATTTAAAATCTATAACAAAGATTTAGGTACGCACACAAAAAAATAAAATAAATGGGCTGCACGATCTAGTAAACATGAAGTACAATCATACGATTGGTATGAAGGTGTGTTTCATGTGAAGACCGGACGTCATAGTCTCAATGCCAAAGGAGGAAATGTTCAAATATTGAGGCTAAACTGGTCCGAGCGATACTATTCATGTAACAAGTGGCAAGCATTCAGCATTCCATGCTCGCATTTTATGGCCATTTGCTCACATTTTAACATGAACTACGAAGATTTTATTGAGGACTACAACAAATTGTCAACATATGCTGAATGTTATTCTCCTCAATTTCAACCTGTACCGCATGAAGATTACTGGATCACGCACCCTAATATGCCCGTCTTACATCCTGATCCATCGTTGTTGAGAAAACCTGGTAGACTAAAAAGTTCATGTTATCACAACGAGATGGATTGGACAGAACCAGCCACTCGACAACGATGTGGATTTTGTAATCAGTTAGGACATAATCGAAGGAAGTGTCATTTGTTATTAAGACGGGCTCCAGATAGTTAGGGATTGACAAATAAATAATTTTTTATTATATATTCAATTTTTTTTTATTATAATTTATTGTATATTCAATTTTTTTATTGTAATCAATAAAGTTTTACATTATTATTTACCCTCACACTGCATATCCTGAGTGAATTTACCCTCACTTTTCTCTACTATTTTATTTACTTATTTCGCCTTTTTTTTAATTTACTTGATAACAAAATCAAGGTTGACCATATTTTTTCAGACTTATTCAGTTATAGTCAATTTTAATATATGCACTTTCATTAAACTTATTCAATTATAGTTATTAGTTGTAACAAAATTCTGTTATTGTTGTTATTTTTTCATTAATGATTATTAGCTTTTTTTTTCTCATTGGTTATATATATATATATATATATATATATATTTCTATGGAAAGTAAATAAAGTGAAGACAATTATGAGTGAGATCCTGCCCATGAGTGAGATTAAGCATTTCTTTAACAAATTGTCTTACTAGCGATGCTCACCTTACGAGCGAGATTCAGCCCACATTTCTAGCGAGATTCCCTTCTAGAGCGAGATCCCCATCACAAAATTAGCGAGATTTCCTTCACCCGTTATCTTTTATTGTATATTCAATTTTTTATTATAAAGTTGTACATTATCCTTTTAATTAAGTTGTACATTATTCTTTAATTATGTTGTACATTATTCTTTTAATTAAGTTGTATATTATTCTTCTAATTAAGTTGTACATTATTCTTTTAATTAAGTTGTTCATTATTCTTCTAATTGAGAAATAAATATTTTTTTAATTGAGAAATAATTTTTTTTTTCAGATCATGGCTTTAAACCCAGGACCTGTTGATCCCGATGTTTTGCACGACCAGTCCATTCATCGATCATCTGTTGTATGGCGAGATCGTACTATTGGAGAAATATCTTGCAGGCGTCGAGAGGCAGTTCTCCAATGCACTTTCCCGCTCCACCCTTGAATACTACCACTACTGCGCATATCTGGATTCTATGGGGTTGCCAGATTAGGATTTATTCAGTTGGACTGGCATCTGGTCACAGCCTTGGTCGAGAGATGGAAGTCCGAGACGCATACATTTCATATGTCTATTGGAGATTGCACCATCACTTTATAAGACATAGAAGTGTTGTTGGGGTTACCTGTTGACGGTGAGCCGGTCACCGGAGTGATGTACGATGACTGGTAAGAATTTTGTCAACTGTACCTCGGTACAACCCCACCTACCGATAAGATTAAAGGATCGAGGTTAAGTTTAATATGGTTAGGAACACAATTTCGTGAGCTCACAGATGATGCAGCGAGGAAATCGTCATAAGATATGCGCGAGCATATATACTACAAATGATGGGTGGAAGTCTGTTTTCAGATAAATCAAGTCATTTTGTTCACTTGATGTTCCTGCCACTGTTAGCCAACCTCCATGATGCGGGGCGGTATTCGTAGGGTGGAGTATGCTTGGCATGGTTGTATAGACAACTATGCAAAGCAACAAGACCTGAGGTTCGAGAGATAGTTGGACCTTTCATACTTTTGCAACTATGGGCTTAGGAGCGATTTCTAACAATGACTCCATAGCTACAACATGTTAATGATGCTCAGTTAGTTAGATGAGCTTACGGTTCTCTGTATGTTGTTTTAATTCAATTTAATTTTTATATCACTGATCTAGTTAATTTAAATTCTAAATTATCAATTTAAAAATTTAGGTAGAGAAACAAATTTTGTGTGACTAGGATAGCCACACATGTAGTCAGCCAGTAGAGATACATGTTTGATCTGCTTCAACCTGAACAGGTACATTACATTGAACCTAATTGATTATTTTATACACATTTTTATTGTATTTGTCTTTAATATTCTCTAATATAATATTTTTGTGTTTCAGGTTATTTGGGAGCCGTATAAAATTTTTATGCATACTTTGCCTAATTTTTGTACGAATGGTAAAAACATATGGCGGACGATGAGTCCTCTCATATGTTTTCACATTGGTGAATGACATTTTCCTGACAGGGTGATGAGACAATTCGGTTTTCAGCAGGATGTCCCATCGTCTTGTAATACTAAACTCGACTACATGATATTGACCTAAGGACTGGAGTTTGGTCCGAAAAAGTTGCACATTTGGTAGTGCGATGGCACTATCGTGCAAGGGTTATTGTAGTGGGGTTTCTCTTGAACAATTTGACACATATGTCACTTCATAATATATTCATTTGTATAATAATATCACAAGGCCCTACGTCACTCGTCCAGAAGCAGCTGTAGATCATCTGGTAAATGATTGAATATTATCTAATTATTATTAATTTAAATTTATTTTAAATATTGTCTAATTGTTTTATAATTCACAGAGATCGAACAACAGTAGAATCCGTAAGGTTGCGAATGATCCGAACTAGGTTTTTGCTATATGTAGTGACAACCAAAGCTATATGGAGGAAATTCATTATATGTACGATATACCTATTGTTCCTCCACCAGCTCCTAGACGTAGAGGACCTGTTCAGGAAGAGGATGAGTTTAATGAGATTGCACATAATGTGGAAGAGTTGCCCCCTATGATGCAGACGCAGAGTCAAACTGATTATGTTAGTCTAATGATGATGATGCTAGCATTTGGTTCAGGACATTATGACTTAGAGGCTGGTCCTTCGTCTTCATACGTGCATGGACATGGTCGGGGTTGTGGAGAGCATAATGAATATTTATATTATGAAGCGCCTGCAAAGGTACCAGAGCAACATCAAGAAGAACCCGAGCAACCTCAAGTTCGAAGTCGACAACGACAACCTGCTCGAAAACAACGACGTCCGCCTTATGAGACACATTGATTTTTGTAATTATTTTTATTTAAATGAGATATTTTATTTAAATGAGATATTTAATTTACATTTTTTTATTTTTATGAGATATTGTTTTTTTTAATTTATTCTTTTTAGAGTTTAAATAAAATAATAAAATATTTTTAGAAATTGTTTTTATAAAATGAAAAATTAAAAAAAAAAGAAGAAAGAAATGAAGAAAGAAAGAAGAAGGTGGAATGTGTAATAATTAAAAAAGAAAAAAAAAAGAAAGAAATAAAGGGCAAGGTCGAGGGTTCAAAATTCAATCAAGGTAGGTCGAATTTTGAACCCTCGAGTTATTAAAAAATATATATATATATATATATTTTTACAAATAGTTTGAAAACAACCTTATTTTCCTAAATAGTTTCTAAAAGGACAATATCATTTTAATTTTCCCCTTTAGAGACATGCGAGTGGGGGCATCCTATGCAAAAGACGTTTTCATAAGACCGGTTAACTAACTATGAACTCCGGTTAACTAATTTTCCCCTTTACTATTAAAACTAACTATTTCAAATTCGATGACCTAAGCTAACTCGATCTTAATCCTGAGCTAACTATGAACTCCTGTCTATTCAGGGTTATCATTTAATCTGCATAGATGAGAGTGGTTCAACATCACCGCTTAATAAGCCTCCCATTTTAGGGGTAAGATTAGATAGATAGCTAAGGACGTAGTCTTGCAAGAGGAAATTGACTCCTACTCGTCTTAAGGTCAACAGATAGGTTGATCCCTTAAGTACTAACTTCTGGTCTTGAATAATGGGGCCCTACCTTCTATGTACAGAGGGATTCGGTTAATTGGTTGGACCATAAACCAATTATTCAATAGAGGTTCAGTGGAGACTTAAGAAGCAAAATGTATTATAAGGGTAAAACGGTAATCTTGACCTAGCTGTAAATACAAACAAACTGTGAAGGATCAACTTACCGATTATGGTTAAATCAAGTGGATAGAAATATATCTACAATGAGGAGAGTGCAACTACTGAGCTATAGTGTTATGTCTCGGCAGTTAACGAACAATGATTAATTCAGTTTAAAGAGTTTAGCCAATTAATCTCAAATTGTTGGAGCTCATAATCTGTAGGTCCATTAGATCCATCTACTAGCTTATAAAATGATCAGACCTTAAAATAGCGTGTAGAGAGAATTTGGAATATTCAAAGTCGATTTAGGGTTTGGATTATTATATTTGATATAATTGATGTTTAATTAATGAGGTATTTTAAATATTTGATGAGGTATTTTATTAATTTAATATTTGATATTTGATATTAAATTAAATTGATTTAATTAATTTTCTAAATTTAATTTATTACAATTTTAAATTTATAAAATTCAAAATTATGAAATTAATTGAATTAAAATTTTGATTTATCAAATTGAAATTGATAAAATTTATTTAGTTAAAAATGAGTTTGAAAATCAGTTATATTTTTAACATTAAAATTCATATTTATAAATTAAAAATGGACAATTGACTGAAAGTGGGAAAACCCAACTTTTCCCATTATTCAATCCACCTCCACTCAAATTCAATGGAATTTGAAGTGGCATTTTCTTGAGTAATCTGATATGCATGATAAACTCTTATAAATTAAAGTTTTGAACTCACTTTAATGTTCATGCAACTAGAATTCTGAGAATAAAAAAACCAGAAAAATAAGAATTTTCTTTCCTTCTTTAAACTCTTAAAACTCATATAAAATTGCTCTCAATTTGAGTTCCACCACTCAACCTAAGGCTCAAGGATGGTGGAGAAGACTTTGGTGGTGGTCTACTGATGTGTTTGAAGAAAAAATTGGAGAAGAATCGAGCAATTAGGTGGAATCTACAAAGGTTGTATTATATAAACCCTATTTCTGTTTTTCCCATGAACATTTTTTCCTTCAAAATTGATGTAGTTAGAGTATTTAGATCCTTAATAACTTCCGTATGTTGATTGTCAACTCCATAAAAAACTTCGATAATCAATTCCAATAACACTTTCACGTGACCAACTTCGAGCTTCGATAACCACCTCTAATTACATACTCCGACGAAAATCATCTTCGATGATCAACTTCGACGACCACATTCTCGCGACCAACTTTGGGATCCGAAAACCACCTTTGTTGACAAACTTTGACGACCAACTCCAATATCACTTTCATGAGACCAACTTCAAGCTCTGACAACCACCTCCAACTACTAACTCCATTGAAAACTATCTTCGATAATCAATTTCAACCACTTTCAACTATTATAAAACTAATGACCGTTAAATTATGTTATAGGGTTGTTTATTATATAAATATTAGTATTTTGTCTACATTAAGTGAAACATATATACATAGAAATTTGTAAACTATATTTTATTTAATTAAGTACACATATCAAATGAGCGTTAATGACATTGAAAAAATATGTATGTAGTTGAATAATATGTAACACATAAAAAAAAAAAAAAAGCACTCATTTAGAGTTTAAAAAACTGCACTAGATACCCAAACATATGAATACAACTTTACACCCCAAATACAGATCAAATAACTCTACCCAAACGCAAACATATGAACTTTACACATATATGAACTCCACATACATATGAACTCCAGACGTCATATCTCATGCCAGCTCCTCAAATAGCTCCTTAATATATCCTTATAACATATAGTATTTCGATATAGATTAGAAGTTGAAGGACCGAGATGAAAAGAATTATAGAAATTAAGGGGTGTTTGGCTCACCAACATGATGAGTTGAGTTGGTATAATATACCAACTCATTGTTTGGCCTATCAACTTTAAATTTTGGTGGAATTGAGTTGGTGTATTTTACCAACTCACCCCAACTCACCTTTCTTCCCATGCTTTCAATGGCTCCACCCATCGCCCATTGTCGCACTCCCATAACTAACTTCGGGCTCAGACAATTACCTCTGATGACAACTCT
The DNA here is from genome assembly GCF_027475165.1 of Benincasa hispida. Classification (NCBI taxonomy): domain Eukaryota; kingdom Viridiplantae; phylum Streptophyta; class Magnoliopsida; order Cucurbitales; family Cucurbitaceae; genus Benincasa; species Benincasa hispida. The sequence goes on from NC_143488.1 coordinate 2,562,555, forward strand.
GACGACCAACTCCAAACTCCGACAACCACCTCCAATGGCAACTCTAGCGATCAACTCCGAGCTCTGACAACCACCTCCGATGACAATTTCGACGACAAAATTCAGACTCCGACAACCACCTCCGATTATAGCTCTGACGATCAACTGTGAGCTCTGAAAAACTTCGCACGACCAACTCCGACGACCAATTTTGGCCTTTGACAACCACCTCTAGTGACCCAACTCCCACGACCACCTTCGCGCTACCAACTCCGACAACCACCTTCGTGCTACCAACTCTGATGACCAATTGGCTCCGACAAAAAACTCCGATGACCAACTCCGACAATCGCCTTCATAGGCTCCGACAACCACCTCCGACTACAAACTTCGATGAAAATAACCTTTGAGCGAGCAACTCTGACGACCCAACTCGAGGCTTCGATAACCACTTTCAATGACAAACTTCGACGACCAACTCTAATACCACCTTCATACAACTAACTTTGGGCTCCGATAGTCACCTCCGACTACAATCTCCAGTGAAAATAATATTTGATGATCAACTTCGATGACCACTTTTGCATGACCAACTCCGAGAATCGAAAACTACCTCAAATAACAAACTTTGACAACCATCTCCAATACACGTTCATGCGACCAACTTTAGGCTCCGACAACCACCTTTGGCTACAAACTCCAGCAAAAATCATCTTTGATAATCAACTTTAATAACCACTTCCGACTACTATAAGACTGATGACTGTTAAAGTATGTTGTAGGGTTGCTAATTATATATATATATAAAATATTATTGTATACATTAAGTGCAATATTTATACGTAATGAATTCAGATATCAAATGAGTGTAAGGAATATTTAGACAAAAAAAATATGTATATAGTTGAAATGTATGTAACATATAACAAAAAAACCATAAAATGAAAAAAAAATCCTGAAATATTTTCCAATAAAAATTAGTGAAAAATAGAGATTTTTTCTCTGATAATTCTTCAAATTTAGAGGAAATGAAAGTGAAACTGTTGAAGAAATGTGGTGACATTTCATTGGTTGTTATGATGATGGGGGAGATTTAATTAAAAAGTTACATAATAGTAAAAATATAGATAAACAATGGGAAGAAGAAAAATAAGAAAAATGATAACGAAATTCATGGAGAAAAATTGGCTAGAAAGTTTTGATTTCGCTTTAGTTTCTCATTTTATTCAACCATATTTTTACAAGAAATGTAATGGGTTAATTGTTGTTCATTGTCTCTAAAAAAAAAAAAAAGAAAGGAAAAAAGAAAGAAAAGTTCTAAAAATTAAAATTAAAAAATTGCAATCTATATTTTATTCAAATAAAGATGGGTAGAATTATTGAATAAAAAGGTTTCAAAACAAAAATACTAATCATAAAAGCATATTATTTAGGGGGTGTTTGGCACACCAACATGAGTTGAGTTTGTATAATATACCAACCCATTGTTTATCCCACCAACTTTAAATGTTGGTGGAGTTGAGTTGATATATTTTACGACTCACCCCAACTTTCCCTTCTTCCAATATTTTCAATGGCTTCACCCATCGGTCCCTGTCACATTCGGGAACTAACTCTGGGCTCCGACAACCACCTCCAATGATAACTCCGACGACGAAATCTGGGCTTCGACAACCACCTCCGATGACAGTTGCAACGACCAAATCCGAGCTTTGGCAACATTCGGTGACCAACCTCGGGCTTCGACAACATTCGTGCGACCAACTCTGACAACCAATTTCAAACTTCGACAACCACCTCCATTGACTCCACTCCGGTGACCACCTTCGCGCTACCAACTCCAATGACCAATTTCAGGCTTTGACAACAAACATCGATGACCAACTCTGACAACCACCTGCATAGGCTCTGGCAACCACATCCGACTACAAACTCCAATGAAAAACACCTTCAATGACCACCTTTGAACAAGCAACTTCAACAACCCACTTGGGGCTTCGACAACCACCTCTAACGATAAATTTCGACAACCAACTCTAATACCATCTTCATGGGCTCCGACAGCCACCTCTGACTACAATCTCTGGCAAAAATCATCTTTGATGATAAATTTCGACGACTACCTTTGCCTGATGAACACCGGGATTTCAAAACCACCTCTGATGATGAACTTCGACAACCAACTCCAATACCACTTTCATGTGACCAACTTCAGGCTCCAACAACCACCTCCAACTACAAACTCCAGTGAAAACATCTTTGATAATCGACCTCAACAACCACTTCCAACTATTATAAGACTCGATGACTGTTAAAGTATGTTGTAAGGTTGTTGATTATATATATAAAAAAAAATTATTTTGTCTACATTAAGTGCAATATTTTAGGTAAAAGATTGTAAAAAATATTTTTATTTAATTGAATTCACATATCAAATGAGTGTTAAGAATATTTAGACGAAAAGTAAGTATGTAGTCGAAAAGTATGTAACATATAAGAAAATAAAAACATAAAATGAAAAAAAGATTTCCTATAATATTTTCCAGCAAGAATTAGTGAAAAATAGAGATTTTTTTTCTCTAATGATCCTTCAAATTTAGAGGAATTGAAAATAAAATTGTTGAAGAAATGTGGTGACATTTCATTGGCTGCTAAGATGATGAGAGAAATTTAATTAAAAAAATCATTACGTGGTAAAAGTATAGAGCAACAACATGAAGAAGAAGAAAAAAGATGATAATGAAATTCATGGGAAAAAAATTAGGAATAAAAAGTTTTGATTTCTCATTTTATTTAACCATATTTACACAAAAATGTAATGGGTTAATTGTTGTTCATTACCCAAAAGAGAAAGAAAGAAAAGTTTTAACCCATTACAGTGGGTTAATTGTTGTTTATTGCCAAAAAAGAAAGAAATAAAAGTTTTAACAATTAAAAGAAAAAAATGTAATATATTTTTATTCCAATAAAGATGGGTAATTTACTGAATAAAAAAGCTACAAAATAAAAATAGTAAAAACATATTATTTAGAGTTAAAAAACTGCACTAAATATCCAACTCAACTCTGTATCTAAAGACATGAATTTCAGACATCTTATCTCAATTCAGTCTACAATCTTAAATAATATATTGAAATATTTTTAAATTCGGAAACGAATTAGGGTTTCTTATTGGGAGTGGGGTGATCGGTCTATAAATATCCCTCTTTCTCTCCTTTATCCATCAATTCAAATTTCCTCATACCCTAATTCAACGAGCCCTAGAGTTTTCCTTTTTCTCCTTACCTGTTCTTCCGCCGCATTTTCAATTTTATGTTTTCTTCTCGAGAAATTGTTTTATTCAATCGTTTGTTTTGCTTTGTCAGCGAAGCTATGATGAAGATCTTTTCGGTGCCATAGCTGGCCTCTTTCCAGTGGTCGTCGGTGATGGCTACACATCCCTCTAAGAAGTTCTGAGCTTCTTGTTTTCTTGTTTTTATATTTGATTTTGTTCATGAATGATTTTTCCTCGATTTCTTTTGCTGTTTTTGTTCGTTTCTTTTTTGATTTCTGGAATTGAAAATGCGAGGTGACGATAGAAATTCATGTCTGTCAATCCACTGACTAATTTACAGTGTGATGTTATATGAATCCCGACAGGTTCTGATCGCTTTTCAATCGCTTCTTTTTTTCAATTCTGCAATTCTTCAACAATCTGATGATTTAATTGTTCTTATTCAGATTCAGTTTTGTTTTGCAATTCTTTTTCATTTGTTTTTTGGGCATATGATGAATCTCATGTAATCAAATGGGTAATTTGCGTCTGAATCATTTCATTGATGCTATTTTCACCTTGGAGAACTGATGCCCAATTTTATATTTGCTCTCAACATCTTTATCAATTTCATTTCTACTCTATTCTTGTCAGTCTGAATTTTTTTTTTCAAACTCCCTTCTTTGTTCTTGTTTTGATTATATGCGTTTCAAATTTTCAGGTCTCATTCAATTTGGTTTTGGTTTTTGAGAACTCATTGAACTTTGAAGATAGAATCGACCATACCCTTGATAATCACTTTGTGAAGCCATTGCCTTTGGAACTTGATTATGAATCCCGACTGTAAACATAATTCTTGTATAATATCAGATAAGAAATTTGTTATCAATAATGTAAGAGGTTTACATTATTTTTTAACATAGAACTAATATAAACAATTATGTAAGTTTGAAAATGATTGGTTTTGAAAAACTTTAAAATCTAAAAGGATATTCCCAATGAGAATTAAGGATATGGAAATCATATAATATATTATATATAAATAAATAAATAAAATAACTAAAAATTGAAAGATTCTTCAAGTTCTTCAAAAAAATTTCAATCTTTTGGGGTAAGTCTACAAAATCCAAGTAGGAGGTGAAATGATTTGGATATTAATGTTGTGTAAAGACGCATGGTTAACATAGTATGGAAAGTGACGGAAAATATTTATAACATTCTCCTCTATACTTCGTTAAAATTTCATTAGGAAAAAAATCCTGGATAAAAATTAGTGAAGGAAAAAGATTTACTTATTTCATATGATTTAGGATGTAATGTATTTGTTCTCTCTTATAAAATATTTTTAAGATCTCTGAGTATGTCATTACAATATTTTGAAGAAAGTATAATATAATAATTATATACGTAAATAAATAACTAAAAAAAATTGAAAAATTCTCTAAATTTCTTCTCAAAATTTTCTAATCTTTTTTGATATCTCATCAATGTGTCCTAATATTAGATTGTTATTATTTACGGGTAATTTGCGAAGAGGCGTCATTGGTCATGGTGTGTAGGATGATGAAAATATGACACATGAACTAACAGAGGCATCTAAATTACACACATTTTAGAATATAATATGTATCATTTAAAATATTTATTAGAGGTGTCTTGATTGTGTTCAACCAAAGGCAGATGGAGCAGGTTCAATATGTAAATTTGGGGAAGATTTGTAAATTTTATTTATGTAATGGAACTGTTTCGTATTTGTAAAAGATTTGTTATTCACAATTTTTTACTCTTCCTACCGATTTATTTCGAGTACCTACTTTGAAAGTAGACAAAGTTGTTGCAAATCTTTTATACACAAGAAAAAGAAATTGGTGTAAACTTTGAATCGACAAGTTGAAAAAGAAAAAAAGACAAAAAAAGGTTTACCACTTCGGCTGGGAGTAAAATTATCACTTTTTTTAGAGTCTAGGAATCAAATTGAAAGTATTATAACTAAAATAAAAATTTTAAAAGTATGGTACAAGCCGAAAGTATATTTACCACAATGGACCAAAATCAAGTTATTTAACCAACAAGAAAATTTACCAATAAATGTTACATGACACTCATTTATTGAAAGTAGGAAAATCTAACAGAAATTAAGAAAAAAGTTATATTGTATATTTGGTATGTTATATAGATCTATTTTAATCAATAGGTCATGTATAATTATCTATTAAATATTTTGTCAAACATAATGAAAATTTTTCATCTCATAAAGCTAAGTGTGTTTTGTGTTTAATTTAAAAGATAAATCATTTTAAAAAGTTAGTGTTTGACAATTATTCAAAATATTTTAAAGTGTATTTTCAACGATTTATTTTATTTTATAAAAAATGTTTTAACTAAAAATAAGTTTTTGAGAAACATTTTTTTCCCTGTCGAGAAACTGTGAATCATTAAAAGTGATCAAAGTTTCTTACTATATTTCCAACTTTTTACTACATTTTCCATGTGAATATGTAAGGAAGGGGAACAAACATCTTCCATCATTATAACCTTATGAATATAATTGGGTAGGCTAGAAGTCTAAATCATACTCCCCATTTTCATCAGCAAAAATCTCAGGATGAATAGCAGCTGTATTTGTGTAGTTCAGAGCTCTTTGCAATTTCCTATGATCCAACACTTCAACTTCAACTTGGAAAATTGAACTCACTGGCCTATGATCTGAAAGCCTTATATCTGCATTCTTATAACACATTTGTTTAATGCCTTTTCCCAGCCATAATATCCGATCACACCTGTCGAGTTTACAGTTAAAATCAAAACTCTCACCTGATGTTTCGATTAATCGAATTGGGTCTGAGTAACTAATCTATGTCACAAATGTGATTGTTTGTGTCCAAAGGTTGTGAATGTGAGTCACATAAGTGTTAAGTGTCTCCATTTTGTAGCCTAATGGGTTCTAATAACTTACCACGCTGGAGACCTTCTCTTCTCTCCTTCTTTTGGAATTTCGCCGACGTATCTATCCGAGTTGAATTCATATTTATAAGTTGGTGGGAAATCTAATATCCCTTCTTTCCATCCATCGAAGACATGCCCCGTGCGCAATTCTCTGATAAGCTGCCATAATATACATCCGTTACTTTCCTTAATTCAAGAACTTAAGTTATTCATCTTTTCTGAGGAGAAAGAGAAAAAATAACGAAACAAACAGCAAACAGATGTCATTAGCCGGGAAGATACAAGATGTTCTATTACTTGGAGACATCTTCCTCGAGAACTTTTGAAATTTGGGTCAAGTTATATAGGATTTTGTAGTCAATCAGCAATTAGTCACCTGATCATAGTTGCTGAGTTCCTCCCACTTTTTTTGAGCAACAAGCTTCCTTACATCCGAGTCCGATGCATTCATGCGATAATTCAAATCACCAAACCAGAATATTTGACTGCTCGAAAAAACATTCGGTCACAATCTTACTCCAAAGGATAATAGACATATAGAATTAAGAGAGAATTCCATAGATATCATTCTCCAACCGAAAGCAACCAGGCAGAATCAAAATACTCGGTTAGTATACAGTCTTATAAATCTTGAAATACTCGGTTGGTATGAACTAAAATCATTTAGACAGATTACTCAAGAACTCTCCATTCTTTAAATATACTATGCAACTCGAGTCTTAAAAGAAAACAGTATTGACTATTAATTTTGTTTTTTAAGTTTTGATAACCAATGGTGAAATGCACAAGTTATGAATGCACAAAGACTGCTTACTCATGTGATGGTATTGTCTGTGGCTGTCCTGAATCAAACACGGATGAAAAACATGTTCGTCTTATGATTTCGTTCACATCTGCATTACGCTTGTGTTCTGCTCCATCCTTCTGACCAGAGGTCAAATGAGAACAAACAAAGCATAACCGCGACTGATAAAGAGACATGCTGACAGAAACAGACCCCTGCATCAGAATTTGTAAATTACATGAGGCCGCGCTACAGCAACACTCTAATGGCGTGAAGTCTAAAGTTTTCCTAATGAGTAAAATGTATGCTCCTTATCATTACTTTGATGGGATGGATATAAATTTAATCGAGTCTAAAGTATTCCGATCAAGGACTTACTCAGACGCAGTATTGGATTTAGAAAAATATATCAGAAAACTTTATCACTTGAGAAATGGCAACTTAGCAATGTAGAAAAGTATTACCTTGTTTCCCATGTAGCCCATAAGACCAACTCCAACTGGAGAAACTTTCAAATTGTTAACATGTCTCCTTAATCTCTTACGCACCCAAACCGACACATATATTCCTACCATCTGCTTGCTGACAATTCTCACATATTTCGGATAAGCTTTAGTGCTCTCTGTTGGATCCTCATTAACTTCTTGTTCTATAAGTTCTTCTGGGAAAATATCTTCTTCTTCAACAGAAATGTCAGATACATCAGAAAGGGAGTCCAGGATTTCTGAAGTGTCTTGTGGCGCCTTCCAGGCTGATATCAAATTTCCAGAACTACAGAATGTCCTTTTCAACCCATTTCCGTTTATAGAAAAACTCTGCGGAGGGAATATTAGAGGATTCTCCAAGCACTGGAAGCCAATTCTAGCAGAACTGCTAACTACTCTCCGCAATTTTGAATTAGAAGAGACAACTTGAGGGGTTGCATCTAATGAATGTTCAGGCCAGTCTAATCTTTGGTCACAGTCAATGCCATAGATTCTACTTAACCGCAAATTTGAGTTCACGAGGTTTAATTTGTTAAGGGGATGCTGATCCAATTCAAAACAACCATTCCCAGAAAATTCATCGTCTATTAGTATTAACTGTTCATCATTAACCTCATCTGCAAGTATATCAGCTACAGATGAAGTCCTCAATACAGGAGAGGGTGGGGCGCTATAGCTCTTCTGTTTGTTCTCAGGTTTAGAAGACTTGTTCAGAGTTCTTCGAATGATTGCCTCCCATTTAGGAATTGGTTTGTTATCCTCTGCTCCTAGCACATTCCCCGCATTTAAAGGGACAACTTCTTGGAAACTGCAGGCATAAGCATCAAATTTGACAAGATTTTATCAACAACAGAATGGATGATAACGAATAGTGCATACAGGAAAGAAACATGGGCCTAAACACTGATGGAATATAGTAGGGTCTGGCGCATTTAATGCCAATAAAAGAGTTAACCAATTCTACAAGGATAGATGCTGGACTGCAAAAATTTCTTCAAAGAGCTCGACTCTCCAATCTTTCATTACTTCCAATTCTTAAGAACTAACCTATTCGTCATTGTTCTACATCTACAATTAGGTTCATCAACTAATTCCTCAGTAAAGCTTATAGATTCGCCACAAATTGATCTGGAAAATAGATATACCCCTTTCCTCCTATCCTCTCCCTAATGGATGTAAGATGTTGAGTGGAGTGAAAAAAAAAAATTAGTCACAATAAAGAGTTCCCTCCTCTCAAAAGGTTCAAAGGTAAGGTACCCTGCACCTAGAAGTAAAACTAGTTGTTGACGTGCAACAAATCTTTCATTAAAAGAAAATAATTACAGAAGAAGAAAAGATATGACATCTTCTCATCAAAGAGATTATGCATTGACATTCCAATGAATAGTGATAATATGGGGAGAGTGATTATAAAAGGACTATTTGGATGAAGAATTCCAAAAGGAAGCCATAATACACTTGACGCATCAGATCCCAAAAGTAAGAGTTTTCTCTTGCCTCATATTGAAACTTCTATAATTTCTTTACGACCAAAGATCCCAAAGAATAGGCATGTCTATGTTCCTCTTGGTATTTGAATCAAAAGACAGACTATGCAAAACTTGGTACAAGAAGTCCTTAAATCCTTAAAGGAAGTAACCTTACGTTCAAAGTTTCTTAAAAGCCAAAATCGAATTCCTAAGAATCCATTAATGTACATTATTAGAGACATTTCTGAAGTTCCTTTGCTCAGATGTCTCAACTCCAGATCTTCTAGATAGATATCATCTAACTCTAACATATAGAAATGGTTAAATTGTAAATTTGTTCCTAATGATTTAGAGAAAGTTATAATTTAGCCACTATAGTTTGATAAAACCCACATAAATAGTCCCTGTGATGATACCACCAGTACTATCTAAGGAGGTTTTATCTATAAGGACTTATTCTAACTTTTCAAATCATAGGGCCTAAATCCTATTTTAGTTTAAACCATAGGGACCAAATTTATAATTCATCCAAAAGAAATAGACATGACGTAACTTGGATGATCTTAAGAAAAACTGAGATAAATGCATGCACATACAGAAGATAACCCATAGCAGCAAAGCATATTCGGCAAAATTATCCACTTTAGTAACTCACAAGATATGAACTATTGGAATTTGGAAATATGAGAATGGGGATCTTCTCTCACCCTATAATATAAATATCTCCTGGTTCTTCTGTACATAGCCACTCACTTATCTCAAGGTCTTCATTTGGAATTCTTCCTGCAACATTCCATGTAGCTATTGTTACCCTACAGAAACCATATTTCCAAAAATCAGTGGGAATCAAAGTAACATCTCCGGGATCATGAATCAAATAGTAGTAGTTCACAGCTAAACCTTAGATCTTTTGTGTTTATGTACTGAACTCGAAGAGTTTCAGATTTCCCTCGCCTGTGTCTTGACTGGTAACCACTAGGAACGTCTGGATCATTAAAATAAGTAATAATTAACTTTTAAACCGCTGCAACATAAGAAAAAGGAAATAGTTCAACAGATATAAAAATCTTGACATAAAAATGCACGTTAAAACAAATCCTCAAAAGATCCTTCGATTAAATGAAGTCATTTCACCTTTCATACCATAATCTGTTCCATGTATGTCATGAAAGCTTAAAAAACAAGCCCATACACAGTATTCAATGCATAATGAACTTTGGCCAATATACTCCTAGCTAAAATGCCCTCTAGAGCTAGAGGGTAGAAAAGAACAGAATGAGCATTGCCAATATTCGATCCACAGTCAAGAGTTCAGAAATATTAGGCCAATTCCAGCTTAATTAGAACATGATCCTCACGGCTAGGGGATAAAAGGAGGTGAATCCAGTGCCAGGATGTAAATGGTGAGGATGAGATAGGATTATTTTCAAATACTAAACTAATAGAAGAAGTGGGTTATTCCTAACTAAAAACATCAAAATACTGACATGGAGGTAGGTAGTACCAGAAATTCGACTTGAACATGTAGACAAGTTCCTTTGTGTCCTACAAGTACGATCCTCTTGATTATGCGTTCTTTCATTCTTGAGAGAGCAAACTGAAAGGAAATTGTGAAAAGCAAAAAAAAATAAATGGTGAAATCCAAGAAAACAAAATGAAAAATAGACAATTTTGGTAATAACAAAGACATGCTACTGTTGGCTTGGCCCCTAGAGCAATGATCCTGTGACACACACCATCATCTTCGCTCTCAGTTTCAGTATCAACTTCATCCTCGCTAAAATCATACACCTTGGGCTTGATATTCAACCATTTCTTCATCACGATGGAAGGCCAAAAAGCCTGAAAAGAATTGCAAGATGGAAATTAAGTGATGAAATAAGTTACAATCCTTGATCAACACAAACTGTTCAAAAAGTGAAAGTACATGAGTTTGTCAAAGCATACCTCGGAGCGTTTTCCTCTCCTCGTTCGCATAGCCTTTGCTTGAAACTATTCAGCAGAAGATAGATCCTTAGATTCGCAGTGATGAAATGCTTAAAACGCTGCAGCAACAGAAATTCAATGTCAATTTCTGGGAAGCCAATAGTTTAATATGTGGCTTGTCAGAAATCAAGACAACTACAAAACCAGGTTTATGGTAGACTTCAATGACACCATTTATATGGAAGAAAAGCCAAATTGGGACCAAACAGGAAAGGACAGAATGCGTAGAAGCCATCCACAAACCCAACTTGTACAAAGACGAATTATGATCGATGGTCCTTCCCCACACGTCCATATTGTTCCATATTATTTTATATTGTAAAAAAAAAAAAAAAAAAAAAAAAAAAAAAAAAAAATAGTTATATTGAAAAGTAAACAAACTGAAAGCGAGATCCATTAAAATAAAATATAATCTTTTTCATTATAAGAAATATGCAGCACTTAAAGTAATTCATGCTACAGTCAAGATAAACCACCGTCTAAACAAAGAAATATGTTTTTTTTTTCCCTTTTCAAAAGTAGAAAATTCCCATAAGAAAGTAATAACACCAAAATCAAACTGTTGAAATCATAAAAAGACAAATCAATCCAGTTAATGATGAAGAAAGTTGAATAGGGTATTCTTTTCACTAACCAAAAATACTTCAAAATTTCATCTACAAAACTCACTGTGTTAAAAAAAAGGAAGAAGAAGAAGAAAGAAAAGAAAATTACCCACTTTCAAATCAAACTACTCCATCAATAACAAAAAGAAGAATCAAGAAAACTGAACTGGGAATGCTCTGTAAGCCAAATTTCCTCTCCCTCTTTTATCTTTTTCTTTTCTTTTCTTTTCTTTTTCTCAAATCTAAAGCTCCATATGATGGACACCCAACAATATCAGAGTAACCCCACCACAAACCAAACACCCATATAGATCAGACCACATTAACCCAAAATGCCAGACGCAAAGACAGATTAAGACACACTGCCATTACCATATAAAGAATAAATTAAATTTGCATACCAATCGATGCCAAGATTTGCAGTGAGCCCACCTGAGGCAAAGTTGGCAATGACACAAAAACAAACATAACACCAAGGGAAGCTTCGGCCTTGAATGGACATCAAAATATAAAATCCAAGTCAAACAAAAAGAACTAATCAGTTCTGATATAATTTTTTTTTTTTTAAAAAAACAACATTAATCTCACAATTACAGCTGTAGACCCAATTAGCGACATGACGGCCGAAGTTAATTTCCTGTAACAGCAAAATCCGAGACTCCCAAATCAACTTCAAAGCATATGGGTTTATTTTAATCAAATAGTTAGGCCGATTTGTAGGCCAACCAAGAACATCAATGAAGAAATAGAGAATTGAAGACCCCACCAGATATTAGACTCAGAGCGCACTATGTGTGACTGAGAGAAGCCCAAAAGTTTCTCTGATTTTGGGTATTGAATTCAGGAGTGTTGGGAAGAAGATGATGACAAGAAGAGAGAATCTTGGCCATGCAATTAGAATAATAAAGAAGAAAAAAGGAGATGGGGTTGAGTGAGAGCTTGAATTAAGTACAGTAATGGCCATGATCGTTGTTGGAAGTAAGTGGGCCAATTTCGGGGGCCTTGTTCAGCAGTGGAGGAACCAGATTATTTTTTATTTTGGTGGTACGGAAGGGACAACTTTAAAGGTAGCTCATACTAGTTTTAGCATCATTCTCTTTCTCAAATCTATTAGTAAATGTATTCTTAGACTACATTTACCAAATTGTAATAAAAAATAGTATAATAAAATTTTATTGATAGATTAGTCTGAATCGCAAACATAATTGGATTGTTTTTTATCATCATTACTTGGGTAAAAATAAAGGTAACATTATAATGACATTTGTCTATGCCATGACTGTCTACTAAGATCATCACATATTTGAAGGTGAGTCCCACATTTTATTATGATTATGAAACGTAGGTAAACAATAACAGATGTAATCAATTGGACTTGCTTTTTGCTTTACCATAGATGGATTACGTTTTAGTTGTGGTAAACACGACCTTAATTCATGAGATTTGAATTTAGTTACTATTTTCTTAAAAATCTCGAAGTAATATGATGAATACATACATACGAGTCACAAAGTTGAAACAAAAAAAATTATCGAACATAGCTTAGTGGATAAGACAATGATTATAATTACAAAAGTAGATCGTTTGATTATGCTCTTAATTGCTGAACTTAAAAGTATCTCGTTGATTGATTGATAGTACTCTTATGATCAAAGAAGAAGACAAAAAAAAAATAATTGGATGGATTTTCTTTGTAGAAATCTATTTTAAATAGGGTAAAAAGTACATATGTGATTTTGTAATTTAATCACATATGGAAAGTTACTTATTTTTCTAACCTCAGTTCTATCTTATTGTCCATTTTTTTAGTTTAATACCATGTAAAAGTGGCGATTCAAACTTTTGATAGTTTAACCGAAGATAAATATTTGTACTATTTTACTAGCAAATATGGATTATTTTACATATATTTGTTGAACAATCTTATTTACAAAATATTAATGAAAAAGCTGTCTCATGATATTTAAAAAGGAAAACAAAACTTTATATTTTAAATTTACACATATGTTAATATCCAACCTAAGTGTTTATATTTCAAGAAATAGGATTGGGAGACAATTTGAAGCTCCTCCAAGTCAAAGGGGGGCATCTTTAACCCTATTCCAAATTCAATGTCATATATTCCCTACAAATACATCGAGCCAAAAGTATACCATGGTAAAATTTATCTTTACCTTTTGCTTTTTTTAAAAAAAAAAAAAAAAAAATCAACAACACGTGAGGTTGAAAGATTCGAACCTCTAACATCTTGATCGAGAGTGTATGCCTTAATCATTGAACTATGTTAAAGTCAATTTATTAAATCAAATCACTACTACAAAATTGGGCTTTACTGCGGTTTAAAACTGACATTATAGGGGAACAATGTCGGTTGAAAACCGACATTGAAGATTGTGTTATAAAAGGTCTTTAATGTCGGTTTCTTTAATATTGGTTTTAAAACGACATTATAGATGACCAAGATTTCATTGTCAATTATCTTCAATGTCAGTTCTCAATCGACATTGAATACTATTTTTAATGTCGGTTTTTAACCGACATTGAATATTATCTTCAATGTCGATTTTTCATCTACTTTTTCTCTGTAATTGTCCAATATTAAATGTCTATCATCGTTTTTTCATTAAAAAAATAAAAGAAAAATATATATTTGTTGCTTTGCACGATAGTATTTCTCTTTTACTTGTACATGCACAAAATAAAATCTTAATTGCTTTCACAATTCTCCAATAAGTCATAAAAGTAAAATTGGATGATAATTTAACTCCAAAACAAGATAAAATATATTTTTATCCAAATCAACTTCATATGGTTTCGACAGCAAATCCTTACGTATCAACAAGTTACATCGATCAATATATACTAAAAGAAATTACATGAAAGTATAGAATTTATGTTTACACAAACTACAAAAGTATGGAAGACTTAGAATCATATATTGAGATAACCAAGAGGTATTAAGTTCCTAGAACTAGAAGAAGGTAACTTTCAAGTTATAAGGAGAATTATAGACAAGGAAAAAATGTTACATGATTAATGCATATTTTGTGAAGTTAAGGTGGCTACAGACCCCAAAAGTTGGGACTCTCCATACCTGCAAGCAAAAACGAGAATAAGGTAACATCTCCAAATAACAAAATCTGATAATTGAGTCAAAATATTTGGGCATGTAAGAAAAGAAACCAAACAAATAAGCACACCAAGTAGAAATTCACTTACCTATTGTTTTGCTAAATTATGTAAAAAAAAAGTTCTCGAGAAAACCTTAAATGTTTAAATATTTATCTTAAATGTTTAAATTCACTCCAATTCAAGAAATTTCATGCAACTTTGAGAGAGAGAGGAAGTGAGAAAGAAATAGGTAGTTGCATCCAAACTAGTTGTGTTTAAATTTATCTTAAATGTTTAAAAAAATAGGTAGGCACACCAAGTAGAAATTCACATAACGAAGACAAATCAAAACCAATTAAGCATCCCCTCCCTTAATGCTTTTTACATCAAAACTATTAGCCATATCAAAGCAGTCATATAAAAAACATCTTCAGCCACACCTTAATTGCAATTACAACATGGTCAATAAGTTTTTTACCATCAAGTTCTAAGCGGGAACCAGAATTGCTAAAATTACCCAAAAAGAAAGGTATCATCACAGTCTTGAGAATTTGTAGATGTTTCAAATGATTTTTTAAGTGCTCGATAACGTGCTTTAAAGTGGAGAGGAAAAAAAAGTATTTCTAAGCATTCCAAATAAGTCAGTTACCTTCTAGGATTCTCCTCCTCCCTTTCATCAAGTAAAACTAGACCAATAATCACGAAAACCACTACTTCGTCAACAAGGCCGCCAAGAAATGAACTTCTTATTCGTCTCTACAACACATTAGGAAAACACACACCATAAGAAACAAAAGCTAACAAATCCATCACCGACAAAAACATAATAAAAAAACCAAGGCAAAAGAAGAAGTCACAACATATATAATACCTAATTCAAAAGCCAAACATTCTAACATACAATTCCTATTAGGTCTTATAGATACCCAATAAGTCACAAAAGATAATTAGGTCTCAAATGATATATGAGAAAAATAGCATAAAACTAAGTAGAAAAGAGAATGTTAACAATGAAGGTTCAAACATCATGTTACATTAATTTATCTGATTAGAAAAACTTTATCCTTTTGTAGAAAAGCATTATACGAGTACAACATATAGCATTCAGTTTTAACATGCAATAGTATAACATAAGACAAATCTTATTTTCACTGTTTGCACTTCACCCACAGATTAACGTTTATTTATATTTATGAATTTGTATTGTGGGAATTGTGTTAATATGTTTATGATATGCATTCCTCATGTTGGATATTTCTTTCTTCTGAATGTTTATTTATACAATACAAAATCTACAGGTGCTAAGCTCCCTTTAGTAAGTTAGTAACAAACATTAAAAGAAGAAACTGGATAAATAAACTAGACCTGAAGCAAAAGCCACTAAATCTCGTGAGTCCTGTAGTTTGTAATTGTAATGTCCAAACGATTTATTTATTTAATAAAATCTTAGATATTTTTTTGACATTTAGTAGCATTAACCCACGAAACCAATAAACTAACACCCAAAGTCATCTTCTATAGCTTAAACATGTATATAGAGACATACAGGTGAATTTTGTTAAAGTGATAACCTAAATGGTCTGTAGTAGATGGATAAGGTTGGATACCTTATCCTGGTGATACTACGAATACGACTCGCTTTGTAGATGTTACAATTGTTGTAAAGTACTACAAATGATCTGATCCTAATTATTCATGTAGAGACATGTGAACAGGGGTGTTCTATATAAAAGAGTTTGTATAAGATCGGACCACAAAATGAATAGTCTCATTATACAACGTCATTAATAATAGAGACTTACATTTCACCAAGATGACCATAGGTGACATGACATGAATCCTTAATGAGTTGTGAACTCCTACCTATGAAGGCCGTCCTTTGATTAGTATGGGTGAGAGTGGCCAGATCGTCGACTCAATAAGTCTACCATTTTGAGGATTCATCTGATTAAGGAGCTGGGAATCAACTACACAAGACGGAATTCACTCCTTCCCTAATATCGGAGTAAGTAGATAAATTGATCCCTTAAAGGCTGATTCTATGGCTGCACAATGTGGCGCCACACCCTCTCTTGGCCCGAAAAGGGTTTGGTCATAGTTGGACAACGACTTATTGTTCATTAGAGAGATCAGTGGTACTTGAGTTAGATGTAACTACAGGGGCGAAACAATAATTTTGGCCCAACTGTACTTACGAGCAATTTGTGAAAGATCATCACACTGTTGACTGGTTATATCCAATAGACTCATAAATATATCTGTAGTGCGAAAAGTGCAAATGTCGGTTTTTAGTGGAGTGACCGACAGTTAATGGATGTTGGATAATTTAATTAAAGGAGTTAATTAATTATCTGAGTACCATTGGAGCTTCAATCTACAAGGGAAAGGTTTTGGTAGAGGAGAAACAAGAAGCAAAGAAGCTACCATTCTAAAATTATCATCTTATTCATCACTAAAAAATACACAGCCTAAGTCATATAACCATTCAAAAACTAAATTCTTTAAGAATCTCAGTTTGAGCTAACAAAGAGAATTTAAAAATCAATTCTAACACATCCATGTGAGATGTTTGTTCATACCCACGAGTATTATTATCCACTAGTTAGTAGTAAATATTATTTGAACGAATGTTATTGAAAACCAATTGGAAAAGGCTGACCATTTGAAGAATTTCAAGGGTGAACCCGTGAAACTAATCCCATACCGATATACAAGTAAAAGAAAAAATTAATAAACTAGCAATGGAAATAAGATTGAAGTGTTTATGCATGAGTCTAATTAATGAGACTCGGTCATTATTACATCAATCATATCCCATCCAATAGCCAAAAACATATATTTTTAGAAACGTGAAGCTCCATGAAAGGTTTTAAATCCTAGACAACGCATCTACATATTTTATACCAAAATTCTAAACAACATGCCACTCAGAAGTCCAAATTTTTAGAACACAACTCGAACCTACATATAACATGATTATATCAATAGAGTCACATCAAAGTATTTCAACATGTTATACATAATTAAAATCAATGGAACGAGAACATCTAGGCGTGCCCAACCATATCAGAACACATCATCGGTCCATAATAACATGATTCATAATTATGCATAATAATAATAAATCAACGATCATGCTAGCATGCAAGAAAACATACCTCAATAAATAGAATTCTACTTACCTAAGAGTTTTAAAAGTGCTTCTCAAACGATAAAGAGACTCCTTAAATAATAACATCAAGTTCCAAGGTTAGAACTTAGTTCGAAACCTTATTAGAAACTGAAGTGAATAAAAAGAACCGTTGATGTCTAGGATAACATTTGAGAAGAACCTTAATCCCCAGAATTCATCCAATTTTCATAATATTTCGAAATCCTATACATGATTATTTTCACAAGATTAACAACTTGTTTAACTTTGATTCTACATGAGTGACAAAATATAATCCAAAATAGGCCAAAGAGATTGTAGGAATACCAACTTTTTTAACTTTGATTCAATCCTATCATAACACAATTTCACAACACTAATAATTGTCATATAACAATCACAAATAAGCAAAAGTTATTATTCAAGTTGACATATTAAGATGGAAGTTACAAGAACCAACAAAAAAATATATAATAGAAGTTATAAGAATCAACAAAAGAGATATACACACAATATTGTGAGCTTTAAATATCAAATCACACAATACTAGACCTTTTCTATCCTTGAAAAACTGTAGCAACCAAAATCAAATAAACAAAAAGTCATCAACATAATAAGAAAAAGAAGTTAAAATATTCAGAATTCAGAGAGAAATAATATAGGAAATAATTAACTAATTTAGGTAAAAAAAATCCAAAAACTTACAACTAAACAATCTTTCATTCTAAATTTTATTCACTAATTTAGAGTTAAAAAAAAATTCCAAAAACTTACAGGTTTCACTTAAAATTCCAGCAAGATGTGGCAAGATCCAACAAGATGTTGGCCAAGGTGTTCAGATCATGCGAGCCAAGCTGCGCAACAGTTAAATTCAGCAAGATGGAGTTGCACCTCCCTTATATCCGTAGTTAAGAGAAACAAGCAGGGGATATTCAAGAATATCTAAGAAAAACCATAAAAAGAGAGGCGACAGATTCCAACGGCTAAATCTAGTGTGTGGGTTGGAGATTGGTGAAAGTGTGAGAGAGAAAAGGAGAGATCTGGAGATCAGCAGCGCGAATCTACTACTGTGTGGTTAGAGAGAATTCGATGGGGGAGAGAGAAGGAGAACAGAGTGACGCCAGATCGGGAGATCAGCGAACAAGAAACCCACAACGAACAAGAAACCCACGACGAACGGAGCAACACGGCATCGACCTATACGCCATATCGACCTACACGCGAACGAGAAAATAATGTCGGAAACCGGATCGACCTACACACAAACGAGAGAATAATACCGACAACCGGATCGACGTACATGCAAATGAGAGAATAACCCCGACATCCGGATCGACCTACATGCAAATAGACGAGAAAGATGACGGTAAGAGTTTGGAAGGTATGGTCAAAGGCCAAAAAGAGGGTTTGGAGGAGAGAAATGAGAAAGGAGAGAAAAAAATTTTATGAAAGAGAGAGGATATTTTACTAAAATAATATAAATAGGTTCTACAATGTCAATTTAAAACTGACATTAAAGTATATTTTTAATGTCAGTTTAAAATCGACATCAAAGATCTGCTTTTTTTTAAGAAACTGACATTGTACATCTGTTTTTAGTTTTTCCAACTGATATAAAAGGCCAAATTTCTTGTAGTGAATTAATATATACTATAAAAATACAAAAGAAAATAATGTTCTTCTACAATTTATTATTAAACTTTCTTTTACCATTTCCATATATATACATATATAGTCATAAGAACTTGAAATAATCATGGAAAGAATACATCAAGATCCACATCTTGAAAATTATTTTAGGGTTTTGGAAGAATAGGGGCCATCGATCCCTTTCTTGGAACCCTAGAAACCAAAATCTAAGTGAAAAGCCATGTGGGGGAATGAATATTCAAACTATAGTTGGTGAATTGACCCCATATATCATAATAAGTCAAAGGGGTGAATGATTCAAATACAAAAAGGGGGATTAGAGTTTGGCTTGTGTTTGAAGAAGGATGAAATAATAGCCCATGGTTTTATTAATATGATTCATGATGAGTTTTTGGGGTGACTCAATTACATATTATTTCTCATTTATTTATTAATATTTTAGTGGTCAATAATGTTACAAAATTCCTTTTCTTAATCATGTGTTACATTTACTATTCTTTGAAGCAATAATTGTGCATGTCATATTAATTGAATTAATATATTTAAATAAATATTCCTTTGATGTATGATACATTTGATTTTATAATTTGCTTTTATTTCATACATTACAATTGAAAAGGAATCTAGATTTCTCAATAATATGCGAATAATTAATGGTTTTAAGTCAAATTGTCACAAGATTTTTTTTTTTTTTTTCCTTTTTAGAAACATCAAGATATTAGTCAAAACAGTTGTCATTTTATAGGTAGATTTACCGAGATATGTTGAGACTGAGAACATACAAAGATAGAAGGTCTATGGTCCAAAGACTTATTATAAGGGAACGTAAAGAGATTTTGGACGATCCATGGGTGGTCTAGAGTGAGTTCAGAAGACCCATGAGATAGCCTAGAGAGAGTTAAAATGACCATGATGGAGCCTAGAGGAAGATAGGATGATCCGTTAAAGAGCTTAGAGTGAGCTTAAAGGAACCATGGAGAGCCTAATGATAGCAGACAAAGTCATATGAACAATCCATGAAAAAGTTAAGCTGAATAGATTAGGCGTTGGCCACTGTTTCGGGTGGTGGAGTTGTAACCACCCAAAGCGTAATTACTCAACGATTTCATGGATTAATGAGGTGTCTTTATGAGCTAGGTGTATGTCCGTTATATAATACCAATTCTATATACACAATTGAAATCATTCGTCAAAGATACGTCGAAACACTCCATACTATTCTCTACCATCAATATTCATCCAAATCCCTTACTAACTCGAGCATTGGAGTTCGGTGGCTAGACACCACACTGGTGTTTAGTTTCTTCATTTTGTAGAACATTTTGGCTATTTTCTCCTAAATTAAAAATCTACGATTGATCTATTTTTTTATATCAATGGTCGCTAACATAAAAAATATTGTAAAAGGTGATCAGGGATACCTATTTAACCATTAATCGTCCATAAGAAAAAGTGATCCGTGAGAAGTTGGAAGAACTATTTCACTTTTTATGTTTATCTTTTTAAGATTAATTATATCTCATAGGTTTTTAAATTTTATGTTAGTTGACAGTGGCAATTAGTCAAGTAATATGCATTTTTTTATTTTTAAAAAAATATGAAAGAAAGAGTGTTGTTGGAATTTTTCAGATTTTTTCTCACTAACAAAAAAACATGGTATATTTTGAACATCAAGCGTAATATTTTAAAATTTAACCATTTTGTCTCACTTACCTAGCTATTTTGTGTGCTACTTCTCATTTCTTTACTCACTCTCGGTAAATATATAATAAACACAAAATTAAAAATTCCTAAATTATTAGACACTTCTAAATTTCAAAAATCTATTCGACATAGCTCTAAAAGATTTAAGGATTAAACTTGTAATGTAATATTCTTTATGACTCTACATCAATAGCTTACTCTAATTTAAGTGGAATTCTTATCTTCAAATAGCACGCCACATATTTGATAAACTTCGACCATATGTCACACAATAATTAACGTCGACCACTCTCTTTTTATTATCATTTTTTTTTTTTTTTATGTAGATGTGATCTTTCCATACCCTTAATTAATGTGAGATTTCTGATGTGACTCTGACAATCATTTGGAAAACACCCAATTGGCTACGATAAAGAAATTTTTGTGGCAATTGACAAAAATGTCCAATTTATTGGACTATTCGGGGTGAGGTCAACTAGTATTAACCTAAATTTATGTATAATGAAATGAAGGTGTGAAAGCTCTTATTCAAAGTAGAAAAATCGATACACTATTATTCAACCTTATCTTATAACATAATTCATTAATAAATTTATTGACCATGTTACAAATTTAGCCTTTTGTACTCCACTATTTTTAAGAAGAAAAAATAACATTTTAGTTCTTTTAATAACAAGAAGATTATTTTTAAAAGATGATTATCATTTAATCATAGATTCCTTTTATGAAATAAATCTTAATATAATCTTCCTAATGACAAGTTAAGTACTTGCATATCCAAAGTGAGAGAATCCAATATTGACTTTGGACTCCCTTGGCATCATCATCAATCTTTTGAATGAATGATTATTGGTTTCTACTATTAAATTAAAAAAGTATGAGGGCATGAAAGCTAATAAATATGTAGTTATCAAATCAATTCTTTCATTTTCTACCCTTTTACCTTTATATGATCACTTTTTCTCCCATCAAATTCTACTAAATAAAAGTGGAAAAACCAAGAGGTACTCAACAAAAGTCAATTGTGAAAAGACCTTTTAAGTTGATGCTTTATCTCTAATTTAATTTGGTACAATCGTATTCTTAATTTGACAGGACGTAGTAATTGAAAATAACTTCTCACATTCACACTTATCTTGAATGATTTTTTTTTCTATATAAAAAAATTGTTGGTTCATTTTATTTATGTATTTAAAAATTAGTAATATATTTTTTTCAGATAAGCAATATATCCCAAAGTAGACTGATTTGTAAATTAATAAAGTTCATTATATTTTTGTTGTTTTTCAATAGATAAAAGTATTAACTATCATCCAAATTTTAGTGATTTGTTCTTCACACTCACAAATGAAAGATTAAAAAAAAAAAAAAAAAAAAAAAAAAAAAAAAAAAAAAGCCTCTTAACTTCATTTTTTATGTAATTAAAATTTATGTTTGCACTATCGTAAAATGTTAAAATTCATCGTAACAAAATGGAGGAATGACATCAAAACATATTGCATTATGTGAGCTATACATACTTTTATGTTTTAATTTAATTTTAAAAATGTTGATTTTAGGTGTTATTGTAAACCATTTTGATTTTTAGTTTTTTTAAAACTAAACTTATAAACACTACTTATATCTATAGTTTAATTTCTTTATTTTGTTGTCTATTTTCTATTAAATATTATAAAAAAAATAAGTTAAAATTTGAAAACTATTAATATTTTTAATTTGCCGAAAATTTATTTATTTAACAAATGTGAAGCCTTGGTATAGCAAATCCAACCTAAACTTTCTATAAAAAAAAAAAAACAAAATTATTATCAAAGACAGATGTTTTAATAAAAAAATTACCATGAAAAAAAAAGGATTAATTGATATCAATTGTGAGTTGATGTCAAAATTTATTTTATTGATGGAGTAAAAAAAAAAAATACACATCGCGGTTTAACATTATTGTATAGATGTCCACTGATGAAATAAAAATAATGATTATTAAACATTTAAATGATTAAGAATAAAATTATTAAATAGTAAAAACATTTAGGATTAAATTAGAAACAAATTTTCGAGAACTAACTAAACTTAGTGACAAAATAGAAATTACGTTCTAATATCTAAAATTACAAAGTTAAATTAGGTTAAAAGTAATAACGTAGTCTCCAAATTTTGGTTTGTAATGGTTTAATTCTCAAATTTTCGATTTTATAACAATTTAGGCTCCACTTAGTAGTCATTTTGTTTTTTGTTTTTGTTTTTTTTAAATTAAGTCTATTTCATCCACATTTCTTATAATGATTTGCATCTTTTCTTAAATATAATGGTTAAACTCTTAGCAAAATTCAAAAAACAAAAACTACTTTTTTTAGTTCTCAAAATTTGGCTTGATTTTTTATACTATCGTAGCAGGAAGAAATTTAGAGGTGAAAATAGTATCTATAGGTTTAATTTTCAAAAACAAAAATAAAAAACAAAATGATTATTAAATGAGGTCTTAGCCTTTGAACTTTACTATATGCAACGATACTATAAATTACTAAAAATTATAAATATTCCGTGGCTTCATTTATGCGTTGCAAAAACTTTTAGTGACATTACCTTAAATTGCATCGCTAAAAAATAGGATTTTGGTGCATTTTTTAACTTATTGCTATAACTTAACTTTTATCAACGAAAATTACATGTTATAAAAGATGGTCAATGAAAATGATTTTTCTTAAGATGTGTATAAATCAGCATTAAGATTCAATAAAATTTCTTATATTAATAAATTTAAAATTTAATAAGAGGCTCAATATTTATACAAACTACAAAGTCTACATGTAAAATAACAATAATTGACATCTAATTCTGATTTTTTGTTTTTTTTACGATGAAGACGAAATTGTTACAAATTTAAAATGCCATGATTAAATTGTTACTGTTGGAAACGGCATGACTCTCAGAATGACGAACAGTAAACCGTCAAGGCACAACGGTCAAGTAAAGAGCAAAACCTGCAAAATAGAAACACGTTATAGGCTGAGTCGCGGAGCTCGCTCTCTTTAAGACGTTTCACGACTCAGTCTAAGCGTGCAAGCAAGTCTGAAAATTGTCACGTCGTCCCATGATAAAACAGCCAAAAGAAATCCGATCGGAAATGCACTGTTACCGACCAGAACACATACCCTTTCTAAACCCACTGCTCGGAAAACTAAAATGGAAGAGGAGAGGAAAAATGAAACGAGAAGTGAAGAATGAATTTATGTGATCCGAACCGTAGGGAGCGAAAAATGCTCTCCGCCTCAGAACGTGCGTGGACGAAACGGAGGAGTGGACGAAGCGCAAACGGAGCGGACCTTAAAAAATCAATAAAAAAATAATATTTTTATTAAAATTAATAATCACACACATGTCTCACCCGACCGATGGCGCGTGAAACGTCTTTAAGACATTTTGCTGCTCAACCTAAGTGTGCAAGCAAGTCTGAAAATTGTCACGTCGTCCCCATGATAAAACAGCCAAAAGAAACCCGATCAAAAATGCACCGTTACTGATTAGAACACACACTCTTTCTAAACCCACTGCTCGGAAAACTAAAATGGAAGAGGAGAGGAAAAATAAAACGAGAAGTGAAGAATGAATTTGTGTGATCCGAACCGTAGAGAACGAAAAAGGCTCTCCGCCTCAGAATGTGCGCGGACGAAACAGAGGAGTGGACGAAGTGCAAATGGAGCAGACCTTAAAAAAACAATTAAAAAAATAATATTTTTATTAAAATTAATAATCACACACATGCCTCACCCGACCGATGGCACGTGAAACGTCTTTAAGACGTTTTGCGGCTCAGCCTAAGTGTGCAAGCAGGTCTGAAAATTATCACGTCGTCCCATGATAAAACAGCCAAAAGAAACCCAATCAGAAATGCACCGTTATCGACTGGAATATACACTCTTTCTAAACCCACTGCTCGGAAAACTAAAATGGAAGAGGAGAGGAAAAATGAAACGAGAAGTGAAAAATGAATTTGTGTGATCCGAACCATAGGGAGCGAAAAAGGCTCTCCGCCTCAAAACGTGCGTGAACGAAGCGCAAACGGAGTGGACCTTAAAAAAAATATTTTTATTAAAATTAATAATCACACACATGTCTCGTCTCACCGATGACATGTAAGACATCCACCAAACCCACATTGGTCTATCTCCTCACTTCTTCGGGTACCCCTTGGGCTCAAACTCAAAACTCAAGATTGTAGTACATAAAGGAGGCTTCCAACACCAAATTTTTTAATGTGGGATTCTCCAACCAAAAAGTTAGTTCCCTTTTGTTTTGAAAGTTAAATTTTCACCTAACAGTTACATACTAAAGTTTCGGGACTAAATTATTATAGAAAAATTAACTTGAGTTTTCAGAATGAAAAGTATTTTTCGACTTTTTAAGGGAGGTGACTTTAGAGTGGGTACAGATTGGAATATGTTTTTATATGTGCTTGTTTATATATATATAAATAGAAGAGATCAACTTTATAAAAAAGAGAGTGGAGTTTTTTCTTTCTTTTTTTTTTCTTTTTTTTTTCTTTTTCTTATTATTAATGTTGTTTTTGTAGAACAAGAAGATAGTGGTGCTTACAAAGGCATTCATGCATGTGGGAAAGCTACAAATCCTTGGTGCGCACGATCATTGATATTCTCACACTAGGTTTAAAATAACTTTCTCTATAATAATTTCATAAGCATTTTATGTGTAAGAAAATCATAATAAATAAATATATAAATATCCATTCAAACCGTGAACTTTTAGGATAGTACCAATTTAAACCTCAAATGAAGAATAATATCGATTTAAAAAACTCTAAACTTTTATAAATATATCTAAATATATAAAACATAATGGAATATTTAAATTGATACACTTGTGGAACTTCAATGTTTAAAGTGACACTTATAAAAATTAAGAATTTAAATTCATGTAATTATTAGTTTAAGATTTAAATTGATACAATTATTAATGTAAAGTTTAAATTGATACAACTCTCAAAGATTAGAGGTGTAAATTGGTATTTACCTAAAAAATACTTTGTGATTTTTAAAAGTATTTTGATTAATATAATTAACTTCTAAAATTCTTTAAAATATTCTTTAATTATCTCAAAGGCGTTTTCCATTTGGAACTTCTTGTTCTCTACTACAAAAACTTAATTCACTAAATATCTAATCATCATAATTCTTACTATTAGAAAAGAAAATATAGATAATAAAGATTTTTATTTGTTTAGATTTTTTAGATTTGAATCTATAATTTCAAGAAAGGGAGTTAACTTAATGAATTTTGATTTTTTTTTTTCTTTTATGAAATATGGATGCTTTATTGGATAAGATTTCAGTAACCTATTAGTTGACTAAAATTACAACTCCATAAGAATGATATTAATATAATAATTTATTTAACTTTATAATTCAATTGGATTAATTTACTATCTTAAGATTAAAATTAGCAACAAACCCACGAGCACATGAACGTGATTGGAGAAGAATAAAAGTTTAAAAAGTTTAAGCTTAAGCACATTCCATGACCTTTATTTTTTCTTTGAAAAAGTTTTAGCACTTTCTATGCATAGTATATATATAAAAAATATATATATATAGTGGTAAAGATTCTTTTCTTTTCCCTCTGTTTTATTTTATTTATTTATATATTTTGGGGAAAATAGTGCTAAAAGATTCAATATCTACAAAATTAGGATATAGATGTGACACTTATATTCTAATTTAGTGGAGGAAAAAAAGTGAGTGTGTATATATAATAAAAATAAATAAATGAAAAAAAAGCCAACCATTAAAAAAGGAGGTGGGAAGGGAGGGTAATGAAAATGGGAAATTGGTCCTCATTTTCCACGCCATCAAAATCCGATACAAAATTTTCAATATCCATTTTTAAATAGGAAAATTTTTATAGAATGAAAAAACATCACATGATTTATTAAATAGTAAAAAAATTAATAATAAATTTATATCTGCGTCTATTAATTTATTAATTTTTATAAAGAAGATTAAATTTTTACTATTTCGTGTAAATAATTTTTTTTATTTTTCTATTTTTAGAAATCTCCTTTAATTAATATAATTAAAATATTTCATCAAAAAATAAATAAAGTTTAAACTTTCCAAATTTGGATCAACCAACCAAAAGAATAAGGGAGCCGATTTGTTTCACAAATTTCTCATGAGATTTTAGACACCTATTTAATATTTTTGTTTGTTAAACAGAATTTATATTATTATATAAAGAACTTTCACGAGTTTTTTTATATCTTATAAATTTGTGAGATTTTTGTTATGAGATATGAACAGTAAAAATATAGATTAATTAATCAATAAATTAATATTAATTATGAATTTTAATTAATTATTAAATATAAATAAATATATATATATATATATATATATATATATATATATATATATATATATATATATATATTTAGACTTAATAAATTTCAAGTAATACCTTTATAAATATATTTATATTATCTTAACTATTTAATATAAATTATTATAATGAATCACCAATATTTTACATTAATATATATTAGTTTAATTACTTATGGTAGTTAATTTAAATAATTCAATTATGCTTAATACATGTTTAATATAAAAAACACATTCATTTATATTTATTTTAATTTATTAAATAATTAAATAGTATAATAATCAACTAAATAATGCTAAATTTAATTGAGATTATATAAACCAACTCGCATTTAATTAAGTAATTATTTGATTTTAGTTTTTATATACAAAACTAATAAATTGAATACAAATATTTAATTTTCAAATATTAAGTATCTTGCATACTCAAATCCAGACATTTAAAATTCAGATATTAAAATCTAAAATATTTATCTATACCTATAAAACAATATTTACTATCCAAACTAAACCTTCAAAAGAAAATAGGAAACCGAAACAAGAAACTTGGTTGTATTGTCTCTGAAATTGAAAACAAGAAAAAAAAATCATCAAACAACTCTTTTAGACACCATAATAACGCATGTATAAAAGTTTAATAGTCAAATTAAATTCTAGACCGTTGTTATGTTACATAATTTTAGATTCTTAAGTTTAACTGAAGTGAAGCTTCGAAGCTTCAATCAAAATAAGGAACAATGTCTTTAACTTCGAAGTTATTTTTTTTAATTATATATATATATATATATATTAGTGCTTATACTGTACAAATAATATGCTATTTTCCATTGTGCTATTTGATTTGTTGAATAGAAATCTAGAATTAGATTTAAAATATCCCAAGTCTTTTTCACTCCAAAATATCTAAATTGGAATCATTTATCCCAAATAACTCCAATAAGGAGGAATAAATGGATATTCAAAATTAGAAACAATATGAAACGTAATGAAATTCCTAAAATTCTCTTTTTACATGCAAATAGGAAAAATGCCAGTGGGACAATAGCTGTGAGTCACCAACAGAAGTTGACTTTCTGTAGGACATAAAATGAGTTTCTCTTCCCCTATTGGACCGTTCTTTTCTTTACATCAACCGCCATATACTGCATGCCAATTCCTTAGCCATCAGCGAATCATTTTCTTTTCCCCACAAATAAAATATAATGTTTTATTTTAGAAAAATTATTTCAAATAATAAAACAATAAATATCACTGATAGACACTAATAAAAGTCTATCAATATCTATCGGCATCTATCATTGATAATTCTAAAATTTTGTTATCTTTTGTAAATATTTTCGTTTATTTTTCTATTTTGAAAACAACCTTTTATTTCATGAGGAATTTTATTTTATTTGAATTTTTTTCTTTAATTCATTTTTTTTTTAAATAATAAATTTTATCTTTAATTTTTTTTTTTATTTCATTGATTTAAAGACATGCCCCATCAAACAAATCTACACCAAATTTAGCCAACAAAAAAAGAAATCAAAAGCAATCCTTTACAAAAATAAATAAATAAATAAACAAATCAAAAATCAAAAGCAATCGATATAAATGCTATAATTCAGCTATGTAGGTTAGGTATACGAGTAATATTCGGTTCGATTTTATCGGTTTTGAACTTAACAAAAAATCAAACTAAATCAAACAATTGTACAAAAAAAGGGATCCAAACCAATGTCCAATAAAAAACCAAACCAATAGATTAGTTTCATTTGGATTGGTTTATTATCGATTAGGATCTTGATTTTTTACATTTTCTCTTTTTTCTTCCAATTTTTTATTTTTATTTCCACTTTGTTTCGGATCGCTCCTTTTTGCTAATTTTAAATTGAAATTGGGTTCGTTTCTTTTTCTATAAATTGAATTTTGACATTTTTGTTTTTTCTCTTGCCACTTTTCTAAATAAAAAAACATACACACTCCATAATAATTGGATTTTTTTTTTTATCTAAACATCAAATTAAATATACATGTACCACAATAATTAAAATAAAAAAATTACCTAATGAAGAGTTTATTTTCAAAGGTATATATATATATCATTGGTTAGGTTCAGTTTTGATTGGTTTTTCTAATAAAAAACTGATCTGAACCAATACTTTTTGGTTTTCTCTAAATATAAAACCAATATGTCCAAACTTTCTAAAATTCCAAACTAAACCATTTGATAAGTTTGGATTGGTTTGGATTTCAGTTTTGATTGTACTCCTAATTAGGTATCTTCATTTAATCTTATACCGTGTAAAATAAACTAACAATCCAAATACTGTAAATTCCAACTAAAAATATGTTAATAACTAGTCATCCATTATTACCTTTAAAATATGGTTGGATTGGATTGTCGAGTTATTCTGGTTCTTATTAATTTAAGATACTTAAAACTTATTACCCTATAACTCAATCATAAAATCAAGAAAGTATTTGTACTATATATAAAAGGGGCTATGAAGAAAGAATTTTGCATTTTCTTTTTTGCTTGTACTCTATTAGTAAATGTCTATTTTTCCATTTTGTCAATGAGACACAACTATTTGAATGTGTCTTTTACGTTATATTTCCCTTCATTAATAGATTGCAATAATTCAAATGTATGTGTCTTTTAAGTCCAACAAGTATAATAGATAATGAGACATGTATGTTCCAATAATTGTATGAATTTATACCATGAATTTGCATGAGCATGTCAACTTACACCATTCTCTATATTTCCTTCAACCAATATTGTGTGAAATTTATGATTTGAGTTAATTAAATTCCTAAATTTTCATAAACCAGTCAATTTAGACTTTTCATTACGATTATCTTTGAAATTTATCCATACATTAATTCTCAAATGTTCGTAGACTTCTTCAAATGTCAATTTACTAAACAGACGATTATAAAATGCATGCACGATTTTCAATAAAAATTATGACTAGAAGTCTAGATTGATCCATTTAGAAAATTTTAGGAATTTAATTGATACAATTATATGTTTCACACTATGCTTTTCTAACATAACATAATAGAGTGTGAAAATTGATACATTCACAAAAGTTTAGAGTTTAAATATATACAACTATTAATTCGAGACTTATATTGATACAACGTCCAAGGCAAGAGTATAGATTGATATTTTTTAAAAAAATAAGTTTAAATATTATTTACTTATTACATATATAAAAGTTGACATAAAACTAAATATCATGTTTAAATTTTCATTTTTTTTTTTGAAAAACATGTTTAAAGCACTACTGGTACTGGAGTTCAGGTAACAGCTTAGCTAATGTTTAAATTTTCAATTAAAACTACATTTTTTGTGCATAGCACATTTTCATTCCTAATAAAACTAAAAGTTAGCAGCTTAGAAGCAGCCAAGCCCAGGGTTAAAATAAAATTTTCACTAATTTAATAAATTTAAATAAATTTTTACAAATAAACTATTTCCACACTATTAGGACCATAATAAGCACATTCATGAACCAAAATATTTTTAAATTTAAAAAATTTTAAAACGTATAAAACTCAATTTGAGAAGAAAAATATGGCATAAATTTCTAACACTGATACAATAAACAATTTAACCAAATAGTTTCAAGTGTCTCATTATTACATTAGATGAAACAAAGTCACAAATCACAATTTTCACAAACTTTAAAATAACAAGCTGAAAAAAAAAAATGGACTATTATTAAAAATATTATTAAAATAGATACTCATTCTCAGTGTCAAACGTCAAATGTCACTCCCACTACATCCCATGTTTGTTATCATATACTGTCTTGTAAATACCCATTCTCTATCTCTAAATAAATCACCTCCTACTTGTCATTTTACCTATAAATAGAGGTATTTGGTGGAGCTTGTAAGACACACATTGTTGTAGTTGATGTTCTAAATCTCGTAGGTCATGTAGTTTGTAATTGTAATGTACAAACGATTTATTTATTTAATAAAATCCGAGGAATTTTATTTGACATTTGGTAGCATTAATCCACAAAACCAATAAATTAACATCTGAGGTGATCTTCTGTAGCTTAAACATGTATGTAGAGACATACAGGTGGATCATGTTTAAGTGATAACTTAAATGGTTTGTAGTAGATAGATAGGGTTGGGTACCTTATCCTAGTGGTACTACGAATACGACCCATTTTATAGATGTTACAATTGTTGTAAAGTGCTACAAATGATCTGACCATGATCATTCATGTAGAGACATATGAACAGGAGTATTCTATTCAAAGGAGTTTGTATAAGATCAGACCATGAAATGAATAGTCTTATTATATAATTTCGTTAATAATAGAGACTTACATTTCACCAGTATGACTCCTGCTATGAAAGAAGGTGTTTTTCATTTTCACCAGGAGTTTGTATAAGATCAGACCTTGAGTGAGTTGTGAACTCCTGCTATGAAAGTGGTCATTTGATTTATATGGGTGAAAGTAGCCAGATCACCGACTCAATAAGTCTACCATTAGAGAGCTAGGAACACAACTACACGAGACGGAATTCACTCATTTCCTAATATCGGGGTAAGTAGATAAATTTCTCCCTTACCTTATGGGCTGATTTTGGAGCTTGAACAATGTGGCGTCACACCCTCTCTTAGCCCGAGAGGGGTTTTGGTCATAGTTGGACTATGACTTAGTGTTCATTAGAGAGATCAGTGATACTTAAAGAGCTAGATGTAACTACAGGGGGAAAATGGTAATTTTGGCCCAATTGTACTTACGAGCAATTTGTGAAAGGTCATCGCATTGTTGATTGGTTATATTCAATAAACACAAAAATATATTTGTAGTGCGAAAAGTACAATTGTCGGTCTTTAATGGAGTGACCAACAGTTAATGGAAGTTAGGTAATTTAATTAAATAAGTTAAATTAATTATCCAAGTACCATTGGAGCTTCAATCTACAGGTTCATAAGGTCCCCTCTGTAACTCAACTGTGATTTGTGAGAATTAATTTTCAATTAATTTGAATTGCTCAAATTAATTGAGGAAATTAATTATATATGATATAATTAATATAATGTATTTGATACATATAATATAAGGTTTAATTTGAGATTATATAAATATTTGAATATGATTCAAATATTAATCATATGAATTGGATTTATATATTTAATATAAATTTGATTTATATTAAATTTCATACATTATTGAGAGAATTCAAACTATAGACTGTATTGTATTTGATACGATATAAAAACTATAGGTTATATGTTATTATTATATTACCCGAAAGTTTGACCCTTCTGTCTTTTCCTCACTTTCCAGTCTGATTCTTTGGAGCTTCTTCTCCAACAGCCCTGCCTTGAAACTAGACTCTCATAGCTTTCATGTGACTTTGAAATCACTCAAAATGCACGAGTAATCTGGAAGAACTCCTCGTCACAAATTGCCGCTACTTCAGGACTCCACTGTCCGACAACATTTCCTTCTCTTGGAACCATTTCATCAACGCATGGACTTGCTACCAATGCATGCCCCCCTTGATCAACGCATAGTCTCCTCTCAATCAGCCTTCATACACTCTTCCTAATGTCCTTTGAAGAGAATTCGAGTTATGAACTGAAGAGAATTCGAGTTATGAACTGAAGAGAATTCTTTGGCCCTATTTATATACGTTCCTAATTCACCTTGTGTTGACACCTCCAGCTTGCTGCATGCCCAGGCGTCCACCATTCAGGCTGCCAACGCCCTCCTTTGCGACCACCAACTTGAACTGTTAGCCTCTTCTTCATCCAGCTCAACCTAACTGGTTTGCATACTTTTTGGTGCATCCACCTCCTACTTTTGAGTTGTCTTCCTCATGCATACTTCCTTTGCATGAAATCCTACTTGTCCACTTCTTACTTACTTAACTTCACCTCTTATCGGTTAGCCACTATCAGTCCATGGCTTTCTCATCAATGCATCACAAGTCCTTGCTTGACCATATACCTTTCTTCACTCACATAGCTCTCCCTTGGCACGTGCGTTCAACTAGGATTATGACCATTACACTTTTCCAACGCATGCTACTAGCCTTTGTCCTATGTGCTCACATGCCTTCGGATATCCTTAGCACATAGCACATCACCAACGCATACCAACCCTTGGGTCAAATTAGGTCTCATTCAACGCCTCATGGTATATCTTACCATCGCCTAGCCTCTTGCTAATGCATACATTATGACTAACACCAGCATATCCTTATTGCTTGCCAACGTCCTTAGTCTCTTGCTCAAGGCCAAGCAATCTGACCTCGCAAGTCTTGTATACTGCAAGCCTCATCAACGCATAGACACTTCACTATGTGCCCATTATGGCTTGACGCATCGTTCAACTCATCATGTAGCTTTTATGCTTATCGCCTAGTAATCTCTCGTTGTCGCTTATCATCCAGCCCTCTTGCTATCGCTCATCGTCTAGCGCCTGCGCCCATGCATAGCACTTACACCCCATCGCATAGCTTCATCGTCTAGTGATCTCTCGCTGTCACTTATTACCTAACGATCTCATTGTCGCTTATCGTGTATCTCTCGCTATCGTTCATCGTGTAACGCTGACCCCATCGTCTAATGCATCACGCCTATCGTTCAGCGCTCACGTTTATCGTGTAGCGCTATCGTCTAGTGTTATCGTCTAGCGCTTCAAGCAACTATATGATCGTCTGCACACATTCTTCAACGCCTAGCATCCATACTCGCGCACACTAGTCAGCACGCATGTCCAGTCTCAATGCCTAGCGCCTTGCGCTCATTGTCTAGCCCTCTCGCTCACGCAGCTTCTTATCATCCCAATGCATGAGCAACCTTTGGGCAGCACCTCTTGCCAACGCTTCGGCTAACATGTGTTCATACCTCACAAGCTCAACGCATGGTTATCCTTGGCTTCAATGCTTAATTTTTTTTAACCTCTACAAACTTAGCCTCATTAGAGCCTCATGCGTTAATGCTTCCTTACGCTACACGCATGGTTTATTTTTTACTTCACACTTAGCCATATTTTACTAGTTAAAGCTCAACTCAAAGCTACTCAAAGAAAATCTATTCCAATACTTAGAATTTTCCTTTTCTCTAACATAAGATTTAACTTATACTTAGTTAATTCACTTAATTACTTGCTTAAGTAGGAAAATTGAGATCCAGGTTTCACATTATCTCCTCGAAGGGTTGTAATATGGTATTCGAAACAACTCAAACTCCAGGAATGGATAGGATTTTTTAAGTCGATTCCCAATCTTGACTCTCCAATTCGAGAGCATCGTTGGGGCCGCTTGTTGGGTTTTATGTCCTAAAACTCGTGGAATGTAAACAATGGAACTTATTCTGAAAATTCAATAAAGGTGTTATTGAATAGATCTATTGCTTGATAGAAATCCAATAAACCTGAAAGTCCCTTAATTATTGGATGAGTACTTAAACTTTATGTGGAGACATAAAGGTGGATCAGGTTCGAGTAAATAGTCAAAATGATCTATAGTATATGGATAAGATTAGATACTTTATTCTAGTAACACTATTGGATGTGGCCTGCTTTGTAGTTATTACAAGGAGTTGTAAAGTGCTACAAACGAGGTGATCCTAATTCGTTCATATTGAACATGAAAAGTGGTGGTGTCCTTGTGCAAAAGGGTTTGTATAAGATTAGACCACGAAATGAGTCACTCTTACTTTATAACGTTGTTTACTGTTTAAGACTGACTATTTCAAAGCGATGACCTAGGTAACTTGACCTTAATCCTGAGCTAACTATGAACTCCTGTTTATTCGGGATTACCCTTAGATTTGCATAGGTGAGGGTTGGCTCAACAGTGCCAGCTCAATAAGACTACCATTTCAGGGGTAAGACTGGATAGATAGCTGAGGACATAAGATGTAAGAGGGAATTCACTCCTACCCACTTTAGGGATAGTAGAGAGGTTGTTCACTTAAGTGTTGGTTCTATGTCTTGAACAAGGGGCCTCGCCCTCTCATTAGCCCGAGAGGGACTCAGTTTTGTTGATTGGATTACAAAACAATTGTTCATTAGGGGATCAGTGAGGACTTAAGGAACAAGAGGTAGAGGTAAAACAAAGATTTGACTTAGCCTTTATTACGAACAACCTGTGAAAGGTTGACTTACTAATCATGGTTATATCGAGTGGACATTATATATCTACAGTGAGGGGAGTTCAACTATGGGCTTTAGTGGAATGACCCATTAGTTAACGAATGGGGGTCATATCGGTCTAATGAGTTTAGCCGATTAATCTAGGATCGTTGGAGCCCATGATATGTAGGTTCACGAGGTCCCCCTACTAGCTTGAAAATGGATTAACTCTAGAGTAACGTGATAAGTTAATTTGAAACGTTCAAATTAGAATCAAATGAAATTGGAGAAAATATATTTTAATATGATTTGAATATATGAAGATGAATTTGTGTAAAAATTAATTTGATATTGGATATTAAATTAATTAGAATTATTTAAATTGTTTGAATAATTATTTATTAATTTTATTATAAAATTAATTTATGAAATTAATTTGTAAAATTAATAAATTTTGATTTTAGAAATAAAATATGATTCTAAAATAAAAATAGATTTTGGAAATTAGAAAATTACACAAAAATGAAAAATGGGTTTTTTCATGTTCATCTTCAAAATAGCTCACAATGAACCCATCTCTTCCTTCATTTACTTCAAGCATGAGTTACATCCCATGCAGCAAATCTCTTTGCATGATAGTCTGCAATATATTGAAGAGATTGAAGTGAAGCAAAGATGAGGAACCGATAGAATTTTTCCTGAAAAAATCGGATGAAGAAGGTGTTTTTCATTTTGGGTTGATGCAGTGAGCTTTCTCCAAATTCCCTTTGATTTCAACTTATTTTGAGTCCCATAACTCAATCTAGAGTACCAAGAGAATAGTATGAAGATCTTGTGGTGGTCTACACAAAGATTTGGAGGAATTTACAGCTGGAAA
The DNA here is from genome assembly GCF_027475165.1 of Benincasa hispida. Classification (NCBI taxonomy): domain Eukaryota; kingdom Viridiplantae; phylum Streptophyta; class Magnoliopsida; order Cucurbitales; family Cucurbitaceae; genus Benincasa; species Benincasa hispida. The sequence continues at coordinate 2,599,058 of NC_143488.1, forward strand.
TCAAGATTTCAACGGTTTGGAAAAGGTATGTCCTTGAAACCCATTAAACTCTGTTTTAGCATGTTTCTATTCTGCCAAAATGAATAAATTAGAGTGCTTATGGATCCTGATGTCTTCCGCTGCATACTGGTACCGATCCAACACCGCTAACCTCTGAAAACTAAAAATGGAGGGTTACACTTATAAAATTACTAAGTGTTAGTAAGCTCTTGACCGAAAACGATAACTAAATAACTATACGAATAAGAGTTATTCTGGAGATAATATTTAGTCAAGAATGTCTTGCTTTAGTGAAAGAGTATATTTAACTACCCCTCGGTAGCAGTTATTCTGATTTGGGTACATTATTACTTTTGCTAAAATTGAATTGGATTTAAAAGAAATTTACTAATTAGAATTTGTTTATAATTTTAGCATGTCGATTTCTTCAAAATCACTTGCTTCCAATAAAAATAATGGTTTTAATCATTCAACATCAAATATAAATATAATGAGGAAATAAAAGAAGCACAACAAAGTAAATATGATTTTCTTGTCATTGTGACATGTTTAGTGGAAAATGATAAATTAACTTGGATATTAGATTCGGGTGCCGCTAACCATATATATGTTTTCGCTCAGGAAACTAGTTCCTGGAGACAGCTTACAAAAGGCGAAACAATCTTTAAGGTAGGGACCAGGGAGGTTGTTTCAGCTAAAGTAGTGGGAAATATGAAGTTATTTCTTGGAGATAGATTCATTTTTCTTGAAAATATTTATTACATTACTTGAGAAGGAATTTATTATCTATCTAATGTATGCTTGAACAACAGTATAAAGTATTTTTTAATATAATGAAGTATTTATTGTTTCAAAAGATATTAAAATATGCTCTGCAAATTTGGAAAATAACTTATACGTGTTAAAACCAATTAAGGTAAACTTCGTTTTAAATATAGAGATTTTTAAAACAGCTAAAACTCAAAACAAGAAACGAAGGATTTCTCCTAATGCCTATCTTTGGCACTTAAGACTAGGTCACATTAATCTCAATAGAATTGGGAGATTGTTCAAGAACACCTTACATAAAGGTAATTTACTTCACTTCTGGATTTGGGGATGTGCAACACATGTGTTGATGTAAATCAATCAACAGTGTGACAATCCGTCACAGATCGCTCATAAGTACAGCTGGGCCAATAACCGTTATGCCCCTATAGTTACATCTGTCTCCTTAAGTACCACTGATCCCTCTAATGAACATAAGTCATAGTCCTACTATGACTTAGTCTTCTCTTCCAAAGAGAAGCTATGGCCACTATGTTCAAGTCCCGGAATCAGCACTTAAGAGAGTAATCTCTCTACTTATCCCTACTTCGGAAAATGAGTGAATTTCATCTTGTGGATTGAGTTCCCAGCTCCCAGATCAGACAAGTCCCCAAAAGGTAGGCATGTTGAGTTGGCAATCTGGCCACTCTCACCCATACTAATCAAAGGACCGCCCTCAAAGGCAGAAGTTTCCAAAACACTCAGGACTGAGGTCGTGTCACCTATGTCGTTTAGATGAGATGTAAGTCTCTAGTATCAACGACGTTATATACAGAGTCTAGTCATCTCGTGGTCCAAGTCTTATACAACCTCTTTGTATAAGACACCCCCGCTCGCACGTCTCTACATGAATGGTCAGGATCAACCATCTGTAGTAATTTACAACACTTGCAAACCTCTATAAAGTGAGCCATATCTGTAGTGTCACCAGGATTACGTATTCCACCTTAATCCTTATACTACATACCTATTTAGGTTATCACTTAAGGCATGATCCACTTGTATATCACATATACATGCTTAGGTTCACATAAGATAACCAAGAAGCTTTGTTTATTGGATATGAGTAAATGCCAGAATTAAATAATACTTATTTTATTCATTGAACAACGTGTATCTTTACAAAACAACGAGACTCCCAGAGAATTAGGACACCAATCCCAACAAGTATATGTTCCAATTGCTCCACCACAACGCACCAAGATAAGTCCTCAAATGAGGTTAGGAATATACATTGGATATGATTTCCCATCAATCATCAAATGTCTTTTAACCCCAGATAAGTGATGTACTTACTGCACGATAAAAAAATTCAACATCAAAGGGAGGAATTAAGAAGTTGGAAAAAGAAATTACATGGATTGCATCATTATTGTCTCAGTTAGATCTCCCTATAAATCAATGTGAACTTAAAGTTCAGAAGATAATTCATTTGCAAAATATAGCAAATCAGTTATCAGATGCATTTATGAATGTAAAGAAAGTAACTAAATCACATATACCAGCTGCAAATGTTCCATCGAGAATTGATATCCCAACACAGAAAGTTGTCACTAATGAGTCTAGATCACGCCAGAATCGTGGTAGACCAGTAGATTCCAAAGATAAAAATCCTCGAAAAATAAAAACGATTAACAGTAAAAAGGACTTGATTAAGGATGTAAATATCCATGAAGAAACCCTAGGCATGACTGATAGTCGAATTTATGAAGAAGATGAAATATTCAAAGATAATAATGAGTAAACTATGTCATGACAGGAAAAAGAAAGAACCGAACTCGTGTAGTTATTGACAACATTTTTGCGTATAATGTTGCTCTTGATATTATATCTGAAAAATGAGGATTCTAAACTAAATTTTGTTGAAGAATGTTGACATAGAAAAGATTGGCTCTAGAGGAAAGAAGCAACAAGACAGAATTAAACTCGCTTTCAAAACGTCAAGTTTGGACCAGTAGTCCGAATACCATATTGTCAAACCTGTGGGATACAAATGAGTATTTGTGAGGAAAAAAATGAAAATAAGAAGGTTATAAGATATAAAGCAAGACTAGTTACACAGGATTTTTTACAAAGACCTTGCATTGATTATGAGGAGGTGTATTCTCCGGTGGTGGATGCAATTACATTAAGATATTTAACTGTATATGAAAATTTGGACATGCATCTTATGGATGTAGTCACGACATACTTATATGGGTCTCTTGATAATGATATTTATATGAGAATCCCATAAGGATTTAAGGTATCTGAAACATATAAATCAAATTTTTGGGAATTGTATTCAATAAAGTTACAGAGATCACTGTATGGATTGAAACAATCAAGACGAATGTGGTACAATCGCCTGAGTGGATATTGTTGAAAAAAGAATATCAAAACAATCTAATATGTCCATGTATTTTTATAAAGAAATCACAATCAGGATATGTTATTATAACTGTATATGTTGATGACTTAAATATAATTGGAACTCCTGAAGAGCTTTCAAAGGCAATAGAATATCTTAAGAAAGAATTTGAGATGAAAGATCTTGGAAAAACTAAAATTTTCCTTGGCTTACAAATTGAGCATTTAGTTGATGAGATATTTGTTCATCAATCAACTTATACAGGAAAAGTTATGAAAAGATTTTATATGGACAAAAAATAACTATTGAACATTCCAATAGAAATCGTTCACTAGATGTGAAGAAAGATATATTTCGATCTCGAGATGATAATGAAGAGCTTCTTGGTCTTGAAGTACCATATCTTAGTGCAATTGGTACACTTATGTATCTTGCTTATAATACAAGACCATGTACATTTTCGGTAAATTTATTAGCAAGCTATAGTTCTTCTCCAACAAAAAAAAAATATTGAAATGGAATTAAGTATATACTCTATTATCTCCGATGAATGATTGACATGGTTTTTTTTTATTTAAATAAATCAAATTTTGATCTAGTTGGTTATGAATATTCTGGATATTTATCCAGTCCATACAAAACTAGATCTCAAACATGTTAACTGTTCACATGTGGAGGAACTACTATATCATGGCGATTGGTGACCATAACAGCCACTTTCTCAAATCATGCTGAAATTCTTGCAATTCACGAGGCTAGTTGAGAATGTGTATGGCTAAAATCAATGACTCAACACATTCGTGGAACATGTGGTTTGCCTTCTAATAAAAATCTTTCAACGATATTATACAAAGACAACACGACATGTATATTCCAAATAAAATAAGGATATATTAAAGGAGATATAACAAAACATATTTTGCTGAAGCTTTTCTACACTCAGAATCTTGAAGAAAATGACAACATTACTGTATAGCAAATTTGTTTGAAAGATGACTTAGTAGACTTATTTACAAAGGCATTACCTACCGCAACCTATGAAAAACTAATACGCAACATTGGAATGCGGCGTCCTCGTTCCGCCCGCTGGCCTATTAGGTAGGATAGCAGTCTTCGGGCTTTGCCTGTCGTGAAATGGTTCATGCATGCTTGTTGCCTCAGAGATCTCAAGTGATGTTTCCATGAGGGAGAGTAAATATACTTTTTAAGAGTATCAAATTATATGAAATATGTACGTTTTTTCCTTCACTATGATTTTTTTTCCCAATGGGTTTTTCCATAGTAAGGTTTTAACGAGACATGTTTTATATATATATATATATATATATATATATATATATATATATATGTATATAATGGATATCTAAGGGGAAGTATTATAAATATTACAAATTATGTGTAAAATAGATACTCATTTTTAGTGTGAAAAGCCAAATGTCACTCCCTCTACACTCCATGTTTGTTGTCATGTGTCTTGTAAATACTCATTCTTAATGTCCAAATAAGCCACATCTTACTTGTCATTTTACCTATAAATAGAGGCATTTGGTGGAGCTTGTAAGTCACATACATTGGACAAAGTCTATGAAAATTGGAGAAAGCGGAGAATTTAGAGAAATTTCTTATTTTATATTTTATTAATTTATTTTATTTTGTTTATTTATATATCATGTTTAATTTATTTTAATATTTATTTATTTTATTATTATGTTATAATATATTTATTTTTATATAATATTTTATTGGTATCCATATTTCCGAAAGTTCACAGCAACTATAAAATATTTATTATTAAATCTCAATGGGAATATAGACCATAGAAGAAACTTATTAAAAAATAATAATAATAAGAGAAAATAAAAGAGCAACTTTAGAATTAAATATTTGATATCAGAATAAGAATGCAACTTCTGCTTTTTAAAAATTAATTAATATTTGTTATACAAAAGTTTATGACCTTTAAGATCCAAATCAATGGAATTTTTTTTTCTTTTTTTCTTTTTTTTTTTAAAATAGTCGGTGGGTGGGATGGAAGTGACGTAGCTTCTGTCATGGCGGTTTGGCCTTTTGGCAAAATCTCATACAAAATTATATCCATGAAGAGCCCACGAGTCTTCAATTATTAAATTTATGGGAATTAGTGGGGATGTTGTTGAATTCAATAATAATGGAAGTTTATCACTTATAAATTAATTAAATTAAATATATGTTTAATCGTAGTTTTTTTTTTCTTTTATTAAAACTTCATAATAGATTTAGATCTTATACCATAAATTGAATTGATTTAGAGATATATTATCGACTTTGAAGTCGAGGGGTTTAAATTTTTCAACTTCTATATGTTGTTGAACAAAAAAAAAAGGGACAGTTGCATTTATTAACAATCAGGTCCAAAGTATTAATAAACATAACACAATGCAAAAAAGAATTTGTAGATATAAAAAAATTAGATCTAATGTTCAGAGTCTAATAGACTGTATCATCGATAGGAGTCTACCACTGATAGAATTTATTATATTTGCAATTCTTAAAAAATGTTACTATATACTTAATTATTGGTCTTAAAAGTGCTACTTATTACATATTATTGATATAGATTGATAAAATATTTATGTGAACTCAATCAAATAAAATTGAATGAAGTGTCGTGATTTCATTTAGTTTGATTTGTTTGTTTTTTTAGAAATGTAATACGTTTATTAAGAAAAGTAACTTTTGATACTGAAATTCAACGGTGAATTTGTAATTTTTAGAGGAATTGAACGATCACTCTACACAATAGAGAAAAACTCACGTTGGTGTTGTGCTTGACCACAACACTTCGATGATCAAATTAGTAATCGTTTAAATAGAGAGATAGAGAGCAGAAAATTCGAGATCTTTCAACATATCTCAAATATCACAAGCCCTCTTAGTTATACAAAAATAAATTTTGTAATGGTCATTCACTAATTAACTTCTTAGGTCATTAATCAAGGTCATTATAAACCATTGACATTGTGAATTGTTGGATACATCTCACTAGTGACAATCATATGCCAAAGTAAGAGACTCATGCAAAATTTTTACTTCATAGGATTGCCTCCTCAAACCCTATTACTGCCTCTATGGGTCAATCTCCATACTTAGCCAAATAAACTTATGGCTCCATGGGCGACCTTATGTGTTGATCTCTATACTTAGATAAATAAACTTATGCGCTAATACAAAATTGGGTTTTAATGTCAGTTTAAAAATGACAATATAGGGATACAATGTCGATTGTAAACCGACATTGAAGATTGTGTCATAAAAGGTCTTTAATGTCGATTATCTTTAATATCAGTTGCCTTTAACGTCGATTTTAAACCAATATTATATATGACTGAAATTTTAATGTCAATTATCTTCAATGTCGGTTGAACACCGACTTTGCACATCATCTTCAATGTCAATTGAAAATCAACATCGTACACCGTTTTCAATGTCAGTTGACAACCGACATTGTACACCATTTTCTGTGTCAAGTTTTTACCAAATTATTTTCAATAATTGACCGATATTATTTTTAATGCCTCATTTTTCCAAAATGTTCCATCCATTTTTAATGTCGACCAGAATTAAAAACCAACATTAAATGTATCATTTAGTATTAGGAAATGTCCACTACTATCGTATTTATTAAAAATATAAAAAAGAAAATTATTTGCTGCAATGTGTGTCCGCTATAGTAAATGCATGTTTGTTATTCTGCATATGGCAAACCAATAATATTTCTCTTACACCTATAAATCCATATAACCCCAACCTAAAATATAACAATGACACGACAATACACTCTACCACAAAATTAAAATTAAAGTTACCTAAAATATAACAACACTTCCATAAAATTACAATAAAAAATATTATATGCAACACTTCTACTATTTTGTTGTGGGATCATATTTCTATCAACTTGAATCTTCCATGTGAATCTAAAGAGAGGAAAAAAAAACGCATAAAACATATAATCTTAATATATAATACATTTGCAAGACATTTATTTCTTATGTGACCGTATATAGTGCACACCCTCTCATTGGGGTGCCCAACACAGATTGTTTTTAACTACTTAATAAACATCATCAACTTGGCAGGTTTTCTTTTGTACCTCTTAGAAAATGGATGTCTTAGCTCTTGTTTCTCAAACAATAAGATAAAATATCTTATATGATCCAACTAAACAATAATTACAGAACACCATAAATATGGATATGAAACCAAATTTACTTTTTTTCATCAAGGTTACTGCGAAGCTTAAAATTTAATTTTTTTTTTAAAAAAATGGACATAATATAAGTTTTTGAGACGAAATAAATTAAGATCATAGTATCACTATAGCCACCAAATTACTCGTCAATGTTATTTTCTTCGCTACTCAAAAGCGGTTTACGCACCAAGAAGAAGTATATAAGGATCATGACCTCTTTCCTACAGTAATATCAGAAGTAAAGTTAAAATCAGCATGTCGGGACAACTGTTCATGTTTAAAAAGATAAACAATTAACACTGCCACTTAAAAATGAATGTTCATTGTGTTCCTGATTGCGAGTGTTGAAGTCTCTCATGAAAACTTTGAAATAAATTATAACTCAAATAAAAACCTAACTAAAAATATAGATCAAACTTTCACATGTTTAAAACTGTCTGAGTTTTCGCTAATCTAAATGGTCAAACTGAAAGAATCAATCTTGATTGGTTTGGTTTGCTTAGTTCAAGGTCCTACTGATTCATATGCAATATCCCATTTTAGGAGAATGTTGTGTGATATAATACTTACTTTCCACCTTCAATTATCCCTTGCATCTAAAACACATTGAAAAACATATGATTCATAAAGAGAGAGGTAAAAGGGAAAAAAAATTTATCAACTTTTTGGTATTCAATGTAAGCAGAAACCAGTTTTGGATAAAGGGGATGGTTGACAGTTTGAGTTTTGATCATGTCAGACAAGTTCAAATCAGTAGTGGCCTCGACTTCAAGGTGAAGCATACCATCATCCACCATTAAAGCTTCATGAATCCCTCCACAACTGGTGCTTGCAATGGCTTCACTTCCAACAACACCATTAGAATTTGAGGTTATAATAAAGTTGTTAAGCATGTAAAACTCTTCCATTTCCTCAAACTACAAAGCTTGGAAGATTGAATTTTCTCAATCTTAACTTAAAAAACTCTTAGGGGCTATTTGGTTGGAGGGAAAAGAGAGTAGAAATGGGAATGGGTTTACAAAGCCCATGTTTGGTTGATGGGATTTATTTATTTATCTAGGAAAAGGAAATTCCTAGGTATCTTTTACCCACACAAATGAAGGAATTGCATACCCATTGAGAAGTGTGAGTTTTCATTTCTTCTTCCGCTTCTTACCACGATTTTCCTTCCTTCCAGCCGTGAAATTGTATAACATTTTGTTACTCAACGATCGTATAACATTTGGTAAGCGATCATGTAGTATTTGGTAGGCGGTCGTATAGCATTTGGTAGGCGATCGTATAACATTTGATTATTCAACGATCGTGTAACATTTGGTAAGTAATCGTGTAGTAATTGGTATAACATTTGGTAGGAGATCATATAGCATTAGGTAGGCGATCGTATAGCATTTTGTTACTCTGCGATCATGTAGATAATTTAAGCGATCATATTGTTATGAAATCAACAATTAAAGAATACACAAAAAAAAAAGGAACATAGAGATACAGATATACGTGGTTCACTATTATTAGAGAGACCCCCGTACTTGGTTGTTCGGTTGTTCGAAGCGCCAACACCTCAAACTATCTCCACAATGGTATGATATTGTCCATTTTGGGCATAAACCCTCGTGGCTTTGTTCTTGGTTTCACCCAAAAGGCCTCATACTAATGGAGATAGTCATTTTCACTTATATACTCATGATCCTCCTCTTATCTAACCAATGTGGGACTTTGGTCGCATTCCCCACACGTATAGTATTTTGTAAACGATCGTTTGGACTTGCTTTCATAATCTCTTTTTTTTTTTTTTAATTCCCACATACTATTCCCAGACATTGTTTTTCCATGCACAACCAAACATAGTCATCCTTGATTCCCAGAAATTTTATTCCCAGACGTCCTTAATTCCTGGGCATTGAGAAAACCTCAATCCAAATGGCCCCTTAGAGAGAAACAAAAGTCATGACTGTTAAGAGAGAGAAAAGAAAACAAAGATAATAATTCGATAACATTCACCATTGACAACATCAGAAACAAGTATTCCATGATAAATTCAATGGCGAAAGCCAACATCCCCAATGTCAGCGCCTTCAAATTGATGTGTGCCCTAAATTTTTCAACACCCCTCAGCACTTTCAAAATGATCCAATGACGTAGGGGTTGGATTTCGAATCAGGTTCATTGAACCAACTCTAGAATAAAAGATTTGTAAGTAAGTTAAGGTAACCATCGACCCATGCAAGTTTCCTAAACTCTTCATTCTTGCAAGCAACAATGGGAATATGGTAATAGTTCCAACTACAGAAATGTGATAATAGAAGATGAAGAACACTGAAGGAGGCCTTACCGTCGCTGGAGAGAACGCCCAAAAAGAAGAACAGTTGATGGGGTTATTGCCTCGTCGTTGCCACTACATTCATGGTTCTTGCACCGCCTGAAAAGTTACCGGAGATAGAGAGGACAAGCCATCAGAGGTATAGGTCATGGGTTTTGCGTCGGTTGTGGGTGAGTGAAAGTGTGAGAATGAGAGAAAAAAAATAGGGGGGGAGAGTGAATAGGGAAATGGAAAGGGGGTGGAGATAGAAAGTATGAGGAAAAATTAAGCGGATCTTTAATAAAATCGATATTATAGTACACCTACCATGTCGCTTTAAAAGCGACCTTAAAGATCCGCTTTAAAAAAGAAAACCAACATTATACATCCGTTTTTAATTTTTTCAACCGACATTAAAGTCCAAATTTCTTGTAGTGATGGTTTCATGGCTGATCTTATGAGTCAGTCTACATTCTTACCCAAATAAATCTATGCTCTCTATACTTTTGACAATGTTGTATCAACATTTACAAGATTATTAAACCAATAAGAGAAAATCATTTCTCAAGGCTCTAGCTATTAACTTTTATTAATATCTCATTTAGCATAAAGAAAATACACAAATTATTATAGTGAAAACCCATAGAGAGAAACAAAAGTCGTAAATGTTAAGTGAGAGAAAAAAAAAACGAAGATAATAATTTGATAACATCCACCATTGACAACATTAAAAACAAGTATTCCATGACAGATCCAATGGCGAAAGCCCACATCCCCAATGTCAGTGCCTTCAAATTGATGTGTGCCCTAAATGTTTCAACACCCCAATCTCAGCACTTTCGAAATGATCCAATGACGCAGGGGTTGCGATTGCGAATCAGGTTCATTGAACCAACTCTATAATAAAGGATTTGTAAGTAAGTTGAGGTAACCAGTGGCTCATGCAATTTTCCTAAACTCTTCATTCTTGCAAGCAACAACAGGAATATGGTAATAGTTCCAACTACAAAAATGTGATAATAGAAGATGAAGAACACCGAAGGAGGTCTTACCGTCACTGGAGAGAACACCAAAAAAGAAGAACAGTTGATGGGTTATCGCCTCGTTGTTGCAGCCACATTCATGGTCCTTGCACCGCCTGAAAAGTTGTCGGAGATAGAGAGGACGAGCCATCAGAGGTATAGGTCGTGGGTTCTACGTCGGTTGTTGGTGAGTGAAAGTGTAAGAATGAGAGAAAAAAATAGGGGGGAGAGTGAAAAGGGAAAAGGAAAAACTGGGGGGAGGGGGGAATAGAAAGTGTGAGGAAAAATTAAGCAAATTTTTAATAAAATCGACATTATAGTACACCTACAATGTCGCTTTAAAACCGACCTTAAATATCCGCTTTAAAAAAGAAAACCGACATTATACACCCGTTTTTAGTTTTTTTCAACCAACATTAAAGTCCAAATTTCTTGTAGTGATGATTTCATGGTTGATCTTATGAGTCGGTCTACATTCTTACCCAAATAAACTTATAATCTCTATACTTTTGACAATGTTGTATTAACATTTACAAGATTATTAAACCAATAAGAGAAAATCATTTCTCAAGCCTCTAGCTATTAACTCTTATTAATCTCTCATTTAACATAAAGAAAATACACAAATTATTAGTAGTGAAAACAACAATGAAATAATCTTGAATATTCTATTAATGGCAAAACACGATCCTTTCAACTAAAATACAAAAGTTAAACATAAGAAGAGAGCCAGGTCAATAATACAATTAGCAACAAGATAGATAATGTTAGCTTTGTCATTACACAACAAATAATTTCAAATAGTTTAAACACTCAATTCATATGTCAAAATTATTATATAAACTTCTTTAATTAGACCGACAAAGTGGGAAAATAAAAAAAGAAGACGACTAGCTTTTCAAAATAAATATATACAAATAAATGAAACCTAGTTGATGGTTTAAAATGAAAAGTTCAAAAAATGAATTAAAAAATATTTATATATATATATTTGGGTTGGGTTTATTGGACCAACATGGCTGTGGATGCTAGCTTAGAACATTGAAAATGAAATGCACTCTATTCTTATTTTTATTCTTTTCTTTTTCTTTTTTTTTTTTGCGTCTTTTATTATTATTATTATCTTCTTTTATCAAATGACTTGTCTTCAAAAAATCCATTCTTATGGGAGATTCTAAGGCGACAGGTCACTGCTGTACTGTCATCTTCCTGTCCAATCGTTGTTCTACACGTGTCCCAGGTTTTGCAAATTGGAGGGGTACGTGGTTTCTTCATCAGTGCACTACCCAATTACGAGATGATGGAAATATTAGAGATATTATTGTTGCCTACAATTTTATGAACTTTGTCATTTTATTTCAATAAAATAAAATTTTCACAATCTTGAATAAAATTGAGATTCCAAACAAGTATTGCGGTGAGTCCCAAATTTTATTTTTTGTCACGTCGTATTGTTTTAAATTTCCGTTTTCGCTTGATATTGTAATGAATTTTAATGTCAATAATAATTTTCAAATAAGGATTAAAATATGATATCGACATAAGTAAAAAAATAGAAAATTTATTAAAATTAGGTTGTTTTTATTTCCAAACTTAGTTATAGGTATAGTTATTAGTATTTCTATTTATATTGGATTTAATAGATAATTTTTTTTTTTTATGTTTTATAAACATTTATAAAAAATATTAAAAGTATTTGTGAATATTTAATATAGATGTCAAATCCTTTAATTATATATATTTATTTATTTATTTATATTTATATATATTCGACACATCGCATATTTTTATATTTGTTTTGAAACATTTATAAAGATATGGTAATATTATAAATTTAAAAACATATAGTTCAGTTCAAGGTTACTTTATGTAATTCACCCTTATCTTTTTTATTTTATTGTCATTTAGGTAACTGGTAAATGTCATCATTTTAGCCTCGATATTTAGAAATAGATTTTTTAATTTGTTGGTTAATTATTACAAATCTACTCCGTCTAAAAAAAATATCTACTTCTTCGAATTTTAGATTAGTCTATTTCGTCTCTAAATTTAAAAAATTACAAATCTACTCTATTTAAAATAATTAAATTAAAAAACATCAAGCCTCTCTGTTCTTAATTTTATGTTTAATAGGTCTATGGACTTAAAAAATCTTTAATAGATTATTCAATTTTAAATTTTATATATAATAGATCTCTAACATATTAATTTTTTGATTAAAAATTATTTTTAGTCTTTAAACTTTTATAAAAGTAACGAACTTAATCCTTAAACTTTAGTTTATAATGATTAGTTTATGTACTTTTAATTTTGTAACAATTTAGTCCTTGAACTTTAGTATGTAATAATTTAGTCATTGTATTTTAAAATCTATAACGATTTAGTCACTGTCATATAATTAATATTGAGATTTAATGATTTTTTTTGCATAAATAAGTCGATAAACAAATTAGAGATTCAATATTTTTATATAATACAAAGTCTACAGCATAAAATAATAAAGTTTGATATCTAATTTTGATGAATTTTTTACACCGTGGCCTAAATTGTTACAAATTTGAAAGTACATGAGCTAAATTATTACTAACTAAAGTTCAAGATTAAATTGTTACAGTATTAAAAGTATAGGGATTAAATTGTTACAAACTAAAGTTTAGAGATTAAGTTGTTACTTTCATAAAAGTTTACTAACCAAAAATGTTGTTTAACCTTTTTTTTTTTAATATTGATGAATCTAATAGATATAAAATTGAGTTTCGTATCTTACGGGACCTTAAAATTTCAATTTATTTATAGTAAGTCCATGAGTTTTTTAAAATGTTGGATAGATTTTTAGATACAAAATTAAAACTGTAAAATGTATTTGACACATAATTAAAAATTTAAGAATTAAACCATTTTTTTAATTTGAAAGCCCATTAGATAAAACATTTAAAGTTAGAAAGCTATTAGTTACTTTTTAAAATCCAATGATGGAATATAAATAAAGTTAAAAGTTCAAAGGAACTACACTTAATACAAAATTTCAATACTACGAGAGCCTGAGAATGTGATAGAGGAGTCGATGCAAAATGTTTCGAGTAAATATTAAAAAATAAATGATAAGACCTATTTTATAATCATTTTGTTTTTTTTTTTTTAATTTATATTTCTCTATTTCTTACAATAATTTATATATTTATTAAGTAAGATGGTTGAATTTTTAACAAAATTCAAAAAACAAAAATAACTTTTTTTTTTAGTTTTCAAATTTTGGTTTGATTTTTTAATCAATAGGTAAAAAAGTAGATAACAAAATAAAAAATTTGGAGGTGGAAATAGTAGAATAAATTTTGAAAAACAAAATAGTTATCAAACAAAACCTAAACAATTAAAATAAGACACGAGTATCTCACTATTTTTAATTAAATGAGTTTTTTAACTTGGTAAGGTATATAATTCTTTATCAACCACCAGTCTAACAATTTTTCTCTAGTTTGGTTGAAAAATGACAACCAAACTAAAACATACATAACTCAAATTAGCTACTTTAAGGTCGTAACCATTTTGTTTTTTAAAATTAAACATATGAACACTACTTCTACCTCTAAATTTATTCTTTTGTTATCTACTTTTCATTAATGGTTTAAAAAATCAAGTCAAATATAGAGAATAAAAAAGAGTAGCTTCCAAAACGTTGCTTTTGTTTTTTTAATTTGACTAATAATTTAACCATTGTACTTAAGAAATATGCATGTCATTCTAAGAAATATAGATGAAATATGCTTGATTCTAAAACGCAAAAATAAAAAACGAAGTGATTACCAAACAGAGTCTAATAGATTGAGCTCAATGTTTTACTATAAACGACACTCGTTTTTTGGTCAATTACTCTAAGAGGGGGCCGTTTGGATTGAAGGAATAGAGATGGAAATATGGGTGGGAATGAGTAAGAGATATGCATCCCCTTATTTGGTACAAGTTTTGAAGCTTTAAGCACGAGAATAAGTAATTTTCATGCATTCATTATACCATAGATGATGTTCATCCAAAAGTTTGGTTTTTTTTTATGCCCATTTTTTATCCCCTTAATATATAAATTTATTTTTTTTATTTTATATTATTAAAATTAATTAATATTTGAATATTAAATTTATAATCTAGAAAATTATATTAAAATTTAAATTATAATATTTGACTTTAACTACTCCATATTCATAAAGGAATGGTCTTAGTTTTTGAATATTCAGACAATTAAAAAAACAAATTAATTAATTATATAATAAACAGTAAATAATCGATGTATTAATACTATTAATTCATTAATAAATTATATATGTAGTCAATTAATTGTTTAATATTTTATGAGATTAGTTTTTTAGTAATTATAGTTAGGTTATCATTGGTTAATTATAATTCATTATTTTTTTAGTTACAAGATGTTATATTTATTATTTTAAATTGATTTTTATTTTTTTATTAATTAATACATCATATTTATATAAATTCATCAAATTGATAATTCATATTATGTAATCAAGTAATTTTAATTATAAATTACACATTTTACAAATATTTGTAATTAATAAATTAATTAATATTATTATTTGATAGTTAAATAATTAATTTTGCTCAAACTCTTGAACTAAATTTATTGTTTACCAATTAATCTATCAAAATTTTACAGAGGTGTCCGTGATTAGTTTTATAAATAAAATACAAAGCTAATTTGCTACCACAAAACTTTGATAACATTCTCATGTACAAAAAAAAAACAATCATTCTTGATTCCTTATCATTTTATTTCCAGGCTTTTTATTCGTAGAGATATTTAATTTATGGACATCTTTAAAAATCTTAAACCAATCGACCCTAAAAAAGTAAGTGAAATAAAATAGAAAGAAAAATATAATTGAAGTATTGTGTTTTGAAAGCATGGGTAGGAAAGGACCTTTAATATTAATACTGTTGTCTTCAAAACTTATTAGAGAAATATTGTTGTTTTGAAACTTGTTAGAGAAATATTGTTGTTTTGGGAGTTCAAGGCTAGAAGTCAAGGGTTGAGGATTAGATTAATGTAGAGGTCGAACGTTGAGAAATCGACAAACAAAGAAGAACTTAGAAACAATATGTATAATAGGGTTGTCGAAGATTGAAGTTTCGACATACATAAATCTCGCTAATTTTGTGATGAGGATCTCGTTCTAGAAGGAAATCTCGCTATAAGTTGTCGAAGGTTGAAGTTTCGACATACATAAGTCGAAACTTCAACTCTCGACAAGGAGATAAGTAGGTGAAGAATCTCGCTCATGAGCAGAATCTCATTCATGCTTTTTTTCTCATTGGTCATGTGTGTGTGTGTTCTCGCTCATGAGCAGAATCTCATTCATGCTTTTTTTTCTCATTGGTCATGTGTGTGTGTATATATATATATATATTTCTATGGAAAGTAATAAAGTGAAGACAATTATAAGCGAGACTTCCTTCACCCACTTATCTTTTATTGTATATTCATTTTATTATTATTATAAAGTTGTACATTATTCTTTTAATTAAGTTGTACATTATTCTTCTAATTGAGAAACAAATATTTTTTAATTGAGAAATAAATATATATTTTTTTTCAGATCATGGCTTTAAACCTAGGACCTGTTGATCCCGATGTTTTGTACGACCAGTCTATTCATCGATCATCTGTTGCATGGCGAGATCGTACTACTGGAGAAATATCTTGAAGGTGTCGATAGGCAATTCTCCAGTGCACTATCCCGCCCCACCCTCAAACACTACCGCTACTGTGCACATCTGGATTTTATGGGGTTGCCAGATTAGGATTTATTCAGTTGGACTAGCATATGATCACAGCTTTGGTCGAGAGCGGAGACTCGAGACACATACATTTCATATGTCTGTTGGAGAGTGCACTATCACTCTACAAGACATAAAAGTGTTGTTGGGGTTACCTGTTGACGGCGAGCCGGTCACCGGAGTGATGTACGATGACTGGTTAGAAGTTTGTCAACTGTACTTCGGTGCGACCCCACCTGCCGACAAGATTAAAGGATCGAGGTTAAGTTTAATATGGTTGGGAACACAATTTCATGAGCTCACGGATGATGTAGACAAGGAAACCGTCATAATATATGCGCGAGCATATATACTACAAATGATGGGTGGAAATCTGTTTTCAGATAAATCAAGTCATTTTGTTCACTTGATGTTCCTGCCACTGTTAGCTAACCTCCATGATGTGGGGCGGTATTCATAGGGTAGAGCATGCTTGGCATGGTTGTATAGACAACTATGCAAAGCAACAAGACCTGAAGTTAGAGAGATAGCTGAGCCTCTCATACTTTTGCAACTATGGGCTTGGGAACGATTTCCAATAATGGCTCTACAGCTACAACATGTTAATGACGCTGAGTTAGTTGGACGAGCCTATGATTCTCGATATGTCGTTTTAATTTAATTTAATTTTTATATCACTGATCTAGTTAATTTAGATTCTAAATTATCAATTTAAAATTTTAGGTGGAAAGACAAATTTTGTGTGCCTAGGACAACCACACATGTAATCAGTCAGTATAGATACATGTTTGATCTGCTTCAACCTGAACAGGTGATTACATTGAACCTAATTGATTATTTTATACACATTTTTATTGTATCTGTCTTTAATATCCTTTTAATTTTCCCGGGAATAGCTACACAATATCCTTTTATACATAATTGATTATTTTTATTGTATTCGTCTTTAATATTCTCTAATATAATATTTTGTGTTTCAGGTTATTTGGGAGCTGTACAAAATTATTATGCATGCTTTGCCTAATTTTTGTACGAATTGTCAAAACATATGGCGGACGATGAGTCATCTCATATGTTTTCACATTAGTGAGTAGCATCTTCCTGACAGGGTGATGAGACAATTCGGTTTTCATCAGGATGTCTCATCGCCTTGTAATACTGAACTCGTACTGCATGATATTGACTTAAGAACTGGAGATTGATCCGAAAAAGTTGCACATTTGGTAGTGCGATGGCACTATCGTGCAAGGTTTATTGCAGTTGAGGTTTCTCTTGAACAGTTTGACACAGATGTCACTCTAGAGCATATTCATTGGTATAATAATATCACAAGGCGCTACGTCACTCATCCGGGAGCAGTTGTGGGTCATCGGGTAAATGAAGGAATATTATCTAATTATTTTTTATTTAAATTTATTTTAAATATTGTCTAATTATTTTATAATTCACAGAAATCGAACAACAGTAGACTCCGTGAGGTTGCAAATGATCCGAACCATGTTCTTGCTATATGTAGTGATAACCAAAGCTACATGGAGGAAATTCATTATATGTACGATATACCTATTGTTCCTCCACCAACTCCTAGACGTAGAGGACCTGTTCGGGAAGAGGATGAGTTTGATGAGGTTGCACATAATGTGGAGAGTTGCCCCCTATGATGTAGATGCAGAGTCAAATTGATTATGTTATCCGATGATGATGATGCCAGTATTTGGTTAAGAACATTATGACTCAGAGGCTGGTACTTTGTCTTCATACATGCATGGACATGGTCGAGGTCATGGAGAGCATAATGAATATTTATATTATGAAGCGCCTGTAGAGGTACCAGAGCAACATCAAGAAGAACCCGAGCAACCTCAAGTTCGAAGTCGACGACGACAACCAGCTCGAAATCGACGACATTCGCCTTGTGGGACACATTGATTTTTGTAATTATTTTTATATAAATGAGATATTTAATTTACATTTTTTTTTATTTTTATGAGTTATTATTTTTTTTAATTTATTCTTTTTAGAGTTTAAATAAAATAATAAAATATTTTTAGAAATTGTTTTTATAAAATGGAAAATTAAAAAAAAAAAAAAAGAAAGGAAGAAAGAAAGAAGAAGGTGGAATGTGTAATAATTAAAAAAAAAAAAAAAAGGAATTTGTACGGATGACCCAAAAATTGAAGTGTACTCTCGCTCTCTATCCAAATCTCGCTATCTCGCTCTCTCTCAAAATAATAATGTTTCACCTTTCTGAAAAATCTCTTTCATAATCTCGCTCTCTCTTTCAAAATAATAATGTTTCACTTTTCTGAAAAAGTGAAGGGGCAAGGTCGAGGGTTCAAAATTCGACCTACTTTTGTCGAATTTTGAACCCTTGAGTTATTAAAAAAAAAAAAAACAATATTTTTACAAATAGTTTGAAAACAACAATATTTTCTTAAATAGTTTCTAAAAGGACAATATTCTTTTAATTTTCCCAGGTAAGAGATGTATTAATACAAAAGTAAGTAATTGTAATTTCAATATATTTTCAATTAAACAACTACCTTCTTTGACTTAATAGAAGCCTCTCGACTCGAGCCACTCTTTTAAAAGATTAAACTTCTAAGACAATACATTAAATTATTGCAATAATATTTTTATTATTTATCGAATGATGTTGTAGGATGGTACATGGATTAAATTGGGTTGGGCTTAGGATATTTTTTTGGATCAATCCCAAAATTTGGATTGATTGGGTCGACAACCCAAAGACCTGACCAAAATTTTTAACTCAACTCTTAAAATTCAAGTTGAGTCATATTGGATTGTCGAGTTACAACTTATTCTTTTGTTATTTATTTAAAAGACGTAAATTTATCTACAATACTAATAATTAAAATCTCACAATTCAAATATTAAAAACCAAATATCTATGAAATTTATAACCAACTTTAAATAAATACAAACATCACAAAAATTAAAAAATATATATATTAAAAATTCATTAATTTACCGACCCAAAGTAATCCAACAGAAATATATATACAGTTTATTAATATATAATGTAATTTGAGTGGGGTTCAATCAAGTTGAATTTTTATATAGCCAATTCGAAACTCAATCTAACACAAAAAAAAAAAAAAAAAAGGAAAGTCCAATCCAACCCACCCGAATAATAAAACTAACTCAATTCAGTCTTTATAACTTGGATTTAGTAGTACAGGTTATTCGGATTATAAGATTTTTTTTAATCCCCTTGTGATGTTGAAATGATTGACAATAGATAGAAGTAGGTATCCAATGTTAAAATCAGTCTATTCGAGGGGTCAATTAATTTGAATTTTAATCTTTAATTAAATTTAATTTCACATGCAATGGTTAAAACACCCATATATTCTTTATAGTTGATGTTGAGGTTTGGGATATGACCAGAGGGCTGTTTGAGTGTATTTCCTAAAAACTGCATTCCTCATTACATGATTTGTTGGTTAGGAGTTTCAAAATGAACCTATAGTCTAACAATTTGACTCGAATATTTATTTTAATTTTTAAGGTTGTTCGATTAATAGTCTCTAATGAATACTTTGAATCCATCAACTATTTGAATCATAATCACTAAGGTCTCGTTTATTTCATAAATTTTTCCATAGAATGTTAGACAGACATTTAATATATCTATTTCTTTCGTAGAATTCCATTTTTTAAATCCAAAATATTATTATGCAGAGAATTTTAAAACTCATATGACATGAGTTTTTAATACTTTATAAAAAGGTGAGATTTTTATGTCTCAGAGATGAACAGTAAAAATATAACTTAATTAATTAATAAAATGAATATCAAGCATTCATTACTATTAATTTTAATTAATTATTAAATATAAATATATTATCTAGATTTAATAAACTTCAACTAATATCTTTACCATTGATATTTTACGTCATCTTGACTATTTAATATAAATTATTATTGTCAATTATCAATATTCTAATTAATTAGTTTAACTATGTTTAATTAAAAGTATTTATTTATTAAAATACAAACTAACATACTAATAAATTAAATAATGTTAAATTTAATTGATCCCTTACATTTAATCAAATAATTATTTTCTTTTAGTTTTTATATACAAATTATTGAATTGAATACAAATATTTAACTTTTGGACATTAGTTATCCTTCACATCCAAGACATTAATTATTCCGATATTTAAAATTCAGACATTCGAATATATATATTTAATATCTATACCCGTGAAATAATATATGTGATTCAAACGGTCTAATATGGAGGTGTTACTTGAAAATTTAATTAAACGAAAATTTAACATGTTAATTTTAATCGATAATACTTCGCATTTACATTTTGTTTAGTCGTCTACTTATTTTTCTTATCTGTTGCTAAGTTAGTTAATTTTGTCCAATAAATATATCATGATGTCATAAGATAAACGCTAGCTATATAGATGCCATATAATTTAAAATTTAGATATATAATTATAAATGTTTTAAATTTTAGCACTTCCAGACAACATAATTAATTTTCAAAATCTAAATCTGTTAGATCATAAATTTGGTTAAATCATATAGTATGGAACTAGTTTAAAGATGTATAACTTTAAGGAGCCCAACCACACACATGGACTAAAATGTCTTCCATCTGTATGAAAAGCTGTCAATTAGTCAGTAAAAAATCAACTTATCATCTCCTATGTATAAAATACAATGTGTGAAGTTTGACCAAACTATGAGAATAAAAAGTGAAGTTTTCGAAACCAAACAAATGGATCAAAAGGTATTTAGCTCAATTGACATCAATATGTATTGTAGACTAAGAAGTATGTGGTAATACAAAATCATACAGACTGAGGAGGTGTTTGGACAATTTTTTTTAGTACAACAACTGTAGGGATGGAAGATCAAATTGAGCCTCCAATCTTTAAAGAGGAAGACCATGCCAATTATGGTTGAATTAAGGCCACTTTTATCAAACCGTAATGAAATCGGTGTAATCATAGAGAGATTTTATTGATGGGTGAATCGTAATAGGCCTTAACCACAAATGTAATTGGATTGTTTTTATCGGGTTTATTTAGAATTATGAATCTGTCATATTTTACCGTTATTTTTATCCCTACCGTTACTATTTGACCTTGATGGTAATGGTAACGTTAACAATAAATATGACATATTCATAATTTTCATACTATTCCAGTAACAATATCTATAACAGTAACGATAAAGGTAGTGGATCCCACGTAATCTCCAACCACGATTAGATTAAGCACCATCCATTCCTTAATTAGATACCTACCACTCGTTATGATTATGGAAAGCATGTAAACAACAATAAAAGTAATCGACCAAGGCCCACTTTTTACATTAGTATTGATGTATTACCTTTTATTTGAAGTAAACGTGGCCTAAGTTCTAAGTAGCTAATGAAAAAAAAAAAAATGATGTTTTCTAGTCGTGTAACCCATAAACCATTTTTGACCAAACAAATAAATTTTAAAACTAGAAGACCAAATTGATGTAGGGATCCCAACAAAATGTTTTGTTTCCCCGTTGAGTACAAGAAGTAGAGTATGGAGATTTGAACTTTCAACGTCAAATGAATAAATACATGCAATTTACTAGAGATGTACAATTTTTCCATGGGGACAGGGCCCCGCGAAGATTTCCCGATTAGGCGGAGAATGGGGGAGGGAGTGAGAAAAAAATTCCCCGTGAGATAAACGGGACAGGAACGGGGATGGATAATGCATTTCCCGTCCCCATCCTCACCCCACCTCGTTCCCCGTCCCCGACCCATCTAGTTTCTATTTATTTATTTAGTATAATTATTTAATGTTATATTATTATTATCATTATATAAACATTACATCTAAATTTCAAGTTTGACTGTTTACCGGTCAAGATAATGAATATGTTCAAATTGTCTATTTACATTTAGATTATATATGCTAATAATTTAATTTATATTCATTCTTTCCACTAACAAGGTTAATTAGTTTTTTAGGCCAAAATTTGAGTAATTTATTTTTAAATTCACATTATCAGGTAAAACTAACCAAAAAATAATTTAGTGATATAATTAATTATTTAATTTCGATCCCCATGGAAATTTCATTGGGATAGATAATGAAATGGGAAACAGGGATAGAGACATAGAATGGTATCTCCGGCCCCGTCTCATCCCATAGACATCTCTACTAATTACTATAGAACTATAGTAGAGATATTCATTTTCAAATGAGCATAAAATTAAATGAAGAATTTGTTAGGGATATAATTAAATGAAATGAGGGATAATAAGTCATATAACACTAATTACACTATCATTTAGAAAAATAGAAAATAACATTTTTTTTTGAATTATAGCAAAACACATAAATAAAATGCCCTATCGTCCTTTTTAATTACACTGTAATTAATTCGATATCTTTATTAATTATACTATAATTAATTGTTCAAATATGTTATTCACGACTTTTGATTTATTGAAGCTTACGTTGCTTCAAACACACCTTTTAACCATTTTTTTGGTTTGATCTAATCTAAGGTTTTTTTTCAACTTCCGAATATATTATTTCTTGGTTAACAATGTATTGTGATGGTTGTAGCAATCCTAATGTTATTAGGATCGTGGAGGATAAAGATATATTATGGTTGTTATCGTTTGTTTTAAAATCCTCCTATAATAATGTTTATTTTATAGTTGACAATATTTCATCTTGGTAACCAAATCCTTCAATTGCACACATATTGGGTTCATCGTCTAAAACCTCTAACATGTATGATGTTGTTAACTTACTAGATTTGGATTATTGTGCCGCAAACTTTTAACATAAAGGAATGCTCTATTTTGAACAGCAAGGATGTGTTAAAGAAAGCTATATACTTGCTTACTATTAATATAAATGAATGCCATTAAAGATTCGAAGTAACTAGTGCAAAAATGGTTTTTACTTTGGGAGAATATGAATTTGGGGTTTCACGTTTCTTGACCCATTCAAAAGGTAGGTTGTTAATTTTGGTTGGTTTTAATTAAAGTGTAATTAATAGTTTTTTTTTAGTGAAGATTTGTAACATCTCAATTTGTATGTCTGGGGTACTTTAGACTTTTACAATTTTAAATTTATTTTGTCATTTTTATAAAAAGAAAGTTTGTTATATTTTCGAATTAAAAGTTAAAATTCGCTTATTCATCTCGTTAGCCCATTAAATGAAGACGCACCCGTGGACATCTCTATACTATGCCGACGGAATGAGGTGTAAGACCAAAACCGGCCCATTTATACACTTGGTAACAGCACAACAATATTAGGCCCAAGCCCAATATACGAGTCGCCTCATTTCTCAAAATTCTCAACGAAGATGTCCCGCTGATGATGCCGTCAAACCAATTTCAGGGCTTCTGTAAGCATATTTGGTGTAGAGAACCGAGAGACGAACTGCAGCTGCTCGTTAGCGTTGAAGAAGAGGCCGCAAAACCATCGAGAAGATGGCGGAGGAAGCAATTCTCAGTTACCTCGAGAAGAACGTCGAAATCTCCGATTCAGGCAGATTCGCCGACGAGTTTGGACTCGATCACAATGAGGTCGTCAACGTTATCAAGAGTCTCAACGGCTTCAGATACGTCGATGCTGAAGTATGGTTGCTTCTTTTGCTAACTTTTTGTTTTCGTTTTAATCATATATGTTTCTTTCTGCTATTACGAATTCCTAGTTTAGCAAGGTGATAACTAGCTTTAGGTTGTTTGTTTGAGTTTGGTTTGAATTGGAAGGGACAATTTGCCTGGATTTTTACTTATCATTGCTTGAAAATCATCGGCATTTGCTTGGTCCTCAATCTATATGCGTCAATTCGAGCGAGTTAAAACTTATTTTTCTTCATTAGCTTTGTCGTTGGTGTGTAGTTGACTGTAAATACAATTGCTCAGGACTCGTCAAGCAGTCAATTTACCGATACAAATATCTTCTTTGGTTTTGATAATATCTGATTGTTGCGGAACATTTGATTGGTTAGCCATTTGCAGACGGTTGTTAGTTTTGAGTTGGCTTTCCGGTGTCTAATTTGTGGTCTTTGGTTACTTCATATACTAATAGCTTTATGTTTGCACGAATAGTTGACTGCAAATTCATTAATTGATCACATCTCCCTTCTGGAGTGATTTTCAGGACATTAAGATGGAGAAATGGGTTCTAACTAATGAAGGCGAGACATATACTGCCGCAGGATCGCCTGAGGTGCAGCTATTCCTGGCAATTCCACCCGAGGGAATTCCAAGGGAAGAACTACAGGTGATATTGCAATCATGGATGTTCATTTTGGTTTGACGTAGAGTCTGAGGATTATCCCAATTTAGTCTTTTCATTCGAGGTTGATGATATGAGAGCTGTTGAGGAGGGAAACTAGGCATTTTCTTTTTTAGCTTTTGCCTGCAATTTTTGATTTGTGGATTTGAGTCTATGTTAGTGCTGAAACTGTTTGTTGCTCATGGCCAACTGATCTGTTTGTGCAGAAAAAGCTGGGTCCATCTATTTTCAAAATTGGCTGTGCTCAGGCAGCAAAGAACAAATGGGTTGAAATGGGGAAGCAAATGATATCCCGAAAGGTTAGGCACTTTCATTTACTGGGAGTTTGGTATCAAAATATTGATAAAGCCGAGCCCGGTAGCGTGGGCTTGTTACCCTTAGCATGGGGGGTGAACGTTCTAAACACAGGGGTTTGAAGGAGGTATCAAAATATTGATAAAAAAGATCTCAAGTGGGGTCAATTGTATGAATTATATACTATTGTAACCAGGACATGGCATGAATTAAGTTCAAACCAGTTTTATTTTCTAGCTTAGATATTGTAATTAAAGCATTTTTATATTCTTTGTGATTATTTATAAGTTTGTTTGGCTGTAGGTTCAACATGTCGACGATAAGGTGAAAAACTCACTTCTGCGGATAAAAAATGGAAAGGTGATTATTGGTTTACATGATTCATTATTGGATGTTCGATGTTGAAACTTCAATAATGTGTTTCATTTATTTCTGGTTTATGGTCATACTGTATCTCAAGGAATGTGGTTGGAAAGTGTTATAAAGAGAGCTTGATATCAGTTCATTTGGTACTAATTGGAAAGTGGCATCAGACTATCTTGATACTATTAAATGATGGCAGTTTGTGATATAATGACATTTTTTCTTCTTTCTTTTTGGTTGAGAAGGTTACAATGACTATTGACTAATATGTTGTTAAGAACTAAATTTTCTCAAAATGTTCACTATGCAGATAGTTCATCTTCTTTTCTTAAGCTTTTGGTCATGCATATTTATCCGCATGCTTTTAAAATTTAGGAAACCTAATTGATAACGTAGTATGGATGACTCCATTTACATTTTAGAACACTTTCTCATGTTGTAGGAAAGTTTTGAGAGTACCATCAAAGTTTTTCAAGATGTTATACTGTTCCAGAAATTTTTGTATTTACTCCATCATTATACAAGTTAATTAGAGAGAAAAAGAAACCCGCCTGTCCAGTATGGAGGTTATTTTATCCACCTATTTTGTAATCTTGTTTTGATCTAATACAACTATTTCTTTTCGGGAAAAGAGAAGGAAAAGAATAACCCTCAAATGACTCCACTGTGCTACCAAAGATGTTTGTATCGTGGATCCTGATTGCTTTTCCATAGATACTATTGTCAACGTAAAAGAAAAAAATCTATTTCAAATCTTTGGAGGTTTTGCTATCTACATCATCACCTCTGTTCTCTAGACTGTTGTGTTTTTTCTTTAATAATCTTCGAATATTTTGGTGTAGAGTAGCATCAACTAATGATTTTGGATTTCGACTCCAGGAAGTTTATGAGGAAGACGTGAAGGGTCTCAAAGCAAGAAAGCTGATTGTATCACAGTAATTATCATAGCTTCTCCCTTTCACTTCTTCATCAAACAGATATTTAGATATATTTTTAAAGAACTTATGTTCCTCTTGCCTGGTGGATTAGACATGTGGACCTCTATATTTGGTTCTTTATCAGAGATAGGATGACATTCCCATATGTTGATAAGTTTTATTGGATTGGTCAATATATCTTCTCTGTTTTAACTTTGGACTATTTTCATACTCTTTTGGATTGGGCTTTATTTCTGTTCTATGTTTTTCTGGTAAGAAACTGAACTTTCATGGAGTAAAGCAAAAGAATATATAGGGATATACGAAAAGATAACCCCACAAAAAGAGCCCACAACAAACTACAACAATGGACTCCAATCTGAAAGAATTACACCAAGCTGAAAATTAGAAATTACAAAAAGCTGAAAATTGTTATTCTATATTATAATAAGCTTTAATCTCTCTACTAGATACAGGGTTCAATCTGTTTGTTATCCTAAAAATGTCTATTTTGACTTTCTCTAGAACGTGGAAAGGCTATTCAGTGAAGAAGGGTCCTAATTATGCTCCAAGAAGGAAAAAGGTTGCTACAGATTTGACACGAGAAAATCTTCAAAGGTTCCCAATTTTCCTATTCTTGTTTCCTACATGGATTTTATTTCATGACACTGTGCTTTTAGATGCACAGTTGCTCTCCATTCACCTATTAGAAGATTTATTTCATATTTTGCACTATCTAGGGGAGACTGGAGAGAACTAGAATTCAAAGAGTATAACTTTAATGCCAAAGGTCAGCCCGTTTTGGGTGGTCATCTTCATCCATTGCTCAAGGTAAGAATACTCGTATTTTGGAAAAAAGAAATCTTTCTTTTAAGTAGAAAATTATTAGTTAACGTTAAAGCACTTTAAAGAAGGACATGCTCGAATGCTTATGATAATGCCAGTATTGTTGATCAAATTACCCTAAGAGTAAAATGTTACAATATTTGTATATAAGGAAAATGAATTCCTAAGTAGGAACTTCAATCTAGGAATCTAGCACATTTGATATTTGTATTGTTAGGAATCTAGCACTTTTGGTTCTTGTTTCATTTTCTCTCCCTTTAGGATATTGTATAGTTGAACTATTTTCTTCCTTTTTATCAATCAATGAAATGTCTGTTACTTGTGTGTGTGTTGTGTTTTTTTAGTTAGTTAAAAAATACTTTTGATTCTTAAACTTTCATGAAAGTAACAATTTAGTCCATGAACTTTAGTATGTAACAATTTGATCCTTGTACTTTCAATTTCGTAACAATTTAGTCCCTAATGTAAAAAAAATTCATCTAAATTAGATGTCAATTTTTATTATTTTATGATGTAGAGTTTGTATTATATAAAAATATCAAGTCTCTAATTAGTTTATTGGTTTATTTATGCAAAAAAACTCATTAAATTTTAATACTATTTCTACGATAGGGACTAAATCGTTATAAATTTTAAAGTACAAGGACTGAATTATTACATAATAAAGTTCATGGACTAAATTGTTACAAAATTGAATGTATAGAGACTAAATCGTTACAAACCAAATTTAGGGACAAAATTGTTACTTTTATGAAAATTTAGGGATTGAAGTGATTTTTAACCTGAAAAAAAAAACATTGTGGCCATTGGGCTTTGAACTTAGGCACAAGGACAGGCAGATTGATGGGTTGACACGACCTGATTCTACTCCAGCCTTCCTATAATCCTTAAACTATTTTGACTACGTTGTAAATTTTCATTTTAGCATTCATCGTGTCTAATTCTTTAATGTGTTCCACCTTCTGTTCATGCGTACCTTAAGTATCACCTATTTTTTTGTTTTTTTTTATAACAATAACTTTTGATGAGAAAAAATAAATAAAAGAACATAGCCCTAAAAGGGAGACCAACTAAAAGAAGGGACTCTAGCTATACAAAATAGAGGTGATAGAATAGTTGCAAATGATCTTCAAAATAAAAATCTAAAGGTAACCTGAAATCTAACAAGGGACCAAACATCACTAGGATCCCTTTCCAATCCTCTAAACACATGATTATTCTGTTCACCCCAAAGGTCCCACATAACAACACATACCCTAGCATACCTTGAGTATCTATTTATGTACTGAAACTGAATGTCTTTTGCTCCTTATGACTGAACATTTTTTCAACTTTTAGGTCCGGCAGCAAATAAAAAATATTTTTCGTCAAATGGGGTGAGTGATTTTTATTATGCTCATCTTCTTTATTACATTCTTATTTTAAATAGAACTTTACAGTTGTAGGCCTATATTTTGGTTTCTGATTTCAGGTTTGAAGAGATGCCTACCAATAACTATGTTGAGAGCAGGTAAGAGTGCTCCCCTGCTCCCCTTCTCAAATGATGCATTCATATCCAGAGTTATCTTGAAAATTACTGAATATATCAGGGCTATACAAAAGTTTAATATATATATATATATGTTGTTTTGCCCTCCTCGGTATAGCCTTTTAATTGTTTTATTGTGATGTAAATTAAAAAGCTAGCTTCCACATTTTTAGAGGCACACTTGGCTGAGGCAACCTCACTTGGCATGCACCATAGTGAGATAAATCTTTTACAACTGCTCTTTTCTTTTAACTTTTCTATTCTTTAGCCTGTCTTAGTTTTTATTTTTATGCATCTGAGAATTGACAGCATATTCATCTTCCCTTTTCCCTTTTCTTTTATTTAAGTTTATATGAACTCCATACCACATGCATGATTATAACTTAACTCATATCTTCGCATATTGGGCTTCTTTTTTTTAACCCTTTGATATGTGGGGACTGGGGATTTCTGATCTCTCCTCTCTTTTGTAAATCTCTTTTGATAATGAAAAGTTTTGTTTCTTATATTTTTCTTGAAGAACTCCATATGTACGTGCATTAACATTTGAGCCTGCACCTAGAACACCTAGAACATAAGGAGGGGGTTAAATTGGAAAAGGAAATGTGACTTGCCTGAATATCTTATCGGAATCTTACTAGTTTTTTTTCTCTTCTGTGCGCACAGCTTCTGGAACTTTGATGCATTATTCCAACCACAACAACACCCTGCCCGTGATGCACACGATACTTTCTTCTTGAAAGGTTTCTTCTGTGATTGCCGAGCTTCAGCAGTTTATGTTTGGATTTTTTTTTTCTTAATAGTTATTTGGTGTTACATCTCTAGATCCTTCCACCACAAGGGAACTTCCGGAAGATTACGTGGATCGGGTGAAGCAGGTCCATGAGACTGGTGGTTATGGATCCAAAGGGTGTGATATTCCGTTCTTTAAAACCTCACCTTTCTTTGTTTGCTTGGTATTTCAGAGATTTTTTTTTTCCTTTCAAGTGTTTATTTATTATTATTATTTTTATTTTGTCTCTTTCAGATATGGTTATAATTGGAAAAGAGAGGAAGCAAATAAGAACCTACTGCGAACTCATACAACTGCGGTAACCTCCAGGATGTTATATATGCTTGCACAGGTAAGTCATTATTTGATGTTTTGTATTCCAAATAGCTTTTGATTAATAATTTAATCAGTGCTGGTCAGCATCCATGATTAAATACTGAAACAATGGGACGTAGGAAGTTGGAGAGTCATCTACTCTTGTGATGTACCAAGAATTTGCTGCCTCCCCTTTTAGCTAAAATTGATCTTAGCTTTTATTAGTTGTCTGCCCTCTTCTATAAATGAATGGTTCAACGGATCAGAGTGAGAGAGAGGGAGATTAGTATTGTCTGTTTGTTAAGTCACTGAGTTCTACTCCTAGCGAAGATTATTTTTCTTTGTGCTGGTTTAATAGCTCTTGGTCTTTGATCAGTTTCCAATTTCATCTCATTTTTATTTTTCTCATTTGTCCCCAAATTATCTGGTCAATGCGTGTACTTGAAATTCCTCTTTCCTCAATATTTGTTCACAGAAACCATTTGCTCCCAAAAAATATTTCTCCATAGACCGTGTTTTCCGAAATGAAGCAGTTGATCGAACCCATCTTGCGGAATTTCACCAGATAGAAGGTATTTATGAATTGGCAAATACGTTTTTGGGTTATGATAAAATACGTTTGAACTTTTGACAATTCTCATTTCTTAACTCTCTATCTATATAACAAGAACAATAATAAAATATAAAAATGCGATAAAAGGCGTAACTTCCTTTTTCTAGCTCCTTTTTCATTCAATGTCTTTAATTATATTCTAAAAAAATTTTATATTTAATTTAGTATGGCGTGTTCATTTATTATGTTTATTCAATTAAATAAATATCAATTGAAAAAGATTTAAAACGATACTATATTGGATAAAACTTATGTTTCCATTTTATCATTTTCTTATATTGTTGTATTTTGTCTTTCATTTTTACAAAAACGAAATAACGTTCCTTTTTTGAAAAAGGGAAATCTGAGCGCGCGCGCGCGCGCACACATATATATTAAAGAATAGCGTGTGAATGAATGTAATTATATAATTCAAAGTTCTAACTTTTATTTTCTGATGGTTTAGATTCTTGAATGAAGCCTTCCAACAATCATCAATAACTATAATGGCATAAATGAGTTATATATATTTTCCAAAAATGTGATGTCCATTTGTCCTTTTAAAGTTAGAGAAGTCTTTTAACACCTCTATATGGGATTTTGTTTCGTTTTTGTTTTCTAATGATTAGTTAGTCTTTGTATGCATTCTTTCATTCTCTATGAAAGCTTGGTTTCTCATTGAACAAAATCTTTTAGCTTTTCAATCAAATAGTTTATAAATGTTCCAAAAAATAACAAGTGTTATTCTAGAAAAAAATTATTTACGAATGTGATAAAAAACTGTGTTGAAACAATGAAGAGATGATTTCATTTATTAGTAATAGTATCTACTGTCTTTTTAACATTTTAAGCAATCAATATAAAGGTCAATTATATACTGATTTCATATAGATATTTTAATTGGAAAATTAATTGAACTCATCAAACTTTATTTTTTCATACAAGGTAAGTAAAAGTTTACGGACCTGTATGTATGTACGTACTTACATACACACGTGCGTGCGCACACGCACATATATTGACAATGACCAATATACAAATTCTCAGTTATATTTCAACATTCAACTGCAAATGTAAATATTTGCCTCTCATTTTTAGGGTTGATATGTGATCGAGATCGTACTCTTGGAGACTTGATTGGAGTGTTGTATGATTTCTTCTCTCGTCTAGGTAACAAGTTAATAGTGGCAGGATGTTGGTTTATATATGCCTAATAATGTTTGTAAGGAAACAACTAGATACTTCAACTGCATATTCTATTTTCAGGCATGTCCAAACTACGCTTCAAGCCTGCTTATAACCCGTATACTGAACCCAGCATGGAGATTTTCAGGTGACGGAACAATTGAATCTCTTTTTCTATTTTTTGGATAGAAGCAATTGCTTTCATTGAGAAAAAAAATGAAAGAATATAAGGGCGTACAAAAATTCAAGCCCACAAAACCCCTTAGAGAAAGGAAATCCAACTAAGTAAGATGTTGCCTAGGGAATATTATAAAAAAAACCTTCAAAACCGAAGCCCAAAGAGGATAATGAAAACTCACTAAGGACCAAACGTCACTAGGGTCTTGCACCACTCCACGAAATGCTATTTTGTCTCTCCCGCCAAAAATTCCACAAAATCGCGCACACCCTTGCAAACGAAAGAAAACAACCTTTCTCTTTGAACGGCGGATGGAGGAGGAACTCCTAATCATCCCTCTAACGAGCAAGCACAAAATCAAATTCCTTAAAGAAATCATTCCACAAAGATCTTGCATACTAACATAGGTGATCGGGTTTTCCTCCGCCTTCCAACAAAGGAGACAACACCAAGGGCCCAATAACAGAGGCATCTTTCTCACGAACCTATCTATCGTGTTCACGTGCCCAAGCAAAACTTGCCAAGAAAAGAACTCAACTTTCTTTGGGATCTTAATCCTCAAATATTTGGAATAATTGAATTTCTCTGAAATACTGTTATGTTACATTCACACCCTCCAAATATTTGGTGCGTTATATTTTTCAGTTATCATGAAGGCTTTAAGAAATGGGTAGAAGTTGGAAATTCAGGAATGTTCAGACCCGAAATGCTGCTTCCTATGGGATTTCCAGAGGATGCCCGTATTATTGCCTGGGGTCTTTCGCTCGAGAGGTAAGATTCTCATGTCCTATTAAATGCCAAATATATTTATTTTTTGCTTGGTCGCAGAAGTGTTTTAATCAATTTGGTTCTTGAAGTTCTATTTTGATTATAGGTCTCGATTGATAACTATTTGGTTTTTAGTTTTTAGTTTTTAAAAATTGTGTTTATTTTCTTATAGTTTATTTTCAACAATTTACATCTGTCTTAACATTTGAGTGCACAATCTGATTTCACAAACAAAAAGTAGTTTAGAAACTATATTTTTTTAGTTTTCAAAACTTGGCTGTGGTTTTGAAAACATCTCTAAAAAGTGGATTAAGAAAACCCAAAACAAAAAAGAAAAAAATCAATGGGTGAGAGTAGTGTTTTTAAGTTCTATTATCGAAAACAAAAAATTAGGGGGAGTTTGGGGTACTGAATTGATTATTATAGTGAGTTTATAATAGTTTGTGTTTGGGGTTGGGGTGCTGACTATTTTAGCCTGAGTTATAATGGTTTGTGTTTAGGTGCTCATTATTTTAGTCTGGGTAGGAAATAACAAACATTGTAAGAGGAAGAGAGGATGAGGAGAAAATAGTAAATATCGTGGTAATTTATAGTAAAAAGAGTTTTAAAATAATATTTATTGTACTTAATCGTAGGTTATAAGTAGTTGTAAGCACTACTGTTATATTTGGAGTTCCAAACATGGAGTGGGCTAGAATAATTCTCTCCATCAACTTCTAACGGGGCCTAATTTTTTGTTGTTATTGTTATAAACACTCCACAAGTTTTTAAACTAATAACATTATTGATTTGGAAAAGGTCAGATATAATTAAATCACTTTTACCGGAAGGATTAGTATGAAAGTTTCAAAAGGTCATGGAGCAGAATTGAAAATGAACAGAATATATAGAATCCAATTAACAAATAATATAATGATGATTATTTTCGGTTGCATCTTGTCCTTGAACCAGACCAACCATGATCTTGTACGGTGTTGACAACATTCGGGATCTCTTCGGCCACAAGGTAGTCCTTATACTCTGTCTTAGCCCAAACCTTGGAAAATCCATTATAATATAACTGAATGAATCTATGTCTACTCTCCCCTTGTTCTTATATTTATCCAGGTGGATCTTGGTCTAGTGAAGAAAAATCCAATGTGCCGCCTTGGAATCGATGCCCGGGGCGAACAAACTGAAGAAACATCAATTTGATTTTTTGTCTTGGTTTTGTACTGACCAGTGGAAGGCAAGCATGATCGATCAAAATTCTCCTTCCCTCAAGTCGCTTTGAAAGTAAGTACTCAATTCATTTACCTTTTAGGTACACAGAAAGCCTATTGCATCCATCCACTCCCTCTGTAACACACACTATCATTTTAATGAATTGTTGAACGAATGATAATTTAATTGGCCAAAACAAAAGCAGCCTAAATTTCTAGCTTATACAATTGAGGTTTCATATTCTTTTTACATGTAAGTTGACACAGATTGGTAATTTGCTTTAGCTTTTTCTAGTCTCTACCCTCTTGAGATTGGATTTAGTCCATGTTTGGAAGTGATTTTAATATTTTGTCAAAATCACTTGTCATTTTTAAAATTACTCTAAAATACAGTTTTTAATTATTCAAAATTAATTTAATATTAAATTTTATATTTTTAAACGCAATTTTCATCGCATTAAAGTTAGTTTTGAAGGATTACAAATGTGTGATAGTGGTTTTGAAAATGACAAGTGATTTTTAACTATTTTAGAATTATTCTCAGACTTGCTCTTAATTAGGGAATGACTATTTATCTCTTAGCTAGCGTAAGAGTATACTACTTGGCCTTTTTGTTTCTAACTGTGACTGACTGGATACTTTTCTTTTGTTGTATTTTTCTTTTAGATGACCGCGTAGCCTTTAGTGTTTTTTCCCCTTATTATTCTTGCTGCCTAATTTGAGTGAGGTTTGTGTCTATTTGGTACTTGAATATTTAAAAATGTTTAATAGGTCTTTAAGCTTTTAATTTTGTCCTAACAAGCTTTTGAACCTTACAAAGGTCGAATAGGTGTGTTTAATAGGTTCTTGACATATTTACAATTTTTTTTTGAAACATCAACTAATATATTGGATTTTGATAGGGAAAGAAGGTGATTTATTAGACGATGATTTGAATATTGTGTTGATTAGTGCCTTAAAATTTGTGTCTAGACCCATGAATCTTGAGAAGTATAAAAAAGAACAATGACTTATTAGCACCAAATCAAAAGTTTAAAGATTTATTTAATATTTTTTTTAAAGTTTAAAGAATAATTGGGCACAAAATTTAAAGTTAAAACTCTTTCGAAAGTTTAAAGGCAAAATAGATGCAAATTTGAAAGTTTAAAGACTTAATGTGTAATATTTATTTGAGAATATCCTATAAACTACCTAATATTTACTGATATTTTCGAAGATGCCCCCTTGGCTCACCTCCATACAAATCCCAACAAACAAAGAGTATCAGATCTGATCTACAGTGAAAAAAAATTGAAGATGAATGACTTTTTCTCTCTTATCAGCAGACATGGAAAAAAAGATGAATTTGATTCTCTTCACTGATAGCTAAAAGACATGTGTTGTCTTGTGATATGAAAAGATTAAAAAAAAAAAAAAATCGTATCCGTTTTTTGGCTTAACATCTCGAAAATGTGGCTGCCATGTGTGTTGGAAAGATGAGTCTTCTACATTGCTTTGAGTTGTCAATTATTACCCTTTTAAATTGAATTAGTTTTGTTGAGAAACATCTTGTTGGATTTGTCTTCTAAATGACCATGATTTTATATCTTTTGTACCCTTTATCCTTCCAACCGTTCTTTCCTTTATTATGTTAGTATAGTATCTGATAGGAGGATTTGCCAAAAAAGAAAAAAAGAAAAAAAAAAGGAAAACAGTTTTTCGATAATTATGAATTCCATTCTATTCTTATCGTTTGTAAAATCCACAAATCCTACCCATGATCATAAAAATAAGGAAAAATATCAATTTATACTCTAGATGTTGGGGTTGTCTTTTTAAATTTTGAACTTTTATAAATGTATTAATTTAGACCCTCTATTATGCCTTGTTTGAGAAAATTTTATGTAAAACTTATAATTTTATCAATTAAACTATAATTGTTTGAGGGGTGAATCAATATTTTCATTATATCATAGAAGTATACACTAAACATACAAATAGGAAATAAAATGTTACTAATATAAATATAAATCCTATTAACTTGTTTAAAATTAAAAAAAAAATGTTTATTTGCTAAAATTGTTTTATTATTTTATTATTTTTAATTTTATATTTTTTTCATCGATATTACATAGAAATTTTTGTAAAATTAGGATATTTCCATCAACATTAACAATTTTGTAAAATCAATGTTTGAAGAATTCTATAGAGAATTAATACATGGTTGATTTTCATATGTAATTATAATGAAAGGTCTAAAATGTTTGAGCTATGAAAATCTAAAAGTTTAACTTATTGAAATTGTAAGTCCACATTATATTGGTAATCTAGAAAATTGTGTAAATTGATATACTTGTGAAAATTTAGAGTCTAATTTGGGGTGTAAATTGATATACTTGTGAAAATTTAGAGTCTAATTTGGGGATATAAATTGATATTTTTTCTAAAATAAATTGAAAAATTAAGATTAATTTTTTTTAATAATTGAAATATCAAGACTAGAATCGGGCATTAATTGCTTAGGATATATGGGAACTAAACCCAAAACTCGAATAGAAATGTAGAGTGAGTTTGGTAGAGAATCTGAATTCTATGTTATGTTTTCAGGTTCATTAAGTTCAACAAATATGTGTTTGGTAGACAACCAAAATTTTGTTTTTGAAAATTGTTGTCAAATTCTATGGTTTATACAAGTTATAAATTCATTTTTTTTATTATGTAATGTATTATAAATGATATAATATTATAAGTAATAATTATATAATTTTTTTAAACATAGACAAATATATAATAATAATAATAATAAAAACAATAAAATAAATAAATAAATAAGTAAATAAAATTTAACTGCACTAATTTTCATCTAAACTTTTAATTCTATTGAAACAAGCATTGCCATTTAAATTGAGTTTCTTTTTCCCAAAGATTGTTAAGAAAAAAATATTTTCACATGTTTTATAAAATAATAAAATATATTTATGGTACAAAGTTGATAAATAATAATAATTTAGAGAAAAATTGCATTAAACAAAAATGGTAGTTAAAATTTGTAAAGTTTGAGAAAGCTATTTATTCCTGGATTAATTTGTGTCATGATCAAATTTGATTGTAAATTTATGAAAGTTTCTATATTGCTTTTTCTTAAAATCAGTTAGTGAAAGTTTCTATAGTGCGTTTTCTTAAAATTAGTTAATGAATCAATAAATTGTTGAGTAATCTGTAAAAATTTGCAACACTTATTTAAATATACGATCTAATAAAAAAATTTGAGTCAAAATTGATTGACTATTATAAGTTAGGAATATGTCGCCTCGATAGGGTGGGCATTAGTAGACCCTATCTTGTAGAAAACATTATCATCCTTAGGGCTATAATCAAACTATTTCACATCAGGAGTGTTTGAAAAAATTCGATAGTTTGGGTTGAGTTATTAATTCAGTTGAATTGAGTTAGGTTTAAATAAATGAAAACTTTATGAGTTGGATTGATTCATGAATTCATCAAAAATAATTCAAGTCAACCCGAACTAACTAAACTTATTATTAATATTAAAAAGTATGTTTTTTTTTATTACTTGCAATACAATTATATACACATATATTTATTTTAGTTCTACTTAATTTCATGATTTTTTTAGATTATTTGTTGTCCATCAATTATTTAAAATAATTTCTTAACACTGTAAAAATAAAATTTTCATGATATAATTAAAACTGATTTGCTGATCACATTTCAATACATGAAAATAATTAAAAAAATTCTTTTACATATTAACATGTTATTTCTTTTTAAAACAAAATTTTAGTAATGATCCAAGTAACCTGAACAAATCAAACTAAATCCACCAAATGTTTTGGGTTGAGTTTGGTTCTTTATTCGATAAGAATTGAGTCGAAGAAATTTACAATCTGAATGGTTTGATTGTGTGTGTTTAAAAAGTACTTTAACCTAATCCAACCTAGTCCAACTCACAAACACACGTATATGTGAGATACTTTTCTTTTATATATATATATATATATTACTTTTGCACTTGAGAACAATAATTGAATACATAATATATAATATAGATATCAAACAAAACCATATGTTTGAATTTATTGTGTTGAAAGTATAAAGTTACAATACTTGTGTTAAAGGATAAAATGCTTCTCATTGTTTCCAAATTTCAAATGAAAGCTATGGGCACAAAAGGAAAGGATAATGAGTCATATGAAGAATAAGTAGACAATTTTTGGAACCAAAGTGTTTGACAAAATTCCAAACCTCACATTTGAAAATGATGGAAACTTTTGAAAATTGCAATATTTATTTAAAGTGAGGAGACAAATATATCAAGAGGATAGTCTTTGTGGGTCTTCAACAAAGTAATTTTAGGGGACATATGATCCCTATTCCTATACCCATTTAGAAATTATTCATATTTTCAACTTTAATTTGGATTGTAAAATGATTGATGTTATCAATTTTTTTCCCAAATCAAAACAAACTATTTTACTTATTTGATCATGTAATCATTTCTTATTACGCTTATTATAATCATATCTTTTGTCATGTAACTATTTCCATGCTCTCATTTTACAATATTATCTTAGACACATAAGATGCTGGCTAAATGTTTATTTATTTATTTTGTTGAATTTTAGTTGTGTATCTTCAGTCTTGTACTTTCAATAAATTGTCCTAAACTATTACAAATTATGAAAATATATTTAGATATATGTTATTGCATGAAAATTATTATTATTATGGTTAAATTATAAAAAAATATCCATGAACTTTATACTTTGTGTCAGAAATACCTTGAAGTTTCAAAAGTTTCAAAAATATTCTTAAACTTTCAAAAAGAGTTAAAACAATATCCTTGTCATTAGTTTTCGATGGAAATCGTTAAAATTTTATTTTCAAAAATACCCTTGAACTTTCAAAACATTTCAAAAATACAAGTGCAAAAATACCTCAGTCGTTAGTATTTGAACAAAATCAGTTAATTCTTTGTGATAAAAATAACTTTAAAAAAATAAATTATATAGATGTCCTCACTTTTTTCATATAGATACTCTCATATTTCTCTTTAATTTTCCAATTCTTAACTTACATTAATTTTCTCGACAACCAAAATAAAAACCAAAATTTTAAGTTAAAACATAAAATATCACAAAATTTCAAAATAAAAAACTCTTCTTGAAACATACCAAAACGATGAACAATCAAATAAAAAAAGTATTTAACTATTTATCATACATATTGATACTCTTATATTTCTCTTAATTTTCCAATTCTTAGCTTACACCAATTTTCTCAACAAACAAAACATACCAAAACGTTGCGACGCTGAAGGTCCCCTCACGAAGTGCTTTGGAGAGTAAATTGGAAGGAGTGCCTCTTCATCCGCGCGTATCAAATGGGGAACACTACGACGCTGCAGGGCACCAACGCTTGCCTTGCTGTCTCTATGAATAGCACGGGGCACAAGTAGGGTTGGCAACGGGACCAGGGCGGGGGCGGGAGGGCGTCCCCCATCCCCGACCTCGTGGGGGAAATTGTCCCCCATCTTCGCCCCCGTCCCTGCCATTTAAAGGCGGGGATTCCCTGTCGAGGAAACGGGGTCCTTACGGGGCCCCATTCCCCGTTTCCCACGGGGATTCTCTGCGGAGATTCCTCGTGGGAATTATTGGTGGGGATTCCCCATTTTTTTTTAGTTAAAATTTTATTAGTCCACGAAAAATCCATTAAAAAAGTTTATCGAATTCCTCGTTTTTTAATTCAAGTGATTTTATTTGAAATTTGACTAGTGCACAACAATAAAAAACAATAGACTATTCTATGAAATAAACACAATTGACAATTAATTGACAATCAATTGACAATTTAAAAGCTAACAAATCCATTAGATAACTTTACAACTTAAAATTCAATAAAGTTTGAATAAGGAAGTCAATTAAAGGCAAACGTCTTATACATTCAAATAAGTATACAACTTAAAATTCAATAAAACTCGTCATTCTCTCTTCAATGACTTCACAATCAAATCTTTCACCTTTCTTGGCATCATCCCATCCTTAGTTGTATTCATTCCTACATTTAAAATGTAATAAACAAATAATGTCACAAAAAAAAATAAAAAATAGACCACGAAAATAATGTTAATCCTTGAACATACCTTAGTCACCACGCCATCTTCATCAGAAGCATCTTCTAGAACAGTTGCTGAATGTGTAACCATTTCTTTTCCGGTACATTGTCAAATATTTGTAATAAAAGAAAATATTTATTAGTATATTAAATGATAGAAGGATGTAAAACAAAGTAAACAAACTAACCTGTCAAAACTTCAGTTGCAATCCAATTTTGAGCGCATATCAAAGCCTCTATCGTCTTTGGATGAAGTTTGTTACGATGTGGGCTTACAATCCTACCACAGGTGCTAAAAACAGACTCTGATGCAATACTAGATAATGAGATGACTAATATGTCTCTTGCAATTTCTTGTAAAATTGGATACTTGACACCATTCAATTTCCACCAACTCAAAATGTCAAAATCGAATGTTCAAGGTAAAACAGGTTCATCCAAATATGCATCAAATTGTTGCTTATGATTCATATTATTGGAATTTGATACAAACAAGTCATAATCATTAAAATCATCAAATTCGATATTCTGTGAGGTTTCATCTAAATTTCTAGCGTAATAATCATCACTCTCACCTTCATGCTTCAGCTGATATTCTGTTTTCAAATCTGAACAAATTTTTTTAATCCTTTCCACTTCAAGAAAAAAACTATCTCCATAAATTCTAGAGAAGTAAAACTCAATCAACTTTAATTTATAACGTGGATCTAAAACTGCAGCTATGGTCATTACCCCATGAATTGTCTTCCAATACTTATCAAACTTTGACATCATATTTGAAGTCATGTCTGTGATCTATTGAATGCCAGAATTAGTCCACTCAGAAATAACCAATTTCAATTTACAAATTTTTGGGAAAAAAAGATTAACGGTAGGATATTTGGATCCAGAAAATATTTCAGTCATGTGATGAAATATTTTCAGTTTCTCACATATCTCTTTTGCTAATACCCAATCTTGATCAAAGACAAATACTTGTACTTTGGTTCTCGTTGTTTTAATCGATAAAAAACCGCTTTGTACTTTAATGCAACGAACAATCAAGACTCAATATCTGACCTTCATAACCATTCAACTGTCAAACAGTTTCCTCAAATTTCTCTTTTTTTTTTTTTTTTTTTTTTTTGTGTGTGTGTATGCACCCAAAAAAACACACTACTACGGACTCTTTTGATCCCATCTCCTATCATTGCCAACCCATCT
This sequence comes from Benincasa hispida, assembly GCF_027475165.1. NCBI lineage: Eukaryota > Viridiplantae > Streptophyta > Magnoliopsida > Cucurbitales > Cucurbitaceae > Benincasa > Benincasa hispida. The sequence goes on from NC_143488.1 coordinate 2,640,131, forward strand.
TTCACAATCAAGTTCAGAATATGAGCACAACACCGCATATGAAATAAACTCCCATCCAATATTAAGTTTCCACACAAACTATCAACAAGCATATTAACCATAGAGTTATTGGTACTACAATTATCTACAGTTACTGATGACAATTTTCGATCAACATTCCAATCTAACAGACATTCCATTATTTCTTCATGAAGCATCTCAGAAGTGTGCGGAGAAGGGATATATATAAACCTAATTATTTTGTTTTGCAAAACCCAACTATCATCAACAAAATGAGCAGTGACAGTCATATAACCTTTTGTTTGGTGGTTGGAAGTCCACATGTCTGTTGTTAGGGCAATCTTTCCTTTGATCTCATTCAACAATGTCATGGTTTTCAACTTTTTAGTCTCATAAATTTTCAAAATCTCCTTCTTTATTGTGTTTCTTGACACCATCTTAAATAATGGTTGGATGACATTACAAAATTCCCTAAAACCTTCATGCTTAACTATTGAGAGAGGATATTCATGTCTTATTATCATCCTAGCCAATGCTTTTTTTGCAACTTCCTGATCGAAGTTATATAAGCTCAATGTATTGTTCTTCTCTCTATTAGGATTCAATAGGGATTGTCGTATGTCCTTTTGTCCTTTATATGGGCATATCTTAATATGATCGTGCAAATGTTTGGTTCCATTTTTACTTTCACCCCCTAATTTTCATTTGCAGTAATTATAAATCGCCTTGTCTACTCCATCTATTTTTTGTTTCTTAAAATGGTTTCAAACAACCGATGTCAATCTCCTCTTTAAAGATCCCTTCTCAATATCCTCATCAAGAACAACACAGTTATCAACATTCAAATTATCATCATTCGATGAGCATGAAGTTAAATTTGGGGTTGAATTTGGGGTTGGATCTGGGATTGGACTTGGAATTGGATTTGAAGAATCTTTATTTGTAGAAGGTGATGACGACATTGTTTTCAACCTTCCAAAAATTTAATTTAAATTTAAAAAACCTCTCTTCAGACTTGGACTTTATTTTTAAAGTATTCAAACATATTCAAAGCATTCAACGGTTCAACCCCAAAATTGAAAGCATTCAAATTTCAAACATACACAAACATATTTTCCAAACATATTCAAGCCTAAAATTCAAAACATTGAAATATCAAATATACACGAACATATTTTTCAAACATATTCAAGTCTAAAATTCAAAACATTCAAATATCAAACATACACAAACATATTTCTCAGAATCTCAAACATATTATTTACTAATTTCAAGTATGCTTTTCAAAAATATTAAACGGCCAAACAAGAGAACGAAAGAAGATTTTTACCGGCACCGGCTTGAACTTTGAAGTCTTGAAAGTTGAACGGATAGATCTCGAAATAGCACAAATCTGTTTTTTTCAAAAGAAAAACAACACAGAAGTTAGAACAATCAAATAGATATAAAAAACAAAGACTCATTATCAAACGACCAAACACAGAAGTTAGATCTTCACCTGAAACGTTGCTGGACGGACTTTTCAACTGAAGCAGACTTCAATGGTTGCAGATCTTCCACTTGCGTGTGTGAGACATGGGTTTGGAAGCACGAAGCAATGGAGACTGGAGCAAAACTCGAAAGCAGTGGAGAGGGCGTGTTTTAGAAGCAGTGGAGAAGGTCGGAGGGATTTGGGCGAGCGAGAGGGTCGGAGGGATTTTAGAAACAGTAGAGAGGGGAGGGATGCAGAGAGCGAGAGAGTCGGCACGACAGGCAGTCAGCTGATTCGCTGAGGCAGTAGGTGTAAAGACAGTTGACAGAGAGTGGAGGGATGGGATTTAGGGATTTTTATTTTTTCATTTCAATTTTCAGTAGTAGTAATAATTTTAGGGATTTAGGGATTTGGGCTTTTGAGTTTTGGGCTTTTGAGTTTTTGGGTCTTTTTATATATAAGTTTATAAAATTTCTATATATATATATATATATATATATAAATACGGGGTGGGGCGGGTCCTGTCAGATTTTTTTGCTAACCCTAGGCACAAGTGTCGTAGCGCACTTGCACAACGCCATGCCTCCTCTTACTCGATTTTACCGTTTTACCTCCCGTTGCTTGCTAATTGCTCCATTTAAGCCCAAATTGTATCCGAAACATCCCGACGGCTTCTTTTGCTCGATAATTTATCTTAGAACTAAAATAAATATTAAATTCCTAATAATTAACATAATTTAGACTAATACTGTTTTTTATTTGACTATCTATTGTTTTGGTATGCTTCAAGAGGAGATTTTTATTTTGAAATTTTGTGAAATTTTGTGGTATTTTATGTTTTAACTTAAAATTTTGGTTGTTGAGAAAATTTTTATAAGCTAAGAATTAGAAAATTAAGAGAAATATGAGAGTAGCTATATGAAAAAAATGAGGATATCTATATAATTTATTTTAAAATTGGTTCTTTTCGAACTTAAAAAAACTTCAAACAAATTGATCAGAAGCATTTTTAATATATATTTAAAATTTTTAAAATCATTTTTATCACGAGGAATTAATGGTTTTTGCTCAAATACTAACGGTGGAGGTATTTGTAAACTTTTATTAAGGTTATTTTTGAAATGTTTTGAAAGTTCTGGAGTATTTTTTAAACAAAACTTTAACGATTTTCATAAAAAACTACGACAAGGGTATTTTTTAAAACCATTTTTGAGGTTATTTTTTAAACTTTTGAAATTTCAAAGGCATTTTTGACACAAAGTGTAAAGTTCATGGACATTTTTTATAATTTAACCTATTATTATTTAAAAGACTAAACTTAAGATTTATTGAAGGAAAATGAACTTATTTTAAGTTTTAACTAAAGTACAATATACTAAAATTAGAAAATTGAAAATATATGAATGAAAATGGAACAAAATCTAACCTATAAGGTGAATCAATCTAAAAACTAAGAAACATAATTCCTTTAAATCATGTCATATTTTTAAAATAATTGTAAATGGTCAATAATTTGATTTAAAGTTTTGACTTATGGATCGAAAGTATATGTCTTAATGGGACAAACTAGATTATAACAGATTAAATGATTATTATTGATTAATAGTTTGAAAAAAACATTTGAAAGTAATAAAGTTTTATAAATATGCATTCTACTATTTTTCTTGGAAATTATTTTCTGAAAAACAAGCAGATCATATCCCTATCTTTATTTCTTCATTTTCTTTGAAAATATTGGCCTTTGAAGAGTCTTGAATGTAGTATTGACCACATATTAGATGCGTAGTCTAATCAAATTTGAATTCTCCCTTATATTTTAGGTTCATTATTTAATATCACTGCACATATTTTAAATTAGAGTACTTGACGTCTCAATCTTATAAAAGTATGGAAGAAAATATTGATATAATAATATTCTTATAAAAATTATATATTTTTTAAAAAGAATATTTAAATTAATAATTAAATATTTTATGATTTTTAAACAAGTTAAAATATTATTGGTAGAATATTCACAGTTGTGACATTTTGTTGCTTACTATTGTTATGTTTCATGGATTTTCACGATATAATGTAACTATTTATTTATTCTCATATCAATATCAAATTCCTAGAATTTTTTAAATATCGATAAAAACGTCAATAGTCGATAGATAGAAATTTAATACGATACATATCGTAGAGAATTAAGAATTAATGTTTAGAATATACATGAACAAAAAGTGAATGGATTATTGGCAACATGAAAGGCATGTGAAAGAATTTCCATTGTCCTTTTTTTTTTTTTTTTTTGGTGGTATGATGTCTCTTTGCCTGAAGAGTTTTTAATTATTGCTATATACATTCATTTTATTAAATCCATTAAATTATTTTTAAAAATGAATTACTTTTGGAATGTTTTATTTAAGCTAGCAAATAATAAAAATAAAAATTTTGGTGTATGAAGAAATGTAATTTAAAAAAATTTAATATTTAATTGTTATCGCTCAAAATAATATTGAGTTGTGAATGAACTATTTAATAGAACTTCAAATTTCTAATTTTTGTATCTAGTAAGTTTATAAGTTTTAAAATTACTCAATATACTTTAAAATTTCAAATTTGTTCAATCGATCTTTGATATGATAACATTTTTTAAAATTCATAAATTGATTAGATATGAAGTTGAAAGGCGATCATGATTCTATAGACATAAAATTCATAATTTTATTAATTTTTAGAAAATGTTGAATAAATAAAAAATCTATTAAATAAAAAAATAAAAATTATTCTAGAATTTATTGAAAAATTTTTAAGTTTAGGAATGTGTTATGCATTTTTGTTTCTAGTTATTATAAGAATGTATTGAATGCCATTTTTAAAAGTTTAGAAGCTGAACTTATATTTTAGTCTAAAAGCAAAATTTAAAATTTAAAATTATCTTTTTTTTTAGAGAATCTTAATCTTCATTTTTAATAGACATTCTTCGAGTCTCGTTTCATTGAATCAGAAAATAAAATGAGTATAAAAAATAAAAAAGAGAAATAATAAGATATAGTGATTGAAAATGGAGGAGTGCATTTTTACCCTTAATTTTACGTTAAAATTAAATAGCTTGCTTTTCACCTTGAGTTTTTTGTTTGAAGATTTTCGCCAAAAGTGAACATCATGAGGTAAGTTTTGTTGAGCCGTCAAAACATTACTCTTATTTTAATGGCTAACTTTCAACTCAATCATCTTCCATTTTACCCCTTTTTTTAATCATCATTATTCATCATGGAATGTTAGAGACTATGATTTAATATATCAACTTTTTTTAAATATATCATTGTAATTAAAAAGTTAAATTCCTTTTTATAATCCCATATCTTGAGACGTGTTTCATTTCAATTCTTATGATCCCGTTAAGTAATCATTTAGTTCCTACTTTATAAATATTTAGACCCTGTTTGATTTTGGTTTTTGAGTTTTTGTTTTTTAAAATTAAGTTTATAGACTAAAGGAATGAAATTCCATAGCGGAAGGTGTGAATGCACGTACCGGTGTAAATCATTTTGAAAACTCGAAAAATAGAGAAAATATACAATATATACAGGATAAACATACATACTTATACAACATGCTTTGAGTTATAGGGATGAGAAGGACTAACCCTTGTAGACCTTCTTCAACACAGTTATTCTCATTTTCACGAACTCATGAACATCAGAACTTCTTCCCAAAACTCACAAACGAACATAGCAAGATACTACCACTCGGTTTCCTTGCTATTCTTCCGACAAGAATACAGGCTGTGGGATCCTTACTTTGGTAGAGAGAGTTTTTGTATGGGGGAGAAGAAGAAATTTCCAGAGAGAACTCTCTCTTTTTCTGTGGAATATACAAAAATCATCTTTTTCAAAAAAAAAAAAAAAAAAAACTTCTCCTTCTCTTTTACATGAGAGAAGATGAAGTGATTGGAGGAGTTATAACTCGAAAAATTTCACGAAATGACCCGAAACCCAAAATTTTTTCTACCAATGACCTCTTCCTAAAAACTTTTCTACCACTGACCTTTTCCCCATGCGAAATTTCAAAATTACCCCCATTTTTTAAAAAGCCTTCAAACCGCATGGTGAACGTGTCTCTATGAATACTTTAAGCGAGCATTTAGATATTACTAAGCGATTGGATACATATTACTAAGCAATCGTTTAGCTATCCACTATAGTTTTTATTAAACGATCGTTTAGAGAATACTAAGTGATCGTTTAGCTCATTGTTCCCCGATCATTTAGATATCCATTATGCGATCGTTTGGCGTTTGTTACGTGATCGTTTAGTTTTTATTATACGATCGTTTAGGTTTTGTTATGCGATCATGTAGAGAATACTAAGCGATCGTTTAGCTATCCACTATAGTTTTTATTAAACGATCGTTTAGAGAATTAAGCAATCGTTTAGCTAACTGTTCCGCGATCGTTTAGATAACCCAACTTTTTGCTTGTCAATGATTACCAATTCTAATTTCAAGAGAACATGTATATTCGCTGGGATATTTGGTCACTTTTAAGGAATCACTTTCTTTCATTTTTTTGGCACGGACCCTCCACTTGCTTTCCTCCACCGAACATTGGACAGTTAGCAAGCTCTTCGTTGACTTTTTTATGCGGTGTCAAAGTTCTTTCTTATTGCAAGCATTGATAATTTAACTGACAAGTCATATTTCGAAAAGAAAATTTGACCGACCTTTATATGCTCATCATTCAGACAGTCATGAGGTATTGTGACGAGGTTGTCATACAATGGGCCCTCTGATGGTCCAGGTATATCAATAAATAGTTCGATTGGAACGGTGGAATGCATTAGAACTGAAGGCATCATAACCGGTGGAATGGGAGCAGGTGGGGTTGGAACATAGATGGTAGGTGTTGAAGAAGTTTGTCCATATCCATGTTCAGTATTGAATTGTGAAGTACATCTAGGTTCATTGTTCCGACCAAACCAAGCTTCACTTCGGTCATCCCCTAAGTTACATGGCTCAATATGATCATCAATTGAAGACATAGTACGAATTGGATTGGGTTGATCGGTTGGATTGCAATGCTGGTGTACTCTACGACTGTTAATAGGTGTAACTGATACAAATAATGGCATCCGGGATGCCTCACTACCTTCTAAAACGAAGCTAAAATCTTCATTGTCGACTATGCCAATTTGGGGATCCGAGACCAACAGACTATAACAACATTTGATGTGTATATCAAACATATCCGGATTGATATTCAGTCGTTGGTGTATTATACTCACTAATTCATTGACTGTTATATCATTTCTGACTTTCAGACCTTTCGTATGACCACCAACATAATTTCTTCCTGACTCATCCCAATCCCCACCAAATCGACAAAGATGTAAAGTAGCGCCATTGATCTACAATTGGATAAACAAATCATTGATAAGTGAACGATCGTGTATAAATTACTAAGGGATCATTTATAACATACTATACGACCGTGTATAATTTACTAAACGATCACATAATAAATTACTAAATGATCATTTATAATTTACTAAACGATCGCTAGTAAATTACTACACGATCATTTATAATTTACTAAACGATCGTTTATAATTTACTAAATGATCGTTCTAATTTACTAAACGATAGTGTATAATTACTACTCATTGCATATATTACTAAACGATCGTTTATAATTTACTAGCGATCGAGTATAAATTACTACACCATCAATTATAATTTACTAAATTGATCGTGTATAATTTACTACTCGATTGTTTAGTAAACTATAAACGATCGTGTAGTAATTTAATGCTAAACAACACTTATCATGAAAGCGATATGAGAGAAGAAATCGTACATTGAATGCAGGGCTGAAGACACCGTTGAAGGAAGAAGAAATGTGGATAGAATCCGACGATGAAAGCTACGAGAGAAAGCTACTAGAGAATCCAAAGATGTTGGGCTGAAACTTTGAGAGAAAACTACGAGAGAACAATGAGAGAATTTCATGGGGAGTTCAACGACAGAAAGTGAATAATGAGAGAGATGTTCCATTCTCTTCAGGATATTAGTTGGGAATAAATGTTTTGGTGGAATGTTGGTGGTGTATCGAATGCACATTGAATGAAGGCTGAGGAAATCATAGAAGGAAGAAGAAATGTGGCGGTCTGAAGGCTTTTTAAAAATTAGGGGTAATTTTGATATTTCGCATAGGGAAAATATCAGTGATAGAAAAGTTTTTAGAAAGAGGTCATTGGTAGAAAAGTTTTTGAGTTTTGGGTCATTTTGTGAAATTTCCTTTTAACTCCCTTCCACACTTCACAAATAACTCCCATGGGAGTTATTTTCTTAAATTCAAATTTAATTTAAATAATTTGTATATTAAATCAAATTTAATATATATAATTAAATAAACATTAATTAATTGATCAACTAAATATCATATATTTAGTTTAATTTGAATTATATTCAAATAACAACATCTCACATAACCTATAACCTATAGTTTTAATATGATGAATCTAATTTACATTAATTATAACCTATAGTTTTAATATGAATCTTATTCATATTAATTATAATCTATAGTATTATATGAATCTTATTCATATAATTAATATTTGAATCTTATTCAAATATTTATCTCTCATATAAAGTATAATTTTGAATCTTATTCATATTAATTATAACCTATAGTATTATATGAATCTTATGGACCTACAGATTAGAAGCTCCAACGGCACGAGATTAATTAATTAAACTCTTTAATTAAAATAATCAACATTTATTAACTGCATGTTACTCCACTAAAGACCCACAGTTGCACTCTTCGCACTGTAGATGTAGTTCTGTGTCCATGGATATAACCAATCAACAGTGAGTCGATTCTTCACAAATTGTTCGTAACTATAGATGGGTAAAATTACCATTTTACCCTTGTAGTTACATCTAACTTTTAAGTACCATTGATCATTCTAATGAACAAATAGTTTATAGTCCAACTATAAACTAATCCCTCTCGAGCCAGTGAGAGGGTAAGGCCTCAATGTTCAAGACCCGAAATCAATTCTTAAGAGAGCAATTCACCTACTTACCTTAAAGACAGGAAGGAGTGAATTCCATCTTGTGTAGCTATGTTCCCAGCTCCCTACTTGGACAAATTCCCAAAATGGTAGGCATATTGAGTAAGTGAAACTAGCCACTTTTACTCATATAGATCAAAGGATTACCCTTATAGACAAAGTTCATAACTCACAAAGGATTGAGGTAGAGTTACCTATGGTCATCTTATAAAATGTTAATCTCTTCAATTAACGGTGTTATAAAAAGAGATTAATCATTTCGCGGTCTGATCTTATATAAACTCTTTGTATAGGATACTCCTACTCGTCTCCACGTGAACGATTTGGATCATATAGTTTGTAACACTTACAACTTTTGTAACATTTACAAAGTAGGTCTTATCCATATTGTTACAAGGATAAGACACCCAATCTTATCTATATGCTACAGACCATTTAGGTTATTACTTGAACATGATCCACCTGTATGTCTACCACATACATGTGCAAGCTACATAAAATAACCTTATACCTTAGATTATTGGGTTGAGTTGATGCAATCTAAATATCGAATAAAATAACTATTTATTTCATTAAATAAATAATTTGTATATACAATTTACAAACTACGAGAACCAAGAAATTTATGATACCAATCCCAACAATCTCCCACTTGTCCTAAAGCTAGTGGGGTGTATAATACAAAGTACAATACAAGTAAAGAACACAATACCATACACTAGTATACCGAGTAACATCTCCCACTTACCCTAGACAAGTTGATGCATGTCATGTCCTATAGACCTAGACTTTCCAGGTGACCCTCAAATACTTTCATCGTGAGAGTCTTTGTAAATAGATCAACAACATTATGCTCCGAAATGATCTTCGTCACAATCACGTCTCCTCGATGTACAACTTTTCATATTAGATGATATTTGCGCTCTATATGCTTTCCTCTTTTGTGACTTCAAGGCTCCCTGATATTTGTCACAACACCACTATTATCACAATAAAGGGTGATGAGATTTTACATGTTATGAACAACTTTCAGGTCTGTCAAAAACTTTTTGAGCAAATAACTTCCTTAACAACTTCACAAACAACTACATACTCTGCTTCCATGGTAGAGCTGACAATGCAGCCCTGCTTTATGCTACGTCAGACTAAAGCCCCTCCGTTAAGAGTGAACATTGATCTTAAAGTGGATTTCCTAGAATTCCTATTAGTTTGAAAATCAGAGTCAGTGTATCCTATAAGGATCAAATCCTTAGCCCCACACACAAGCATCAAGTATAGATCCATTTGCAACCTATAGGTTTTACCCCATCAGGTTGATCTACAAGATCCCAGACGGAATTGAAGTATGTTGACTCAATTTCTAGATTCATGGTTTTAATCCATTCATCTTTATCCACATCATTCATTGGCTGATTATATGTCAATGGATTCCCACGTCATCATCTAGTATGACGACCTTAGCTTTAGTTAAACCCATATAGTGAGCAGGTTGGTTTATAACCCTCATGCTACATCGAGGCACTCTCAACTCTTCAGATAGACTTTTTTTACTCGATGAACTTGTTGGGGTTGATGATCTAAATCTCGTGGTCTTGTAGTTTGTAAATTGTATTTGTACAAACATATTATTTATTTAATAAAATAAGTGTTATTTTATTTGACATTTAGTTGCATTAACCGAAAATCAATAAACTAAGATCCAAGGTTATTCTATGTAACTTAAACATGTTGTGGAGACATACAGGTGGATCATGTTTAAGTAATAACCTAAACAGTCTATAGTAGATGGATAAGGCTGGGTACATTATCCTGGTAACACTACGGATAGAACCCACTATATAATTGTTACAATTGTTGTAAAGTGTTACAAATGATCTGATCCTGATCATTCATGTGGGGGACATGTAAGCAGAGGTATCCTATACAAAAAGTTTGTATAAGATTGGACCACGAGATGAATAGTCTCTCTTTGTAACACCGTTGCTAGAAGAGACTTATGTTTCACCAGGATGATCATAGGTGACTTGATCAAAATCTTGAGTGAGTTGTGAACTCCTATTTATGAGGGTGGTCCTTTAATCTACATGGGTGAGAGTGACCGAATTCATCGACTTAATATGCCTACCATTTTGGGATTTCATCTGATTGGGGAGTTGGGAACACAATTGTACAACAAGGAAATCACTCATTCTCGATTATTAGGGTAAGTAGATAAATTTCTCCTTTAAGGGTTGATTTCGTGTCTTGAACAATGTGATGCCACACCATTTTCTAGCTCAAGAGGGGTTCGATTATAATTAGACTATGACTAATTGTTCATTAGAGGGATCAATGGTATTTAAGGAGTTAGATGTGACTACAGGGGTAAAACAATAATTTTAACCCAACTGTACTTATGAGTAATTTATTAAGGGTCAACACATTATTGATTGGTTATATTCAATGGACACAGAATTATATCTACAGTATGAAGAGTGCAGTTGTCTGTCTTTAGTGGAATGTTCGACAGTTAATGAAGGTTTATTAATTTAATTAAAGAGTTTAATTAATTAATCTTGTATCATTGGAGCTTCAATCTATAGGTCCATAAGGGTCTCTTGTTATCTCAATAAGGATTAATGACAATCAGATTAATTTTGGATTAATTTCAAATCTTCAAATTAATTAAAGAAAATTAATCGTATATGATAAAATATTATAATGTATGTTGAAAGCACACAAAATGTGTGTTATTTGCCTTAGATTTAGGATTATTTTCAATATGTTGTTTTGTAGTAATTTCCAGGATTTATGATCGAGATGTGAATTATACTCAAAATAAGCTAAAAAGGACCAAATTAGGCTTAAAGGAGTCAAAACCTAATTTTGAGACAAAAAAAAAGAGAGTCTTTACCAAAGAGAACAAATTGGAGACCGATTGTGAGATCGTTCGACTTTCCGACATTTTAAGGGAGAGAAGATTGGCGATTTCCACCAGAGGGGAAGTACTATGGACAAGGTTTTCTCTTATTCTTTATTTTTCTTTACTTGAATGCCCTCAACTTTGTATGAGCATATGTTTTTGGAAACCATGAGCGACTAGACTCTTTGTTTTAGGATGTTGTTGGAATTACATATGGATTTGAGCTAATGTTTAGGGATTTCATGGAATGCATAACTATTTATCTTTTAATGTTACTGTTTTAATTGACTTTGATTTTGGCCATCAATAAATGTTAGGTTGAATATTCAATTAAGTAGATTATATGTTTAATCGAACTTGTAACATTAAATTGCTATTAACCTATCATGTACGTAGTTAGGGGAGTAGTAAAAGTTGATGACGATAATGTTTAATGTCATGAGTTTTAATTTGATATCACAACGTTAGTTATCTATTAGAATTTCTTGAGAAAGAATTGTTTTCGAGAGACAATGATTCGAAACTAGTTTCTTGACTTAGATAAATGGTATGCTTAATTCCATTATTGACCTAAATATTGCTCAATGAAATTGTTAGAGTTAGCATGCAATTAGCGGAAGCAAACAAAATCATTAACACTTTAATTCACGAGTCTCCATGCGACCGGTCAACCAAGTTAGTCGACGTGGTGCTGACTGGATTAAACGTTAATCGTGTACCCCGTACACGATTCTTCCAAATGCTAATCGTGTATCCCGTACACGATTTCACTACCCTACTTTTGTCAATACTTTCCATTCCCACCTATTTTTAAAAATACTTTCCCATATACCCCATTTATAGTTTGTAAAAACACTATATTTTTTAACTTCACCCCGCAAACATGGGTTAAATTGATTTTAAATAGTTTAAAATTAATTACACCATTCGATCTGTATTCACAATATTTCTAATACGGTTAGAAATAGGTTTAATCTTTAGATTCCGTTTAATAGGGTTAAATTGGACTCCAATAAAAGTTAAAATTTAGAACAAATTTATCTATAAGGGACCTTTGTCTAAGGAAAGTTCTATCTAGGTTGGGGTTTTTAAACTGACGAAAATGGAACACCCCTACCTGAAAATCAACCTGGAGGGTGAATTAGATAAATTTGTTATAAGCAGGAAATGAGTGATTAATGTTTATTAAAGTGTTTAATGAACATAAGTCAACGTTGTTAAACTATCCAATATAAATGTTACATTGGGCAAAGTTAACAAACACTTAGTAAAAATTATTAGCCTAATTTTTCTAAATTAATCAACCCTAGGTAGAACACTCAGTGGGGGAAAAATGTTGTATATGATACTTCAATTTCATTTCACGTTTCTCCTATATCGTTTATACCATGAGATCTATGCTCGGCCTCGAGGTACTTTTGCTTGTGTCCCCCTACGGATGGTGTTTGCATAGATCAATAACAAGGTGAATGGAGAGAGTGTTTCTAGTAAGTGGGAGAGGGATGTATGCAACACATCCCACGGTCTCCTTCATTATTTTTTAGTAAACTTTCATGCTCGGTCTCGAGGCACCTTTGCTTGCGTCACCCTACGAATGGTGTTTGCATGAATTTTTACTCAAATTTCAAAAATGGATAGGATTGTTTTAGTTTTTGTCCCAATCAATTTTTTCCTACGGTTGGCTCATTGGGGCAGAACACTAGAATCTGAAATGAGGGTTAACTTACAAGAAAATATTATGTAAGTTAACAATTTCTGTACCAGACAATGGTGACTAATAATTATAGGAATAAGAGTTATTTTGGTGTAATTATTAGGTGAGATTTTCTCAATTTAGTGAAGGGGTAACTGTTCACCCTACGGTGGTTTCTACTCTGACCCACTGAAGCATCATTGCAAAATAGATATCACATAGGGTATATTAAAATTTTGCTAAATTGATTGGTTGTTGAATTGGGTAATGCATGTATAATTAATATAAATAAATTGTATGGTTTCAGCAAGTTCATTATGACGAGCGCTACACTAAATTTGCTTTCCGCTGATAAACTTAGTGGCGATACGCAACTTGGAAAAATACTATTAATACTGTGTTTATAATTGATGACTTACGATTTATCCTTTTTTAGGAGTGTCCTCAAGTCTCAACTACCAATGCAACCTAAAATGTTTGGGAGGCATATGAGCGATGGGTCAAGGCGAATGAAAAGGCCTGAACATATATGTTGGCCAACTTATCTGAAGTTTTGGCCAAAAAACATGAGTCGATGCTCACAGCCCGTGAGAACATGGAGTCTTTAAGGGAAATGTTTGGACAATTGTCCACAAAGCTCCGCCATGGCGCTATAAAATACATCTTCAATGACTGAAAGCAAGAAGAAGCCTCTGTTCGTGAACATGTTATGAACATAATGGTCCACTTTAATATGGTGGATATGAACATGTCTATCATCAACAAAGCCAGTCAGGTTAGCTTCATTTTGGAAATTCTACCTGAGAGTTTCCTTCAGTTCCATAGTAATACTGTTATGAACAAAATTGACTACAACCTGACCACCCTACTCAATGAGCTGCAGACATATCAGTTCTTGATGAAAGTCAAGGAACAGAAAGAGAAGGAAGAGACAAATATTACCTCATCCTCTAAGAAGTTATTCATGAGGGAACCATTGAAGGTCTTTGAGCAGAAACGGGATCGGACCCAAAAACCAAAATTTACAGAATGTTTAAATTTACAGAAACAAACATAAATTATGCATCTAAAAAAATTTAATCTTACAAAAGAATAAAATGGGTTTAGAAACTCTTTGAAGGCCGATTTTCAAGAGAAATCCCTTGAACCGATAGGAACACCACCACGATGGAAACCTCTGTATTCTCTGGGTGAGAATCTAGGAATTTTGTGTGTGCTTTGGTTATTCTGGAAGAGGGAAAATTAGAGAGAAGAGAGGAGGAGGATTCATTGTGTTCGCTTTAAAAAAAACTCAGTGAAAAAACCAAAATGGGAAGAAGAAGATTAACTGATTCAATCCCATATTCCCACTAACATAGTAGAGAGAAAAAGCGAGAGAGAGTTACAACTCCTTCCCTAAAGATATTTTTCAAAAAATTAAAATTAATAAATCAAATTAATTTAAATAAAAACTTTAATATATATTTATATAATAACCACTTTATCATATAATATATATTAAATTATATGCTATATCAAATATAACATAGAACCTATAGTTTAATATTGTATCTAATACAATATAACCTATAGTTTAATTCTCTGAGCAACGATATTTAATATAAATCCCATTTATATTATGAATCCAATTCACATAATTAATATTTGAATCATATTCAAATATTTAATTTCTTTCAAATAAACTTTATATTATCATGTATCAAATACATAATAGATACATTATAGTAATTATATCATATATAATTAAATTAAAATAAATATATCACATATAATTAATTCTCTCAATCAATTTGAACAATTCAAATAAATCCAAAAATTGATTCTCACTAATTCTCGTTGAGCTACAAAAGGGACCTCATGGACCTGTAGCTTAAAGCTCCAATGGTATGTGAATAACTAATTAAACCCCTTTAATTAAATTATTCACCATCTGTTAACTGTCGAACACTCCACTAAAGACCGACAACTGCACTCTTCACACTACAGATATATTTTTATGTCCATTGTATATAACCAATCAATAGTGCGATGACCCTTCACAAATTGCTCGTAAGTATAAGTAGGCAAAAATTACCGTTTGCCCCTGTAGTTACATCTAACTTCTTAAGTACCACTAATCCGTCTAATGAACAATAAATCATAGTCCAACTATGACCAAACTTCTTTCGGGCCAGGAGAGGGTGTGACGTGATAACGGGCAGAAATGTACGTTATCATAGTGCTAAGTTTTTAAACAATGTTGGATTGTGTTGATAAAACATGTTAAATTACGTCCATCAAGCATCAATTTTATAATATTGCGGTCGCATGCGTTCATCACATAGGAACAATTGATTTTAGTGTTTTTATGCAGAATATGCATTAATGCAATGTAAGAAGTGCGATCATAGAAAATCATTGGTTGAGTGCAACTTCACCGCAAGGCCTTGCGATGATTGTGTTCGCAAACATTTTCCCGAGAAGGATTGCCGCAACATGGTCAGCGCATCTGGGTGAAAGGCTAATTAATCACGATGGGACAGAAAGCTGATGACAGTTGAATCAGAATTAAGTTGACATCCGATAACGATCACAAGTACATTAAGCTTTTCGGTGACAAATATTCGTCGCATCAGTCAGGAATTAAAGCAGTCCCATCTGTACAATCATGAGAGAGAAGCCGACTTTCACCATGGATGCTCTATAAATACCAAGGGTATCTTTCAGAAAAGGGGTTCCATGAGTTCAACAGTTCACCATTCTTTAGTTCGTAGTTTCATACGCCTTTGTTCATAGTTTTCTTTCATTTTAAGGCGGACGCGAAAGAGGAGGTTGTGCTTATAGATCGTTCCAGTAAGCTTGGGAGAGCGCCGGAAGCTTCAAGGACAGAGAGAGGGCCGACACCTACGGAAGCGGGAACATCTTTAGAACCGAATAGAGATTACAGTATAAAAGCCTCGTTCAGCAAGGAATTGCTACCAGGCTCTCTACCTTTAACTTCCATTGTTATTTTGTACTCCACTCATTTATTGAAATGGAATTTACTTCTTTATATTTGTTCACTCTTTGTTATTTACGCATGAGTAGCTAAATTAATTGAATGGGTTGAGAAGCATTTAGCTAGCACAACTAGGGAATCTTCACTCTATGCGATTATCTTGTATTATGAGTACTTCATTCGTTCATTAGAGATACTCGGGAGGGTAGTCTAAGAACAAGATCTAGGCTTGGGAAGGTCAGGTTAGAATCTAGGCTTGGGAGAGTCAGATTAGAATGCATAATTAAGAGATAGGAGCCTAGGAATAAGCATTATTTATTATCAATGCATCGCATGCATCCTAGAGATAGGATATGATTGTATGCGGTCACCTTGCTTTTATGCATTTTGCATCATCGCATAGGACAAAAGTAGAGATTTAGGGATAAGCTCTATGGACACTTTTACATTCAACACATGCGTTCTAGACTTAAGAGCATCGCATTTGCATTGGAAAATGACTTATTGTGCATGGTGGTAGCATGATCGCATAGTCTGACGCATTCCCAAGTAAAGCTAGCTAAAGATCTTCTCAACCCGTTCATCGCATACTCAGTGCATCTATCACACAACTGACTTTTCTCAAATCCGCTGCATTTGTTTACCTTTTCATTAACGCAATAAAAAACAAACCAACAATTTATTTATTTGGCCACCGCAAAGTTTTCATAAAAATTACCAACGCAACCTGTTTTCATAAGTCCCTATGTTCGATCCTGGACTTACCAGGAAACTCAGTAGAATTTACACTTGGATTCCGCTGAGGAAACTTGAGTGCACAATGCAATTTCATCAACGCATATCATCCATAATTCACTTAATAAAATAAAGCATCATGACGCCACGTTGTTCAAGCCCCGGAATCAACCCTTAAGGGAGCAATTTATCTACATACCTCGACGTTGAGGAAGGAGTGAATTCCTTATTGTTTAGTTGTGTTCCCAGTTCCCCAATCAGACGAATCCCCAAAATGGTAGGCTTTTTGAGTAGACGATAAGACCACTCTCACCCATACAAATCAAAGGACCACCTTCTTAAGCAAGAGTTCACAACTCACTCAGGATACAAGTCATATCACCTATGGTCATCCTGGTGAAATGTAAGTCTCTATTATGAACGGCGTTATGTAATAAGACTAAACATTTCATAGTCTGGTCTTATACAAACTTCTTCGTATGTAATATCTTCGCTTACATGTCTCCACATGAATAATCAGGATCAGATCATTTGTAGCACTTTACAACAATTATAACATCTACCAAACGAGTCATACTCGTAATGTCACCAGGATAAGGTATCCAGCCTTATCCATCTTCTACAAACCATTTAGATTATCACTTAAACACGATCCACCCGTATGTCTCTATATACATGTTTAAGCTATAAGATCACCTTGGATGTTAGTTTATTGGTTTATGGGTTTAATGCAACTAAATGTCAAATAAAACATCACATATTTTATTAGATAAATAAGATGTTTGTGTAATACAATTACAAACTATAAAAACCTACGAGATTTAGGACACTAACTCTATCACTTCAGAGGTTTGACCTATGGAACTAAGTTTTCACCTTCTTCTTTTGGCACCAAAAAGTGGAAGAAGAAGAAGACAGGTCAGGAGAAAGCTAACCCTACTACTGCCCAAAAGGGCAAGAAAGCCAAAGTTGCAAAGGAAATCTATTTCTATTGCAACCAGAAAGGACACTGGAAGAGAAATTGTCCTAAGTATTAGGCAGAAAAGAAGAAGGTCAAACAAGGTAAATATGATTTACCCGTATTGAAAACTTATTTAGTGGAGAATGATGACTTAGTCTGGATAATAGATTTAGACGCTACTAATCATGTTTGTTCTTCCTTTGAGAGAATTAGTTCTTGGCGGTAGCTGGAGATTGGGGAGATGACAATGCGGGTTGGAACTGGACATGTCATCTCGACAAAGGCAGTAAGAGAACTTCGTTTAATTTTACAAAAATTGTATTTATAGTTAGCCAATGTTTATGTAGTTCCTCATTTGAAAAGGAACTTTTCTATAAAATGTTTAATTGAACAAAATTATTCTGTTAATTTAATGTATATGAAGTGTTTATTAAAATAATGGTACTTTTATTTGTTCATCTAACCTCGAAGATAACATTTATGTGCTAAGGTCGTTAGCATCTAAGACCCTTCTTATTACTGAAATGTTCAAAACTGATGTAACTCAAAATAAAAGACAAAATGTACCTCTTAAAGAAATGCTTATCTTTGGCAGATTAAATCATATTAATCTCAATAGAATTGAGAGATTGGTTAAGAACAAACGTTTAGGTGAGTTAGAAGAAAATTCTTTATCAGTATATGAGGCATGCCTTAAAGGAAAAATTACTAAGAGACCTTTTATTGGAAAAGGTAACAAAGCCAAATAATCCTTAGAACTTGTATATTTAGACCTTTATGGTCCTATAAATGTTAAGGCAAGAGTAGAATTTGAATATTTCACCACCTTTACAGATTATTATTCAAGGTATGGGTATGTTTACCTAATGCAACATAAGTCTAAAGCCCTTGAAAAGTTCAACGAATACAAGGCTGAAGTTAAGAATGTTAGAGTGTAATAACATGCAGCGGAAGTATCAAGAGTCCATAAGTATTCAAATTCACTAATTTTGACAGAAACTAAAGCATGCTCATCTAAAGAAGAGAGTTTTAGATCATACCTTTGTAGAACTCTTCAAGATCTCGATCAAACAGCAGTAATCCTCTCCAAAAATCATTGTGAACCACCTCAAGATCTTGGAGCTTTAGACCGAGTTGTGGGACTCAAGAACAGCTTGAAACAACGTAAAATAGAAGGAGAAGCTCACATCACTTAGTTTTGAAGAACTCTTCTTCAACCGAAATTTTCTCTCAAAATTTTTGTAGAATCCTCTTCTCAAAAACACTCCATTCTTCTTTATTTATTTCCGATGAACATGCAAAAGAAGAAATGTGCATCTTGCAGCTCATGCTTGGAGTTAATGAAGAAGAGAAAGTGGTTTTTGTGTGAGCATGAAAAAGATGATAATGGAAAACCATGAAAAACCATTTTGTGCATGTTATCCTATTTTCCAATTTTTCTTTAAAATCAAAACGAATTTCAAAATTCAATTTTGATTTCAAAACTGAAAAATTTAATTTTCTAAAATTAATTTAAAAATATTAATTAATTTAATATCAAATATTAAATTAATTTTTGCACAAAACCATCTTCATATATTTAAATCATATTTAAATATATATTCTCCTATTTCGTTTAATTTTAATTTGAACGTGAATTTCTTAAGCTACCTTAAAGCTTAACCATTTACGAGCCAATAGGGGGACCTCATGGACCTATAAATCATGGACTCCAACGTTTAGAGATTAATCGGCTAAACTCATTAGACCGATCTAACCCCCATTCGTTAACTAATGAGACACTCCACTATAGCCCATAGTTGAACTCCCATCACTGTAGATATATTATATCCACTTTATAACCATAATCAGTAACTCGATCCTTCACAGGTTGTTCGTAATCACAGCTGGGTCAAGATAACCGTTTTGCCACTGTGAATACATCTTGTTCCTTAAGTTTTCACTGACCTTTTAATGAAAAATTCTGATTCATAATCCCTATGAATCAAATTCTGATTGTTCAAGACCTAGAATCAGTACTTAAGAGAACAATCTATCTGCTAACCCTAAATCGGGTAGGAGTGAATTCCATCTTGCAAGGTTATGTCCCTAGCTATTCATCTGGTCTTATCTCCAAAATGGAAAGTTTATTGAACAGTGTTGTTGGACTACTCTCACCGTTTGTAGATCAAAGGATAATCCCGAACAAAT
The DNA here is from genome assembly GCF_027475165.1 of Benincasa hispida. Taxonomy (NCBI): domain Eukaryota; kingdom Viridiplantae; phylum Streptophyta; class Magnoliopsida; order Cucurbitales; family Cucurbitaceae; genus Benincasa; species Benincasa hispida. Next base: position 2,660,125 of record NC_143488.1, read on the forward strand.
AGGAGTTCATAGCTAGCTCAGAATTAAGATCGAGTTAACCAAGGTTTAAAATAATAAAGACACTTCGATCTGATCGAAGTGGAAAGTATATGGATTTGAAATTCCAAGACTATTTGATAGAAATGGAATTGTATCCAACTCTCAACACCTGGTTAACCTCAGCAGAATGGTGTATCAGAAAGGAGAAATTGTACCTTGTTGCACATGGTTCGGACTATGATGAGTTACGCTCATTTTCCTGATTCATTCTGGAGTTATGCAGTACAAACTGCAACCTATATTTTGAACTGTGTTCCAAAATGCTTTTGGATTTATGGAATGGCCATAAATGTAGTTACGCCATTTCAGGATTTGAGGTTGTCCAACATACATGCTTGAAGCTAATCCTAAGAAATTGGAACCTCGTTCAAAACTGTGCCTATTTGTGGGTTACCTCTAGGGAACAGAGATGGTTACTTTTACGATTCTAAAGATGACACAAACACTACTTTTTTAGAAGAATACCACATTAGGCAGCACAAATCGTGCAGTAAGATAGTATTAAATGAGCTTTCCAACGAAACTACTTAATTTTCAACAAGAGTTGTTGAAGAGCCAAGTACATCAACAAGAGTTTTTTATGTCGATTCATCTAGTAGGTCACATTCACCTCAACCATTGAGGAAACCTCGACGTAGTTTGCCAATCCGTCTATTCGTTATATGAGTTTAACAGAAACCCTGACCGTCATATCTGATGATGATGTTAAGGATCCATTATCCTATAAACAGGCAATGGAGTCCATGTACTTCAATTCATGGATCTTGAAATAGAGTCCACGTACTTCAATTCAGTCTGAGATCTTGTAGATCAACTTGATGGGGTAAAATCTATAGAATGCAAATGGATCTACAAAAGGAAAAAGGGCTGCAAATGGTAAGGTGTAAACCTTTAAGGCTAGGAAAGTGGCAAATGGTTATAGCCAAGTTGACGAAGTTGACTATGATGAGACTTTTTCACTTGTTGTCATGTTAAATTCTATTTGGATACTCTTGGCCATTATCGCATATTATAACTATGAAATTTGGCAAATGGAGGTTAAGACTGCCTTTTTGAATTACAATCTTGAGGAGACCATCTATATGCAATAGCCAGAGGAATCCATAACCCAAGGTCAAGAGCAAAAGATTTGCAAACTTAGGGACTGAAACAAGATTTTCGATCTTATAATATAAGGTTTGATAGATGATCAGATCTTATGAATTTGATCAAAATGTTGATGAGCCTTGTGTTTACAAGAAAATGACGAACAATTCAGTAGCTTTCTTAGTGTTGTACATAGACAATATCGTACTCATTGGGAATGATGTAGGTCTATTGACTGATATAAAATACTGGTTGATGGTTCAATTCCAAATGGAAGATTTGGGAAAGGTGCGGTTTGTTCTGGGCATTTAGATATTTAGGGATCATAAGAACAAAACGCTAGCCTTGTCTCAGGCATCATATATTAACAAGATGCTTGTCAAGTATTCGATATAGAACTCCAAGAAAGGTTTACTACCTTTTAGGCACGGAGTTGTCTAATCTAAGGAATAATATCCTAAGACAACTAAAAAAGTTGAGGAAATGAGACGGATCCCCTACGCATTGGTTATTGGCAACATGATGTATGTAATGTTATATACTAGACCTAACATTTGCTATGTGGTAGGGATAGTCAGTAGATATCAGTCTAATCTAGGATGAGATCATTGGACAACTGTTAAAACCATCATCAAGTATCTTAGGAGAACGAAGGATTGTGTGCTTATGTATAGGTCTAAGGATTTGATCCTTATGGGATACACTGACTCTGATTTTTAGACTGATAAAGATTCTAGGAAATCCACTTCAGGATCAGTGTTCACTTTAATGGAGGAACTGTAGTCTGGAGGAGCACCAAACAAGGGTGCACCGCTGACTCCACCATGGAGGTAGAATATGTAGCAGCTTCTGAAGCTGCCAAGGAGGCTGTGTGGTTTAGGAAATTCCTGACTGATCTAGAAGTTGTTCCAGACATGTCAAAGCCCATCACTCTTTATTATCATAACAATGGTACTTGTAGGATTGGATCCTGAGCGGAAGCGTTACAATCATCTTGCATTCGGTCTTTCCATTTTATAAGGAACAAAAAATAGCAAGCAAAACATAGAATAAAATGATAAACATCATACATTAAATTTTACAGCATGCTTTATGAAGGAGTAGCAAACGGGAAGAACCGTTCTTACCTTATGAGGTGGAATATGTGTTTGTAGGATTGGTTTTCAAAAACTAAATACCAAATAATTGTTAGAATAAATGTCATGAAGGATTGTTGTGCTGTGGAGAAACCACTACCCTAAAAGTAACTACGACGTGACCTCAGTGCTAATCGCTATGTCATTGCTTCCCAAGGTTAACGTAGCCTCCAAGTTGAGGTGTACACTCGCTGGAAATGGACTAGAATTGATAAGAAGGTTGCTCAGAACAAAAGAACAATTTGATGAAAACAAAAGAGGAAGTAAGAAACTAACAGTTGTGTGTCTCCTCTCCAAGGGAACGGTCAAGAAAACAGTCAACAACAAATTAATAAAATGATTTATTAAAAAAGAGTTAAATAAGTAATAAAAACTTAATTATTTTTTACTTACTCTAGACTTTCATCTAGAATGTCTTGATATTTATGCCCTCTAGACAATTCTAAATTCATCCATGTGGGACAAAACTCCATATTTCCCTTAACTTTTTCTATGGGCCTAAGTAAAAATGTCATTTCCAACAATATTATCAAACAGTACCTTAGTTTTCAAAATTTGCTTGAACTTAGGAAAAAAACTCCTAAAGTAATATAGGAAAAAACATTGAAACCAAGAAATTGAACTATAAAATTTGTATTTTTATAGATTTATTTTCAAAACAAAAAATTAAAAATTAAAATCCAATTTGATAACCATTTCATCTTTTATTTGTTTGTTTGTTTTTTTATGTTTGAAAATCAAATTTATAAATATTTTCATCTATAAGTTTTTACGTTTTATTATAAAATTTCTACTTTTGTTTTCAAAATCTCAACTCAATTTTTAATTTTATTTTTGGAATTTAAAATGGTTCTTCAAGAAAGGTGAACATTATAATAGAAAATGGAGAGAAAATAAATATAAATCTAAAAGAAAAGAACGAATTGTTGTCCTAAGAAGTTATCAAACTATTTCAAGCATAAATTCTTTAAAAAAATTAAAAATGAAATAGTTATAAAACAACATCTCAAGCAATTTAAATTCACAAGAAAGGATAAAAAAAAATAAAAAATTAGAAAAGTCACAAAAAGCACGTGAATATCACGTGATAGAAAGGCTCCTTTTCCACTCTTTATGTCCATCCACCTCATGAGGTGATGCCTCCTTTCGCGCCAATTACTTTTTCTTTTTTAATCATTAACCTTTCCCAATTTATTACTACTTTTTTAAAGAAAATATACATTGTTCAATGTTCACCGATAACCATACCGTTTTATTAAATATCCATGTCTTAAGTAAACAATACATTAAATTATAAGTTTACTACACTTTAAAGTTTGTAGCTCTCAAATTCTTGTAGAGATAGTTGGGGCTGATTATTAAGACAATCTAATGTATCACCTCAATGATTCGAATTGGAAGGTCACGATCACCTTCTATGAGATGTGTGGAATTATCGAAACCTTACTAAATTTTTCGGCTCTGTGTCCCAAAAGTTGGTTGCTTCTCTAGAAAATCTGTTTGCACATTGAGAAATTTTGGGTTGGAGCTTGAGTCGGCTTCCCTATGCAGTCTGATGAGTCAGTTGATTCCGGTGTCGTGGTCTTTGCCTGTGGAAGGCTTCTAGAAGTTTAATATTGATGTGTCCTAGATCGATTAGAAGGATACATGTAGGATTAACTGGATCGTCCGTGACTCCACTGGGTCTCTAGTCATTATCGATCACGAAAAGGTGGTGATGAACTGGACTATTAAGAATCTGGAGGCCCTCACAGTAATTAAAGGCATGTTCGATTTTATTGTTTGGGTTAGTGGTCATTCATCTCCCCATGATTGAAGAATCTGACTACGGTGATCTCATAATTATCTTTAGTCATGTGGGTTGTGATCTATCTGAGTTGAGCAGCTTGTTGGAAGAGATTGTCTCCTTGTTTGGGCTACCATGGTTGTGCCATTTACATGGTGTTCAAGAGCAGTGAATCAGGCAGTGTACCATTTTGTAGTTGCAGTTTTGGTAATTTTAATGTTTGTTTTGTTAATCTTTCTTCTTCCTTAATTTTGTTAATCTCTCTTCTTCCTTCCCTCAAGAAATTGGTAGGAATTCTTTTGATTTATTTGTTTAGTTCTCTTTTGCTACTTGAGGAGGCTTATGTTTAATGTATCTATGAACTTTAATTTTAAACTTTAAAAAATGTTTAATACGTATTTAAACTTTCAATTTTGTGTTCAATGGGCTTCTAAATTTTTAAATTTTATATAATAATTTATTGACTTATTTGACATTTTTTAAATTTACGAACCTGTTAGACCCATAATTTAAGGTTTAAGGTTTTATTATACATAAAATTCAATTTTAACTATAATATATAAGGTAATTTTTATTTTTTTTAAAAAAAGTCAAGTCGATTAAATAAAAAATTGAAAGTTGAATGATTTATTAAACATTTCTAAAGTTTAAGGATCTATTTAAATATATATATATATATATAAAAAAAACCTAGTAGACATTTTTAAAAAAAATGGTGACCTTTTATTATAAGCTTAAAGTTGATACACTAAATTTTAATTTTTTTTAACCTAAATAATATTTCACCTGTGGATTTACAATTAAAGAATATTTAACATAAGGACATGATTGAAATATATGATACATTAAGGAAGAAATGAAAATTTTCATTATAATAGAGATATAATTAAAATGAAAAGAAAAGAAAAGAAAAGAAAATTAAAGAATGTATATACGTTGTTGTTGTGAAAAAATTAACAGTCTATTATTAGTTTCACTCTAGATCTATGGTTTCCTTCATGTTTTTGAATTAAAATACGATATATCAAAATCATACTAAAGTTCACATATTTTTAATTAATATGATTTAAAGATGTGTAACAAGATAGATAGTTGACATGACATTCGATTTGAATTTCTTAGACTATCTTTAAGACCTATAATCAAACCTCATATCGACGTAGTGCTGTACTACTTACACTTTAAAGTTAGTATCGTATTCGTAGCAACTTTGACATAAATTATCTTAAGATTGTGAGCATACATTTGTGAAGTACCACTCTTCAATTTTTATAGAAAAGTATGTGTCAACTTTCTTTCATGCTTTGTCAGCTCAAACTCAATGACTCTTTTTGTCAATATTGTCTCTTGTGTATAGATGACCAGCTCGACTGAGCTTCATATCAATTCAGAAGTAACCTCAATATCAATCTTTCTTTCACCATTACATAGTCCAAACTTGGACCCAAACACATGTCTGATAATAATTGGATCTATGAAGAGTTAACCTACTAGATTTGAACTTCATGACCATTCAAATATTTTCTTAGTGCTTTTGTCATCTTTACCATTTTCTTGTTTAAACGTAAAGTGGTTGGCTACTTATATTGCTTGTTTAATAGGAAATTTATCTCTCTTTTTTTACAATTGAAATGTCTAGTATACTTTAATTAAGGATAAAATCTATATAAAACTCCTTTTTAAGTAATGATTAAACTTGTATCAATATAAAAGAGAGAAGCTTTGAAAGGAACTTAACCTATTGTTCTATTAGGCATTAAAAAAACCTATATTTTATGAGTTATTTAATTTGATTTAAATATTATTTTGGTTTCTATACTTTTGCTTTTGGTTCATTTTGGTTTCTATACTCTGAAAATGTTCATTTTCGTCCCCGTACTTTCAACATTGGTTCATTTTGGTCTCATACTTTCAAAATGTTCATTTTGGTTTTTGTACTTTTAAAAGTGACCATTATGATCCCTTTATTTTCATTTTTATTTCATTTTCATGGGATCAAAATGGTCATCTTTTGAAAGTTCAAGGACTAAAATTAACTAAAGTTGAAGTACAAGGACCAAAATGAACTTTTTGAAAGTATAAGAACCAAAATGAGCCAAAGTTGAAAATATAGAGATCAAGAAAGTACAAGGACCAAAATAAACCAAAATCAGAAGTAGAAAGACCAAACTAATATTTAAACTTAAAAAATATATGTCACTGAAAAACTTAGCAATAGCTATTAAAACAAATAGTTTTGTATGTGTCCATAAAGTACAAATTTTTATTTTGTTTTTATAAAACCCAATAATAAAGAATCACTACATAAATACTCAATTTTATTGTTGTTTGTTTTCTAAGCATTGAAAGAAGTTTGAAGTACTTTTCTACTTATTAACAAGTACAATCCAATCCAAATAACAATTAATTTGTACAAAAGCAAATAATTTATCGATCCATCCAATAATATCACTTATTTATATAATATAATCATAACTTCAAAATACATATTTTTTAAATTCATTTTCTTTTTATGAGGGTACTGTGGTAGTTGCCCCACATTAATAGTGGAGTGTACCATAAGGAGATGGAACTTCACACGCCTGATAATTACATTTATAATACTTAAAATACAATTAACGAACTAACTACCATCTGAAGATTAACTTCTTAACAACAAATTGACAAAAATACCCTCCATACATGAATGAAATAATGATGCTTTATATACTGTCTAGTTCATAAAATTAATTTTACTCAAGTTAAAAGAAAATCCCAATTAAATTACAATTTAAGGAATATTACTAGTTCTTAAAGGGTAAAAAGTTTATTTTATTTTCTCCCTTCCTTGTGAGAAAAAGAATATTATTTTTGGAATAATAACAATCATTGGATATTCATTAGCATATGGTATTTTTTTTGTATGTATATACAACAACACATCATGATTTAAAAGGAAGAGAGAAAAAAAAAAAAAAAAAACCCCAACCAACTAAATAGAGCCATAGTTCCTTTTTCTTTTGATATTTCCAAAATAAGTTCAAATTTCATAATCATAATCAAAATATAGAAATCATGAAAGTCTCATTTATTTTGTTGGTTCTATGGGAATAGGCATCAAAAGGGAGCAGATGGATAAAGTAAAACATAAGAAGTTGGAAAAAAAATGTAATGCTTTCTAAGCAAACTATCAAAAATCCCCATCTAATTCAAAACTACACTAAATTTGCATACATAACCCTCAATCATAAACAACTTTTAAACTTTAAAAAGCTCACATTTTTAAGGATAGAAAACATTATATTAATTTTTGGGTTGATTTTCTTCTCTAAGTCAGTGGAGTTTCCACAAGAGAAATGAAGAGATCCATTGCCTAAAAGGGATTTCAACAGAAGATGGAAAAAGTCGGATCTTTAAAATGGAAGAAAGGAACTGTTTTTTTAAAAAATAATTTTTAAAAAAATCTTTTTTTTTTTTTGGGTGTATGAGATATTCATCAAAAGGGCGAGCAATTAAGCCAGTAGCTTAAAAAAGCAATTTTGACCTTTTAATAGTTTAAGCGTTTTGCATATTCTGTGGTCCGTGACATTATATGGGAGCTGGGGCTGTGTTTATTGACACAACTTTCAGAACCCGCTGTTGAAATCCTTTGCTTTCTTTCTCTCTTTTTCTCTCTAGTTGGGATTGTGAAGAACGGCTCTGTTTCAAAAGGCCAGAGCCATTGCTTCTCTCTCCAAAGGTAGTGAAACTTAAGCCTTATCAGTTGTAATGTTGTTTCATAGCCTCATTTTTCTGAAGAAATGGAGTTTTTTCTTCTTTGTTTTTGTGGGTTTTTTTATTCTTGTAATTTGCATGGAAGAGTTGAGATTTTAGTTTTTAGCTCTGTTTTTTCCTCCTTTGTTTGTCTTTGCTTTAATCAGATGAGAGAAGTACCATAAACCCGTTGGTTTTCTTTCCATTTACTTTTGTGTTTAGTGGATGATTTTTTTGCTTGTTCTTCTTAGTTTTATGGAGATCTTACTCCATTCTTATGGAAAATGCTTTTCTCTACTGTGAAAACGAATGGTTTCAATCTGAGATCTCTTTCTCTACTTGCAGCTCATGTTTTTGTTTCTCTCAGTTGTTGATGAGTCAAAGTTTAGATCTTTTAGTCAACCAGTCGTCTCCTTGCTTAATTTGGAACTTAGTTCAATGGCAGATGACATGATCCTTATAGTTCCAATAAATTGTTTTGGATCACTCTTCAAAGACTGCACAACACTTTTGATATCTTGTGTATTTGATATGTTTTCTTTGCCAGATCTCCATGTTCTTTATACTTCTATTGGGAGTTTTTTGGTGAATAAATATGTCGATTTCGTCGACTTTTTCCAATGGTATTTGTTACTTGTATGGATTGTAGGTGAACTCTACTTTTGTAGGGTACTTGTTGAGATTATAGGACAGGCAATGGTTAAGTGTCATTTGAAATATTTTGGGTTATGCAGAGGTTGCAGAGAGTCGATTTGGTGCTGAAAAGCGGTGATCTACAACACTTTTCAGTGATTCGAGAAACGATGCGCAACGAGCTATGGTTTGCACTGCTAATGATTTACATGGTTGGAAAGATTTTCCAAAGGGGCTTAGAGTTCTCCTCCTTGATGGAGACAGCAGTTCTGCTGCTGAGATAAAAACAAAGCTTGAGGAAATGGAGTATGTTGGTGAGACATGTGCTTCCCCCCATCCTTCTTCTTCCCATAAAATTTTTTCCCCATTTGGAAGTTTTGCCAAACTACCATACCACTTGAGTTGCTTGATTTAGTGTTTTTCTGTCTTGGTCCTCATTTCCACTAAGCTCTTTTTCTTTCCTTTTTCTGTTTCTCTCCCTTTTGTGTTTCGTGAATTTGGTTGTTTTGGGTGTTGCTTGGTATATAATGGCAGAGCATTTAAAGATCAATCTTACTTTAAGAAGAGAAACCGTACTAATCAAGTAATTCATGCCAAAACCATTACTCTAAATGGTAAATTCTACTGACCTCGTATATTTTCTCATACATCAAACTGTTACATTCTGTAATTAACGTAGGATAACCTTGGGAAATATACTAAAAGATATTACTTACACAAATCGTGCTGCAAGGGAGGTCCTTCTATCTATATATTCTTGTGCACATATCTGAAACCTCTGACATATTCATTTCAGTTGTGACTTACTGCAATGAGAATGATGCATTGTCAGCCATTTTGAGCAAACCCGAAACATTTCATGTTGCCATTGTGGAGGTAATGGTTGACAACTGATCGAAATACATGAAGTTATATGGAATCTGTTGCATAGTTTATCGATTGGGTGGATCACTGCGGCACTGATTTATAGAATTTCTTCAGTTGATCAGGTCTTAGGTACTCTTCTAATGGCATGAACTTGGTTGCAGGTAACGACAAGCAATCACGATGGGAATTTTAAGTTTCTTGAAGCTGCTAAGGACTTGCCTACCATTAGTATGTTCACTCCTACTAAACTTTGTTCGTTGCCTACCATTTTGTGGTTCCTAATGTGGGAGTTTCGTTTTTTGACAGTGATTTCAAATATTCATTGCCTAAGCACAATGATGAAGTGCATTGCGGTAATTCTACTTGAACTTCAAGTGATTATGGATTTTTACATAAATTTAAACTTGAGATCAAGTGTTTGTGATGGCCTATTTTCAGCTTGGTGCGATCGAGTTTCTTCAGAAACCACTCTCCGAGGACAAATTGAGGAATATTTGGCAACATGTTGTTCATAAGGTCAGTTTAGTTTGTGCCAACAATTTTCAAGACCGATGACAGTAGCGAATAATGCTTTAGGCTTCAAGTTTTTCTGATCTGTTAATCCTAAGCAGGCATTCAATGCAGGCGGTAGTCCTGTCCCCAATTCCTTAAAGCCTATTAAAGATTCTGTTGCCTCCATGCTGCATCTAGAATTAGAAAACAGCGAAAACGAGAATCAAGTCCAAAAAGAGTTAGAAATATTGAGTGGCGACGATGACATTGATCATGAACTACTAGAAGGAAGTGATAAGTATCCAGCTCCTTCAACTCCTCAGCAGAAGCATGGAATGCGACTGGTGGATGATGGTGACTGTCATGATCAATTAAACAGTTCGCTCGAGAAAGAGTGCGGGGAGCAAGATGGGGAATCTAAATCTGTCGAAACTACTTGTATCAATTCACTTGGTGAAGGAACTTCTCAAGTGGAAAACTCTCAGTTACCTGACCAAGAAGGAATAAAAGAGGAAGCGAACTCTGCTGATGGCTGTGGGGCTGCAAGTAACATCGATCACGAAACACATGATCAAGACAACATTAGCAGTTCCGAAAAAAACAAGAGCAAACCATGTGGTCTCAGTAATCCTTGTGGGACAAAAGTTAGCAGGAAGAAGCTGAAGGTATCTATCCTTAAATCCTTCAATTGAATCTAAATCATCTCCTTAGAATGTTCTTTGGACTTCTGCATTCATGTTGTTTGTCCTGGGATCAGGTAGACTGGACGCCCGAACTGCACCGAAAGTTTGTACAGGCAGTGGAACAACTCGGAGTGAATCAAGCAATTCCTTCTCGAATTCTCGAGCTGATGAAAGTTGAAGGCTTGACAAGGCATAATGTAGCAAGCCATCTTCAGGTAGTTTCCATTTATACTCTTGTTTAATGACAACATTTGTGCAAACACCTTTTTACTGCTTGGAGTTTTTAGTTTTTCCAAACTAAACAGTTTTGAAATGATGTACTTCATTAGATTCAGCATTGTTATCTTAAAGGAAAGAATGCAGATTTGTAGTCGCAACTATTAATGTTGAACTCGAATCCCGATACTTATTGTTCGTTCTCAAGCAGAAGTATCGGATGCATAAGAGACACATCTTACCAAAAGAAGAAGATGGGAGTTGGTCTCATTCAAAGGATCCAATGAGGAAGAACTACCATCCACAAAGACCTGTGATGGCCTTCCCCCCTCCCTATCATTCAAATCATATAATGCCAGTTGCTCCTGTCTATCCGCCGTGGGGTCATATGACTTGCCCCTCACCCGGTGTCCAGATGTGGGTGCCACCCGGTTATCCGCCATGGCGACCACCAGAAATTTGGCCGTGGAAGTCGTATCCTGGGGTAACATTCCTACTATAAAAAACTTGCACACATGATCAGAAGATTTTTATAGGAATTTTGAGCAGTTTTTAACTTCCTAAACATGTAATCATGCTTTTAGATGCATGCTGATACATGGGGTTGCCCTGTGACACCACCTCCTCATAGCCCTCTCTCTTCTCATCCTCAAGTGGGTATTACCTTTATTTGCATATCCAACAAGTGCTTATTGATTATTAGATTTATATGATAAGCAGCTCATTTTTACTTGAATCAGCAGCATATTTCAAGATTTGAAAACGCCAATCCATACGATAAAAGCTACGGCATTGCATTCAACCCTATCGATCTCCAACTGGTAATACAACATTGATCTTATTCCATCTTTTTCTAGTCCTCTCTTTTACAAGTTTTATACGTTTTCTAGTTGTATCTTAAACCCAGTCCCTCTAAGAGCTCTGTTTATAGATTTGTTCATCTTATTAAGTTACACCACCAACTTTTATAAATGGTATGCTTTTGAGACATATTTTGTAGGCAATCTAAGTGCAAGTATAAAAACCCGAGTTTCCAAACTTGGAAATAAAACAGTAAAACACCACTAAGATCTTTCAACCACAAAATAACTTTAATGCTTATAAACTCAATCATGTCAAAGAAAAGGAAGCTTTTTTTTTTTTTTTATTTTTAATATATATAACACAAAAGGGTGGCTACATCATTTGAGACTTTTCTTTTCCTGTAATTGAAATAGAAAGAGAGAAACAAAATGATGGGATGAGAATCAAATTTCATTTGATTGAGATTTGTTAGATGATATAATATTAAACTTGTCATCACTCACCAGCTTCAGCTTTTGGGTCAATCAGTAATTTAACAAAACTTGTCTTGACTTACATTATCTTGTTTGACTCTAGATTGTCTCTACCGATATTTTTCATGATTATATTCATGTGAATATGATTCGACAAAGGTCTATTCTCGAAGATACCGTAAAAAAGCATTGATATGGGGTCGAAAAGGAAATAACAAAGAGAAGTAGTATATGAAATGGTGAAAGTTTTGTTTTTGTTGGTACAGGCTGATGAAGAAATTGACAAAGTGGTGAAAGAAGCAATCAGCAAGCCATGGTTGCCATTGCCATTGGGGTTAAAGCCACCATCAACAGAAAGTGTACTGTCTGAGCTCTCAAGACAAGGCATCTCAACCGTCCCTTCTCACATCAATGGCTCTAAACTACAATGACTGTCCTTCAAAAAACTCAGTTGAGGGTCCCATCATGTTTATAAGAATATCAGAAGAAAAATCCAATTGGCTTGTGGGCTCTTCCACTGTCTGTAGCTGATTTGGACCATCTGATTTTCATCATCTGCAATGTTAAAAAAACTCAAAAAAAAAGAAAAAAAGAAAATGGGAGAGGGAGAAGAGACAAGTGGAGCCCAAAACCAAGGATGGCACGTGCAGGGTCACGTGGGGCTGTGATGTTCTGTCCTTTTTGCAATGGTCAGATGAAGGACAGAATGGACGGTGGAGGAAGAGCCACGTAGGTGATTTTGACACCACAATTTTGAAGTGTGGCTGTGAAGATAGCAGAAAAAGGAGGGCGTGGTGGGTTGGTGAGTGTTGGAGTAAGTGGAAGACGTAATAATTGAATTCATTAGATTTTTTTTTTCCTTTTAGAGAGGGAGAAGATCAGATGATGATGATGGTGATGTGTTCTTTTCTGATGGGACCATGATTTTGAGTCTTTTGCTCAATAATGTAAAATGACTATGAATTTTTGGTGCCTATGCTGTTTCAGTTTCCTTTAGGGTAATAAAGTTTTTGGTAGGAATTGTTTCTTCTCTTTGTCCAAATTTTTGGTAGCTTCAAAACCAAAACTTGAACAGTACAGATTTTTATTGCTATGGACTGAATGATTTAGGAAGGGGATGAAAGAACATTATGTTCGTGCATTTAACAAAAGGTACATAAATTTAAAAGTTTGATCACCAAAACATTCGTTAATCTGAACATAGTTCAAATCAAATGATTTAGATGTATGCTATTGATTAAGGGTCAAAAATTTGAATTCTTACCCCTACTTGCAGATTAAAAGTACTAACTAGTATTTGCTGTTAATATATATTTTATATTAAGTCAGTTTAGTACTTCAAGTTCAAACCTACTTTAAAGCTTTTAAGTTCTAGAGAGTATTAAACTAATATATTTGCCTTACATTTTGGGGGAGAATTTTATTTATTTTTAAAAAATATCTATCAATTTATAGACTTAAATTTTAGGAGTTGTATCAATTTAAACTCTAAACTGATAATTAATAATCGTATCAATTTAAATTCTGAATTTTTGTAAGTGTATCAATTTACACTCTCCATTATATTTCATTTAGGAAAATCTTGTATAAAATTTATAAATATTGTATTCAATTAACCTCTATATGTTTATAAATGAATCAATTTAGATTACTAGTCAAGGTTTTCTTTGAGAATCATCCATGAATTTATTCTGATTGTCTATTTTATAAAATCGACATTTGAAAAAGTTTACACATGTTTGAGAATTAATGCATTGATTAAGGTTTAGCAACTTTTTCATACAATTATTCATTTTTTTTTGGCTTGATTTAACAAATTTTTGTTTGATTTTCTTGTTTCTAGTTGATGTTTGAACCTCTTCTCGTTGGTTTTAAGTTTATGCACATTTCTATTTGTTTTAAACAAATTGATTTGACACATTTCAGACAAGTGATATTATTTTTGCCATGATTATTAATGTAAGTAATGAATTGAAACTTAATCATTCTTATAAGGTTCATAAATGATAAAAATGATCAATCAAATGACAAAAGTGTCTGTGTTTGAATTAGTTGTAATAAGGCTACCAAATTGTCCTAGATGAAAAATGTTAATAATAGAGCATTTATGAAACATAATAGGGTTGTCCCACTTTGTTTAAAGAGTAAAGTCCAACTCTAATTTGTTAAGACTCCTAGCTCAAGTAATTATATGTAGAAGTACAAGATAATGTACACATACATGATACACACAACAAAGGCTGACAACATTTAATGAAGTACTTTACACTTAAAACACTTTTTTCAAAAGCACAACAACTTTTGATTGGTTAAATTGTAAATTTGGGCTATATGATTTAGAGAAAACTATAATTTAGTTTTATTATTTATCATTATAGTTTAATCATTATGGTGATAAATTCTCATAAATAGTCCAGAAGTCTAAATTATTTATACAGATTTATCAAACCGTGAAGACTACATTTTAGTTTTAAAAAATCATAAAGACTAAATTATAACTTTTTTTAGATGATAGGAGATTAAATTTGTAATTTAATATTTAAGTTTGTAAGACCTAAAATCATGCTCACTAGAACTTATTTAAGGCATAGGTGAACTATATAAGAACAATAATTATTTAGATGAAACACTTGGTTGAGAATGTGTCAGTTTAGTGTAAATAGCACATGACCTACCATGTGACAACATTTACTTTATTTTATTACATTACTATGAGTGACAAAATAATATACTATAATATATTGGTTGCTCAAAGATTGCACCTTATTTATTGTTTAAGCATCATGATCTCTATACTGGTTGCCTAATTAAGATGGTTTGCATTTATCTTTCAATTAAAATGCTAAAGATCTTACTCATAAAAGATGACAGTAACATGCAAGAATTATTATTATTATTATTATTTTAATTACAAGTATAGTATTTGAACTTTGGGATTGTTTGTGCTTGGTTACTAAACTTTCAATAATATCTAATAAGTTCTTAAATTTTCAATTTTATATCTAATTTGTCATTAACAAATACAAAAGATTTAAAAGTTAATTGATCTATTAGATAAAAATTTGAATCTTATATTTAATAACTAAGAAACATAGATATAGATATGGATACGATACGATACGACGATACGCCAATTTCTAAAAAACTAAAATATGGATATGTTGAAGATACATTATATATATATATATATATATATATTAGCCAATTAATTGTTATAATACTTATGTTAAGTTAGAGATGAAGACTTGAAAAAAATCTAGCAACGTTAAATAATGGTTGAGCTATTAGAGTACACAGTAGGGAAAGAAGTAGACGATAAAGATTGAAGAATGAAGGTGAGGATGAAGGGGTGTGAATCATGATTTAGATAGTGAGAGAGAAGAGAAGAATGAAGATGTGTTATGGGGCTTTCTTTTTTTAACTTTTTATGTTTTTATTCTTTTCTGTTTTTGTCACTTTTAATCTATTTTGTTTTGGATTGCTAGATTTAAGTGGACTTTTAAATAAAATAGGTTGTGGGTTGGCCTTTTTAAGTGGTTAAGCTTAAATTTAAAGGAAAAAAAAAAAACCAATGTATCCCCCTCACGTATCTGGAATCAGATACATGAAAAAAAAAAAAAGTCAAATACTTAAAATCATGTATGTCACATATCTGAATGTATTCATATCTAATACATATCTAATACCAATTCTACAATTAGAAGTATATGTGCTTCTTAGTGTAATAGGATTTTAAACTTTTAATTTTGTTTGTAGTAGAACTATGAACTTTAAAAATGTTAAATCATCGATTGACTCAAAAGTTTAAGCAAGGTAAATAACCCAACGAGTGGAAATCAATATCAATTGGAGAGTAAATAATATTGTTGGGGTATGGATACATAACCTCCTAGACTACTTGATCTAACATTATGTTAAATCATCAATTGATCCAAAATTAATTGGAGAAAAAATAACATTACAAGGGTTTAAATATATAACCTCCTGGATTACTTGCTCTAATGTTATGTTAAATCATTGATTAACCCAAAAGCTTAAGTTGATGGGCGAAAGTAAATTTAATATTATATCATATAACAAAAGAAATTTCAAAACTCGGATTGAATTTATAATTGGGAAATTATCGATTTTGACCCAAAAAGTTTTTCCAATTCAAAAGTAACCTCATTTTTAAAATCTACTTTTTTTAGCCTCTTTTCCATCTTTTCAGTCTTTGAGTGGAAGGACCCACTAATAAAAAAACCATTTTGTCCCTCATAAATAGTCATTCAATTGCCTTGAATATGAAATCATTCAATTTACCTAACTCACATATCTTAAATTAGAAACTTCAATCTTCAGTTTCATATTTTGTTTTCAAGATAGAAATGCTTTATGTAAAGTTTCCAACTTCATAGGAATAATCCTTTTCAGAGGGTTCCAAGTTCAGAGGAACAATTTTTATCCTTTTTTAGAGTTTCAAAAGAGGTAGATATGTTGAAAAGTGCTCTTTGATATCTTTTTTTTTTTTATGTTGAAAAGTAGTCGTTTATCTCGTAAAGTTATAAATTTGTCTTGTGAAGTTACTTAGAGACAAAAGTCTTATTTACAAGCTCAACTTTACGAGACAAACGACTACTTTTCAACATAAAAAAATCAAATACTACTTTCCAACATACCTACCTCTTTTGAAAATCTAAAAAATGAAAGAAATTGTTCCTAACTTGAGACACTCTAAAAAAGATTATTCCTCTGAAGTTGAGACCCTCACGTAAAACATTTCTATCTTGAAAAAAAAATGTGAAACTAGAGATTGAAGTTTCTAATTTAAGATATATGAGTTAGTTAAGTTGGATGAGTTCATATTCAAGACAATTGAATGACCATTTATTAAGGGGCAAAATAGTATTTTCATGTGGTGGGTTCCTCAACTTAAAGACTCAACTTAAAGACTGGAAAGATAAAAAAGAGGTTAGAAAAAATAGATTTTAGAAATGAGGTTACTTTTGAATTGGAAATAACTTTTTGGATCAAAATCGACAATTTTCCTTTATAATTTTAAAAGTTTAGAGACTAAAGAAATACAAATCTCAAAATTCAAGGACTACATTTGTAATTTAACCATTTTTTTTTCTTTTTGCTAAATTTAACATGTGAATTAGAGGAACTTGAACTTCCAACTTTTAGATCAAGGGAATATTCTTTTAACTAGTTAAACTATGTTCAAGTTCACGTAAGATTTCTTTTAACTAGTTAAGCTATGTTTAACTTCACATCAGATTGTTAAAAAGTTTGTAGATTGCAGCATGTTTGGACATAGGTCCTCAATAATTTGAAGGGATAAACTACAGTCAAGCTGAAGGAGAAGGAGAATGTCTTCAATATAATCAACATGAGAGGAAGTCTAAAGCACCACAATAGAGGAAGTAAATGTGAACAAAATTTAGAGCCTGTTTTTGGTGAATAAATTAGAACTCTTTTGGTAATAAATTATGAATCATCAATATTGCATCTCAGTTTCTTACGTGTACCATGATCACATCAACATCCTTGACCAATTACTTAGGCAGATGAAATTACATAACCTGCCTACTATATTTCCCTGTGATCAATCTCAGTATTTCTTTGCTTAATTTTACAAGCTCTCTCTACTTTACCAATAACACTAGCTTACACATGAATAAAATTCTAAAAACAAAAAGGTTCCTTTTGAGAAGCTGCTAAAAATCTAGCATTTGTTGCTCTCTAATCAGATCTATTCATCACTGGAAGTGCTGTTATGTGAGCTGCTTACAACCCAGTACTGTTTAACAGCAACCATTATCTTCTCTGGCACAAGAGGACCATCCTCATGATCCATCAATTTCACATCCCATCTCATGCCTGCAGCTATCTTCTTCACCTTATTCATGACGTCGACCCCATCTCGGAGGATGACGATTCCCTCTGGTCTCAAAACACGGTCCATCTCTAGAAGTATGTCCTCAAGATTGCAACTATTTATTGTTTCAATGGTGAAAACCAATTAGAGATTGTTATATCACCGGTAGATCCAAAAACTTAAAATAGATTAAGACATATTTAATCACTTCAGTATAATCTCAATACATTTCTTCATTAGTGGGGCTCAAAAATTGACATGAGATCCAACAAATGAATTACCAACATCGATCGAGAAGGAAATGATACCTTAGTAGATTGAACACAAGATTTTCTAACTTTGACAAATCATGGTTGATTCTAAAAGCTAAAACTTATAAATAGCAAACATCATTCCCCCTAATGGTCACCTCAGTCCTGTATATGGATGAATTTGGATGCAGTAGATCTGGAGGCTTCATTTGTTATTAATAGGAAAAATAGCACAAACCACTCCTAAAAGCCTGAACTATAAGAGTTGTTACAATCACACTCCCTACACTTCAGTTTGATCAATCAACCCCCCAAATTTATGAAATTGTTGCAATTAAATAAACCTATTATGTCTTCTAATGACGGCACTCAAATAAGGCTATTATGTTTCCCGGCAAAGTTGAAGTGTAATTATAGATGAAGAAGAAGATTAAAATACTTACTTGTTCTCGTACAAATCGAATACACCATTTCCATGAATGAAGTCATATGTCCTCGGGTATGTAGAGAAGCCCTCACACCTTGAAAAGAAAAGATCAAGTTGAGACTAAAGGCAATCAACTTATTCTATTGAAGATGATGAATTTTCAATACCGTTCACTCTCGAATCATGTTTGGGAGTGAATTTGAAATGGCTAAAATCAACTTTTGTCATGTTCAAAATCACTCACATACATGTCTAAATCATTCCAGGTCAATTTAATGTATAATTTTACAATTCTAAATACAATTTTCATACAATCAAAATTGATTTCGAATGATTACGAGGGTGTCTCTAAGTGATCTTGAATATAATAAAGTGATGTTAACAATTTCAAAATCACTCCCAAACACTCCTTTAGAGTAGTGAATTTATAAACTCCTTCCTTCATTGCATAGCAATTGTATTGGTTAAAATATTCCTAGAAAAATCTGAAAAGTCTCATCTATAATACATGTGGATTAGGAACTGCAACTATCTAACTTCTTATGTTCATCCTCTTCGGATATTTCCTTTATCAATGAATTTGTCTCTTATCCAAGAAAAAAAATGTCAGTAGAGACGATTTTCTTTTTTTGAGACAGATGGCCTCAAAAGCAGGCAGCCAAGTTACTCAATATGCCAATGTAGTTCCACTTACAGCTATGTTGTGATTTCTTTGAATTCTCTACTAATACAATTTAGTTTCATAAACTCTCTTTAGAAATACTAAAATTACAGAAATCTAAATTCAATCAAATGGCTTTAACTGGGAAAGGAAAGAGATAGAAGGAACGTACCAATCATGATACATGCCAACAAGACCTCTCTCATAAATGGCTCCTAGAGTGTTCTTGGAAATTGTAGGCACAACATTCATTACCCAAGAATTTTTTGAGTGAACCGCAGCTGCAAATCCCCCGAGGTTTGCATTCATATCCATCACATTCCTATATCGTGGGCTGCCAATCAAGTTATTTATCCTCTTGTAAGCATTGACATGCTTCCTCCATATTTTGTTGTCCTCTTCAAAGGATTCAGCTGTAACATCTGGAATTAGACCCTCGGATATTCTGGGAGGTACAGCAAAAAGCCGTGCTGGGAACTTCTTCAATTTCCCTCCTGCTACTTCTCCATCACTTGTTACCTCGGGAAAAGGGGTGACGCATGTTTCCATTTTCTGGTACCTGTACATAGAATACAAGAAGAGGAGAGTGAGAGAATGCAAAAATGAGGGTCATAATTAGAGAAGTATTCATACTTAAGTATTGACTTTAAAATTTTGTATATCAGAACTGTGTGGATTAGATTGAGTTGGACTCAATACCAAAAATAGCTATTTCCCAAATATTGTCAATCTCCAATCAAATCGAGCATTTCTGAACATAAAAGGATACTATTCTCCAAATGGAGATAGTCATAAGTTTTCAATTGAACATGGGAAATAAGATGACTTCTATGATATGACCATTCATACGCCATCCAGAGACCAGATATAATTTGATCCTGGGCCATTTCGAAGTGATTTAACTCAATACGCCAAAAGTTGAAGCTTAGATGTAAGATAATGAAGAAGCCACGATACTGTACTTGCTTCCTTTAGAAGGAAAAAGAATAGAGCACAACAATGATAGATGATTACTAAAACAATGTACAAAGTAATTTATTTAGCTTGTAGCAGTAACATATATCAAACAATATGGATAAGATCAGAAGAGTGTTCTCTACACAAACTCACCAGACATCTTCTACATCATTTGCTTCACATATTTTTGCAGTCTTCTTCCTTTTACAGGATTTGTCATTTTCCTTTTTCCTCCAGATGGCAATATCTCCCTTCTCATATTTTTTCTCCCAGCAAAGCTGCTCGGCTAGCTCTTCGATTTTCTTCTGCTCTGCATTTAGATCCTCCTTAGCACGTTTCCATGTCTGGTAATAGGTCTTCCAGTTGATTGGAGGGCCAGATAGGATCCAATAGCCACCAGGTCTGAGGACTCTGTCAACTTCCATCAGATACATACCATCTGTATCCACAAGTCCATAGCTTAGAGATGGATTGATATTTAGATCAATGTAAAATAAAATAATATATATATATATATAAACAGTGATGGATATTAGGATCTCGAAATCATAATATAATTACGGCCACCTGAAGTTCTCAAAAGGTACAATTTTGGTGTCATCCAAATGAGGCCTAAAACTCTCTCTGCCAACTGCAGATGGGCTGAGGTAAACTTGTTAAAAGAAAGAAAGATAATTCTATCCATTAAACCTATAATAGCTACTTGCTAGGTTCTTTGGCTAGAGAGGATTTATAGAATTTTCGCAATTGGTTTTTTTTTTTTTTTTTTAATCTTTTGTTGCGCCTAAAAGATTTTTCTTGTCTGATGATTTTGAAGTATTCTCTCTCTTCCCCCGTCCTTTTAAGTTCTACTGGCTCTTAGGAATGGAAGGATGCCTCTCTTTTCACATATTTTTGCACTTTTTTATAATTTTTCCTACAATGAATAAAATGTTTCTTATAAAATCACACTTACACAGACAAGCATGTTATCTAAATGTTGGGATTAACTAGTACACCTATCATTATTGTTATCGTATGTTAAATATTGGTTCTCCGTTTAAATAAACTTTGACCACACCCATAAAAAAACAAATCAGCCGCAGATAGCAGACCTTTAATTCATCGTCCGACCATTGATAGAGAAGTCTCCCAGATCTAATTGATTTGGGAAAATTTTGAGTTCTTATGAAAGAAATTAGAGAAGTATATTGGAAACGGTACGAAATTTAAAACAAGATATCATGGAGTTCAATCACTCCAGATACTAACCATTTGAAGTCCATGGTATGAGGCATCTTGAACACTGGGCCATATCAAAGGATCTAGATGGAAATGGAAGGCGTATACTACCCAATACGCCAATAAAAGCAGGTACACCACGCTCAAGTGCAAACTGTATCTGTGCTTCGTGATTGTCCCTTGGTGCAAACGACACGGCTAATACATTTCTCTTGAACAAATATGCACCCCAGCTAGCAACCTGTGTCAAATTTGGTGTAATTAGGGTGACAATAAGAATATTTAAGATCTAAGGTCTGAAAATACAAAGTTCAGCAGCAGGACAAAAATTAAGAATGGAATGCTAGAGAACAATGTAAAAAATCGTTGAACATTTATAGAATAATGCACAAATAATTACATTCTCAACCATGCTATCGACACTTTCATGCAGGAAGATAGTTCATTAGTTTTTGTCAGAAACATACCCCACAACCAGTATCCAGAGCTGTTCTAATGGAACCATCTGCAATTGGAATAACTGATGCTAGTTCATCAATATATGCATCGGCTCCTTGAGGAAACATTGTCCCACCACCAGGAAATTTAAATACATTGCCCTGAAACTCTACCCAATGCTGATTTGCCTTCTCAACTGTCAGGCTCTTATATGGAACATTGGCATAATGAACATAATCACGGCCTTTAGGCCAAGGAAACGGAGTCATATAACCTTTGGGTGCTGGAATGAGGCAGTGCAACTTTTCGTCTACTGGAGGACAATGCCTTTCCCTGTATATCATATTCTCCCTAGGGAATCTCATAGCTCGGTCTTGCTCCTGGCAAGGTGTATAATCTGTGTACTTTTTGTCGCATGGTTTGAAAACCTTTGTTTTTGGTTCAGTAGATTCAGTAATCTCGATACTATGATGAGTTTCAAAGTTCAAGTCTTTAACAGTGTTGCAATTTGATAACCTGGTAATTTCCATTGCTATGCTATCTCCTTTCCCAAATCCACTTCTCTGCCATGCTCCCAAAATGTAAAAGAAAAGGCATAGACCAATCACAGCAAATAGAGATATAGGACCTCGGTTTCTGTTTGCCGGCAAATTATGCTTCGAGCCCATTATCTAAATGTGAAAAATCTTTTGAATCTGCAACAATTTTATCTAACTATTAGAAGCATGGACTTGGAGTAGATGCTATGATCAAGCAAGCAATGATTTGCATTAATGTTCAACATATAACGAAAGAAAACATGGAAATCAACGTGAGATGTATAATTTTCACTTCACTAGGCATTTCAAGGTTTACAACCAATAGTTGTCAGATCACAATTCAAGAATGATCAAAAACCCAGAAATTAGAGGTGGGAGAAATGGTGAAACTATAACACATACAGAATGCCATCATTTACAAGTTGGATACTAAAATAAGAAAAAAATGAAAACCACCAATGAAGTAACCAACCAAACATTACTGTCATTGATCCATTGTCACTTGCAGCAAAGCAATACATATCTATTCATAAAAGGATTAATAGAATTTGACATTCTCCAAGAAAAGGTATAGATTCGCATTTCCCTTCAACTTTTTTTACCCCTGTCATAATCAGATTCAGGAAAACTCAAACAAACTTTTAAAAAAAATCAGATCGAACAACATTTTGTACAACAGTACAAAACTGACAACTCCGGTCGAAATTTATACTCCCGATGGGTCCACTAAATCAGACCTGCTTTCTCCTAACAAACTTCAGTACAAATTTCAAGTTTCATCCATTTCATCACAATACAATGGCGACACAAAATCAAACCCATTTAACAAAAGATTTTCATAATGGAGAAAAATACAAAACACAGTAAGAAATCTGCAAAATTAAGCTAAAAAAAAAGCTCAAACGATTGCATCGGGAAGAATTATCGAAAGAGAAAGCAGTAACTAAGATCTAATGAATCAATGAACTTGAACCTGCCCAAGTACGAAGGATCTTGAAACTTCACAACCAAAATGACAATTACTTCAAAAGGGTACCTCCGACGACGATCCGGCGAGCTTTCCGATTTGCCCCCACTGAGCTGGAAAGAGAGATAGAGAGAGTTTGTGCTCGACAGTGGGATTGTAGGATCAGTGAGAACGATGCATTAAAATAGAAAAAGAAAATAACTTTATAGCTGTGAAGAAATGGAGGATTTAAATCTGAATCGAAAAATAATACAAATCTCAATCCGCCGACAGAAATTTCTTATAGAAATCCATTGATTAGCGAGGACTCAAAAATTAAAACTCGTGTTATTTCTTCTCTTCTTTTCTTCATTCTTATGAGTACTGTTCTATCAATTTGTCATATTATATGTCAAAAAAAATTATTTTTATTTAGTCAAACTTATTCCGACTTTTCTTAACTTTTCAGTGGGCTTTTTTTATTTTATATATATAGAAAATTATTTTAAATGATAAAACTATTTAAATTATTTATTAATAATAGTATTATTTACGATGGGTCGTGATGTACTATCATCGATGTCGTGTTCTATCATAGATAAATAATGAAATTATATTATATTTATAAATATTTTTGTTTATTTTTCTATATTCGAATATAACTTTATATATATATATTTTTTTTATGAATAATGAAAAACGTTTTCTTTTGGGGTATATATACCATCTTTTCCTCCTTCAAATATCTTCTTCAAATATAAATAATGCTTTTGTGTTTTGTCACGTTTCCTTTTAAATCATAGTTTTTTTTTTTCTTACAAAATCTTTTTTAATTATAGTTAATAATTTATAAAATAATGAATTATAAATTCAAATTAAAGTAAGCTTATAAGTAATAATTGATACTTAAAAAAATAGTAATTGACATCCAATTTTTTCTTGAGATCAATAAATTTTTATACTAAATGAATTATAAATTTAGTTGATAGTCATTTTTAAAATGGTAAAAATTTTGTCCAAAGATATGAATTTTTTAAGTCTATCCAAATATGATAGAGAATCTAGTTTAGAACACAATCAAATTGGAGGTAAGAAAACTTTTCTTACGTTTCTTTTTAATTTTTTTGATGATGATATAATAATATCTTGCTATATTTGCTAACATGAGCTTGATTCTACTTGTTATGATTTATGCTATCTACTATGTCGTATATATAAGGTTCAAATGATCAAATATCTCTACCTCTATGTGTTGTTGAATTAAAAATAAATAAATATCTTGCTATATTTAAAAAATATAATGTATTTAAATTATTAATATTTAACCGTTCATAATTGAATCTAATTAAACATCCAAGTTTATTAATTTATTTTATTTTTTACTAATTTTCAAATGTTTTTTTTAACACATACTTCATTAAGGCAACAAGCTACCCACAAACAAAATCATCATGAAGAATAGAGGATATCTAATCAGAAAAGCAAGAGTCTTGACAGGTCTCATGCACGTCTTGAATAGGAGAAGAAGGCATGGTACTAAAACAATCATATACAGCTCAAGCAAGTGAGTGGGCAATAAAATTACACGAATAATTACACTTAACAAGAAATGACATTCCTCTGAAGAGCAAGTTTCATTCTAGCACTAACCATTTTCTTAGTTTCTAAAAGATCAAACGACGACTCGTTGATTATATGGATAATATTGACCGAATCAGAGTCAATGATAAAGAGTTGGCTCGACTGCTCTAACAATTGAATTAGATAAAAGAGCCCCAAATTGATGGTCTTACATTCCAACAGTTTAATGAGCTATGATCAACATGCTTAAAACCAGTACAAATAGAAGATGCATGAGAATTACAAATCACTCATCCAAACTCTCCGAACTTTTTCTATCTACTCCATGAGGCATAAATATCGAGCTTCCAGCAACCATCCAAGAGAGGGACCACCTATCCGAACTTCCACGACTCTAGAAACTCATCAGAGTTAGGAAAAGAAATATGCCTTCAAGATTGGAAAGCAGGGAGTTACTTCAACTTTAACACTTGTTAGACACTAGACTTTTTACATGGGGATCCCGAGTTAAGCAGGTGATTTCTATGGTTCCATAGATTTCACATAACAATAATTATCGTAGAAAGATCATTCCTCAAGCTTACTCACGATTTAGTCGCAACAAATCTATAGTTGATCACTCTTCCTATAGTCATCAAATAGACCAAATAAATCAGGAAAGAAAACACACTCTAAATAAACAAATAGTGATAGTGTCAATTTTTTTCTATATTATCCTAGATTGGAATTGAGTCATTGATACTCCTCCACATGCATGATTTTTATTATTAATTTTTTAAAAATGTTGCTTTCAAAATTTAATGTTCAATTTAAGCCCAACTCAAATGATTAAGATATCCAACCAACTAAGATATAATTAAATAGTAAGACACGTGTCTCTAGTTTGAAATCGTGGATGTTGATCCATGATGGTAATGTTAAGAAAACAAAAAAGATTTTAAAAAATTAACGATGAAATGTAAAATATAGCAATTCAGAGTTAATTTTGTTTTGATATTTAAACTGATAAAAAGAAAATATTGAAAAGACAACATTAAAATGAATAAATGAAAAACAGTTAACCGACACCTCGGAGTGGTTTCCTAATGGCCTATTGGTAGCCAGCATTTATTACGTCATAAATATGGTCCCATCATCAATGCTTATTTTCAAATAAAATAATTATGGTGACAAATAACTCCCAATGTGAATGGCCATCCTCTAAAGTCGAGAGAGAAAAAAAAATCTTTTTGAAATTATACTCTTCCTCCCTGTCGAAGACATTCTACTATGTAGCTCAATTAATTATCACAACCTTTTATAATTATACTGATATTTTTATAGTACAAAAAGAACCTTTTGTTGTTTAGTTTTGTTTTCTTTCATGTTTTTTTACAATAATTCTGACATGGGAGATCGAACTTTCATCCTTAAGAAGGAAGACTATATCAATTACTGTTGAACTAAACGTACTTTATTTTTTCATATTTCTTTTGATGATATAAAAGGACGTTTGAGGCAAGGAGTAGAATTTTGAACTCCAAAGAATTGTGAACTCTTGAAACCTACAGTATAACAAGTTAATAAGACATAAAATTGATGTTTTTAAGTTGTGCAACCCACGAATTTCTTGGGCCAAACAAATAGTAGAGTTCACAACTTCATACTTCTCTACCCCTATTTCCTAACTCTCTAGTTCAAACACTTCCAAAAAGTTGTGTACAAATATAAAAGGTTTAAAGTACCAATGACCTAATATGGAGTCTTCAATCCAAACTTTATTTCATTGATATATTTTGCCTAAATGATTAGCTTGTATGTAATTTCACGTTGGGCCTCTTTTAGTTCATGATCATATGGATACCTTATGTAATTTCACGTTTAAATCATAAAAAAAAGTCCACATAATTTTATCCCAAATAATCTCTACGGATTTTTTTTAAACAATCATATTTTATGCTTTAATACCTTATTCCTAAAAATCTTTTTTTTTTCTATAAAAAAAAAATTAATATTTTATCTCTAATATCTATTTCATTTTAAATAAAGGGAAAACAAATTAAAAACAAATCATATTTTATTCTCTATTCTCTTATTCACAATTTTTTTAAAAAAACACACATATTATCTCTAATAATCTCTACTTCACATTAAAATAAAGGATTTTAAAAAAAAAATAACAATCAAATCAAGTTATGATTTGAGATCTAATTTTTTCTATAAATATCTCATTTCAATATCTAATTTTCCATCCGATATTTCATTTCTTCTCCATTATCTTTTTCTTTTTTTAAATTTGTGTTATATATATATATATATATTAATTTTGTTAATAGCAACCTCCTATCCAATGTTTCTTTTCCTTCTTCTTTAAGAAGTTTAGTGTATGTTTGGTTTGTAATCTTGATTCTATTTTATGTTTTTAGATTCACTTAATTTAGTGAATATGTGTTTGACAAACAACTCGAATTCTTGAAATTGTTTTTGAATTTTGTGATCCAAATAGTATAAATTTTGACAATATTTTTATGTTTTCATTTTATCCATAATTTGAATTTTAAAATTTAAAATGTAGAGTTATATCAAATAAAGATAAAAAAAAATATATATTTAGAAATATAGTATGTCATGTTATAAACTCCATTCAATCTTTTAAAAATTAAAATAAGTATTGTAGTTTATTATAAATTAGGTTAAAATCCAATTTTTGTGTCTTTGGTTTTGATACGATTAAAAGTTAGTCCACATCGTTTTAAAATTTAGAATTTAGTTCCTATGATTTGATAATGACTTCACATATAGTCCATATGGTTTGTTAAATCTTTTAAATAGTTCCTATCGTAGGGACTGTTTTTTAAGCTTTTATCAAATCATAGGTGGTAAACTCCAATATAAACTATAAGGCCTAAATTTTATCTTCTTCCAAAATCATTGAGACAAAAATTTTAATTTATCCTATGAATTATATCATATTACAAAATAATAATTATACAAATTTTTTAACATAAAACCATGTTCATAAACAAATTAATAATAGTTTATTGTCAACTAATATTTAGTGAGTAACTATAAAGGATAACTGCAATTGGTAGCATTTTTATGAATAATAACCAAGTGTATAACATCATTTTAAAAAATTGCAAATATAACCAAGTCTATCAGTGATAAACTTCTATCATTGATAGACTCTTACCACTGATATGGTCTATCACTGATAGATTATTTAAATTTGACCATATTTGTAATTTTTTTACATTATGTTATATCTGCTAATAGTCTAATATCTATATTGGCAACTGTCCCATGTTTAAATATAGAATTTAATTTATGAATCTTACTCCCAAACACATATATGAAAACATGACATACAACTCTATTTTCATTAAATCCCTTTTTCAAATTTCTGTTTTCAGATTTTTTTTACCAAACAGGCCCTTAATTTTCATGTTTCAAGTATCTCTTCTATTTTTTATAAGAAGGTCACCCCCTCTCTCTTTTTTTTTTTTTTTTTTTTTTTTAATTTTTATTTATGTCCTTTTTTCAATTTTTTTCCACCTTTTTAATTTTCTAAAGACATATAGAGTTATTTAATGTAATTTTTTTTATATTCTTTTATATTTTTTTTATACACATAGAATCTTACATATTTAAGAAAGTGGTCAAAAGATCTTGCTTTTCAAGTTCAGGAAATTTCTCAAAGTTCAAGCAATTTAGAGACCAAGAAAGTAATTGTTTTCATGTTTTTATAGTTTTTCTTTTCATAGTTTAATCTTTGTAAATACATACCAATGAGTTTAGAAGTTTATAATGATTATTACTATTTTTTCAAGTTTTTGTTTTTTTCTCTTTTCGAATTTGTAGTAAATATATACCAATTCATCTTAGTATAATTTTGAAATAATTTGTAAAATCAAAATAAAATTTAAAACCATGAGGAAGATAATTGCAAATCTACAATAATAATAATAATAATAATTTTTAAGAGTTTATGTATGCATAAAAATAAAAATAATAATTTTGTTTAAATTAAAATTTGAAAAGTTAAAATTAAGAGCATAATCAAATCATCCAATTCAAGATAAATAAAATATAGAAAAATTCTATGGTTTAATTTGAAGTTTAAAATTAGGAGGGTAATCAAATCATCCAATAAAATTAGGAACAATTATCATGATTTTTTTAATCTATCACGTGTAGCTCCTAATTGTTTCAAACTCTCTTATTCATAAATTAAAGTTGTATTATTAATATTTTATAATCAAATTCGTTTTTTAAAACTTTACATAA
Source organism: Benincasa hispida (assembly GCF_027475165.1). Classification (NCBI taxonomy): domain Eukaryota; kingdom Viridiplantae; phylum Streptophyta; class Magnoliopsida; order Cucurbitales; family Cucurbitaceae; genus Benincasa; species Benincasa hispida. The sequence goes on from NC_143488.1 coordinate 2,689,219, forward strand.
TACGTACAACGTATGTAATATCAAATTAGTAATTCTAAAATGCTACTTTTATAGCAAGCAACGAAGGGAGGTAATATGGAAAATTTTCGAGATTACCATCGTACTAAAATACTTACCGTGGATATAATTTGACTTCATTGGTATTGGTGATTCCTTCAATCGGAGGCTAAAGGTATTGCTTTTGCAAGCTCCGTCATTCCGGATATCGTTATTTAAATTGAGCTTCTAGTTCATTTAAGTACTTTAAATTTTAGAGAAAGAAACATGATGAAAATTACATTTAAACTAAGAAAGATTATCCAAAAGAGAAAAATCTCTAGAAAACATGTATATCTAATTGTGAGTTGATTATTTCACACCTACTAATCATAGAATAATGTAAAACAAAATTAAGGTATACTATACTAATGTAATTTGATATAAAAATAGAAAGTTAATGAGGTATATGATTCTCTTCAATTTATTGTCTAAGAAGCAAAGACAATGAGGTGGGGTTTAGTAAAGCTTACATAAAGTTTCAAAGTTCACATACCAACCAACTCAAAACCCCATTAACAAACTTTTGAAGCTAATATAGTGTCGTCTTTTGAGTCACCCACTTAAAAAGAATCTTAATTCCCAAAAAAAAAAAAAAGAAAAAAACTCAAGCTATATAACTTTTTTTTTTTCAACTCATTTTTGAGAAAAAATACAAAATAAAAAAATTGAAGATCCTCCTCTTTATTGGTTTGGTGGTGGAGTCAGACAACGTGACTGTGGTTCACAATTACTAACAAGAGAGAAAGATGTGTTAACTCTAGTGAAATTCATGGTAGAGGATATTCTGTCTATGGGGGTGTAACGAGAGATTCCAATTTTGTTATATTCAATGATCTTAAAATTAGATAGTAGACGATGTAGCTGGTTAGACATCATATAGGGTTGAATTTCATTATTGGTGTGATGATTTCCCTTATTGGGACTTATATAATTGTTGGTTGTTTGTTTTTCTAAAAAAAAATCCAAAAACATCATATGTGAATTAATTTTTTTCTAAAAAAAAAACTTTAAATGATAAACAATGAGAAAACCTAAAAGAAGAATTTAAATGAATTACTTTTTCTTAAAAAAAAACAATTTAAATGAATTAAAAAACGAAAATGACAAAAGAGAGGGAGAGTTTTATCATCTAGTCACTTTATATATAGTATAGATAAGGTAAAATACCATTTCGCTCCTTATGTTTTGGAATTTGTTTAATATTAGTCTTTTATACTTACAAATGTCCAATTCTTATACATACAACTCCAATAAATCTTAAATTTAGCCCCTTAAAGTTAATTTTTATTGGAACTTGTGAAGGAATTGAATTCATGATGTGGAAGCATATGATCACCTCATTGTTGGGGTTGATGCCTTAAATCTCGTAGGGTCCTATAGTTTGTAAACACTTGTATAAACAAACACTTTGTAATTTATAATATGAGATATTTTATTCACTTCAGTCTATGAAATATGAGATATCTTAGTTGCATTAACCACAAACCAATAAATTAAGATCCCTGGTTATCGTTGTAACTTAAGCAAATATGTTGGGACATACAAGTGGATCGTACTTTAAGTGATAACCTAAATAGTCTGTAGTATATAGATAAAGGAGGGATACCTTATCTTGGTGACAGTACAAGTGTGGCCCGCTTTGTAGGTATTACAAATATTATAAAGTGCTACAAATGATCTGATCTTAATCATTCGTGTATTAGACATGCGAAGGGGGATACTCTATACAAAGGAGTTTATATAAAATTAGACCAGGAAATGTTTTGTCTCATTATATAATGTTGTTCATAATTGAAACTTTTATTTCACTAGGATGACCATAGGTAACATGACCTTAATCCTGGAGTGAGTTGTGAACTTCTGCCTATGAGGGTGGTCCTTTGATTTGCATTGGTGAGAGTGGCCAGATCGTTGATTCAAACCTATCACTTTGGGGGTTCGTCTAATTGGGGAGCTGGAAACTCAGTTACACAAGATGAAATTCACTCCTTCCCTAAAGCAGGGATAAGTAGATAAATTGCTCCTTTAAAGGCTGATTTCGGGGCTTGAATAATATGGCGCCACACCTTCTCTTGGCCTCAGAAGGATTTAGTCATAATGGGACTATGATCTATTGTTCATTAGAGGAATCAGTGGTACTTAAAGAGTTAGATGTAACTACAGGGGCAAAAAGGTAAATTGGCTCAGGTGTACTTACGAGCAATTTATGAAAGGTCATCGTATTGTTGATTGATTATATCTAATGGATACAGAAATATATTTGTAGTGCGAAGAGTGCAGTTGTCGGTTTTTAGTAGAATGCCCGGCAGTTAACGGATGGTGGATATCGTGATTAAAAAGTTTAGTCAGTTATTCACGTACCATTGGAGCTTCAAGCTACAAGTCCATAAGGTCCCCTTGGTAGCTCAATGGATTCAAGTTGAGAATCAGTTTTTGGGTTAGTTTGAAATGTTCAAATTAACACGAAGGAATTTGATTATATATGATATAATTAAATTAATTAAATTATATATGTTATAATTGATATGATGTATTAGATACATTAATATTTGATTGGAGGAATTAAAATAAATTGATTTATATTAAATATCATAAAAAGAGAAAAAGAACTATGGTTTATATGTTGCATATGATACAATATTAAAACTATAGGTTATAAATATAATATGATAAGTTAGTTATTTTATTTATTTATAATTTATTAATTATGAGATAGTTAATTTTCTTTTTCTCCGATAACCAACCTTAGTGGGTGGTTTTATGGGAACTGTGGATAAAATGAAAAATAGTTTTTTAGATTCATTACGCTCAATCCACGAAACAAGCAATCAGATTACTTTCGAAAGACTAAACTATAGTCATCGAGTTTACTATACGATAGTTACTCGTTTCTACACGATCGAGTATCAAGTCTATACGATAGACTTCTTCCTCTATACGATTGTTCATCGCATACTCGATCGTTTACTTCTTTCTTCCCTCTATCCAAATTCATACAGAGCCCACAACTCCTAGATTCTCACACCGAGAATACCAAGGTAATATTGTGGTGATGTCGAGTTCTGTTCGAGGATTGAGGATCGATTTTTACTCGCTGCTAATCGAGGATTTTCCAGTTCGGGTTGTTTGTTGAGTTGCTGAACGATCGAGAGAAATACATGAAGAAAGGGTTCTTCAAAGGTATTGTCACTCGATCCCTTGTATTTACTTTGAAGCATGCTGTAATTTATTCATTGATGCATAATTGTTTCTGTATGATTGTAAATGTTTATGTTCTTTCACAATGGAGTTTGGAACGATCTGCTTCCGCTCACTGTTTTAGAGTTCCTTCACTCATGTTTTAGAATTTCATTTTACAGAACTTAACAAAACAGAGGACAACAGAAACACAAGATAAACACATAAGACCTAAACATGCTTCATTACAGAAAAATGCAGAGAGGAAAAAGGGTAGAAGAAAATTAACCCTTGAAGAACCATTTCTTCTCGAATTCCCTCTCCAACAACAAGATCACGAACAAGATCTCCTTCTCACAAACACTAATGTACAATAAGGTCTCAAACATGGCAACGAGGACACCACCACAATGGAACCTAGTGTTAGGGATTGTGCCCTAAAGTTTCGTGTCCAGTATTTTGTAAACAACTTTGTACGGCACTTGTGATATATAATATAAATGATATTTACTTCACTACTTAACTTTACACATTTAGATTTTACCACAAACCAATAAACATAAAATCTCTGGTTATCTGTATGTAACTTAAGCATTTATGTGGTGACATACAAGTGGATCATGTCTTGAGTGATAACCAAAATGGTTTGTAGTATATGGATATAGGAGGGAAACCTTATCCTGGTAACGCTACGGATGCGACCTACTTTGTGGAATGGTCACAAGTGTTGTGACTTGTCACAGATGATCTGATCCTGATCATTCGTATAGGGGACATACGAGCAAGGGCGTCCTATACAAAGAGTTTGTATAAGATCTGACCACGAAGTGTTAACGTCTCGTTATATAACTCCGTTCATAACTGAGACTTCACTTCACTAGGATGACCATAGGTAACATGATTTCAATCCTGAGTGAGTTGGGAACTTCTGCCATTGAGGGCGGTCTTTTGATTTGCATGGGTGTGAGTGGCTAGAACGCCGACACAAACCTACCATTTTGGGGATTCGTCTGATTTAGGAGATGGAAACTCAGCTACACAAGATGGAATTCACTCATTCCTTGAGGCAGGGGCAAGTAGATAGATAGCTCTCTTAAGAGCTGATTCCAGGGCTTGAACGATGTGGCGCCACGCACCTTCTCATGGTCCAAGAGGTGTTCACACATAGTAGGACATGTTGTATTGTTCACTAGAGGGATCAGTGTTACTTAAAGAGGAAGATGTAATTACAGGGGCAAAACGGTAAATTGGCCTGCTATAATTACGAGCATCTATGAAGGGTCATCGTACTGATGATTGGTTATATCCAATGGACATAGAAATATATCTATGGCAAGAAGAGTTCAACTGTCGTTCTTAGATGGTGGATATTGTGACTAAAGAGTTTAGTCAGCTATTCACGTACCATTGGAGCTTCGAGCCATAGGTCCATAAGGTCCCCTTGGTAGCTTGGATACAAGTTGAGAGTAAGTTTTTGGGTCAATTTGAAATGTTCAAATTGACAAGAGGGAGTTCGATTATATATGATATAATTGAACGAGTTAATTAAATATGATATGATTAACTTTATGTATGAGATACATTAGTTTGGAGGAAATTGGATATAAATATGATTTATATCTTATAGAGGAAAAAATATTATAATTAATATTTGATATTAATTTATAAGTTATGAATGTGATAAGATCACATTAATTGGATGGTTATAAAGGAAATGGGAAGGCGCCTCTTCGTTTAAAATAACGGATGAGTGCATTATAAATAGCAGACGGTATGTTGATCTCGGTGTGCCTAGAAAATTAGTGCATATACGATAGTGTCATCGTTTAGAAAATTAGTGCCTATACGATAGGATTGCACGATCGCTTACATATACGATATTGCTAAGCGATCGAATACTAATTACACCGTCGAACGCTATTATCTAAATGATCGTTTACCTTTTTCCTAAGCGATCGTTTAGCTCCCGGTATTTACTAAACGATCGTATAGACGATCGCTTAGTTTTTCCTACGCGATCGTTTTGGACGATCGCTTACCCTTTTCCTACACGATCGTTTAGACGATCGCTTATTTTTACTAACCAATCGTATACTTTACCTAAACGATCAAGCATATTGTCTATGCCATAGACAACCACATCTCTCACTTGCTTGATCGTTGTGTACGGTCGATATTCCTCCTTCCCTCTACCAAATCCGAACAAAGCTCATACTTTGGATTCTTACTCCAAGAATACTGAGGGTTCTAAGTGGTATTGTCTTCTCCGATTCCCTCTGTCCAAGTGGTGACTATTCGAGGTAGACGTTTGGGCTTCAGACTTGAGAAATTTTCATCTGGTATGATTTCTTGATCCCTTTAGCATTATGAAAGTATGTTTGAATGTATATACGATAATTCTGTCACAATGAATTAGAAAGATCCGCTTCCACTCGTAGGTACTCTTGAATAAGAATTCCTTTAATTGGTATCAGAGTCAAGTTTTCTGATATTCCAATTCATTGCTGCAAAAGAATTACAAATACGTTATTGGTGGGTGCATTTCTACACTGTTTAATTGTTAAATTGTTGTGGATGTGCGAATTTATGGATGATTTTGTGGATGTTAGTCTCGATTTGTTTTAATTCTTTTACATTTGCGGTTGTTTGTAAAGACCCCTACATTTTTGGGATAATCGTTATTGAGTTTGTATTCAAAGTCTGTTTGAGTTTTGAGTCGTTTGCGAAGAAGATGGGAGCAAGCGTTGTAGTTCATCGAGGAAGGTATGCGATCAAGTGTTGATCACATCGTGCATACGATGAGGGATGCGATCAAGTGTTGATCGCATCATGCAGACGATGGGGAATGCGATCAAGTGATGATCGCATCGTGCAGTCAATGGAGTACGCGATCGCTATTGATCGCATCGGATAAACGATGGGGTATACGATCAAGTGTTGATCGCATCGTGTAGTCGATGGGGTATGCGATCGCTGATGATCATATTATGTAGACGATTAGATAAGCGAACAAGGGTTGATCGCCTCATGTCGAAGATCGGTTACGCAATCACTGAGTATCGGGTCGTGTAGACGAGGTGATGCTCACATATCACTTAACGCGCGTGCCTGGTCAATCGTTTAGGTCAGTAAGCTTTATCGCTTAGTAACTGACTAAACGATCGCTTAGTAACACAAGGTAAATCGTTTACTTAACGCTGCGTTAAGTGATCGCATAGACGATCGTTCTGGTCAGCAAGCTTCATCACTTAGTAATTGACTAAACGATCGCTTAGTAACGCAAGGTAAATCGTTTACCTGGTTGTAGGCATCGGTTAGACGATGAGATGCTCGCGTATCGTTTAACGCACGCGTGCACTAGACGATTGTTTAGGTCAGCAAGCTTCATCGCTTAGTAAAGGACTAAACGATCGCTTAGTAACGCAAGGTAAATCGTTTACCTCTCGTCGCGCTACATGATTGCATAAACGATCAGGCTTTGCTGCCTCGTTTTCGTCTACGCGATCGTTTCATTATGTTCCTATCGTCTAGTGCACGCTGAACAATCGTCTACCTATTACATTTACTACACGATGGAGCCCTCCTGGTGGTTCAAGACCTGGTTCGCCTGTGAACTGGTTTGCTTGATAAAAAATGTAATAGATAGGGTTATTTCATTCTGGTTTTGTAAAGGCTCATCCCGGTCCATAAATCATTTATTTTTTACATGCGATGTATGTTTTTTAATATGTCATATGGATAAGTATGCTTTAATTTACATAAATGCATGCTCATGCATCGTATAATATAAAAGTTATATTTATGTATGCTTTATTTATTTATTTTTCATTATATTTATAAGCGTTATAAATACTTCGTTATGTGGGATGAGTGTTTTAGTTGTTTATTTTATAAATGATTATAAAATGAAATTAGAACTAAAATAATTAGTAAAAGATCCATATGTAGCAAGTCTATCTATAATAGACCTTTTGTTAAAGGTGGGTTCTGTCTAGGCTAGGGTATTTAAGATGACGGCAACGGAACACCCCTACCTGGGAACCTACCTGGAAATGTAATTTAGATAGATTTGATGCATGCAAACTAAGGCCAATCCATTAAAGAGTTTAATGTGACTACTTGGATTTTTTTTTATTTCAAAGAAAAAAGTTATTTTTGAACAAACTTTATAAATGACTTAGATCATAATCAGTAGCCGGATTGTCTAGGTTAATAAACCCATAGGTAGAACATTCAGTGGGAGGTTCTTTGAGCATTTGATGCTTCATTTTCACCTCTCGCGTTTCTCCTTCATAGTCCACACTGTGAGATCTACCCTTGGCCTCGAGGCACCTTTGGCGTGTCCACCCAACAGATGGTGATTGGGTAGGTCAATATCAAGGTGGATGGAGAGAGTGTTCATAGTAAGTGGAGCGAGAAGTGCGACAATATATACCTCGGTCTCCCTCGTTGGATTGAATAAAGTTTCTACACATCGCCTCGTGGCACCCTGGGTGTGTCCCCCTATAGGATGGTTGTTTTGCATGTTTCTTTATTTGATCTCCTATAAGAGGATAAGGTTATTTAGTCTCTTGTCCTAATCTGTCTTTACCCTATGGTAAGCGTATTAGGGCGGGACTCTGGGGCCGAAAACGAGGGATTACACTTACGCAAGATTGTTAAGGGTTACTATTCTAGACCGAACAAATGGTGGCTATTAGGTTTAGTTCCAAGAGTTGGTTCTGCCTAATGGTTGAGATTGTCTCATCCAGTGAAGGGCCATCCAATCACCCCACCGGTGACGTTTGTCCTGCCTCACTGGGGCATCATTGCAAAATAGAAGTCTTTTCATTTAGGGTACTTGGAATCTTTTTTGCTAAAAATTAATTGGTTAATTAAAATATGGCTTTTTTAAAGTCTTATAAAAGCTTATTCGTTTCTTTTTCAACAACGTTTTTAATGGCTTCAGCCACTATTAATTTACTAAGCGCCGAAAAACTGAATGGTCTCAACTATTCAAGTTGGAATCATATGCTCAAGACGATACTCATCATCGAGGATCTCAAGTTTGTCCTAACGGAGGAATGTCCTCCTATTCCACCTCAGGACGCTACTCGAAATGTTTGGATGGCGTACGAGTATTGGACACGGGCAAACGAGAAGGCTCGAGCCTATATTCTGGCCAATCTTAGTGACGTGTTGGCCAAGAAACACGAGTCCATGGTCTCAGCACGTGAGATCATGGAATCCCTGTGGGGAATGTTCGGATAGTCATCTGGACATCTCAAGCATAAGGTTTTGAAACGCATCTTCTGCTCTAAAATGGAGGAAGGCACCTCTATTTATGAACACGTGCTAAAAATGATGGTCCACTTTAACGTGGGGGAGATGAATGGGTCTAAAATCGATGAGGGCAGTAAGGTTAGCATTATCCTAAATTCATTGCCGGAGAGTTTCCTCCACTTTGTTAGCAATATGATTCTTAACAAAGTGAATTGTTCCCTTACCATTCTCTTCAAAAAATTACAAATTTACCAATCCTTGCTGAAAAGTAAAGAGAAAAAGGGAGGTGAGGCAAATGTTGTCTCGTCCTCTAAAAAGTTCTATGGAGGTTTGACCTCAGAAACAAAGTCTGCACCTTCAACTTCTAACTCTGAAAGGGGAAAAAGAAGAAGGGTGGTAAAGGGAAAGGGAATGCGCCTGCTAATCCGCTACCTATCGCCCAAAAGAAGCGTTCACCGTCGGTTGGAAAAGGAAAATGTTTCTACTGTAACCAGGATGGACACTAGAAAAAGAATTGTCTTCGTTATCTAGAGGAAAAGAAGGCTACCAAGGCTAAGGCCAAGGCAGAAAAAGGGGATTAGATCCTAATGACCGTTGGAGGCTGGTAAGATGGCGATGCAAGTAGGCAGCAGGGCACGTCGTCTCAGCTGTGGCAGTGGGAGATATTTGATGATGGGCAGAAATGCACGTCATTATAGGCCTTTTATTTAGAATTATGAGGGTTGTTAAGTAGAATATGCGGCGATTATACTTAGAATTCATGAGAAAATGAGATTGCGTCCATCGGCATTAAGAATCTCGGCTAACCCACTATTATGCGTTATTATGCGTTCAATTATTTATCTTTGTAGCTAACGCAGGAAGCGGTCACATACGCGGAAGCCGGGTTATCGCAAAGATGACCGCATGCGAGGAATCTCTACATCGCAGAGGCAAAAGCATACGTTCGACGCATGGATGTTGCGGCCATCAACCGCATGCATCTATTACATAGAAGTTGCAGCCATCAAGCGAATGCGGTCATCGCAGAGAGATTGCGGCTATGAAATAATAATCATAATAGAGGGATGAACGCAAGGTTGGTGGAATGCAAGCATGAACGCATACCTCGAGAGTATCAAAAGATGATGTTGACATTTCACCTACCACGTTGTTAGCAGTAGAGACTCAAAAAAGGACCATCGCGCCACAGGTGTCAGATTCAGACCAGGTCCATTAATGTTGTCGGCGATCAAGCTCGATAAATAGAGGCCGTTGAGTAGAATTTCAAATTATCCAGGGTTTTCTGCCTGAGGGTAGATCCCTGTGATCCAGATCAAAACGTGAGAAGATAGCTTGAGAGTTCTTCATCCCCTTCATTCATTCCGAGTGATGACTGGAGCCTTCGCTGGAGTTAGAGCTTAAGAGATTCTATTCCACTGTCTATCCATGGCATCACCGGCAGCCTTGACACACATCTGATGGAAGCAAGACATTGCTTCCATCTGGCCCTCCATATCTCTTCTATCCTTGTATTGTATTACATTTTTGCTTAAGGAATTAATACATTTGGTGATCAATGCATTTCTATATTTTCCTTCGACTCCATCCTCATCTTCATTTACTAGCATCCTTTACTTTCATTGCATCACTTAGTGAGACTGTTAGAGTATTGCATACTTAATCATGCGGCATAGGAATATGAAGCATGTAGCAAACCACCGGGAGGTGTGCGATATGTGAGTGTTGTGAGATAACCTTATTTACTTAGCGTGAAGCTATGGCAACGTTTGTCTATAAGCGGACGCAATGCTTGTCTATGAGTAGAATCAACAACAACTAATTGCCTGGGAGGGTAAGTGGTTGGTCGCATTAAGCAATGTAAGCAAGTGTTCACTAGGGATAGGAATAAACTTACGTCAGCCAGGTTTATGTAATTAACTTATCTTATGAGTGCATCATTCATCATTTAGGCATACTTGGGAGAGTAGTCTAAAAACTAAATCTAAGTCTCGGGAGAGCAGATTGGATCGCATAAGCAAGAATGGGGAACTTAGGAATAAGCTTCGTTTGCTATCACACAACCTATGCACCCTCTAAGTAGGATATGGTGGTATGCGGTCATATAGAGGCTTAGAAATAGGCTTCTCGACACTATCGCATATACATCGCATGCGTCTACGTCAAGCGTGTATAGCATGATCGCATAGCTTGCATTGGCTGGGGTTACCCTTGTGGTTAAGCTTAGTGTTTCAGTGAAGACATCCTCGCCTTTTCATCTATGTTTCCATGCCTTTTACTACGTGTTAACAATTGTCGTGTCTCTACCTTTCATTCATACTTTCACCGCTTAATCTATTAGTTAGAAGTAGGAGCAGTGCATAGCTTATCATCCTCATCATTCTTTTATTTATTCTCCGCATACACATTATCGCATAACATTTAGCTACAAGTCCCTGAGTTCGACCTTGGATCACCCGAGAAACTTGCGTTCTCGTTATACTTGGCGAGAGCGCAAGAAAACTTGTGATAGGAACGCATTCTCATTGCATATGAGATCAACGCATACATCCCATTCCAATGCATGACCACCGACGCATGAGAACCAACCATAACCTAAGACATGCATTGCATAATTGCGTTCACAAATTTATGTCAACAATATCCAGTTTACTTTACAGAATAGGTTTCTTATATTAAAAGATGTCTTTGTAGTTCCTGAACTTAAAAGGAACCTTATTTCTGTAAAGTGTCTGTTACAATACAATTACACTATTGAATAAAGAATTTATTCGTAAGGATGGTGTTCAATTTGTACAGCTAAACTGGAAAATAACTTGTATGTGCTAAGAACTTTAGCCGTAAGTTCCCTCCATAATATAGAGATGTTTAAAACTGCCGTAACTCAATCTAAAGGCCAACAAATTTCTCCAAAACCTTGTTGGACATGGTTCGTTCGATGATGAGTTATGCTTCCTTACTAGACTCATTTTGGGGTTTCGCAGTGGGGACTGCGGTATACATTCTCAATTGTGTTCCTTCCAAGAGTGTTGCAAGAACACCTCTGGAGTTGTGGAGCGGGCATAAAGCTAGTTTGCGTCACTTCCACATATGGGGTTGCCCAACACATATGCTTAAGGCAAATTCCAAGAAGTTGGAATCACAATTGAAAATTGTGCCTCTTTGTAGGCTACCCCAAAGGTACACGAGGAGGTTACTTTTATGATCCGTCCGAAAACAAGGTGTTTGTTTCCACGAACGCTACTTTCCTGGAGGAGGATCATATCAGGGAGCACAGTCTACGTAGTAAAATCGTATTAAGTGAGCTTTCCAAAGAAACTACTGAAATTTCAATAAGAGTTGTTGAAGGACCTGATTCATCAACCAGAATTGTTGATGATAGTTCATCTAGTAGGTCGGTTCCACTTCAAGAGTTGAGGAAACCTCGACGCAGTGGGAGGGTTACGAACCCGCCTGATCGCTATCTGGGTTTCACAAAAATTCTAGCTATGGTGACAGATGGCGACATTGAGGATCCGTTGTCCTATAAAAGGCAATGGAGGATATTGACTGGGATGAATGGGTCAAAGCCATGAATCTCGAGATGAAGTTGATGCACTTCAACTCGATATGGAATCTTGTAGATCAACTTGATGAGTTAAGACCTATACATTGTAAATGGATCTACAAGCGCAAACAGGATGCTGATGGGAAGGTGCAAACCTTCAAGGCTCGACTTGTGGCAAAGGGTTATACCTAAGTGGAGGGAGTCGATTATGTGGTGACTTTCTCACCTGTTGCCATGTTAAAGTTGATCCGCATGATAGTGCATCGAGGTGATGTGATCGTCACAAAGATTGTCTCGGAGAAAAACATTGTTGATTCATTTACGAAGGCTCTCACGGCTACAGTGTTTAAGAGTCACGAACAAAGCATGGTCTACGGGATCACCCGCGGCTGGACTAGGGCAAGTGGGAGATTTTTTTTAACTGGGTTTTTATGCCCTAGTTTATTGTTTTATGCCTGTTTACTTGTACTTCCCACTTCGCTTTAGGACAAGTGGGAGATTGTTGAGGTTTGTGCCCTAAAGTCTCGTGTCCGGTAGTTTGTAAACAACTTTGTACGGACACTTATGATGTATAATATAAATGATATTTACTTCACTACTTGACTTTGCACATTTAGATTTTACTACAAACCAATAAACATAAAATCTCTGGTTATCTGTATGTAACTTAAGCATGTATGTGGTGACATACAAGTGGATCATGTCTTGAGTGATAACCAAAATGGTCTGTAGTATATGGATATAGGAGGGAAACTTATCCTAGTAACGCTACGGATGCGGCCCGCTTTGTGGAATGGTCATAAGTGTTGTGACTTGTAACAGATGATCTGATCTTGATCATTCGTATAGAGGACATGCAAGCAGGGGCGTCCTATGCAAAGAGTTTGTATAAGACCTGACCACGAAGTGTTAACGTCTCATTATATAACATTGTTCATAACTGAGACTTCACTTCACTTGGATGACCATAGGTAACATGATCTCAATCTTAAGTGAGTTGGGAAATCCTGCCATTGAGGGCAGTCTTTTGATTTGCATGGGTGTGAGTGGCTAGAAAACCGACTCAAACCTACCATTTTGGGGATTCATCTTATTTAGGAGCTGGGAACTCAGCTACACAAGATGAAATTCACTCCTTCCCCGAGGCAGGGGCAAGTAGATAGATAACTCTCTTAAGGGCTGATTCCAGAGCTTGAAGGATGTGGCGCCACGCACCTTCTCATGGCCCGAGAGGTGTTCACACATAGTAGGACTATATTGTATTGTTCACTAGAGGGATCAGTGGTATTTAAGGAGGAAGATGTAATTACAGGGGCAAAACGGTAAATTGGCCTGCTATAATTACGAGCATCTATGAAGGGTCATCGTACTGATGATTGGTTATATCCAATAGACATAGAAATATATTTATGGTAAGAAGAGTTCAACTGTCGTTCTTTAGTGGAATGCCTGGCAGTTAACGGATGGTGGATATCGTGACTAAAAAGTTTAGTCAGCTATTCACGTACCATTGAGCTTCGAGCCATAGGTCCATAAGGTCCCTTGGTAGCTTGGATACAAGTTGAGAGTAAGTTTTTGGGTCAATTTGAAATGTTCAAATTGACAAGAGGGAATTCGATTATATATGATATAATTGAATGAGTTAATTAAATATGATATGATTAACTTTATGTATGAGATACATTAGTTTTGAGGAAATTGGATATAAATATGATTTATATCTTATAGAGGAAAAAATATTATAATTAATATTTGATATTAATTTATAAGTTATGAATGTGATAAGATCACATTAATTGGATGGTTATAAAGGAAATGGGAAGGCGCCTCTTCGTTTAAAATAACGGATGAGTGCATTATAAATAGCAGACGATATTTTGATCTCGGTGTGCACGGGTAATGTGAAAAAGATAGTGTCATCGTTTAGAAAATTAGTGCCTATACTACACAATCGTATACTTTACCTAAACGATCAAGCATATTGTCTATGCCATAGACGACCACATCTCCCACTTGCTTGATCGTTGTGTACAGTCGCTATTCCTCCTTCCCTCTACCAAATCCAAACAAAGCCCACACTTTGGATTCTTACTCCAAGAATACTAAGGGCTCTAAGGGTGTTGTCTTCTCCGATTCCTTCTTTCCGAGTGGTGACTGTTCGAGGTAGACATTTGGGCTTCAAACTCGAGAAATCTTCATTTGATATGATTTCTTGCTCCCTTTAGCATTATAAAAGTATGTTTGAATGTATATGCGATAATTTTGTCACAATGAATTGGAAAGATCCGCTTACGCTCGTAGGTACTCTTGAATAAGAGTTCCTTCACCTAGCTATTCTCAATATGAGAATCAAGGAGAGTGTGTGGGCTTCCTATTTAATTTTGGTGAAAGGAAGATGAGTGTTCTTGAGAGTAAAATGTTGAGGAAGAGGATGAAGAAATTGGAGAAAGCTTTTCTGCCCAACTGAATATCACGTATTTCACACTTTCAAGCCTCTGCCACTTTGCACCATATGAGAGATAAGAGTGAGGAAGTTATGAAATAACTCCATCCACAACTTAATTTAATAACTCCCAAGGAGTTAATATTTTGAATTCAAAACTTAAAATTATAATATCCAATTTAATATAATTCATTAATATATTATGTGACATCCCAAATTTTTAGGTAATCTACATTTAATATCTTGAAATATTTGGGGTGCACATAATATAAATTTAGGATATTAGATTTATCCATGATATCTGAATACTGACTAAACCATGTGAAAGGATACGTGAATACCCGTTGTGAAAGCAATCGTGTCCCAAATCTAGTTTTACAAAATATCTAGAAAACATAGAGGATGGAAACAAGATATACATATCTATTGAACATGCTTTTATATAAAAATTAAAGAGAAAGAAAAGATTCGAGGATCACATACCCTTGAAGACTAAACTTTTCATGATTCCTTTCCGAATCTCAAACACAACAAAAACTTCGATCATGAAATCACTGCAACAAATTCCCAACCAATTGAACACCACCGCATGAAAACCTTATTATTCTCGAGGTTGAGAATCATTGAGAGTTTATGGGCTTCAAGATTAATTTTGGAATAGGATGATGATTAATTAGAGAGAGTGTAGAGGACAAAATTGTTGGGATTGGTGTCCTAATTCTCCTAGAGGCTCATTGTTTTGTAAAGATACACATTGTTCAATGAATAAAATAAGTGTTATTTAATTCTTCCATTTACTCATATCCATAAACAAAGCTCCTTGGTTATCTTATATGAACTTAAGCATGTATATGTGATATATAAGTGGATCATGCCTTAAGTGATCAACTAAATAGGTCTGTAGTATAAGGATTAAGGTGGGATACCTGATCCTGGTGACACTACGGATACGACCCGCTTTGTAGAAGTTTGCAAGCATTGTAAACTACTACAGATTGTAGATCCTGACCATTCATGTGGAGACGTGGAGCGGGGGTGTCCTATACAAAGAGTTTGTATAAGACTTGAACCACGAGATGACTTGATTCTGTATACAACGCCATTGATACTAGAGACTTACATCTCACCTAAACGACCATAGGTGACACGACCTCAATCCTGAGTGTTTTGAGAACTCCTGCCTTTGAGGGCGGTCCTTTGATTAGTATGGGTGATAGTGGCCAGATTTCCAACTCAACATGCCTACCTTTTTAGGGACTTGTCTGATCTAGGAGCTGGGAACTCAATCCACAATACGGAATTCACTCCTTTCTCGAAGCAAGTATAAGTAGAGAGATTGCTCCCTTAAGGGTTGATTTCGGGGCTTAAACATAGTGGCCAGTAAAGAAATAGAACTAAATTCAACAGTAAAGAAATAGAACTAAATTCAAGTAAGTAGGAAAACTAATTTACGAAAGCAATAACAAAGCAGTAAAGAAAGCAGTATAGAAAGCGGTAAAGATAGTGATAGGGATGCTATTTAAAGAAGGTTCTTCAGGGTTACCACAACAGCATCCCCGTAGGTGATTAGACTTGCCTGCCCAATGTCAATTCTAACATTGTTCCTTCCCATTCAATCCAGGGGCTTCCAAGTTGTTGGGCAGCGTACAAGGTGTTCTGTTTCTAAGCTCGACCGCCAGCTGCTCGACCTGAACCTCCAAGTTTCTTATGGAAGATGTTTGCGATTGCATGATCGCATCATTTTTTTTCTATATACTGCTTGAACAGAGCTTCCAAGGATGACGAATTTGTTAAGGTGTTGGATGAGGAAGGTTGGTTGTGCGATTGCCTATTTTGGTAGTTACTCTGATTCTAACCCTGATGAAAAGCCGGAGGATTGCCTCGATTCCCGAAATGACTGTTTTGCATGGTTCTTTGGCCCCCTTGGTCATTGTTTCCTCCCCAACTAAAGTTGGGGTGATTTCGCCAACCTAGGTTGTACGTGTTGCTAAACGGGTTGTTCTGGATCGAGTACACTATCTGTTGATTTGATGGGCACATTTCCACTAAATGACCCCCTCCGTATTGTACACAGCTTATTGTTGCCACTTGCGTTAGTGCATTGGCTTGCGCTACACCCTGGGAGAGAGTTCCTTGATTAATAGCCATCATTTGGAGAAGTGAGGTAACTGCGGCCATTTGGGCAGCCAATGTGGTCATTGTATTAGCAGGTACAATGGCGCTTTCCGTTTTTCTACGCTCTAGGCCTCTTCCTCCATACCCATTATCAACCCAGTCATCTTTATTTCGCGAAATGCGATCTAAGATGACTTTTGCTTCAGTGTACGTTTTATCCATAAATCCTCATGCCATAGAGGCATCAGCAACAACTTGTGTCGAACTATCCAAGCCATTATAAAAGGTTTCCATAAGAACATAATCAGGAAACCCGATATGCGGATAGTTCTTCACCAGTCTCCTAAATCGCACCCATGCGATGCTTAGAGTCTCATTCTCCATTTGCTCAAAATTTAACATGTCTCTTCGTCTTCTTGCGTTGACTGTGGGCGGGAAAAATTTCTTCATGAACCGCTCAACCAACTGGTTCCAAGAATTGATTTCATTTGGCTTCAATGAATGAGCCCACCTCTTTGCCTCATCCCGAAGTGTATACGGGAAGAGATATAATCTTATTCCTTCTGGAGTCACACCAAGGATGGAGAATGTATTACACATCTCCACAAAGATGGTCAAATGTGCATGTGGGTCTTCTTCTTGTAGACCTCCAAGTAGCCCCACATTTTGAATCATTTGGAGCATGACTGACTTGATTTCATATCTTGCATTCTTTTCCACCGTAGGTCTTGCAATTCCAGGCAAGAAGTCATATAAATTAGGTGCTGCATAGTTCCTCACGGGAATATTGCTGTCGGTGGCCAGAAAAACTAGGTCTTGCACCAGTTAATTTATTCCCTGATTCCCCTCGGGCCTATCATTATTGTTTGCCATGTTTCTTCTTCGCCTTGTACAGTTCTGGCGTGCTCATGCGCGAAAAGTTTGCTCGATCTCTAGATCAGCGTTGAATTCTGGTTCAGTCCCAGTACTCATACACCTTCAGCCTACTCTCCGCGTAAACAGACAGTACAATGGAGATTTATCCTGCAAAATACTACAAAAATATTTAGCACTAAAAGTTGCCAATCCTCGGCAACGGCACCAAAAACTTGTAAGCTTTGATTTGAATTGATTATGTTTCGATTCGTTGATCGTGTGTGGTCAAACAACTTATGAGGTTCCTGACTTATGCGCTTTGCGATGATGATAATATGCGATACTATGTTCTAGATGATGTATGCGGTGATGCTTAGATGCTTTCGTAGTATGCGCGTGTTACACGTTTTCTTACGCCAGAACCAAGTATAATTCCAAAGTAAGTTTCTCAGAGTGAACTGAGGTCAAACACAGGGATTGCGGTGATATATGCGATCGGGAAAAAAGAATAATGAATTGGATTTAAAAAGTAAAATGCGGTAATCGGTAAAATGCGATGATAAAGTAAAATGTGATAATAAAGTAAAATACGATGATAAATAAAGTGCGATAATAAAATGCAGTGATAATTAAATTGCGGAGATAAATAAAGTGTGGTAATAAATAAATCAATATACAAATTGAGGACTGGCTATGAAGATTTGTAAAAGTATCTGATGAATGTGGTGGCAAATCTTGTGAAATGTGTCAGAAAGAGAATGGGTTGAAGGAAAAGGCATCGCAAGCTCGTCACTCTTTTTGAGGACACAACTAAGGTTCCGCTTTCCCTTGGCTTAAATCTTTCAGTGATCGGTCGCGTTCCCATACGTCTATGGTGAAACAGGGATGAACGTGGTGAACGCAAGGTTGTTTCCATCTCTGGAAATACTTCTTGCTTTAGTTAACACATTCTTTCAACCTTCTTTTGAGAGGCGGAATAACATCTTCACTTCTGCTCTCACAGGTGAAGACGCCGTTGAGCATGCTTTAGCTAAACTCAGCCGATTTCTTCAACAAAGATTAACTTACTCGCTTAATCCTTCCCCTTTACCCTGGGGATTAGTTACACATGGTGAAGAAAATGGATGATGAATGTATGGTGAAGAACAGAGATACGATGATGAATACAATAATGATATTAAAATCTAAAGATAAGAGTTTGTTACAGATAGTGAATGAAAGATTAGAGATGAACATAGTAGATGAATAGAAAGTTAGAACAAAATACGGAAAGCGTGTCAATGTCTTGACACGAATCCCAATCGGAGACGATTTGCTTGCCTGCGTGTGGTAGGAATGGAGTGGAAAGCTTCCTTCTTAGGCTTGTTTTCTAGGTAGAAGTGATCTCTACATAAAGCTTTTTCTTCGAGAATGGGAATGAATTGCTTGCTCCAAAGACTTACCATTCAGTCTTGCCTCGTCTTTCTCTCTAAGTTGTCTCTTCAGACCAGCCTTCTTTCATTGAATTTGATGTAGTTATTTATAGACCTGGGCACCTTCTGCATTAGTGGTCCCGCTCTGAAAAGCTGATTTTTCCTACCATTGCTTAGTGGAAATGTCCGCTCTGCTCCACATTTAATTTATCAGAATCGTACAACAGAAAAGTTGTACAATTTCAGAAGTCCTTGCGAATGCATCGTTCTTTTCATCTACGATCGATCGCTGCACATGTAATTGCTTTGATCTTTTTATCGATTGCCGCATGTGGTGCAAATGCGTTGGTCTTTTGCGTCTATGACCGATCGTCGCATGCACTGCAGTTGTGTTGTTCTTTTTTGTTCTTGATTGATTCCCGCATGCAATGTGAATGCGTTGTTGATTTTTGTCCTCTAGCGATTGTCGCATACCACTTATTTCCTGGAAAAGAAAGACTTGGACATTCCATTTTGCCCTTGCAATGGGGTTCGTGGGTGTGCTTACGACACTTTACAATTTTCACGTTTCTAAGCCAATTTCTATATGGTCGATACAATTTTTCCTTCTTTTTGCCTCATAATCTAAATAAAACGATATAAATAACTTGTATTTCTACAAGTTATCAGTAGCTAAATGGATTCAGTTGAGGATCAGTTCTTGGTATTGATTTGAAATGTTCAAATTGACAAGAGGTATTTTGATTATATATGATATAATCGGTTTTATGTATGAGATACATCTAGTGGAGGATTGATGTAAATGAGATTTATATTAAGTACCATGGAATAGAAAAAGAACTATGGTTTATATGTTTCATGAGATGAAATATTAAAACTATAGGTTATAAATATAGTATGATAAGTTGGTTATCATTTATGTTTATAATAATATTAATTATTGGATAATTAATTCTTTTTCTTTTAAATAACCAAACTAGTGGGTGGTTATTGAATCATGGTAACCGTGAGTTTAAAAGGAAAATGGTTTTCCTGTTTTGAAAGGGAAGTTTTTATAAACGCTAAAAAGTTTTGAGTTTTCTCTCTCGCGCAAAAGAAACTCACGAAGTCGTCTAGTAAATTCGGATTTACTAAACGATGGTTGGGTGAGCTAAGCGATAGTGTAGTGGCAAGCTAAACGATCGTGCAGTATTTACTAAACGATCGCATAGTTTTGCTAGACAATCGCTTGCCCTAAGTAAACGATTGTGTAGAGTCCGTAGGCAATAGACTGAGCTAAACGATCGCTTAGCTTTATCTAAACGATTGGGCATCGACCTATACATAGGTCTCCGCCATCTCCCACTTGCCCAGTCATGTACGCGATCGGTGTTTCCTCCATTCGTCTGCATCATACTAAGTCCGAACAGAGCCTACCCACTGGATTCTCACACCAAGAATACCAAGGTCACCTTATTGGTGGTATCAGACAACTCGACATCGTCGAGGTTTTCTGGACGCCGTTCGTGGTGTTGTGGAGGCCGTTCGCTGTTGCGGAGGAGTTCGTGACCGAGCAGAACGTTAAGGACGAGCGCGAAGTGTTCGTGTTGTGTTCGTTGCGGTGTTGAGATCGTGTAGATCGAGTGTTCGAGGTTGCTGATTGTTTGAGCGTTCGCACAACGGAGCGTGGAGACGTTTTTACCATTGTGCGTAAAGTTTTTTCTCTTTATGCATTCGTATTGTTCATGCTGTAATTTCTACATTTGAATTGTATAACCGTTTGTTTGAAGTCGACTGTAAATGCATTGTTTATTCATGATTGTAATTTGTAATAGTCTTCTTCCGCTGCTCATGCAAATCGCGAATCTGATTTCCTTCAATAGGTATCAGAGCCCGATTCTCTGATATTCCAAATTATAGATTTGAATTAAATGCATTTTTCAGTCGTGGTGGGTTTCTACATTTGTGGTTAACCGTTTTCTGCATTTGTGGATAAATATGATGAATGTTTGGGGTTTATATTGCCTTTTTGTTAAAGCTTTCAGTATTACATAGTGTTAATTGTAAGGGCCCTTGTGTTGTTGGGCGAAATTAACTTTGTAATCAAGTCTGTAATTCGAAAAGTTCGAGCTCGTCGAGTTGTTCGTGATGAAGCTTCAACGCATGGCGATGCAGTTCTCAACGAAGAAGAAGACCAAGCGTTGGTCGGATCGTATAGCCTCAGGTAAATGATCGTTGGGATTTTACTAAGTGATCATTTAGTAGTTTTTTCTAGACGATCGTGTAGTATTTTTTAATCGATCGTTTAGCTAATGTTAAACAATGGGGTAAATTGTTTACCATATTGCGTAGCGTTGGTTGCGAGATCGCGTAGGCACTGGAAATAGACGATCGTAGTGAGAGCATGCGATGCTCGTCGTTTAGTAGAAGGCGCTAATGGTTGAATTTTATGAAGTGGAAATTATGGATGATATATGTTGGTGGATTGCGTTGTGCACTCAAGTTTCCCCAGAGGAATCCAAGTGTAAATTTCTCTGAGTTTCCTGGTAAGTCCAGGGTCGAATATAAGGACTTGTGAAAATAGTTGCATTGGAGATTTTTATGAAAACTTGCGGTAACCAGTTGAATAAATAACTGTTGGGTTGTTGTTGCGTTAATGAAAATAATAACGAATGCGGTAGAGTTCGAAAAGAGTTGGTAAACGGGAAATACGATGAATATGCGGTGAAAGGGATGCATTCATGCCTTGCGATCATGCAACATACATACAATAGTAAACCACCTCTCGGCGTGAATGCCACAGCTTCTAAGGCTAGAACGCATGTGATAAATATGCGATAAGTCTACAGGGTTTACACATAAACCTCTATCTCTATTTATGCGATGACAACATGACATTCACACAAATATGCGACCACATAATATCATTCCTATTCCTAGGATGCATGCGATGCAAGTTGACAAACAGAGCTTATCTCTAAGTCCCTATCTCTTGTTTATGCAAGCCTAATCTTACTCTTTCGAGTCCAGATTCTAACCTAGCTCTCTCGAGACATTAGGTTCTTTCTTTAGATTCTTTCTCGAGTAGCTCTAGAGCGGTATTTTGCACAACATAAAACAAGACAATCGCAAGCAATGAACATTCTAGATCATGTTAGCTTAGTTCCTCTCAACCCATTCAACTAGTTTAGCTACTCATGCGTATTAAGAGAGTGAGCAGATGTATAAATAGAACTTCCATTGAATAGATATAAGATGAAGTACATAATAACAATGCAAGTATAGTAAAGAGCCTGGAGCAATTTCTTGCTGCCAGGCGTTATACTGTTTCTACTCGTGCTCTAAAGATATTCTCGCTTTCGTGAGAGTCAGCCCACTCTCTGCTCTTACGCCCCAAGGTTCTCTCTCGAGCTGCCTTGGACAATCTCCGACGTCACCACTCTTCTCTTGCTCCGCCGTAAAATGGAAAAGAAAACTATGAACAGAGGTATGAATTTGTAATGGTGATGAGGTAATCGATTGCTTAACCCCTTCTCTAAAGAATGCACTTGGTATTTATAAGGCATCAAAGGTGAAAGGCGGCTTCTCTCTCCTGGTTGTACAGATGAGACAACTTTAATTCCTGACTGATGCACTGGATAATTGTCACCGATAAAGTTGGATGTACTTTGTGACCATTATCGACTGTCAACTTAATTTGGATACAACTGCCGTCAGCTTTCTGTCCCATCAATCTTAATTGTTCTTTCGTCCGGATGCGTCCACCATGTTGCGGTGATTCTTCTTGGGTGCATGTTTGCGAGCACGATCAACGCAAAGTCTTGCGGTGAAGTTGTGCTCGACCAATGTATTCATATGATCGCATTCTTTGCATTGCGTTATGCATTATTCTGCACAAAAGTATAAAGATCAACTGCTCTAATGCATTGGACGCATGCGATCGCAATATTATAGAATTTATGCTTAATGGATGCAATTTAACATATTTCATCAACGCAATCCAACATTGTTTAAGGATTTAGCACTATGATAACGTGCATTTCCGCAATCTTTGCATTGCGTTAACGCATTATTCTGCACAAAAATATAAAGATCAACTGCTCTAATGCATTGGACGCATGCGACCGCAATATTATAGAATTTATGCTTAATGGATGCAATTTAACATATTTCATCAATGCAATCCAACATTGTTTAAGGATTTAGCATTATAATAACGTGCATTTCTGTCCGTTATCAAGCGTGCGCTAGACGATCGCATAGTTAGCAAGCTTCATTGCTTAGTTACTACCTATGCGATCGTGCGCATGCGATACGGTGATGCTAGCTAAGCAATCGCTTAGGCGATGGTGCTTCACGGCATCATAGTCGCTTAGACGATCACGGAAGGCGCCCGCTGTGTGGAGCGTGCTAAGCAATCGTGTACTTCAGGCTTCATCGCTTAGTAAAGGTACATGATCGTGTAGTAATAACTAAACGATCGTTTGGATTTTTTTAGACGATCGTATAGTAAATGTTAAACGATTATTTAACTCTGGAGCACTGATAAGCGATAGAACGAAGTGTTTGTTATATCATCTAGACGATCGCGAGGTGCTTAGTACACGATGGTAGGAGAAGCGATGCTTTGCCGAGCAGTTCAAGACCCGGTTCGCCTGTTCGAACCGGAGACTCCTTGTCTTTGTAATAGTTAGCTTTCCTTTTTGTATTTTAAGGAAATTTCACCCGGTTCATCAACTTTTATTGTTTTATACATGTGATGTATGGTACTTATATGCCAAAGTATTTGTCATTTAGTTAAAACCCACCTTAGATTGTGCAATTATTCATGCATCATGTATTATAAATATTATAATATTGCATGAAGAAATTACTTGAAAGCATGCGCATGCATCATGAAATATAAGAGTTATATTTTTCATGCATTGAGCATTATCATGCATCATCCTTTTATAATAATTGTTATAGTCTACGGGTGAATGGAAGCATATTTTGCTTGTTTCATTGCCATTTTGTATAAGTGTTATATAAAAGAAGTAGCAATGAATGGACAATGTATTGAGTATGACACTTAGGTTATTTATAATCGTTATAAATTCCTTGCATGTGTTAGCTTAGTATGGTGGTTGTTTCTGTTTATAAGTGTTATAAAAGAAATTAGACTTAAAATCAATAATTCAGAGTTGCATGTAGACTTAGGGTGAACTCAAGTTTTTAAATTGGATTGAGATAGACCTAAGTTCAAATGGTTCTAAAGAGTTTAGTAACCTAGATTAATCTTTCAAAATTGGTTTAATAGGATTAAATTGGTTGAATAAAAGATTAAATTTGTTGTCAACCTATCTATAAAGGACCTTTTATCTAAGGCGGGTTCTGGCTAGGCTGAGGTTCTTAAGTTGACGGTAACGTAACACTCCTACCTCAGAACCTACCTGGAAAGGTGAATTAGATAGATTTTCAACAAGCATGCGACGTTTTGGTCAAAGACTCGGTTAAAGAGTTTAATGGATGATGATCAAAAGTTGTTTCACTATCCAAGGTAAATGTTACTCTTGGGAAAACCTAAAAGTCACTTAGTTAAAATCCTTAGCCATGTTTTTTCTACGTAAACTAAACCCTAGGTTATAAAATACTCAGTGGGAGGAAGAGGCGTATCAGATATGTCCATGATTCCACTCACATTTCTCCCTGTATGTTCACACCGTGAGATTGATGCTTGGCCTCCAGATGCCCAGAATGCATCCTCTATCGGATGGTGTTTGCATGAGTTAATATCAAGGTGGACGGAGAAAGTATTTATAGTAAGTGGGTGAAGGGTGTGTATCAACACGTCCTATGGTCTCTGTCATTGGTTCACACCGTGAGATCATTTTGTACGCCCTCATGTCGCCTTCAGAGCATCCTCCTTCAGATGGGTTTTGTGCAGTTGGTCAATATCAAGGTGAACTCCAGGAATGGATAGGGTCGCTTTAGGTTTTTCCTCAATCAGATTTTTTCCCTTCAGATTGGCGTTTTGGGACGGACCTCTAGGGTTTAAAATGACGGGTTATACTTATGAGAGATTGTTAAGTAAGTTAATGATCTCTTGGCCAAATCAATGATGGCTTGTCATTATAGGAGCAAAAGTTTTTTTGGTATTAATTACTGGTTGAGAATTTCTCAATTCTGAGGAGGGATAACTGACCTCCCTTCGATGACTTTTGTCCTAAACCTTTGAAGCATCATTGCGAAACTAGATGTCACACGGGGTTCTTTTGTTTTATAACGGGTATTTGCTTAAAACCTAACATAGGTCAATATATTTTTTCTTTCAGCAACTCGTTAGTATTTCCGTTTAAAGCTTTTAAAATGACCGATTACTTACTGTGGAAAGAATCGTATGAAACAAATTTCGTGGCAAACGACCTCGATCCCACTACTCTCCAAAAAAGGAGACAAAACAGTATATATGATTTATTGGTCTTGGATACATGTCTATTAGAGAATGATGATTCTACCTGGATCCTTGATTTAGGTGCTACCAATCATGTCAGTTCCTCAAACCAAGGATTTAGTTCCTGGTAAACGTTGCCACAAGAAGAGATGACTCTTCGAGTCTGTACTGGTGAGGTTGTTTCAGTTGTTGCTATAGGCAGGCTGAAGTAATTTGTTGACAAGAAATGTTATTTGTTACTGGATAATGTTTTTGTAGTTCCTCATAATAAAAGTAACTTGATCTTGGTTTGTTGTCTCATTGAACAAGGTTACATCGTCTCCTTTTCTGAGAATAAAGTGTTTATTTTCAACAATAGAATGGAGATTGGTTATGGTTCAATGGAAAATAACTTATATGTACTAAGGTCGTTAGTCATAAAAGCCTTGTTTAACACTGAAATATTCAGTACAGCAACAACAGCTAAAAGACCAAAGGTTTCTCCAAAAGAAAATGCTCATCTTTGGAATCTAAGGTTAGGTCATATCAACCTCAATAGGATTGAAAAGTTGGTGCAAAGTGGACTTCTAAAGAGTTTAAAAGAAAACTCCTTGCCGATATGTAAATCCTGCCTTGAAGGCAAGATGACCAAACGACCTTTTACTGGAAAAGGTTACAGAGCCAAGGAAGCCTTGGAGCTTGTACATTCAGACCTATGTGGTCCGATGAATTTTAGAGCTCAAAGTGGGTATGAATATTTGATCTCTTTCATAGATGATTATTCAAGGTTTGCGTATCTCTTCCTAATGCAACGTAAGTCTGAACCCCTTGACAAGTTCAAGAAGTATAAGGCTGAAGTTGAAAACTTGTTGGGCAAGAAGATAAAACCACTACGATCTGATCGTGGTGGAGAGTATATGGACCTCAAATTCCAGAACTATATGATAGAACATGGGATTGCGTCCCAACTCTCTACCCCTAGTACATCTTAGCAGAATGGTGTATCAGATAGGAGAAACAAAACCTTGTTGGACATGGTTCGGTCATGATGAGTTATGTTCATCTTCCCAACTCATTTTGGGGTTATGCAGTGCAGACTGCATGTTACATCCTGAACAATGTTCCCTCAAAAAGTGTTTCTGAAACACCTTTTGAGTTATGGAGAGACCGTACAGGTAGTTTGTCACTTCTGGATTTGGGACTATCTGACACAGTGCTAGTGACTAATCCAAAGAAGTTGGAATCACGTTCGAAGGTTTGCCTCTTTGTAGACTACCCCATGGAAACGAGAGGAGGATACTTCTATGATCCAAGTGAGAACAAAGTGTTTGTTTCAACTAATGCTATCTTCTTGGAAGAAGATCACATAAGGGATCATAAGCCACGAAGTAAGCTCATTTTACGTGAGATCTCAAGTGAGACTGAGACTGCTGAGGGTTCAACAAGAGTTGTTGAACAGGCCGACAGATCAACAAGAGTTGTTGAGGTCGGAATGTTTAGTCAACCAGCTCAAGAGTTGAGACTGCCTCGACGTAGTGGGAGGGTTATGAACCCATCGAATCGCTACATGAATTTGACTGAAGCCCAAAACGTCATCGCGAATGATGAGGTTGAAGATCCGTTGTCTTTTAAGAAAGCAATTGAAGATGTTGACAAAGATGAATGGGTTAAGGCCATGAACCAAGAAATGAAGTCTATGTACTTCAATAACATCTGGGAGCTTGTTGCTCCACCTGATGGGGTAAGACCTATTAGGTGTAAGTGGATCTTTAAGCGAAAGAGAGGTGTAGATGGAAAGGTGCAAACCTTTAAGGCTAAACTTGTGGCAAAGGGTTATACCCAAGTTGGGAGTTAACTATGAGGAAACTTTCTCACCTGTTGTCATGCTGAAGTCTATAAGGATTCTTCTGTCCATGGCCACATTTTATGATTATGAAATATGGCAAATGAACGTCAAGACTGCCTTTCTGAATGGTAATCTTGAGAAGACCATCTATATGACTTAACCAGAGGGGTTCATAGTTCCAGATCAAGAGCAAAGAGTTTGCAAACTTAATAGGTCCATTTATGGGCTGAAACAAGCATCTTGATCTTGGAACATCAAATTTGACACTGCTATTAAGTCATTTGGCTTTGACCAGAACGTTGATGAGCCTTGTGTTTACAAGAAGATCATCAATAACTCAGTAGCTTTCCTGGTACTGTATGTGGATGATATCCTACTCATTGGGAATGATGTAGAGTATCTGACTGACATTAAGGAGTGGCTAGTTGCTCAATTTCAAATGAAAGATTTGGGTGAGGCACAGTATGTTCTTAGAATCCAGATTATTCGAGATCGCAAGAACAAACGGTTAGCCCTGTCTCAGGCATCATACATTGATCAAATGTTGATAAGGTATAGGATGCAGGATTCGAAGAGGGGTTCGTTACTCTTCCGGCATGGAATCGTTCTGTCTAAGGATCAATGTCCTAAGACACCTCAAGAAGTTGAGAAGATGAGACGGATTCCCTATGCTTCTGCTGTAGGAAGCTTGATGTATGCAATTTTGTGAGCCAGACCAGACATTTGCTATGCAGTAGGGATTATCAGTCGGTATCAATCCAATCCAGGATTTGATCACTGGACGGAGGTCAAGACGATCCTCAAGTATCTTCGGAGAACGAGAGACTACATGCTTGTATATGGAGATAAGGATCTGATCCTTACAGGATACAACATTGCTAATACCTTTACAAATGCCCTCATGGCTAAAGTGTTTGAGGTTCACCTGGAAAGTCTGGGTCTGCGGGACATGCGACATCTTGTCTAGGACAAGTGGGAGATGATACTGGGTATGCCTTAGTTTATTATATATTGTACATTTTATATTGTATTGTACATTAGTCTTCCGAGTCATTAGGACAAGTGGGAAATTGTTGGGATTGGTGTCCTAATTCTCCCAGAGTCTCGTGTTTTGTGAAGATACACATTGTTCAATGAATAAAATAAGTGTTATTTAATTCTGGCATTTACTCATATCCAATAAACAAAGCTCATTGGTTATCTTATGTGAACCTAAGCATGTATATGTGATATACAAGTGGATCATGCCTTAAGTGATAACCTAAATAGGTTCATAGTATAAGGATTAAGGTGGAATACCTGATCCTGGTGACACTACAGATACGCCCCGCTTTGTAGAAGTTTGCAACTGTTGTAAACTACTACAGATGGTAGATCCTGACCATTCATGTGGAGACGTGGAGCGAAGGTGTTCTATACAAAGAGTTTATATAAGACCAGGACCACGAGATGACTAGACTCTGTATATAACACCGTTGATACTAAAGATTTACATCTCACCTAAATGACCATAGGTGACGACCTCAATCCTGAGTGTTTAGGGAACTCCTGCCTTTGAGGGCAGTCCTTTCATTAGTATGGGTGAGAATGGCCAGATTGTCAACTCAACATGTCTACCTTTTTGGGGACTTGTCTAATCTGGGAGTTGGGAACTCAATCCACAATATGGAATTCACTCCTTTCCCGAAGCAAGGATAAATAGAGAGATTGCTCCCTTAAGGGCTGATTTTGAAGCTTGAACATAGTGGCCACAGCTTCTCTTTGGAAGAGAAGACTCAGTCATAGTAGGACTATGACCTATGTTCATTAGAGGGATCAATGGTACTTAAGGAGACAGATGTAACTACAGGGGCATAACAGTTATTGGCCTAGCTATACTTACGAGTGATCTATGAAGGTTTGTCGTACTGCTCATTGGTTAAGATGGACACATAATATATATGTGGTAAGGAGAGTTCAACTGTCGGTCTTTAGTAGAGTGCATGGCAGTTAACGAATGGTGGATCCCGTGACTAAAGAGTTTAGTCAGTTATTCACATACCGTTGGAGTTTCGAGCTACAGGTCAATGAAGTCCCCTTGGTAGCTCAATGGATTCAGTTGAGGATCAGTTCTTAGTGTTGATTTGAAATGTTCAAATTGACAAGAGGTATTTTGATTATATATGATATAATTGATTTGATGTATGAGATACATCTAGAGGAGGATTGATGTAAATGAGATTTACATTAAGTACGATGGAATAGAAAAAGAACTATGGTTTATATGTTTCATGAGATGAAATATTAAAACTATAGGTTATAAATATAGTATGATAAGTTGATTATCATTTATGTTTATAATAATATTAATTATTGGATAATTAATTCTTTTTCTTTTAAATAACCAAAGTAGTGAGTGGTTATTGAATCATGGTAACCGTGAGTTTAAAAGGAAAATGGTTTTCCTATTTTGAAAGGAAAGTTTTTATAAACGCTAAAAAGTTTTGAGTTTTCTCTCTCGCGCAAAAGAAACTCACGAAGTCGTCAAGTAAATTTAGATTTATTAAATGACGGCTGGGAAAGCTAAACGATCGTGTAGTGGCGAGCTAAACGATCGTGCAGTATTTACTAAACGATCGCATAGTTTTGCTAGACAATCGCTTGCCCTAAGTAAACAATCGTGTAGAGTTTGTAGGCGACAGACCAAGCTAAACGATCGCATAGCTTTTGCTAGACGATCGCTTAGCTTTATCTAAACGATTGGGCATCTACCTATACAATAGGCCTTCGCTATCTCTCACTTGCCCAGTCGTGTACGCGATCGGTGTTTCCTCCTTTCGTCTGTCTCATACCAAGTCTGAACAGAGTCCACCCTCTAGATTCTCACATCAAGAATACCAAGGTCGCCTTGACGGTGGTGTCAGATTCAATTCGACACCGTCGAGGTTTTCTGGAGGTCGTTCATGGTGCTGTGGAGGCCGTTCGCTGTTATGGAGGAGTTCGTGATCGAGCAGATCTTTGAGGATGAGCGCGAAGTGTTCGTTGCGGTGTTGCGGTCGTGTAGATCAAGTGTTCAAGGTTGCTGATTGTTCAAGTGTTCGTGCAACGGAGCATGGAGACGTTTCTACCATTGTGCGTAGAGTTTGATCTCTCTATGCATTTGTATTGTTCGTGTTGTAATTTCTGCATTTGAATTGTATAACTATTTGTTTGAAGTCGACTGTAAATGCATTGTTTATTCTTGATTGAAATTTGGAATAGTCTTCTTCCGCTGCTCATGAAAATCGAGAATTCGACTTCCTTAAAAAATAACACCATTCAATTTTGTGTTCTAATTTGTGTCCTTTTAAATGCAAGAAGAAGATGATCCATATTCTATCTCTTTTGCAATTTCACTTCTATACATTAAAATGAGAAAATAATGGGAGGGAATTTATCAAATAACTCCCTCCCTAATAATTAAATTAAAAACCTTTAATTTAATTTAATTTTTATATATATCATATATTAAAACCATATGTTATATCTAATATAACATATAATCTATAGTTTATATTATATCACACATAATATAACCTATAGTTTAATATTTTCTCACTTAACCAATTGAGTTAACGAGGGACTTTATGGACCTATAGATTGAAGCTTCAATGGTACTTGATTAATTAATTAAACTCTTTAATTAAATTAACTAGCTTCCATTAATGGTCGGTAACTCCACTAAAGACTAACAGTTTCTGTGTCCATTACATATAACCAATCACCGTTCATCGACCATTCACAAATTGCTCGTAAGTACAACTAGGCCAAAATTATCATTTTGCCCTTATAATTACATCTAACTCCTTAAGTACCACTGATCCCTCAAATGAACAATATGTTATAGTCCAACTATAACCGAACCCCTCTTAGGCTAGGAGAGGGTGTGGCGTCACATTTTTCAAGCCCTGGAATCAACCCTTAAGGGAACAATTTCTCTACTTTAACTATAAATCCTTCCTGTATAGTTGTGTTCCTAGCTCCCCAATCAGACGAATCCCCAAAATGGTAGACATATTGAGTCGGCGAAACAGACCACTCTCACCCATGCAGATCAAAGAATTGCCTTTATAGGTAAGAGTTCATAATTCACTCAAGATTCAGATCAAGTCACCTATGGTCATCTTGGTGAAATATAAGTCTCTTCTAGCAATAGTGTTATATAGAGAAACTATTCATTTCCTAGTCTAGTCTATACAAACTCTTTGTATATAATATCCTTACTCACATGCCTCCACATGAATGATTGGATCAGATCATTTGTAGCACTTTACAACAATTGTAACAACTACAAAGTGGGTTGTATTCGTAATGTCATCAGGATAAGGTACCCAACCTTATCCAGCTACTACAGACCGTTTAGATTATCACTTAAATACGATCCACCTATATGTCTCTACATACATGTTTAAGTTATAGAAAATATCTCCGAATCTTACTTATTGGTTTTGTAAGTTAATGCAACTAAATATCAAATAAAATACCGCTTATTTTATTAGATAAATAAAGTTCTTGTACAATACAATTACAAATTACAAGACTCACAAGATTTAGGGCATCAACCCCAACACCATGGACTGTGGCCTAATATAAATTTACCCATGATATATCAATATTAGATTTGGATCTTGAGATTTTTGGGTGCTTTCGTTTGGGAGTTGAAGTTTGATCTCGTGAATTTTCGGTAAGATGTTGAGAAGACTTCGTTTAGGATATATCAAACTATTTTGCTTTTACGTTACTTGGGTTTGATTCAAGGTTTCATTGGATAATGAAGAGGCTAAGCTTTCTAGTTACTGAAGCTTAAATTTGAGGTAAGTAATTTTACTACTGGAACCGTCTTTGTGTCAAGCGATGCAGTTAGAACCATATTGTTGTCTCTCTAAGACTGTGCAACCATGATGTCTGATTAAGGAGACTATATGAGCATGTGATGATTTTATTGATATATGTTATGAGTATGAGCATGACGTAGTTTTTATAAGATTCTTCAGAAGAATGAATGAGCATGAACTGTATCTTATATGACATGTTATGAGGATGTATGAGCATAATGTTATGTTTCTATATTATGGGACTCTGTTTTATATTGAATGATATTTATGTTAGTGATAGTTGCCTCATACCCGTAGTCATGTATCCACCAAAGGTTCATGTTTCCTTCAGGATTTACCAAAGGTTAGTGTCTCCTTCAGGATTCATCATATATTTATGTCTCCTTCAGGATTCACCAAATGTTTGTTTCTTCTTTGGGATTCACTAGAGGTTTGTGTCTCCTTTAGGATTCACCAGAGGTTATGATCTCCTTCGGGACTTGATCAGAGGTTAGTGATCTCCTTCGAGATTTCACTAGAGGTTTGTAGGTAAATCTCACCTACGGTAGGGTGGGTTCAAATTTTCACTACAAGGCCATCCTTGATCAATAGAGGTTTTTGCATGTCCTACTAGAATGTTTCATTTATTAAATAATAGCCTGACCTTGGTAGTGGAGTTACTTATTGAGTATTATATACTCATTTTTTTTAATATCTTTTTCAGGGAAGGTAAAAACACAGGGGAATGACAGGCGAGATCCGTGATAGTGCCACTTAG
The DNA here is from genome assembly GCF_027475165.1 of Benincasa hispida. Taxonomy (NCBI): domain Eukaryota; kingdom Viridiplantae; phylum Streptophyta; class Magnoliopsida; order Cucurbitales; family Cucurbitaceae; genus Benincasa; species Benincasa hispida. The sequence goes on from NC_143488.1 coordinate 2,721,916, forward strand.
ACTAGTCAGATGCTTCTACTCATGTATTTTCTTCCCATATGATTTCACGTTTTAAAACCTAGTTTGTTGTTGAATTTAGAGAACTTTCAATTTTTGCACTGTTGTTTTAGATGGACTCTTTTAGAGTTGTTTTTTCTTTTTAAAGGGCACCTTAATCAATGAATTTTAGTTATTTACTTTTAATAGAAGTCATTTTTTTATAGTATTTACTTGGCTTTTGCCAATTCATGAAAAGTGTTGTTTTGAGGAGAATGCATGTATATAATAACAACCTAACACAAATCCTAGGTAGTCGGGTCATTGCATTTGGTATTAGAGCCCATGTTTTGGGTTTTGTAAATTGACTTACTATGTAAGTCCTAACGGATTCTTCGTCACCGCCAGGTATGTCTTACAAGAAAAAACTTTTGGCGTGTTATGCATGAGATTTGGTTTGATCTAATACCTTAGTAGACATGTTTTTATGATGAGGAATCTAGTAAAAGTTGATTTTGAGTACATGATAGGACATGACACCTAAATATAGAGTAAAAAGAAAGGTCCGATGAGGGACTTAGAATTCAAAAGATCTAGTCCCCTCTGTCAGGGACCCTTTGATAAAGATTAATACAAATTGAGTTAACCAAATTTTTACACTTCAAAATGCACTCAATTTAGTGAGATAAGTGGCATTTTGTGGAATCAACACTTTACCAGATGAATTACTTACTAATTCACTAAAAATTGGATTTTTCCACTAAAATTCATTATTGGATCTTCCACTAAGTGAAGTCAACATTATGACTTTTGACTATTTTCAAGTCAACATTTGACTTTAGTCAAATTTTAATTAAATACAATTATAATTCAAAACTAATTTGGAATTTCCACTTAGTGAAGTCAACTTTTGACCTTTGAACTTAAAAGCTTGGGGAAGTCAACATTTGACTTTGACCAACTTCGATTAATTCCATTTAATTCAAATAATTAATTTTGAAATTAAATTAGTATTAAATAATTAATTAATTTAATTTAATATTCAATTATTAAATCCAACATTAATCCCGATGAATCCTTATTCATAATTTTGATATTTAAATCTTATTTAAATATCTCAAACTCTCTCTTTATCATTCAATTTCCAATTGAATGATACGCTGTTAAATATTTCGCATATATTCAACGTTTATTCCCTAATTTAAATATAAACACTTTAAACTCACTTGTCATACTGTTCTAAGGTTTAGTCTGATATGAGCTAGTAGGAGAGACCTACAGATCATGAGCTCCAATGGTCGGAGATTAATTGATTAAACTCTTTTAATCGAATTAACCAACATTCGTTAACTATCAAGACACTCCACTAAAGCCCAATAGTTGCATTATCCTCACTGTAGATATATTTCTATCCACTTAATTTAACCAAGATCAGTAATTCGATCTTTCACAGGTTATTCGTACTTACAGATGGGTCAAAACTATCGTTTTACCCCTGTAATACATTTTGCTCCTTAAGTCTCCACTAATCCACTAATGAACAATTGGTTTATGGTTTTACCGATAAACCGAGTCCCTCTCAGTTATAGAGAGAGCGAAACTCCTTGTTCAAGACTATGAGTCAGTAGTTAAAGGAACAACCTATCTGCTAACCCTAAAATCGAGTAGGAGAGACTTTCATATTGTAGGACTATGTCCCAACTATCTACCCGGTCTTACCCCTAAAATGGGAGGCTTACTGAGCGACGATATTGAGTCACTCTCACCCATGCAGATTAAAAGATATTCTCAAATAAACAAAAGTTCATAATTAACTCAAGATTAAGTTTGAGTTACCTTAAGTCATTGGTGCGTTATTTTATGAGGTGAAAAATGTGGAATGAGATGCGGTGATGGAATTGCGTTGAGCAATAAGTTTTCTCAGTGGAATCCAAGTATGAACCCCACTGAGTTTCCTAGTAAGTCCAGGGTCGAACTTAGGGACTTGGGAAAACGGTATGCGGTGGTAATTTCTCAGAAGACTTTGCGGTAACCGGTAACTCAGATAATTGTTTGGTTTGTTGTTTGCGGTAATAAAAACAAACAAATGTGGCGGAGTTTCGAAAAGAGTTGATAAAACGAAAGATGCGATGAGTATGCGGTGAACGGGTTGAGAAGTGGTCGGCTAACACTTCCTAGGATGTGTTCATGCTATGCGATCATGCAACACACATACAATAGTAAACCATCTCTCAACGCGAAAGCTATGACTTCTAATGCTAGAACACATGCGATATATGCAACAAGTCTATAGGACCTACATATGAGCTACTATTCTTATTTATGCGATGACAAAATGACACACACACAAATAAGGCGACCACATAATATCATAACCTATCTCTAGGGTGCATGCGATGCAAGTTGGCAAACAGAGCTTATCTCTAAGTCCCTATCTCTTGTTTATGCAGATCTAATCTTGCTCTCTCGAGTCTAGATTCTAACCTAGCTCTCTCAAATCTTAGGTTCTTTCTTCAGACTCTCTCTCGAATAGCTCTAAAAAGGTGTTGGGCACAACATAAAACAAGATAATCACATGCAATGAAGATCCTAGGTCATGTTAGCTTAGTTCTTTTCAACCCATTCGATAAGTTTAGCTACTCCTGTGTGCTAAGAGAGTGAACAGATGTAGAATAAGAACTTCCATTGTATAAATATAAAGTTGAAATACAAAATAACAATGCAAGAAGAGAATAAAGAGTCTGATAGCAATCTCTTCCTTCCAAGGCTTTTACAATGTCTTTTCTACTATTATTCAAAAGATAATCTCGCTCTCGTGAGAGTCAGCCCGCTCTCTGATTTCTACGCCTCCGAGTTTTCTCTCGAGTTGCTCTGAGCGATCTTCCAGTGTCTTTTCCCTTCTCTCACTCCGCCTTCTTAAAAATAAAAGAAAAATATGGACAAGACTAAACTATGAACAACAATTTGCTGAACTAGCTGAACCGAACCCCTTTTCTAAAAGATGCCTTCGGTATTTATAGAGCTTCGGGGTGAAAGGCGGCTTCTCTCTTATGATTGCATAGATGAGATGGCTTTAATTCTAGCTTTAATTCTCTGACTGGTGCGCCGAATATTTGTCACCGAAAAGCTGATTGTACTTGTTATCGATAGTGGTTTATCAAATTAATTCGGATTCGACCGTCAATAGCTTTCTATCCCATCGTGATTAATTATATCTTTCACCCAAATGTGCCCACCAAGTTGCGCCGATTCTTTGCAGTAATCCTTCTTGAGCAGATGTTTGCGAGCACAAATCATTGCAAAGCCTTGCGGTAATGCTGCACTCGGCCATTGATTTCTTGTGATCGCGCTTTCTACCTTGCGTCAATGCATATTCTGCGTAAAAATACAAAAATTAACTATTTATATGCGATGAACGCATGCGACCGCAATGTTATGAACTTAATGCTTTTTGGACGTAATCTAACATATTTTATCAACGCAAACCTTCATTGTTTAATAATTCAACACTGTAATAACGTGCATTTCTGCCCGTTATCAGTCATTGAATTGAAACAATCAGTTTTAACAGTAAACAGTATGATAAAAGAAAAGTGACTATTTCATGGTACGGTCTTATGCAAACGGAAGGAAATCGGACACGAAGATTTCCATGAGCAACGGAAGGATCTTTCTAAATTATAATCGTATATGAACATTACATTTACAATCACAAAATGAAAACATACAGTTATGCATAAAATATAAATTACAGCATGCTTTACTACATGATCAAGGGAAGAATCAAAAAATCTTTGTAGACTCATCTTTAAGTTCCTTGATCACGAACGCTCGATCACAACAACAACGCAACACACGAACGTTCGTCCAACATGACCGCTACACTACACGATCATAGCAAACTAGGACAAAGGGGTCGCCAAGTTCACGAACACCCCGAACACCGCGAACGACCTCCACAAAACCTTTACTGTGTCAAGTTGAGTATGACACCACCAAGAAGGTTACCTTGGTATTCTCGATCTGAAAATCCAGAGGGTGGGCTCTGTGTGGACTTGGTTAGAGGCAGAAAACTAGAGGAAAAACAATCGTGTAAACGATTGAGCAAGTGGGAGATGAAACAAAAGATAATGGATCCTCGACCCCATCAATACAACAATCGTATAAGTCAATGCCCAATCGTTTAGTAAAAGCTATGTGATCATCTAGAAAAAGCTATGCGATCGTCTAGCTCATCGTCTAACTGAGTTTCTATCATGTAAGAACACTCCACGATCGTTTAGCTAACTCAATTGGTTATTAGAGAAAAAGAGATAATTATCCAATAATTAATATTATTGTAAATATAAATGATAACCAACTTATCATACTATGTTTATAACCTATAGTTTTAATATTTCATCTCATGAAACATATAAATCATAGCTCTTTTTCTATTCCTTGGCACTTAATGTAAATCTCATTTACATTGATCCTCCATTTGATGTATCTCATACACTATACCGATCATATCATATATAATCGGATTACCTCTTGTCAATTTAACCAATTCAAATCAACACCAAGATCTGATCCTCAGCTTGAAACCACTGAGCTACCAAGGGGACTTTATAGACCTGTAGCTCGAAGCTCCAACGGTATGTGAATAATTCACTAAACTCTTTAGTCACGAGATCCACCATCCGTTAACTGCCAGGCACTCCACTAAAGACCAACAACTGAACTCTCTTAACTACAGATATATTATGTGTCCATCTTAACCAATCAACAGTGCGACAACTCTTCACAGATCGCTCGTAAGTACAGCTCGGCCAATAACTGTTATGCCCCTGTAGTCACATCTAACTCCTAAAGTACCACTGATCCCTCTAATGAACATAAGTCATAGTCACACTATGACCGAATCCTCTCTTCCAAAGAGAAGCGTGATCACTATGTTCAAGCCCTGGAATCAGCCCTTAAGGGAGCAATCTATCTACTTACCCCTGCTTCGGGGAAGGAGTGAATTCCATATTGTGTAATTGAGTTCCTAGCTCCCAAATCAGACAAGTCCCCAAAAAGTTAGGCATGTTGAGTTGGCAATCTGGCCACTCTCTCCCATACTAATCAAAGGATTGCCCTCAAAGGCGGGAGTTCCCAAAACACTCAAGATTGAGGTCGTATCACCTATGGTCGTTTAAGTGAGATGTAAGTCTCTAGTATCAACGGTATTATATACAGAGTTTAGTCATCTCGTGGTCTGGTCTTATACAAACTCTTTGTATAGGACATCCTCAATCGCATGTCTCCACATGAATGGTTAGAATCTACCATTTATAATAGTTTGCAACACTTGCCAACCTCTACAAAGCGGACCGTATCCGTAATGTCACCAGGATTAGTGATGACGAAAAATTAGATTACCAAATCGTCAAGGACTTGGAGACTAAAATTAAGTGAATGCAATAGGCGATGCATGTTCTTAATGTATGCATTGATTATCATGCATCGGTGGTCATGCGTTGGAATGAACTATGCGTTAACAAATGTATGCGATGACCATGCGTTCCTGTCACAAGTTTTCTTGCGCTCACGCCAGGTATAACGCGAACGCAAGTTTCTCGAGTGATCCAAAGTCGAACTCAGGAACTTGTAGCTAGACATATGTGGTAATGTGTATATGGCGGTTGAATAAAAGAATGATGGAAGGGTTTTTATGCTAACACTACTCCTACTCCTAACTAACAGACAACGCAATGAGAAGTATGAATGAGAGGTAGGGACACGGCAACTGTTGACTTGAAATAAATGGATGGGAAAATAGATAAAATATGAAGATGTCTTCATCGCAACCTTTAAGAGTGACCGCAAGGGCAACCTCAGCCAACCAAGCTATGCGATCATGCTACATACACTAGAGCCTAAATCTAGGATGTATGCGATGTGTATGCAAAAGGGTCGAGATGATCGCATATAGCCACCATATCCTACTTCCTGGACGCATGCAATATCCTCTCCGTAAGGTGCATACGCTGTGTGATAGCAAATGGAGCTTATTCCTAAGTTCCCCATTCTTGGTTATGCATTCCAATCCGCTCTCTCGAGTCTTAGATTTAGATTTTAGACTACTCTTTCAAGTATGCCTAAATGATGAATGATGCGCTCATAAGACAAGGTAACCACATGAACTTAGCTGACGTAAGATTATTTCTATCTCTAGTGAACAATAGCTTACAATGCTTGATGCATCCAACCACTTACCCTCCCGGTCAGTTTGTTGTTGCTGACTTTACTCATAGACAAGCATTTCGTCCGCCTATAGACAGGCGTTGCTACAACATCACACCAAGCAAATAAGATTTTCTCACACACTCATGCAACGCACACCTCTCGGTGGTTTGCTACATGCTTCATATCTCTAATCCGCATGACTAAGTATGCGATACTCTAGCAATCTCACTAAGTGATGCAATAAAAGTTAAGGATGCTAAGTAAAGAAAAATGGAGATGGAATCGAAGGAAACATAGAAATGTATTGAATACATAATGTATTGATTCCTTAATCCAAAATGTAATACAATACAATATAAGAAAAGAAGAGAAAATGAACAGACCAGCTGGAAGCAATGTCTTGCTTCCAGCAAATGTGTGTCAAGACTGTCGGTGGTGCCATGAATGGGCGGTGGAACTGACTCTCTCAAGATCTAGCTCTGGCGAAGGCTCTGCTCATCACTCGGAATGGATGAAGGAAATGAAGAACTCTCAAGCTTTTTTCTCACGGATTAGTTTGGATCACAGGGATCCGCCCTAAGGGAAGCCTCAGGCGAAAAACCCTAAATCAGTTGAAATTCTGCTCAGCGGCTTCTATTTATAGAGCTTGGATCGCCGGCAGCATTTATGGACTACTTTGATTCTGACATTCGTGGCGTGTTAGTCCTTTTCTGAATCTCTGCTGCTAACGGCGTGGTAGGTGAAATGTCAACATCATCTTTTGATTTTCCCGAGATATGCGTTGATGCGTTCATTCCACCAACCTTGCGTTAATCCCTCTATTATGCGTTATCATGTAGCCGCAATCGTGCAGTGACTGCATTCGCTTAATACCATAACTTCTACATGATGACCGCAATCGTTTGACGATCGCAACTCCTATGCGATAGACGCATGCGGCTGATCACCGCAACATCCATGTGTTGATCGTATGCGTTTGCCTTTGCGATGGAGAGTTTCTCCGCATGCGGTCGTCTTTGCGATATCCCGGCTTCCGCGTTTGCATCCACTTCCTGCGTTAGCTACAAAAATAGACAATTGAACGCATAATAAGGCATAATAATGGGTTAGCCGAGATTCTCAATGCTGAACGCTGCAAACTCATTTTCTCATGAATTCCTAACATAATTGTCGCATATTCTGCTTAACAGCCTTCATAATTCTAAATAAAAGGTCTAAGATGACATGCATTTCTGCTTGTCATCAATTAGGTATCTCACCTTAATCCTTATACTATAGACCTATTTAAGTTATCACTTAAGGCATGATCCACTTGTATATCACATATACATGCTTAAGTTTACATAAGAAAAATGCCAAAATGAAATAATAGTTATTTTATTCATAAACAATTTGTAGAATTACAAACAACGAGACTCTGGGAGAATTAGGACACCAATCCCCACAATCTCTCACTTGTTCTAATACCTCGAGAGATTAATGTACAATACAAGAAGAAAATGTACAATATACAATAAACTAAGGCATACCCTAATATCATCTCCCACTTACCCTAGACAAGATGCCACATGTCTTCAGACCCAGACTTTTCAGATGACCCTCGAACACTTTAGCTGTTAGAGCCTTTGTAAAAGGATCAGCAACGTTGTGCTCCGACACGATCTTTGTGACTATCACATCACCACGATGCACAATCTCCCTGATTAAGTGGTATTTCCGCTCTATATGCTTACCCGACAATGACTCCGAGGCTCCTTCGAATTTGCCATAGCCCCGCTGTTATCACAATACAGAGTGATAGGTAAATCCATATTTGGAACAACTTCCAAATCTGAAAGGAATTTGCTCAGCCAAACAACCTCTTTAGCTGCTTCACAAGCTACTACGTATTCGGCTTCCATAGTGGAGTCTGCGATGCATCCTTGCTTGATTCTTCACCATACTACAACCCCTCCATTCCGAGTGAACACTGACCTCGATGTCAATTTGTGAGAATCTTTATCGGTCTGAAAGTCAGAGTTCGTGTATCCTGTAAGGATCACATCCTTATCTCCATACACGAGCATGTAGTCCCTCGTTCTCTGAAGATACTGGAGGATCGTCTTGACCGCCTTCCAGTGAACAAATCCTAGAGTAGACTGATACTGACTGACAATCCCTACTGCATAGCAAATGTCGGGTCTGGTACACAACATTGGAAACATTAAGCTTCCTACAACTGAAGCATAGGGAATCCGTCTCACCTCCTCAACTTTTTTAGGTATCTTAGGACATTGATCCTTAGACAAAACGATTCCATTCCTGAAAGGTAACAACCCCCTCTTGGAATCTTGCATTTTATACCTAATCAACATTTGATCAATGTACGATGCTTGAGACAAGGTTAACCTTTTGTTCTTACGATCTCGAAAGATTTGAATCCCTAGAACATACTATGCCTCACCCAAATTTTTCAATTGGAATTGGGCAGCTAGCCATTTCTTAATGTCAGTCAGATACCCTACATCATTCCCAATGAGTAGGATATCATCCACATACAGTACCAGGAAAGCTACTGAGATGTTGATGATCTTCTTGTAAACACAAGGCTCATCAACATTTTGATCAAAGCCAAATGACTAGACCACAGTGTCAAATCTAATGTTCCATGATCGAGACGTTTGTTTCAGCCCATAAATGGACCTATTAAGCTTTCAAGCTTTTTGCTCTTGATCTGAAATGATGAACCCCTCTAGTTGAGTCATATAGATGGTCTCCTCAAGATTACCATTAAGAAAGGCAGTCTTAACGTCCATTTTTCATATTTCATAATCATAAAATGTGGCTATGGACAGGAGTATCCGAATAGACTTGAGCATGACAACAGGTGAGAAAGTTTTCTCATAATCAACTCCCTCAACCTAGGTATAACCCTTTGCCACGAGTCGAGCCTTAAAGGTTTGCACCTTTCCATCTACACCTCTCTTTTGCTTATAGATCCACTTACACCCAATAGGTCTTACCCCATCAGGTAGATCAACAAGCTCCCAGACGTTATTGAAGCACATAGACTCTATTTCCTGGTTCATGGCCTTAACCCATTCATCCTTGTCAACATCCTTCATTGCTTTCTTAAAAGATAATGGATCCTCGACCCCATCATTCGAAATGACGTTTGGGGCTTTAGTTAAACCCATGTAGCGATCTGGTGGGTTCATAACCGTCCCACTACGTCGAGGCAGTCTCAACTTTTGAGTTGGTTGACTAAATGTACCGATCTCAACAACTCTTGTTGATCTGTCGGCCTGTTCAACAACTCTTGTTGAACCCTCAGTAGTCTCAGTCTCACTAGAAATCTCATGTAAAACGAGCTTAATTTGTGGCTTATGATCCTGAATGTGGTCTTCTTCCAAGAAGACAGCATTTGTGGAAACAAATACTTTGTTCTCACTCGGATCATAGAAGTATCTACCTCTCGTTTCTTTTTAGGTTGCCTGCAAAGAGACAAACCTTCAAACGCGGTTCCAACTTCTTTGGGTTAGTCACAAGCACGTGGGTTGGACACCCCCTGATAACTGGCAAAAATGCCAGTTATTATCAGCCTTTTATTTATAATTATGAGGGTTAATAAGTAGAAAATGCGGTGATAATACTTAGAATTGCAAAAAATTGAGTTGTGCGTCGATTAGCACCTAAATCCTCACTGACCCCAATATTATGCATTATTCCGTGCCAAAGTGTCTATTCTTGTAGCTATCGCAGGGATCAAATGCATGCGTTGGAAATAAGCAATTGCAGACAAACGCATGCACTGAAGTCAGGCGACTGCAAAGACAAACGCATGCATTGAAAACCGAGCTATCGCATATACGAATGCATGCAGTGATCGAATGCGCCCATCACATGGAAGTTGCAGTGATCAAGCGAATGCGGTGATCAATTGAAAATTGCGGCCAGGAGTGACAACCATAATAGAAGGACGATCGCAAGATGGGTAGAACGCATTGATACTTCAACTAACTCAAGCTCGGACGCATACCTTGGGAGTATCAACAAAGATAAGACGATGTGACATTGCCCATATCGTGACAAAGGCAGCAGTGGGACATAACGCAATATGATAGCTATCAGCGTTTAAACCCTATAAATAGCCCCTTCGACCTTCATTTCAAAGCATTCGAACTTCTGGCTCAAGGTAGAGGTTTGTGATCATATATGAGAGCTTGAGCAAGATTTTCAGTGAGAATTCTTCACCTCCAAAAACCAGACCGAGTGACGACCGGAGCTTTCGCTAGAGATAGAGCTCGAGAGAGACATCTCCACCATTCATCCATGGCACCACCAGCAGCCTTGACGCAGAGTCTTTCATTTCTCTTCTAACCTCTGTATTGTATTACATTTTAGCTTAAGATATTAAGACATTTTGTAATCAATGCATCTCTTGATTCCTTCAATGTTATCTTCTTCATCATCTTTATCTTTATCATCATTTACCTTCATCGTTTATTTATCAAAGGCGATCGCATACTTAATCATGTAGCTTAGAGATAGGACGCATGTAGTAACCCACCAAGAGGTGTGCGTTGTGCAAGTATAGTGAGTTAATCCTCTTTGCTTGGTGTAAGGCTGTAGTAATGCTTGTCTATGGGTTGTTGTATTGCTTGTCTATAAGTTAAATAGTCGCGTCTAACTGTCTGAGAAGGTAAGAGATGGAACGCACTAAAGCAAAGTATGTATTGTTCCTAGAGATAGGCACAATCTTATATTCGACGCAACCATCCACTATAGAGATATAGTCATGCGGCTGAACACCGAGAAGTATGCAATGTGTTAGTGTGACAAGCTGGGATTACTCGAACAAATTAAGATAATAAACATTACTATGTGTTAATGGTTGTTGTGTATCTACCTATTCTCATCGCAAGTCTTCTATTGCTCAATCTGTTTAGATAGAAGTAGGAGTAGTATATAAATCCATTAAACTTCTTTTTATTTTTATTCGCCTCAAACACATTGCTTCACAAGCATTATTGAGTGAAAAGTCCCTATGTTCGACCTCAGATTACCCGAGAAACTTGCGTTTGCATTATACTTGGCACGAGCGTCAGAAAACTTGTGATAGGAACACGTGGTCATTGCATACTAGATTAATGCATTCTCATTCCAACCCATGATCTCTGACGCATGGGCGTAAACGCATAGCTTAAGCCATGTCTAACGCATGACTGCGTGCGTAACCCCATCCCTAATTTTCCTTCCAACAAGTTTTTGGCGTTGTTGCAGGGGACTTGGCAGCTAATGTTTTGTGAAGTTTTGTGTTTTTGCAGGCACCCTTTCAATCTTAGACATATTATAGATTCTGCGACCAAGCTGTAAACAATATTTGAAGTATAGGTGATGCGTTGAAAGTCAAATATTTGAAGTACCCATCCATAGCGTCCCTAGGATAAGGTACCCAACCATATCCGTATACTTATAGACCGTTTTGGCTATAAAGTTCAAGTATTCATGTTATAGCCAAGGGCTCCTTAGTTTATGGGATTTAGGATTTTAGCAAGTGCAATTCACACATTTAATAACAACTTTATTGAATAAACACTAATAACATCCTTACTACAAATACAATATGTTTAATGTTTACAAACTTTGAGGTTTAGGACATACAACCCAACATTCTTCGGGTTAGAAGAGGAAGGCAGACCAGAGGGCTCAAGAGCCTCCGCAAATGAGTCAGAACACAGATAGAACTCCAGGACATTGGAGGCAATAAGGCTCCTAGTCTGTAACTGTTGAAGAGGATAAGCCGATATGTTCGTCATGTGGGAGACGTCATTGGGGCATTGTCTATCCGGTACTAGAGTTTATTTTCGGTGTGGCCAGGAAGGGTATATGTCTGAGAAGTGCCCCAAAAAGAATGATGGAGTTGGCATTCAACATACGGAAGCAATTAGGATCCTAAGTGTTGGGTTTTATGTTATAAAACTCGTAGTTTGTAAACAATAAACTTATTATGTTAATCAATATAGATATTATTGAAGTTTGATTCGATGAAGTTGTTATTGAATGTTTGAATTTCTCATTTCGTTTTAGAAATAACCTAAATCCTATAAACTAAGATCCATGGCTTTTACTAGGGTTGGCAACGGGGCCGGGGCGGGGGGCGTCTCCGTCCCCGGCCCCGTAGGAAAAATTGTCCCCCATTCCCGCCCCCGTTGGGGAAACGGGGTCCCTGCGGGGCCCATTCGTGGCAGACTTCAACGGAGGGGAGGGATGAGCGAGAGCGAGAGTTAAGGAATGCAGAGAGTGAGAGGGAAGGGATGTTTCGTTGCAAATTGCAGAAAGCGAGAGGGGACTAGGGAGGGATAAAAATATATATATAAATTCGGGGTCGGGGCGGGGATACTGTCCCCATCAGGACAGGACCCCGAATAAATTCCCTGGTTTGACCCCATCCCCGGCCCGAACGGGGGACCCACCCCGTCGGGTTTTTTTGCCACCCCTAGCTTTTACATGAATACTTGAACTTTATGTGGAGACATAAAAGTGGATCAAGTTCGAGTAAATAGCCAAAATGGTCTATAGTATACGGATAAGGTTGGGTACCTTATTCTGGGGACATTATTGGATGCGACCCACTTTGTAGATGTTACAATTGTTGTAAAGTGCTACAAACAAAGTGATCCTAATTCGTTCATGTGGAGACATGTGAGTGGAAGCGTCCTATGCAAAGAGTTTGTATAAGATCGGACTAATAAATTAAAATTCACCTCAGTTATTTCATGCGAGTGGAGACATCCAAGCTTTCAAAGGTAATATAAATGACAAATATTCCACAACAAGATACTTTTACAATACAGGTTCAATAGCTATTTCATGGTGCAGTAAGAAGCAATCATCTATTACTCTTTCAAGTTGTGAAGTAGAATATGTGGGAGCTACTATGACTACTTAGGAGTGTATTTGGCTGAAAAGGCTTATAGGAAAAATCTTTTCCGATTTAAACTATTCAGTTTCATTTTTTGTGATGATGAAAGTGCAATCGAGCTTCCAGGAAATTAAACGTTTTATGCTCGTACAAAGTATATTGATACACATTTTCACTTTGTTCAAGAGAAAATCTTGACACAAGACATTGGGTAGGAGAAGATACATTTCAAGGAGTAAGTTACTGGAAAATTTACCAAGACTCTTGGTAAAGTCAAATTTGAAGAATTTAGGAACGCACTTGGTGTTGTTGATCGACTGTTTGCACTAAGGAAGGCACTTGGTGTTGTTGATCGACTGTTTGCACTAAGGAAGGTATTAAGAATTAATGCAAACTTAGTTTGCAACTAATTAAATTAGTTTTTATTTTTAATTTATGTTATTGGATTAATTTATTTGAGTGCCTCTTAAATAAGAGGACAATGGCCCAACGAATTGATAGGATTAATAAATGAGATTTTCAAGATTAGTAGTAGATGTTTAAGATTAGTGCATTAGTGGTTAGTATTAATTATTTGCTTATAAATACTTGTATAGTTTCCATTTCAATTAATTAAAACAATTTATCGACATTTAGCTCTTGTTTCCCACTTTCATTCCCTTCGTTTTTTTTTGTTTTTTTTGTTTTTTTTTATTTTTTTTGTTACATTGATTTCTAGCGACAGAGTTGTCCAAAAATTATAATAATACTAATAATAGTGGGCTGAGACGCCGCCGCCCGTGATCGGAATCGGACTGCGACTCGGGGATACTATATAATTTCTTCACGAATCCCCATCAAAAGGTACCTGATCGTCGTAATTTCTTTGCCTCTTAATCTCGTTTTCTGATAAAATTTGGTATTGTATGCGTCTGCAAAAGCACTTAGTTTTACTGTTAACAAACCCTAGTGCTGAAATTTGGATGCTTTATCAGCCACCGGATAAAATTATTTACGTTTGTAAGAAAAAGGGTTGAGATTGAGAATCGTCCGCCCCCCTTACGGTTGAGAAGAAACAAGATTTGTTCTTATGGGAGGAGTCATTTCGATTTTTGTTGTTCACGAAGCATTTTAGATTTCTAAGAATATCATTCTCTTATTTGCTTTATTGTAACAAGGCTAGCATAGCAATTCAATTATGAATGTTCATACATCACACTGATATTCACCATATTGGTTTGGTGATTTTTAGCATTCAATTTGAAGTGGAAAATATTTTTGTCACATTGGTTATTGGTGAAAATTATCCCATTATTGACTTCATTCTGCTAGTTTTATAATGTTACTGTAAATATGGTTGTTTGAGTAACAATGTAAATCAATGAAGAATCCTACGAGAATTTTTTTGTGTCATCGTGTTAAGTTTAAGGATAGAGTTATTGAGTCGAATTCTTATTGAAGGAGTTACTTTGATTTCCATTGTTCACAAAGCATTTTATATTTCTAAGAATATTGATGTATTCTTTTCCTTTATTGGTACTTAAGAAAGGGCAAGTTATTTGGTTGTAAATGTTCATAAACCATATTTATATTCACTAGATTGGTTTGGTGATTTTGGTGTTCGATTTGGAACTGGAAATTTTTGCCATATTGATTGCGTCAATATCAACATTTTCAAGTTCCTTCTGCTAGTTTTACTTTGTCCTCGTGTAGATGGGTGTTTGAATAACAATGCCACTCAATTAAGAATAATATAACTCAAAAGTACCAATTTGTATGTAAAACTTTTTGCCTCCCACTTATCCTCTTGTAGATTCCTCATTTGGAGTTCTTTTTTGTAGCCTTTGACCTACATGAGGTGAGTATCCAACCAATGGCAGACTTACCAGGTTCTTTGCAGGCCTGTTTGAGTATGGGCAAGGTCGCATTCTTAGCAATTTTGGTTTCTGGAGGAATTGTGATGCAGATATTGGTCGGTAGAATTCTCAATGAAATTTTTTTATTCTTTGAACAATATCTTTATAATTCTCGGCTTTAAAAGTCATTTTTTGTTCTCTCATTTATCATGTGCTATGACAGGCATGTGCCTTGTACAATAATTGGTGGCCAATGCTAAGTGGTATATGACTAAAATTTCTCCTGGATCCTCTTTTTAGTGCTTTTACAACATGAAGTTTCTCTGCAGCTAAGTTTATTTATTTATTTTCATATCATATTTGCTGGACTTGCTATACTATACTGATTTCTTTTCTGCCAGCACGGGGTGTATGTTTTCATCCACTTAACTTCTGTTTATATGCAGAATCTTTTAATTATGAGCTTTTTAGTTCCTTTGATTAAGTTACATGGCTAGGTAGAACTAGAAGTGCTTCTCACCTCCATTATGCTCCACTTGAAACTCTCTTTCTAGCATTTTTACTGGACATGACTCGCGTAATGAAAGGGTAGGAGTTTTGAATTGTTCTTATACAACCAGCCCCTCGTCCTGAGATGGTTGAAAGGTTGAATGATACCAAAGGACAATTCATTTTATTTCCCTGTTCCTTCTTTATATATATATATATATATATAAGAAACAAATTTCATTGATGTATGAAATTTACAGAAGAAAGGGCAAAAAGCCCAGACCAAAGGAGTTACAATAGATTTTTCCAGTTGGTAAACATAAAGGAAAGACTGTAAAAGTTATAGTTTATTTCCCTGTTTCTCTCTTTTTTCTTTTTTAATCACAAACTGATTTCCTATTTTTTATACTACAACATTGGCGTCAGTTCAATATTTTCTGAGACTAAATATTTATGGAGATAAAAACTTAAATCAAAATGATACCATTTGACTGCAACTTGTTACCTCAATTTTTATAGTTATTGCATCGATGGTGTACCACTATAGGCCTTAGCCTCAATTTTATTTATCAACAGCAACGGAAAAGATTCAAGAGCTCCCAACCCCTCCTAATTCTCATAAGAGAACCCAATTACAGGGTATAGACAAAAAGATACCCCTTCAAAGAAAAACAGTTTGTATATGTAGATGTTTCATATTTCTAACACTAAGGCTCCTAACTAACAATATTCCTAGGGCCAACACTAAACAAACTAACCTTTCTCACATAACCTCACCTTCCCGTTTATGTTACGTGTATACAACCTTCACAATTGGGGGCCATTCGTATCAGTAGTGGGCTTCTCTGTATTATGAGTTTACAGGGTAGAGATTCTGTGTGCATTTGATTAAAGGACTTTTCGATAATTCTAACAAAGCTTGTAGCTGTTCGTGTTGTGTATAATGAGTATGACATTGTGTCTTTCGATTCTGACATCCCCTTGTTCTCCCCAGTGGACATAGTGTATAATGAGTTTGACATAATCATCATGTTTCGATTCGAGAACCCAGCTTGAATTTAATATGTATAACATGGATGTTGTGTATATTAATATAGGATAAAATACAAATTTGGTTCTTATGGTTTGGAGAAAGTTGGAATTTAATCCCTATGGTTTATAATTAGAATTTAATCTCTATTATTTAATAAATTACTCATAAATGTACTATTGAGGATTTTATCAAACCATAGGGATTATTTATGAGGTTTTATTAAACCATAAGAACTAATTTTATTCTAACTTTTAAATGGTTGTAGAGAGTTCATTCTAACTTTCTCCAAATCATAGGAACTAAATTTGTAATTTAACCTATATGTATATTTTTGTTGAGGATTTTAACCTTCATGATGCTTTAATCCAAGTCAGAAGATATATATTTTTGTTGACTAATTCCATGGCATTATTCTTTGCAGTGATAATGTATGTGCTTCTCCCTATGCCTTTGTTATTCTTTGCGGGGTCAGATAGTTCTTCACTGTATACTGATTCTAACAATAGGTTTGACTTTTGTCTCTGTAACCCATTTGATAAGTGTTTTTCATTCAGTTGAAAACAGTACTTTTAAGATATTGAAAGATTATTCAAAACAAACTTTTGTATTCATAAAATTTACATACTCTTCCCCTTCTCCTCACATATCATCATCATTGAGACAGCTGGATCAATGCGACGAAATTCTTGACCGGAGCTTCAACCGTAGGAAGCATTGCTATCCCCATCATTCTGAAGCATGCCGGGATCATCGGATGGGGGGCAATGGCAATGGACCTCTCCTCGTTTGTAGTATTCGTGATTGCCATTTTGTGTTTCATGGGAATGAGCGAAGATGACGACTACACTATGTTCTGAGATACTCCATCTCCATGGTAATGAAACTATGCTATCTCCATCAGGTGAGGCTTCTGGCTTTGTTCATTCTTGTCTGAGCTTCACCTTTCACATCTGCACATGTTTAATGAAGATTATTCTTCACTATTTATTTCTTCATTTGTTTGTTGCTTTGTTGTTGTCTTTTAATACTTGTTCTTATACCAAAATTGAGATGTAAAAGAAAAGGGTTGATATTCTAATCCCAGATTGTTGAGTGTATTTGTATATTTGGAAAGGAATGGGCATTGAACCGTGCGAATTGTGACTGTTTTCACTTCATGCTTAATGAAATTGCAGAGACTAAGGATTTCTTCGATAATTGTATTGGGTTAAATTACACATTTTGTCTCTGAATTATTATGAAGTTGATGTTTATTTGGTCTCTAAACTTTTAAAAGTGTAAAATGATGAACTAACATGTTTCAAATAGAACCTGATAATGATGTAAATTGATACACGTATAAAAATTCAAATTATTTTAATTGATACGTCAATCCAAACAAGGAACATACTTAGATAAATAAATAGGAAACTGATTATCATTCTAAAAGTCTATGGTTCAAGATCACTTCGAATCATGTATTTTTATCCTTCAAAATTTGTTTAATACTACATTTTAAAATTAATTTTGAATCATTAAAACCATGTTTTCGAGTGCTTTCGAAATGTTTTTAAAAATGATGACGATAATTTTTAATTATTTCAAAATCACTTTCAAACATGTCTTTACAACTTCTTCAATCGTCCGGGTTTGAACGATAGGAAAATTGTTTCAGTTGTTATTCTCCTAATTTTCACGTGAACCAGTGCTTCAATTAACTTCACTATTCTACAATTTTGCTATCATTATAATTTATTCATCTCAAGGAGTTCTCTTTCTTCTAACTCCTTTTGACTTAATTTTTACCAATTTATTTTATAAAAAAGGGTTTTAGGTAGATTTGGCAAAATAAGTTTCAAAAATTAAGTCCATAATCCAGATTTATTACTTTTATAAAATGGCAAAAGATAAGTCCAACTCACGTGATATACTTGATACAATCGATATACCACTTACTGATGTATACTTGATATATTATTGATATAGAATTGATAATCAAATCCTCCCTAACGAAACCAAGAAAAAAGAGAAATCATGTCATGCTCTTGACTAAAATTAAAACCCCAATGGATCCATTGCCTTATCTCCCTTCATAATTTCCTTCTTTATGGGAAAATACGATCCATCACCATTTGGGAAATTTCAGAAAACATAAACGAAAATGGGTTCATAAACACCAAAAACCGCTCGGCGTCGCCGCCAGATCTTCTAAAACAATATCACCCCAATTCCTGCCGCCGTGAGTGGCTGTCGGAATCTTGGAATTGACGAAGTGGGTCGACGGGGAAACTCTCCAAGATCTGGATAGGAACTCCAAGAAGGAATCCAGAGGGGTGTGGGAGGATGGCCGGGACATGGCGGCAGCAATGGCGGAGATTTGAGAAGAAAGGCAAAAAAAGGTAAGAGAATAAAGAAAAAGAAAAGGACAGGAAAAAAATTAATGAATGGATTGAATGTTGGTTAAGGCTTTGGAGGAAATTTATGAAGAAATGCTTTTGTTGTTGCTATGTGTATCTGTGCTCTGTCTGTTCTCTACCACTTTTTTTTCTTCATTTTTTTTTTTTTTTTTTTTTTTTTTATATATATATATTTATCTTTGTTTCTTCTGCTTTAATCTTAAGTTTCTGGAGGTTAAACTAACAAAACGACGTAAAATATTCTTCTACACTTTTCCCTTTTAATATTGAGATTAATATTGAGGACGACTGTCTCAATAATTTGCCATATTTGCAACATTTCAAAAGTTAAAGTCATGTTTGCTAAACATTAATCTTGATTTGCCATTCCATATCATTCTCTTAAAATCAATGTGATTTCCCCACCAGTTCAATCAAGACTATAAATCGCCACACTCTCTATGTCTTCCCTTAGAAGAAAATCAATCGAAATAGTTATCATGAACCCATTACAAAGGTTAAGGATTATAGTGAAACTTTTAAAACAATAATGATATAATTGAAATTTAACTTATAATTACAAAATCGAAAAATGTTACACGTACTGAAATTGAACTCATATTGTATGTGTGTGCATGTATATGTCTTCATTTATTGTGTCACATTAACCTGTTTTAAAAAGTAGAGTATGATACACTAACATTAATATAAGATCTAATAATATTTAAAAAAACATATAATATAAATAAAGAGATATGATACTCTTGTAATATTAGAAATTTTTGGTAGATATGTATTTGTTTTTTTCCTTAGAGAAAGATAGAGAAATATGTGAAGAGAAAATAGAGACATGTGAGGATGGGAAGATAGATGAAAATTATGTGGCTGATGGTGAAGGCTGCTTGATCATACCTGGTTGATGTGACCTTTCTCAATTTAGATAACACAAACATCCTCCCCAAATTAACTTTTTAGGCGTTGTTTGAATATATTATTTCATAAGTATGAATTTTAAATATTTAAGATAATTAATGTTTGTGTTTGAATATGCATGATAATTAATGTTTAAAAATTAAATGAATGTATTTTATTTACCAATTTTGTATATAGAAAACAAAAATAAGTAATATTTAATTAAATGTTACAGAACACAAAATATAATCATAATAAATTGAATTATTTAATATATCGATTATTGTTTAATCACGAGTATCAATAAATGAATATTTTTAATTAAACACTATTTAAATTATTTTATTTAATTAATAAAAATAATTAAATAAATATATATTAATAAAAATATTGATAATTAATAATAAAATTTTATATTAAAGAGTTAAGATAACATAAAATATCAATGATAAATGTATTAATTGACATTTATTGAGTCTAAATAATATGTGTGTTATTTTCAAATATAGGAAAAGGAATCATCTTATTTACAAATGTAGCAAATGTCACTATCTATCGATGTCTATTACTAATAGATAGTGACATTTTGCTATATTTGAAAATATCTCCAGCAGTTTTTTTATTTAAAATAATTACCCATAATATATTATTTTAATAATTAATTAAAATTAATAATAATGATTCATTAATATTGATTTATAAATTAATCAAGCCTTATAATCTCCCAGATATAAAAGTTCTGCTGGACGATATTAAAATGTCCATGTCATGTGAGTTTTAAAAATTTCTAAATAATAATATCCTAATTTTTAGAAAGTGAAATCTGGTTAAACAAACAAGAATATTAAATGTGTATCTGAAATCTCGTGGCAATACACCTAAAACATACTGACCCTTACATAAGAAAAATATTAGGTACATCTTTAGTTGTACTTATTTTTGTGCAATCAGTCCAATCATAGGTTGTCATGTGAAAAATTTTGAAATATGTTTTTTGATCACTTAAAATTAATTGAATATTAAATTTTACAGCTTTAAATTTAATTTTTATGACATCAAAATTAATTTTGAAATATTAAAAATATGTTCCATGGTGATGTTAAAATTGACAAAAATGATTTTAACCATTTTAGAATCACTGTAATACACCTTATTAGTAATTGTCAGCATATGCTTCAAACTATAGTAGACTTTTCAAGAGGATTAGTATGGAAAAATTTTGAAGATATTTAAACTATGACTTTTTTTCCTTTTGCGAATTGGAAGGAGCAAGGAAGATTTTTGCCGGTTGTGTTGCGAAGTCTATAGCAAGTAAAGACATGTAAAAAGAAAGGACGTAAATTCCATCGTCCAAAGATGAAGAGGAGAGCAAGTGGATTTGTTCATGGGTGTGCAACAGTCGGTAAGCGTCAATTTTCTGACCAAATTATCATCAGACCAATTATGATCGGTTTAGTAAATACTTAAATTGACCTCAACCGTCAAGAAGTGCAAACCAGTCATCGATCAGTCGATTTTGATCGGTTTTATTCTTTAAACTTTTTAAATTGTCGGTTTGGATTTTTTCCAAACTGACACCAATCGAACCCCTCCTCTCGGTTTATCATGCTCACTCCTATTCATTGATCCTAATGGGGGAGGAAGAGGAAGATTGAGAGAAAATAAAGATAAGAGAGACAGGAGGGAAAATATATTTTTTTAATTAAAAAAATATCCTATTAAAATTTAAAATAATAATAATAATTAAAATAGAAAAAATGATTTTGGTTTGATAAACTAAAATGACCAAATTGAAACTTTATGGACCAAATGCAATTATTCTACATATGGGCCCAACTTACCTTGAGTGGAGTATAGTCTACCATAATTATAGTAAAACCATTTGAAAACTCATGTCGTCTATAGTGTTTACTATTTTGTAATCATTCCTTCTTCTCATTTATAAATACTAAAATAGTTTGCACCCAAATACAAACTATTATAACCAAGACTAAGATAACATATACCCCAAACACAAACTACTATAATCAATTAGAATGTGTTTGGGATGCTGAATTAGTTATTATAGTTATGGGTTATAAAAACAGTATTTAAGGTATAGACTATTTTAGTTTGAAATATACTTAAATTATAGGTCATAATTGAAGTCTCGAACATGGAATCTGCTATAATGACCCATTATGCATATTTGAAGTTGGAGTCCAAACAATCTTCAGTTTCTTAATATTTAATAATAATGATCGATTATAATAACTAACTCAACAGTCGAAATAAACATGAATGGTAGGCAAAAATAAGAGATGGGTCCTGAAGGAAAGGACAAGTCGCAAGAGTGAGTAGTGGGGTGGTGGATTATCGTCTTCGAGCTCGCTACTCCCATGCGCTTTGTAAACCTACCATATTTGCTCTGTTCTCTCAAGACCCGATCTCCATTTTTCCCATTTCGAAGAAACACAGCTAAAACTTGGAAACGACGACGGTTTCAAAAGATGAAAACCATGTCAACAAGTAAATATTAGATGTTAAATGCTTTCTATGTTTTCAACTTGAAATGAAACTCATTTCCTCATGCATTGTCATGGTGACATATCGCTTAAATATTACTTCGGTCTTTGTAATTTTTTTTATTTTTTTTTTTGGTTTATATTTTGGTCTTTTACTTTCAAATTGTTTTTTTTCCTTTTTGTCGGTATATTTTCAACTTTTGTTTATTTTGATCTCTCTACTTTTAAAATATTGATTTTGATCCTTGTACTTTAGAAATGTTCATTTTAATGTTTATGTTTTTAATTTTGGTTCATTTTGGTCATTAAATTTTCAAAAAGTGACCATTTTTATCTCTTAAAAATGAAAATAAATGAATCAAAATAATCATTTTTTTATAATATTAAAAGTAGAGAGACCAAATAGAAACTAAATACAAACCGTGGACTAAAATAGTAATTAACCTAATCTTTGAAAGAGAAATAAGAGCACGGGACTGAAACACTGTCCGTCAAAGTGAAGAACTTAACGCAACAGAATGGTTATTGAAAAATTAAAACCTGTGAATGGCTTGAATAAAGTGAAGAAATGGATAGAAGATCGCGGATTGAATCGTGCTGCAGTTACAAATTCTTCTCGAACGAATGCCGAGCTCGTGATCTCCATGCTTGGCCTTACAGGTTTCTTTGAGGTTGTTATCATAGGTGATGAATGTGAGCATGCCAAGCCACATCCAGAACCATGCTTAAAGGCTTTGGAAGTACTTAAAGTGTCAAAGTATCACATTTTCATTTCTTGAGGTCTACCATCTTTTGGAAGTACAATTTTCTCTTTCTTGACTGGAATATAACATCTTGATTCTTTACTGCTTTGCTTTACTAGGATTTTGTAACAGGGATCAAACCTGGAGTGATAGCCGAGATGCCTCTCATCGATATCACCACGAGAGATCCCGAACAAGCTGTACATTTCATTTAAATTTATCATTTTTTATATTTTTTTAATCACTTTTTATTTAGTATCATCTTATTGTATTGTTAAACCATTAATTTGTCATTTTGACAAACAAAAATAAATATTTTCTTTTCCAATCTTGTTGTTTGTGCAATGTCTCTATAACGAGTTAGGATTTTATGGTTTATGGAGTTATAAATATAGTGTAATTGTTAAACCTTAAATGAAAATGAAATTATGAATAGTGTAATTGTAAATAAATAAACTCCCTTTCTCTCTCGAATTATACTTGAATTTATATTTTATTATCAAATTAGATTTTAGCTAAATATTTATCGAATTAATCACAATAAACAAAATCTTTCTGATTTTTCTCTCCAATTTATATTTGAATTTATCTTTTATTATCAAGTTTGATTTTATCTAACTTTCGATTTGTTTAAATGTTTGTTATAAATTCAATTATATCTAAATATATTTTTTTCATTATTTTATATATATTGTTATCAAATTAATCTGATCTCTTTTTTTTCTTCTTCTTATCTTCGATGTTTTCAATTTTTCATATAGAAATACATAAAAATTGATTCTCGTTGTTGATGATGCAAGCAAAGTCTGCCATCCTCATAAAGGATTACGAGGATCCAAAATTGTGGGCAGTTTTGGACAAACTCGACAGGAAAGGAGATACCGTTGAGAATGCATGATTATTGTTGTATCGTATGGTTGAAATGATCTGTCAATTCACTATTACTCTCTCTACATTCTGCTTAAATAATCAAATTTTAATGTTCCAAAAAATATATTGATATATCAGTCCACATTATTATTATTATTATTATTATTATTATTATTATTATTATATATGCAGGTTAATTAGTATATACTGCAATTTATACAATATATGAATTCACGTATACGGTATACAACAATATAATTGTAACAGAGATATATGATATGTTTCCACACATACATACACAATTTGTATAATCTATAGTTATTTCACTATTTAGAATTTGAAATTTAACAAGGATGAGGGGAGGGTTTTTCTCCATATTTCCTTTTCAGTTCTTCTTTCAAAATAAAATAGTCTTTTTAATTTATTAATCAAGAAACACGTGCATAGCACGATCTTGTAGTATTTATTAAAAAACTTTCAAAATATAGTGATTTTTTAGCTTGCATCAATAAATTATTATATTTTTGTTTTAATTATCATAAACTTTTAAGAGTTAGGAAATGTAACAATTTTTATTTTCATATTTTTCATTAAAAAATTATTTTACGTTGTACAGTACCAAACAAATATATATATATATATTGTTAGTAACAACTTGAAGAGAATGACAAAGAGGATTTTATGAAAAATTAAGAATTAAAAGTAAGACAAATATTATCCTCTATAGCCCCTTAAAACCTTGTAGTTATAATTTTTTTTTTTAAGAATCTCGTAGTCTTAATTTAAAGTAGTTAAAACATGTTTAGTTTTTGTCTAAAGATCATTTTGTCATAATTAAATATTATTTGAAGTTTGTTTAAGCTTCATAAAATTTATGAAAAAGTTTGGAAAATTTTAACCGATAGAAAAAATAATGAACTATATACAGAAATAGGAAAAAAAAATAGTGATAGACACTAATAAACTTTTAACTTCTATTAGCAACTTTCAGTGATAAACTTCTATCAGTTTTTATTATTGATAGATACTGATAGACTTCTATCAGTTTTTATCAAAGAAGATTAAAATTTTGTTATTTTACGTAAGTAGTTTCCCTTATTTGAAAATCCCAAAAAAATTATATAATATAATTTGAAAAATCAAGATTATATTTTAGTTTTAAAAAATCAATACAAAAACTAATAATTTCTTTTTGGAGTTTTGTAATCTCAATTTTCTCGATTGAATTCATTATTCTAATTTTTAAGTAAAAATTTAAGATTCTAAACTAATTTATGCACATGTGTATGATCTAAGCTTGCAAACTTCTTATATATAAATTTACTCTATTTACTTTCATATTCATCTCTTTAAATGATTTTGTAACTCTTTTTTTTTTTCCCTAAATTTGAGCCATGTGAGATTTTTTTCTTATTTAAGAACATAATCAAACACTTTAACTTTTTTTTCTTTCATATATATGCATTTCACACATACATAAAAAGAAGCACTTATTCTATGTGTAACCATCATCTTTGAGTAATCACATCCTATTGGCATCATTTGCATCCGTGGATGCTCATTAAACATAAACACTCAAAGAGTTGCATCGCACCAACACCAATTTCACCTATTCTACATCAAACTTTAATTTTGAAATATATAAATATATCTTGTGAATTAAAAACTCGAAAGGTCATATTTATTGTCTTTTGAATTGATTTTTTTTCTTTTGGAAAATGAGATTGTATTGAGTTGAGATAGATTGAAGATGCCAGATGGTCTATAATCGAAAATTAGAAAGGTTCATTTTGTCGACAAAGGATAATATAGGAATTTATTAAAAATAAAAGGGCAAAATAAATATATATAAAAATCATCCCCATATAGCCTCTTTTATATGTAGAATATATTAAAAGAAAATAAATATGAATCTTAATAAATCAATGCAGATATAATCAAATGAAAATTAAAATTATTCCTCAAAAAATACAATCAAATGAAAATCTATAAACAAAAACACAAAAATATGCCTCTAAAAAATAAACAAAACAACACAACCAATTCGTTACTCAAACACTTTTTAAAACGTTCTACAATTCAACACTTTCTAAAACATTCACAATGACATAGATCGTTGCCTCTCAACACCTACACAACGTAAGTTACGAAAATTCATCCAATTAACCAAAGTAAAAAATCCATTACCATCAATATTTTCTCCAAAAAAGAAATTCAAACAAAAATAAAATAGAGAAAAAAGAACTTGGAATTGTCCTTTTGAGATTCAACCTTAATTTTTCATTTTGGAATTGTCACTCGATCGTGTCGATGGTGACATAGATTTTAGAGACACGTGGGACAACTAAAAAAACTAACATCCTACAAATTCTTAAATAAAAAAAACATTAGGGTGATTATTGTAGAAGGGATGAAGCCCCTTTGCAAAAGGGTACTTCGATGAAAGAGTTTGATTGATGAGATGTGTACCAGGAAAATTGTAATTGAAAAGATATAATAGAGATCGAATAGGAATTGTAAAAAATTATAAGGGCAAAAGGGAAGAGAAAAATTCTTAATATAGATTACACGTGAGGAAGGAAACCATTTAGTTTCATTTTATGAATCTCTTTCCTTTTCTAATGTTTAAGGGGCATTTGGGACAAGAACTATCTTAAGACTATAATAATCACTTCTTGCTACACTAAATACTATTTCAAAACCCTCAAAACTCTCATTTGCTATAGTATTTACTTTTTGCTACAGTTTTTACTATTTTACATTCATCATTTTTTTTATTATTTATTACCGTGTTTACTATTTTCTTCTCAAACTAAAATAGATTACACCTCAAACACATATCATTATAATCAAAACTAAAATAATCTACACCTCGAGCACAAACTATTATAACCCAAGTATAATAACTTATGACCATAATAGTTGTTCTAAATGCCCCTAAAAGATTATAAAGGCTTAAATGTAAAACCCACATGAAAATTGGGCCTTTTAAAATATTAAAAAAATGAAAAATATTCACACTTTATAGCAAAAAGTCACTTTTTGCTATAAAGTGTAAATATTTTTAAGATTTTTCTATTTATAAGAATTTCCATTATTTTATTTATTAAAAAAAAATAATAGAATGTTTGGACAAATAATAGAATGTTTGGACATTTATATAAAATAGACCCAATATATATGTCATTAATGTAGAAATCCCAAAATTATACAAACTTGTACCCCATGACATAAGGGGTATTTGGAATGAAGACTATTTTACTATGATTTATAATAATTTGTGCTTGGGTTGTATATTATTTTAGTTTGGATATGAAATAGTAAATATTGTGAAAATTTGAAATAGTAATACTGTAGTTAATTGTAGATTATAATAATCTGAAACGTCAAGCATTATACTTTGAGTCCCAGACATCGAGTGAGATGTAATAGATTATCCTACTCCACCTATTTGATGTTGGGACCTCTAGATGGACGCTCTTGAGTTCTCACCATTTTAAGTTTTCTCAAACTAAAGTTTAAGTGAAGTATGGTGAATGCAATGCTAAACATGATTATAATTGTAATTTCTTTTTTTTCTCCTCCTCCTTTATTTTCGTAAAAATATAAAAAATGTACTATCGATCAAATGTTAGATGTTTGATTCTTCTACTTCACATATTGTAAAAAAAAAAATGACAAGAGCTATTTTAAAATAATATCATATTAATATAAGCAATAGGAGTGTCCAGGAGTCTGTCGGAGTCGGTTTTCCAACCAAACCACCACTCGGTCGGTTTATTAAATATTCAAACTGACGTTGACTGTTAAGGAGTGCAAACCAGCTATCAGTCAGTTTTAGTCGGTTTTATTCTTAAAAAAAAATAATAAATGTCTGTTTGGATTTTTCCTAAATCGACACCGACTGAGCCCCTCCTTTTCTCCAACCGATTACCTTCAATTCGATCGATTTTGTTTGATCGATTTAATTCTTCCCTCTATCATGCCGACTCCTAATAAATATAGCTCAATTAATATAAATCACTCTTCCAGTTGTTCTATTTTCACATGGAGAAAGGGAGAGACGTGCGAGGATGGGAGGGTAGGTGAAAATTATGTGGCTGATGGCGCAGGCTGCTGATGATGCCAATTTTTCGTAACATTTGTTTTCCTTTTCCATAAAGTGAGCGTCAAGAATTTTCTTCGAATATTCCCCCAATTTCCATGGAAATTATATTCAACCACAAAAACACCCACCCCTTACCTTCTGCATAAAAGTGACTCAACCCTTTTTATTTCTTACTTTATCACAAAAACCAAATATTTAAATTCCATATTTCATATTTTAGGTTTAAAATAATTAAATGTATCTCAGACAACACTCATTTTTTTTTGTATGCTATTAAATTATTTAATCACAGTTTATCAGTAATTTTTTTATTTTTTGAAAATATTTGAGAGAAAATGCATTAATGAGGTTTTTGGGTCCCTAATTTCAAACAGGTGAAGTAGACGGTTATAACTCACACTTGTTTGGGGCTCCAATTATACTAGTTGATATTTATAACTATTATAACTTACCATCAACTATAGTATTACTATTTCAAACATCTTTTTATCACCGTGTTTGCCATTTTTTTTATATCTGTTTACTATGTTTGTTTTTTATATGATTACTATGTCCTACTCATTATCTCATTAAATTATAATAATTATGTACTATTATAATAACCAACTCAATACCCCATAAGCAGTTAAGAATAAGATTCTTTTAGATTTGGTTTTGACTCTCTAAAAGCAATCCCAAATGCGACCTAAAATATATATTTTGAAAGTTTATAAACCAACATACAAATATGAAAGTTCAAGATCAAAATAAGATATAAAATTTAAAATATTTTATTTCAATAACAAAGCACATCAATTTTTTCATAGTTCAATTTTTCTTTTTTTAAGCACACGTACTCTTTCAAAAAAATTTCGTAAACATGTTAAAAACTATTATTAGAATATGAGAATGACAAAAAAAAGTGCGGTTATCTAAATTTTCAACTCAAGTCACCCATATTGTTTTAGATCTAATTTTTTATCCGATATTTTAGAGTTTTTTTTACGCCCCACATATAATTTTGAACTGTTTATGAAATGTCCAAATAATATTGGTATTATTGAAATAAAAGGTATAATTGAAAAAGAATTATATATAGGATTGTTTTCGGATATAAAAAAATAAATCAAAATATTTACAAATAATAGTATCGTCGTAGACTATTATCCGTAACATGATAGACGTGATATTAGTCTAATATTTTATTATTATTTATAAATATCTTCAACACTTTTATTAGAATATATGAGCATAATTTTATTTGAACATGAATATGAATATATGCACAAATTACAGAATAGATCCTCGAAGAAAGGACAACCCGCAAGTCGCATATGGGAGTAGTAGCTGGTGAATTCTCGTCCTCAAGCTCCCCACGCCTTTATAAACCCGCATTTGCTCCGTCCTTCAAAGACCCATCTCCATTTTTCCCGGTTCTCAATACCCATTTCGAAGAAACACACAAATTCCCACACAGGAAACAAGCTTTCGTATCTCTCAATCGATCTCTGCCGACGATGACGGCTTCAAAAGATGAGAATTCAGTCGACAGGTAAATTTTGCACCATGCAAATGGTATTTCTTTGTTGATTGAATGCTTTCTTAATTCAATCTGAAACTTGTGTGTGATCGCAAATTATGATCGAATTCCCTGGTGCATTGTGATGGTGGCTTTTGTTGAGATTTGGGTTTTGAAATTTGAGATTGCCTTTTGATTTGTGTATCTGGGATCTATTGTTTTGGGGTTTATTGTTCTTGTCGCGATTGAATTGATTTCGTTGTTTTTAAAATGTGTTTTGTATTCTTGTGATTCTTCATGATCGTGCTCATATTATTGCAATACATTCCTCTGAATCTTGATTTTTCGCTTTCTTTTCCATACTATCTTAGTTAAAACTGGGGTTCTTCATTCTGAATTTGTGAAATTAAACCTTCCACTGTGATGTTCTTGCACGTAAGTTTGTAGTCAAATTGGGCTACCTAGAGATTAGTTGAGATCACATACCTTTTAGGAAGAGAAAAAGTGAAGTCATTAATCTTGACGCTTGAAGAAGTTGCTATTTTATTTTAGATCATCGTAGGGCAATAAATTCCTGATAATTGTGTTCGGCCAAAACTTGATGGCCCACAGCAGAAATTGCTTGTTGGGAGTATTATCCCTTTACCTGAAAACCCATTCGTCCCTTTTTTTCACCTCGTCAACCAATTTAACCCTCCCATATATCTCATTAAGAATGCTAGCTCATTACCCTTGTTTCTTTTGAGATTCATTGTTTAGGCTAAATTACCTTTTTAGCTCGTGCTTCATTTCAATTTGATGCCCATGGTTTTGTAGGTTTCAATTTAGCTTATATAGTTTGGTTAAATCTCTCAAAACTTCATTGCATTATGAGTCGCCCTTTACCTGCAAACCAACTTGTCCTTCCTTTTCTCAAATCATCAACAGCTTTCAGATATATCTCATACTTTTTGCTGTTTGGAATGACTTTTCAAGTGATTAAAAACACCTTTTTAAGCACTTAGAAAGTGATTCCAAACCGATCTTAGATGTCAACTCATTGCCTCTTTTGCCACATCAAAAGAAAAACAGTGAAATGGTCTGTTCAAAACTTGATGATGAACAACAGTTTGAGAGATTTAACTAAACCAATTTGGCTTTATAAAAATTTTTAAAATCATACGGACCAAATTGAAGCCAGACACAAACCATGGTGACTAAAATGGTAAGTAACTTAATCAATGTCTTAAAAGAAAGAAACTAGAGCACAAGATTGAAACATTGTTTGTCACGATCAAACACGAGACTAGCAAAGTCAACCAAAGTCCTTGTTAGTTTTCCCTTGAGCTATTACTGCTTTGAAAAGCTTTGGTTTGCCTGTTGTATTCTGTTTTCCTTATTGCTTGTATTTTGTGGAACCAGCAAAAACCCTCTTGCCACGCTTGCTCCTGTGGAAGCAGTTCTATTCGATGTAGATGGAACTTTGTGTGATTCAGATCCGCTCCATTACTATGCCTTCCGCGAAATGCTTCAAGAGGTTAGTTCTGTTTTGTATTCTTTGAAAGGAAGAGAAAATAAAGAAATCAACTTCCTTATTGACTTGAATTTAAATTTTATAATCATGCTTTGAACAAGTGCATAAACTTCGTATTCAATGTTTAGCAACTATATACTAGGGTCCATTTTGATTTGCTGGTACAATAGTGATTTTCAATGGTAATATATATTGGGTGGCATTTCTTTTTTCTTTTCTAATGAGAAGCCAGACATTCATTGAGCAGTTGAAAGAATGTTCTGGTAATAGAAAAATGGCCACCTAAAAAGTAGCCAAAACAAAAACAACAAAAATGAAAAAAACGAAAGAACAGATTACAACAAAGGGCTCCAACTGTTTGGTGTAGCAAAGTTTTAATAATTGTTATAGGTGAGGCAGTAACAGATACTGATATGATTTCCAGATTGGTTTCAATGGTGGGGTTCCAATTGATGAGGAGTTTTTCATTAAAAATATTGCCGGCAAGCATAACGATGATATTGCCCGAGCGTTATTCCCTGATGAACCTGAACGAGGTTTGAAATTTTGCGATGAGAAGGAGGCTATGTTTAGGAGGTAAATCTTTCTCTTCATACCTTAGAATGTCTTCTTTATAGTTCTGATTGGAGTCAATATAACCAAAGAACTTAATGCAACAGATTGGTTACGGAACAATTAAAGCCTGTGAATGGCTTGTATAAAGTGAAGAAATGGATAGAAGATCGCGGATTGAAACGTGCTGCAGTTACAAATGCCCCTCGGCCGAATGCCGAGCTCATGATCTCCATGCTTGGTCTTACGGATTTTTTTGAAGCTATTATTATAGGCGGTGAATGTGAACATGCCAAACCACATCCAGAACCATATTTAAAGGCTCTGGAAGTACTCAAAGTGTCAAAGGATCACACTTTCATTTTTGAGGTCTGCCATCTTTTGGAAGTACACTTTTCTTTTACCCGAAAGTTTGAAGAGCGTGTTCAGATTCTAACTTATTGACTGATTTGCTTTGTTAGGATTCTGTATCAGGGATCAAAGCTGGAGTGGCAGCCGGGATGCCTGTCGTCGGTATAACAACGAGAAATCCCGAGCACTTGTTGATGCAAGCAAAGCCTGCCCTCCTCGTAAAGGACTATGCCGATCCGAAATTGTGGGCAGCTTTGGACGAACTCGATAAGAGAGGAGGTACCATTAAGAATGCATGATCATCAACGTATCGTGTTGGTGAAATGGCTATCAATTCATTGTTACTCTCTATATAATACTTTGAATAACTTAGCTGTAGAAATAAACTTGTTATTCTTCAGCTTTGGGTCTTAATACCAATCCTCCTATTACAGTCAAAATAGGATGGTTAAATAGGTTAGGAAAGATCATTGGAAGGCCTGTCATATATACAAGATTTACCAATTTCAGTTTTATTTTCTTTCAATGATATACTACACGTTGCTTTCCTTGTGTTTTTGTTTTAAATAGGCCTTACAACAATGGGCTCTTGAGCGCTCATAATTTTGAGATTTCCTCAACCAGCTAAAAGTTCAAGTAAATCAGACCTTAAATTTAATAAGCTATTCAGGAATCCAAGACAAGAGTAACAAGTCACAAAATTACAAAACTACGCATGATGAATGTACTGCTAAAATGGATTATAATTGTAGCCCCTTGTCTCCTTTTCTTTACTCTTTTGTGAAAATACAAGAAATTTGCAAATATTTTTCTTTTGGCTATTGACAACAAAACAATTAATGTAAAACTTTAGTATCTTAAGTTTGTAGCTATTCTTCAAAACTTTAAAATTATCTATTTTTGAACTTAAAAATTCAAATAAGCCCTTTCCTTGAACTTTCTATGTTCTATTTAAAGGTTCACAACGTATTCAACACTATTTAAATAAAAAATGGGACATTACTTTTAATTTTGTCTTTAATTGATTCATAGATTTAAGTATTATCGAATAGGTCGGTAACTTATTAGACACAAAATTAAAAGTTTAAAGACTTATTAGATACAAAATTAAAAACTTATCAAACAAAAAAAGGTATTTAGCTCACCAACATGAGTTGAATTGACCAATTCAATGTTTGGCCCGGCAACCTTAAATGTTGTTACCAACTCACTTCAACTCCCTCCCTACCCTACTCCCCTCCAACCTTCCCTCCCTCATTGTTTTCAATAATTCCACCCATTAGCCACCATCGGCGACTACTGCTACCACACTTCGATAACATACTCTGATGACCACCTTTACATGGTCGACTCCGACGATCCACTCCAGGCTCCGGCAATTACCACCACCAATTCCGACGTCCACCTTCGCACAAGCATCTCCGACGACCACCTTCGTGTCGCGAACTTGATGACCAACTTCAGGCTTCCATTAACCACCTCCAACAATCACCTCAGCACAAGCAACTCCAATGACATAATCTGACAACCACCTTCGCTTGACCAACTTTGGTCTTTGACAACCACCTTCGGTGGCCAACTCTAACGACTAACTCTGGGCTCCAGCAACCACCTTCGATGATAATTCTGACAAAAACCACCTTCGATGATCAACTTAGATGACAATCACCTCTGACAACCAACATTGACATTCGCCACAGGCGACCAACTTCGACAACGACCACCTCTAATGAGACCCTTGATGACAACACTAATTTTTGTGAACATATAAGTAGATCCATAATGACAATCCTATTTTTTGTGCATGTTCAAATCATACGTTCTACGACCTTTAGTATATTGTAGGGTTGCTAGTTATATAAATAATAATATTTTGTCTGCGTTAAATGCAATATTAGAAGAGTGATGATAAAGGAATAACCCTGATTAAGTAAATTGGTAACAACTCCAATAAAGTTAAAACAAATTTGGCTTGGAAGATTGATCCATGATCAACAAGAAAAGAGAACTTGTTCCAAACTTCAAGATTTTGAACTCTTCACAATCTAATTGATCAAACTAGATTGAAAGTCCTAAAACATGCATTCTAAACACAAAAATACAAATAAAGCATAAAACTTGAGAGAATAAACTCTAAGAAAATTCCATTCAAATTCAAAGTCTTGTTTTCAAAATTGGAGGTTACAACCCAATTTAAACTAATTGAAAAGATACCTTGAAAGGTAACAACCTTTCATCTAATTGTCTAAATCCTAAGACCCTTCAACTACTCTCGTGTAAGTAAACACATAAAATTAAATGAGTACATGTAAGATTAATTATTTGGACGAATCTAAAATTACAGATTTATCGCCTCTCTTGGTGGCTTTGATTTTTGAAGGGTTGCAACTCCTAATCATTGCCAATTATTTGTTTATCATGTGGTTACTAGGAGAAAGATCGTGTATCCTTTTGTAACTTTCTTGTTTCCACTTCTAACTTTCGTTTTCTACATTCATATAAGGGTGGTTGCTAAAAACAAAAAAAACAAAAACTATACTAGAAAATGTATTTTTCTTTCCTTTCTTTTGTAATTAGTTGTTGCATAGATGTGGATACATCTTTTTTTTATATTGATGTATGTGCATTGTAGGTAATGTTGGTAGTATGTTTGATTTTAATTTTATCTGCATTTAGCTCCATTCTAATCTAACTATACTTTGTTATCCTACTTATAGGACTCAAACTAATTACACAATTCCTCCAATAATTAGTTTGAGGTTTATTAGTTTTCTTTAATTGTTACGGAACAAATTGTGATGTATTGAGTATTATTCTTTGTTATGCATTTTTTACATGTAAATAGATATTTTTGTGGACATTATTATTTCGTTTGTAAGTGGCAAATTAGACTTAACCATAAAAACTAACAATAAAAAATATTTACATAAAAAAACAATTTCGTTTTATTAGTGTAAAATGTAAAGAATCAAACGTTTGAGCAGGAAAAAAAACCATTAACCATAAAAATTGAAATTCATTTTTCACAAATGGGCAAAAACTTGAAAGGAATCTTTTTTAGTTAACATTTATAGTTGAGTTAAGATTAATTGCGTGTTAGGGATTATAAAAAGTATTCATTTTTTTTTGAAATATAACATATCTTTGGGGATGTAAATAAAATTGTGTGGTGAAAATATGTTACATTTTTCAAGAGGAAAAAAAAAGCTTTTAAATTTTTAAGCTTGTTCAGTGTTTATGATTAAAGGCTAAATAGTAGTGAAAAGTTTTTATTTGTTTGGGATATGTTTGGTGTTTAGAAAAGAAAAAATATATGTTAAGTAATTAAGTTTCAAAAATTGAATTCTACTGTTTTTAGTATATGTTTACTTTGTAGGAAAATTTGCTATGTTTTAAGAATTGGAAAAAATTAAAAAAATTTAGTATTAAAATTTGTTGGAAAATTTGTGTGTAGATGAAAATTAAACAAAAATAGCAACAAAAAAAATAAAAAATCCAAGATAAAATCGATTTGTTTAGAAAAATCGCATCATATACCTCAATTTAACTAAACTGCACCCCAACACATAATTTTTCATTTAACTTAACTCAGCATCCCAAACACAGACATTTCATTTCAACTCAACTATTCACCCCAAACATAGACAATCTAACTCCATAGATGATCTACAATCCAATTCCACAAATAATCTAACTTTCCAGATAATAATTATCAACTCAATTCAATCCTACAAACCAAACGCTCCCTATTATTCTTGCAATAGTTGCAATATAACCTTTAACCTACATCAAGGTTTCAAAACTAACATTGGAATAGAAATTCTTTAGAATGTTGAAAGAAAAATTGATGTAAATGTGACTAAAACACTTGCTTGGACTAAAATTGAAACCACAACATTAACAGATTGACTTTTATCTAACATTTTAACAATCTTTTACTCCAAGGGCAATTTTGAAAGTTTTATTACTGGCCACGGATAATAGTATGACTAAAAAATATATATGAGTAATTTTGAAAAAAAGGGCATGATAAAGGTATTTTTATGATATTAGTCAAGACCAAAAGAAACATATATTAATGTTTTTCTAATGTGATTTAAAAAGTATAGTCTAAAATGAAATTTGTGAAAATCTTATGTAATGTGTGTAAACTCAAAATTCTTTTACCTAATTATAGGAAGCACTAGTGTTCAAAAGATCCCTGAATATTGAGATCATGTGATCAAGCTTAAGGATAAGTATCATGAACAAGTTGTGAAGAAGGAAATTGGAGATGTAGTAGGTTGAAGTTAGGAATTTGATTAAGTATGTGAACTATGCTATGAGAGTAAGAGTTGAATTCATAAGCATAGTATAGAAGAAAGGGTTGGCTAAGTGTTTAACTCATAGTATAGTGAGGGAATTTATAACATAGCATAATAGCAGAAACTCGTAGCATAGATAAAGAAGTTCAACTCATAACATAGAAAGAATACTTTGGACGCATGGTAGGGGTAAGTTGGATGCATAGGAAGACTTCCAAGACACCTTAGTTAGACCACTTGAACGCATTATAAGAGAAATAAAGTTATCTTGGATGCGTAGAAGACATCTCTAACTATGTTGTGAGCATGATGAGCTATGCTATGAGAATAAGAAACTATGCTATGAGAATAAAGAACAATGTTATGTGCATCATGCTATGAAGAGTAGCGACCTAACCTTGGATACATTATCTTAAGTTGAACACATTGTGGGAGGAGAATGAGGCTTTGACGCATACTAGGGTACAAATGAACCTACTTGGGCGCATATTAGAAGGATTGGACGCATAGAATAATTATCTTGGGAGAATTAGGGTTAGGTGATAGGATTGGTTAAGTATTGAACGAACCATGCGTTGAACTATGCACAATCAAAAGTGGGTGGACGTATAGGGAAAGGATTTGGACGCATATCTTGAAGTGAAGAGAGGCCAAATGGACGCATAGCCATACTACGAGCTCAAAAGAGGAAGCTATGATATGAGAAATAGATGGAAACCAAGGAAGAATGAAGTTGAGGAAGAGTTGGACATATAAGGATAGAGAACATGAGGGTGTTGTGGTGAGAAGTTGACTAAGGATTGGATAACATGTGGCTCATCAAGGGATGAAACCCTATAGGTTGGGCGCATAAGAGGGAAAGTGGGCGCATAGTTGGTTTATATGAACACTTAGGATATAACTAAGGAAGGTACCTATGCGTTGAGTTGAAAAGAAGGGTTGGGTTGATAGCAAGACGAGGTATGTGGCTTAACCGGTGAAATCTTGGCAAACATGGGTAGGTGGTGGAAGACGAAGACGCAAAGTTGTGCATGCAAAACCAATAGTGGCCACTTCAAAGAGAAGCATGCGTTGGACATGGTTAGGTGAAGACACGACTTACTTATATGCAAGTAGGTGGTGGCAAGGGCTATGCACTGGCTCAATCTGGGGAAGACACTTAAATTGTATGCAAGGTGGAGGTATCATGTGATGAGGATAGGAGGGGATAGTGAGGACGGGTTGTTGAAACCTGTAAATATCCTTAGAGGATCTCATTTCATTTTACAACTCAAAAATCCCTCGAAAAAGAATAAAAAAGGAAATGATTGGAGAAAGTTGAGAGCGACCATGCGTTGAGGAAGCCATCTATGCATTGAGGAGGGTCATTTATGCGACCAAGGTGCTGACTATGCACTGAGAAGAAGTTATTTGCGCCCAACATTAGCTGTCTAAGCTACCCTGTGCCCACAGTTGTTGTTCTTCATTCAAAGGGTTAGTTTGGGGCTTTTAAGGTTGGTAAGCTGAGTTTAGGGTTAATAAGGTGTTCTAAGATTATTTTTAACATTAAACATGGGATTCTAAGTTAATTACGGGATTAATATAGGCTCAAAATTCATAAGGAAATAGGAGATCAAGGAACTTGGGAATCGGACTGAATGGTTTACTTTTAATGTTGTTATGAGTCAATATAGGTATATGGTTATATATGTGTGTATGTGTGTGTGTGTATGGTTTTGAAAATCCTTGGCATGGTCGAGAAATATGTTTTTTGGATTTCTAATCATTAATTTTCTATTACTTTGATTGAGAATGACAGTTTTTTCTGGAATTATATGAATGCATGTATAATATAGATTTGATTGGAAACTAGAACTGCACCCGGGGAATTGTTAGCATATCTCGTGGACGTCTGACTGTGATTGTCGGTATAATCTGGTTGGGATTGTCAGCGTACCCAGTATGACTAGCGGGAATTATCGACATGTGCACATTCAACGGGTTGTATTGGGTATTGGAATTGTTTCCTTGAATCTGTATTTGGATGAAATGATACACTTTGGAGAAGCATATGATCATGCCAATAACATCTTGGTTATTAGACTGAGGTCAATCATACTTTGACATAGTTTTGTGAATGATTGTCTGTGCAAACTTTTTCTAAAATGGATTTAAAAAACAAAACATATTATCATATAAAATACACCAGTCATTGAGCTTCCTAACTCATGTTTTCCAAATGGTCTGTTCCTCCTCCCCCACCCAAGTAAGAGGAGGAGGAGGATATAGAGTGCCACTAGAAGGCAGAGTTTATTGGCAGAATGATTTCTGGAATCATTTCTTCCTAGAGATTAAATTGAGGTTTGGAAGTATAACTAGACATGGTTTGTAACCTTGGTCATGTAT
This sequence comes from Benincasa hispida, assembly GCF_027475165.1. Lineage (NCBI taxonomy): Eukaryota > Viridiplantae > Streptophyta > Magnoliopsida > Cucurbitales > Cucurbitaceae > Benincasa > Benincasa hispida. Next base: position 2,760,478 of record NC_143488.1, read on the forward strand.
GAACATTAATATTTCATATGAAATAAGTTTTCTTTTAGCTAAAAGCTTATGGCTTAAAATATGGTTAGTAAATACAGGATGGTTGGACGATAGATATTACGAAAGGGTAATGTCTACTGTCTTCACACCTTATTTTGGGCACAAGAAATAAGCTCAGGAGGGGGTGTAACAATATGTTCCCAATAGTGTGTGAAAAAATGGTAAATTACAAATTTTGGGGAGATTGGCCCTCGACTTTAAGGAATGGGGTGAGCTATTATAACACACCCTATATTTGGGGTTTTAATTATAACATGTGATGTTCAAACTATTACAACTTACAGTCATTACTATTCAAAATCTTTATGTTAAAGTGCTATCTGTCACAATGTTTACTATTTATGACTCATCTTTGTTTCTCTCTTTGTTATGGTGTTGACTATTTACCATCCATACCAACGTAGCCTACACCTCAAACACATACTATCATAACCTATATACTATAATAATCACTGACTATATTGACCAACTCAGTGCCCCAAAACACCTCCTTAGTTATTTAGGGGACGTTTGGGGCAACGACTGTCCTAAGACTGTAATAACCACCTCTTGTTACAGTAAATACTCTTTTGTAGTCCCAATTAGCTACAACCAACACTATTTCAAAACTCCAATTTGCTACCGTTTTTACTATTTTACATTCGTTTTTTGTTCTTTACAACAATGTTTACTATTTCATTCTCAAACTAAAATAGTTTACACCTCAAACACATACTATTATAACCCACAAAAAAATAATCCTCAAACACAAACTATTATAATCCAACCATAATAATCTATAATCATAATAACCAACTCCTTGTCCCAAATGCCTCATTAACTTTACTCTATCTAGAATTTTTTAACTTTATTAATTTACATTGAGAATTTTTGGTATCTTTCTAAACTAACTTGAAGATTTGAGTCAAATCTTAAAAGTTAAAGGTCTCGTTTAGTAACAATTTCATCTTTTATTTTTTCTTTTTGAAAAATAAGCATATTTTATCCAAGTTCCTTACAATGATTGACATATTTCGTAAACACAGTTATTGAATTATTAGTCAAATTCAAAAAATAAAAGCAAGTTTTTAGAAGTTATTTTTTTAGGCTTTGTTTATAACCATTTTGCTTTTTTAAATTTAAATTAAGTCTATTTCCTTCAAATTTCTTACAATAACTTGCATATTTAGAAGTACAATAGTAGAATTATTAGCTAAATTCAAAAAGCAAAATTAAGTTTATAAAAGCTACTTTTTTTTAGTTTTCAAATTTTGACTTGGTTTTTTAAATTATGGTAAAAAGTAGATAATAAGGAAGAAATTTGGAGGCAAAAGTAATGTTTATGGAAACACATCCCATAAGATTCCTTTTTGTCAAGCATGAAGGAAATACTATAGCTTGTGATCTTGCGATTCATGTTCATCGTTTCAAACATTTAGAATTTTGGATTGAAGATCACCCATTGTAAATGACCTTGGTTGTTTGTATGGATATTCAAACCCCTTAGTGAGGGAATCAGTATGAGAATAAAGGTGAAAATTGGTAAGGGATACACATCTTCTTGTTTGGTACAAGTTTATAAGCTTTATACATGAGAATATCATGAGCATAAGTTATAGCATTCCTTATACACATGGATGATACCCATTCGCAGGCTTTCTTGATGTTTGCACTCTCTCCTGTTTTAATACATTAATTTGTTCTTTTATTTCATATTATTAGAACTAATTAATATATGTATATTAAATTTATAATTTAGAAAATTATATTAAATTCTAAATTATAATATTTGATTTTTTACTCCATATTCATAAATAAATAAATAAATTATATAATGAGCCGACATCAATAATATTAATTCATTAATAAATTATATATGTAATTAATCAAATATCATTATGATTAATATTTTATGAGATTGTTTTTTAATAATTAGTTTATTATTGATTATTCTAATTCACTATTTTTCATTCACTAAATGTTATATTTATTTTTTTAAAACTGATTTTATTTTATTAATCAATACATCATATTTATATAAATTCATCAAATTGATGCATCAAATTAGGTAATCAAGTAACTTTGATTATAAATTACTCATTTTACAAATATTTGTTATTTGATAGTTAAATAATTCATTTTGCTTAAAACTTTGAATTGAATTTGTTGTTTATCAATTAATCTATCAAAATTTTATAGAGGTGACCATGATTAATTTTATAAATAAAATACAAAACTAATTTATAACTATAAAAGTTTGATAGTATTCCCATTTACAACCAAATACAGTCATCATTGATTCTCAACCATCTTATTTTCAGGATTTTTATTCCCAAAAATACTTAATTCATAGGATCTTTAAAACCTTAAGCTAATTTGTTACCATAAAAATTTGGTTTGTTTTGCTTTTTTGATTTATGTACTAAAAGAACTTTAAGATTTGAGTCTGTTTTTCATTCAAATTTTTAAAGTTATAAGTTTAGGCCGTTTGGTAAAGTTACAAGATTTGGTTACCATTTTTGTTTTCTAAAGTTAAGCCTATGGACACTACTTCTACCTCCAAATTTCTTCTTTTATTGTTTATTTTTCACTAATAGTTTAAAAAACCATGCTAAATTTTGGGAACTAAAAAAAAAAAAAAAAAAAAAATTAAAAAGTTGTTTTTGTTTTTTAAATTTAACTAAAAATTCAACTATTCTAATTAAGAAAGATGCAAATCATTGTATGAAATATGCATGAAATAGACTTAATTTTCAAAAACAAAAACAAAAAAATCAAATGGTTACCAAATACGGTCTTAGTTTTATAGTTTTTAGCAAATATCAATTTATATCCATGAACTTTGACAAGTTGTAACAATTTAAACCATAAACTAATAGTGACATCAATTTAAATCCGGATCTTTAGGGGTTTATATCGATTTAAACCCTAAACTTCCATAAGTATATCAATTTAAACCCTAAACTTTTATAAGTGTATCAAAATAAAACATAATTAAAGGTTTAAATTGATACAATTATGAAAGTTAGGGGTTAAATTGATATACTTTAAAAAAAAGTTTAAGGTTTAAATTGATATAATTATTAGTTTGGGGTTTAAATTGATATAATTTCAAGATTTAAATTCATACAATTATTATTTTGAAGTTTAAATTGATACCACCCTCAAAGTTCAAGGGTATAAATTGATATTTTCTCTATACTTTTTAAATTTCTTAAAATTCATAGATCTATAATTGTAAACTTAGAGTTTCAACAAACAGAAAATTCAAATTTATGTATAATATATCCATTAAAAAGAAACAAATATCTATTATGCATTACATTGAACGTTCATAAATTTATTAAAAAAAAAATTTATTGACAAAATAGACATATATCTTGAAGGTTAAGAACTAAATTATAACCTTTAAAAAATTACCATATTCCTACATTATAGTTCTAACCTATTATGCCTTCCCTCTAAAATTAATAAACTATAAATAGTAATTTTAATGGATGCTATCATGGATTATAGTAAATAATTTCCACTTGAAATATTATAACTTCATATTAACAATTTATAGTACAAATTCATGCCAGTTAAAATATATTCATATTGACTATTAAGTGTATACTAACTATTATTAAATTAAATTCACTTAGATTAATTCGGTGAAAATCGAATATATGGTAAAAATGGTTACAACTTTTTTCCTTGACAAGAAAAAGGGTATTTTATTAAAAAAGAAAAAAAAGAAAAAATGGGAACGGACACATCCGTTTATCTCCGTGGCCAAACACCGATTCCACGCGCCACACGTGCGCTCTAACAGCGTACAGTAATCACTTGACACGTCACGGTGGGACCACTTAACTTTATCCAATCACTTTGGCGCGTGAACTTCAAAACACTCTCCCCAAATTTTTTTAATAGTTTTTTGAGTTTTTATTTATTTTTTTAAACTCTCTTTTACATTTCTCCAACTTCCTTCTTCCAGTTCATTTTCTCTCTCTCTCGTAATGCCAGGCCAAACCCTAACCCTAACTCTAATCCCAATTCTTCCAAACCTCGAACTCGAACCCCCTAAATCCTGACTCTTCATCTTCTCTTTCTAACTGGGATCGAATTCATTGTTAATTGCTCTTCAATTGCCATGGATTCGCAGCAGAACAATTTGTTTGAAACGGCATCTCAACCCGACACGGGCAACGACGCCTACACATTTCTTGAGTTCAACACACAGGGGGAAGACTTCGATTACCCTGAATTTCGCGACCCTATCAGGTCCCCTGTAGCGTGGCCGACTCCTTCCGATTCGTTAGCGGATCATACGGACCGTGGTGGCGGGTCCGATCACCAGTTTGATACGTCTCCGGTTTCCGCTGCCCCGGGAAGTGCAACGAAAGGCCGGACTGGAGGAGGTTCGGGGAATACCGGCGGTAACAGTCAAATGGTTGATGCATTGGCAGCCGGGATGAGTGGGTTGACGTTTGAGGATACTGGGGATGATGATAATTATGAGTTTGGGAAGGGGAATTTCACCGAGCATGCTTGTAGGTATTGTGGGGTTTCGAACCCGGCTTGCGTTGTGAGGTGTAACGTACCCTCGTGCCGTAAGTGGTTCTGTAATTCGCGAGGGAACACGTCTGGGTCGCATATTGTGAATCATCTGGTACGCTTCTGTCGTTTTTATTTGTTTCCGCCTTTATCCTTTCTGTGAATTTTCATATTGGAATATTTAAAATATTACACATTTACTCTTCTTTCTTTTCGCGGAAATTCGATGAGGACCAATTGTCCGGTGAACGTTGTAGAACATGTGAAAGTGTTGTACAATAGGCGTTTATTATGATACTCTCTTATCAGGATTCGTTTTACCTCATATGGAAGTTGCAGACGTTCTGTCCTTCTTAATCTAGGTGAAATTGACATGAGAAAGGACGCTGTTATATTTCTTTGTTGGTTGATTTTGCAGTTGCACGAGTGGGTAATGCTATTTGTATCAGGTTGCATGTTAACGTTATTGTGCTTTGCTGCATTATTTTCATTTAAAACTATTTTGTTGTGCAATGTCAGCGTTAGTATCTTGATTTGCAGGTTTTAATTGGATTTTATAATATGATTGAATGCATCCTTATCCTTATACAGTTCTAGTAGTTAAATATTGGAAGGAAGATGAAATTGGTTTTTTTTTTTTTTTAGTGTATGTAGAAAATAGAGCATGTTTTATTTTTGATTGGATCTTGCCTTATTAATTTTCTCATTCGAGAAATGAGATTTTTGTACATAATGAAATTGGTTCTTATAAAAGAGAAATTTTTGTCCGAGAAATTATGCTAGTTATTCTGTTGACCAATATGATGATTTTAGGTCCGGGCAAAGCATAAGGAAGTTTGTCTTCACAAAGACAGCCCTCTGGGAGAAACAATTCTCGAGTGTTACAATTGTGGATGCCGAAATGTGTTCCTCCTTGGATTTATTTCTGCGAAGACAGAAAGTGTGGTTGTTCTACTTTGTAGGGAACCTTGCTTAAGTGTAAATGCTCTTAAGGATATGAATTGGGACTTGAGTCAGTGGTGCCCTCTAATTGATGATAGGTGCTTCTTGCAGTGGCTGGTTAAGGTTTGTGTAACTTGCTGTAAGATCTATATCTTTGAAATGTGGTTATATATGATGTATTCTCACTATCCTACAAATGTTTTGCTTTGTAGATTCCTTCTGAGCAAGAGCAGTTGAGGGCACGGCAAATTAGTGCACAACAAATAAATAAAATTGAGGAACTTTGGAAGACAAACCCAGACGCATCCCTTGAAGATCTTGAAAAACCTGGTGTGGATGATGAACCACAGCCCGTAGCATTGAAATATGAAGATGCTTATCAGGTGGGCTTGTATCTAAACCTTCAGTTAGTAGCAATCCTAGTGAAGTTGCATTTTACTTTGATGCTGGTATATTAACAAGGTGGCATTTTGTCTTTCCCGTTACAGTATCAAAATGTATTTGCACCTCTCATCAAGCTTGAAGCTGACTACGATAAAGTATTGTACCAAGACTCCTTATCTCACTTACTTTCCCGTTCTTCTTCTTTTATTTTTCTGAGGAAAATCTTCCATTTAGGTCGGGGACAATATCTAACTTCATGATCCCATGATTGTAGCTTTCCTTGATTATTATTATTATTATATTTAAATGAATGATGTAATATTGATTTTTCCTTTGAAAGATTTGTGTAATACTATGCTCCATTTTTATATTAGATGATGAAAGAATCTCAGAGCAAGGATAATGTCACTGTACGTTGGGACATTGGTCTTAACAAGAAGAGGATAGCTTATTTTGTCTTTCCAAAGGTACTTAGGGTATTTATTATTTGTTAGAAAAATGCTTAAATCTGCTCCCCACTCCACCCCCCCCCCCCCCGATTTTTAAGCTGCTTAATTTATTATTCGTATAGGAGGACAATGAGTTGCGTCTTGTACCTGGAGATGAGTTGAGGTTACGTTATTCTGGTGATGCAGCCCATCCGGCTTGGCACTCTGTTGGACATGTGGTACGTGACTTAATATATATATATATTTTTGGGGATGAGAAACCAAACTTTCCTTCAGAAAAATGAAAGAACTAATAATGGCATGCTAAAAAGAGAAAAGAAGAAAAAACAGCCCAACAGAAAGAATCCCTCAAGTAGTTGTGGGCTTGAAATCTTTGGGGGACTGCCTACATGTGTACTGCTCATTTTCTTGATTTTCTAATGGAAAGTTCTTATTTTTCAAAATACTGGCCAGTGAGATGCTGGTGGTTTTTTGTGCTTAGAATAATCAGGAAGAGAATACTGGATATAGTTAATTTGCTCTGATAAATTCACAGGTAGAGTGCTTGATATTTTTGCACTTGAAGTTATTTTGTTGTTCTATCATAAATTTTCTTCTTATTTTTCATGACCTTTCTGACGTTTTAGTGATTATTGTACATGTATGTTTTTCAACTGAGTTGTCTCTCGAACTGGTAATGTATTGTATTGTATTTGACATAATCTTGTTCTGCTGTGTTAGATCAAGCTAACTGCGCAGGAAGAGGTTGCACTTGAGCTTCGTGCAAGCCAGGTAGCACGCAATTTTGGTAGTTATTATTATTATTATTTTTTGGCTGGGTTAAGTCTTTTGTTTGTGATTATATTATATTTTGGTATATAGGGAGTCCCAGTTGATGTGGTCCATGGTTTTAGTGTTGATTTTGTGTGGAAGAGTACTAGCTTTGACAGAATGCAGGGAGCTATGAAGACATTTGCTGTTGACGAAACCAGTGTTAGTGGGTAAGAACTGTCTTTACCGTTTGGGATTCAAGAAATTAATTTCTATAATTCTATTAGGTTCAATGAGCGTTCTTTAGTGTCCAACATTCTTGAATAACCCTTCCTCATTTTTGTAAATGTCCTGCGGAGATTGTATATATAGGAAATGCTGCTTCATATATGTATTTCAACAAGTTATGACAATGTGCTTTATGATGTTTTATGTGCAGTTATATCTATCATCACTTGTTAGGACATGAAGTGGAGGTCCAGATGGTTCGCAATACACTTCCTCGTCGTTTTGGTGCTCCCGGTCTCCCAGAGCTCAATGCATCCCAAGTATGCTCTTAGAAATAAAATACCTCGTGTTTTTTTGGATTTGAATTTTCAATTGTTTATTGAGTTGTGGAATATATGTTTACCAATCATCAAGGAATAAAATTATCTGGCTCTTGTTTTAATGCTATTAGAGTCTGGGGCTTTTTGTCTTGGGGGAGTTTTGTTGTGGTGGGGAATGATTTGTAATGGGTGCTGGTCGTCTCTTCTCTTCTTCATATTCTCTTTATGATGAATTGTACTTATTTTGTTCATAGAAAGGTACAATTGCTTTGTGTACACTGGTTTTAGACCGGGTGACCTTTCTTTTTCTTCTTATGAGTAGTGAATGACTAATGAGCCTTTGAAATTGATTATTTTCATGATTATTTTTTTAATTCAAGCATGATAACGTTTAACTTAAAGCCTTATGCTCTCCTGTTAAATTAAACTTTTATTAAAGAGTCAATATTCTCTTAAGGTCCCTTGTCCTTTTTCAACATTTCATTGTTAGATTGACTGTTATTTTTTGCGATTATGAGAGTTGGGATTTATTCCAGGTTTCCAGTCTTTTTTTTTTGGTTGTTGATAGGAAACATAATTTGCACTGAGAAAAAAAAAATAGTACAAGAGCATACACAAAAGCCAAGCTCACAAAAATCCGCTTGAAGAAAGGTGGGTCTAACTAACCAAAATGTTGCCTAAAGAATAGTTACAACAAGTCTTCAATAATAAGTACTTAGTCACAGACTTGACAAGCTATGACAATGTTAATGATATAGCGGGAACTCTCACAGCCGTAGTTTGCACATGGCTTAACAACAGAAAAGTTGCACAGCCTTCCAGTCATTTTAATGATATAGCGGGAACTCTTACAGCCATAGTTTTTGCATGTGTTCTTATGATGCTATTTGGTATTTATTTTTATCCTTTAGACAAACTTGGGAAGGAAAGTTGATTGGCCATGTGTTGTTTTTTCCCTCTCCATCTTAAGTTTACAATTTTGACCGCAATTTTTTTATTTGCAATTTTCTTTTATTATTATAGGTCTTTGCTGTAAAAAGTGTTCTTCAGAAGCCAATAAGCTTGATTCAGGGCCCTCCGGGTACTGGAAAAACCGTGACTTCTGCTGCCATAGTGTATCATATGGCCAAACAAGGCCAAGGGCAGGTCTTACTTCAAATACATTTTTCTAGTTGCCTTGTTAATCTTCATATTCAGCTATCAGATTGCAAATGTAAGATGTTCATTCACTCGGCAGGTACTGGTCTGTGCCCCTAGTAATGTGGCTGTGGACCAGCTGGCAGAGAAGATAAGTGCAACTGGGTTAAAGGTAATGAATTAGCATTTACTTGTTCCTCCTTGGCGACCACATTTCCTCTTATGTTTGTCAGTTGTAATAGTTTGTTTCTTACCAAAAAAAAAAAAGTTTATTAGCATGTCTTGTTTGACTTTTTTTGTTCGTACTGTCTATTTGAGGCTATAGTAAGTATCATTCACAATTCTTATCTGCTTTTTAAATCAAGGTTGTTAGGCTATGTGCAAAATCAAGGGAAGCTGTAAGTTCTCCTGTGGAACACTTAACCCTTCACTACCAGGTATTTGATCATTGTGGATTGGGTCCTCATCTGCATTTGAGTCTGTGACTAAGTGCTCATTTTCATGTTTTATTGTCAAGTCTGATGGGTTAAATCTCTTAATAGGTTCGACATCTTGACACATCGGAAAGAAGCGAACTTCATAAGTTGCAACAATTGAAAGATGAACAAGGTGTGGTTTGCTTTATATTTTAAATGAGCATTTTTTTTCTAAATAATTTTCTTAATAGGAGATTCTGCATTCTCGGAATTCTCTGAAATATTTTGTCTAAAAATAGAAATGTTGTCTGTGTAAGATCATTTGGTGTTTGTGGATTTGTATAGGAGCCCAATGAATATCGAATAGTTCCATGCTTTTTTAAGCTTCAGTACTTCTCACCTGCTTTTCCATTTCATATAACAGTGTGCGTAGTCATGAATCCCTCTTTTATTCTTCTTTATGGGTGTCTGTTTATAGGGTGCTTTGTAATTCTCAGCTTAATATTCTTGTGGATCGGGACCCATTTTTGTAATTGGGTGGGGGCTGTTTGTTTTCGGGCTTCTTTTTTGTATGTCTTTGTATAATGTATATCCTTTCATCTTTTCAATTGGAAGCTGGGTTTCTTATAAAAAATGAAGATTTCTGAAAATTATTTGTCGCTGAGAGCCTGAAAAGAGGCTTCAAAAGGAATTGTACATTGAATACTATCGTTACCTGTCTACTTATCGCTATGACTATTTTATTCCTTAGCGTATTTCTTTGTGAGTAATTGTATTGGTTAGTGTGTTAACATTATTCTGTTCCATTTAAGATTCAGATGCTAGTTTGCTGTCTAATAACGCATAATCTCATTGTTTAACCAAAACAGGGGAGCTGTCTAGCAGTGATGAGAAAAAATATAAAGCCCTTAAGAGAGCAACAGAGAGGGAAATTTCACAGAGTGCAGATGTTATTTGTTGCACATGTGTTGGTGCTGGAGATCCTCGCTTATCAAATTTTAGATTTCGCCAGGTTAGAGCATTGCCGTCTTTTGTCATACTGATGTGGAATTGCAATTGGCTTAAAAACTTAAAGGTCTACCTTGGTTTAGGTTCTTATTGATGAGTCTACTCAGGCAACGGAACCTGAATGTCTCATTCCTCTTGTTCTTGGAGCAAAGCAGGCATGTGGAGTTTTCAATTCACAACATCATCTAGTTAAATTGTGATTCCTTTCTCACATTGACCTTTTCTTGTTTTAGGCTGTTCTTGTTGGTGACCATTGCCAACTGGGACCTGTCATTATGTGCAAAAAAGCAGCACGTGCAGGGTTGGCTCAGTCCCTCTTTGAACGTCTTGTTCTTCTTGGTGTGAAGCCAATTAGATTGCAGGTATTAGGTTTCTTCTTTGTATACGATTCAAGGGACGTATGAGAATGCCACATAACTTTTATTCTATTTTGACATTCAATGAAGGCAAGTATCCGATCTTAGATTGTTATAAAATCACTCTTCTGTTTCATTTCTGGATAGTGGGGATAGTCTTTTGTAATTATATATAGAGCACATTTCCCTGTAAGTTGGGAAATTTTTTGTTGGTTGAATATAGCGCTTGCTAATTAAGAAGAGGTGACCACTGTGATCGAGCTCCAATTGGAACTTCCTTTTTTTTGTTCAATTAATTTTCTGATTAATGTGTATTCTGAGGCAGATTGCTGTTCTTGCAATTCTTTGGAATATAGAAATACTGAGGGTTCTTATGATGAAGTATGGGTCATGTTGGTCACTTTAATCTTCATTATAAACAATGGTCCATGTGACACAATACTTCTGCAAACTTTTTCCCCTCCATATATATATATATATATATATAGTTCTTCTTGGAGCTTTTAATTCTTAGGTGTCTCTCGGTACTGGTTTTGGCGTTTTGATTGCTCTTAATGAAAGCCATTTTCTAGTCCAAAAGAATGGGCTCCATGAGCCAGGGCCTTTTGGATGATGGAGTTGGTTTAGTGAAAGTCGAGAAATGATTTGCGGGGAAGGAACCTGCTATTTTTTAGATTTCCAGATTTTCTGTCTTTTTTTTTTTGTGGGGTTGGTGGGGGGGTTGTTTAATGATCACCCTCTCCAAAATATTCAGCAGACTTGCTGATCCTTTCCTCCAAAACCCCCCTTCAAAGGAAAGTCCCAAGAATATTATTTCTCAATTGGGCTATCTGATGCACTTTGAATCTTTACTATGACCATTCTTTAGTATCTTCACAACCAACCACAATGGGTTGGTCTGAATTGCTCGTGGAAAAGAAGACCATTCTGCGGAGGAAATTACTAAGAGTACTATTATTGCACCATGATATCCGTCTGCCACGATTTAAAACAGACTTTTTAGAAATGGAAGTATTATATGGTGAATATAGAAACAACGGTTCTCACCACCCCCGCCCCCCCCCCCCCCCTCCTCCTTCCCCTCTCCTGTTGTTCCACCTTGATAACTTTGAAAAGATTCACTCATATTTGGGGTTTCGTAAATTTGAAGGAATTGGGATTCTTCCTCCCTACTCAGCTGATCGAATGAGTTAGGAACAACTAAGCCAAACAATAAGGCTCAAAGAGAGCCTCCTTGATGAATTCTTTGAGTTGCTTTCATTTTATTTCTAGTCCGTAATTTAAGTATTAGAATCCAACAATTTTTACATCTGATTTTAACTCCACTTCTAGTATTTTATCTTTATTTTATATCTAGTTTTATTTTTGTTATCAAAATAGAAATGCACATCCAATTGTCTCAGAATGCTGATGATATGTTTTCTCTTTTATTGTAGGTCCAATATCGTATGCACCCATCACTTTCTGAATTTCCTTCTAACAGCTTCTATGAGGGCACATTACAAAATGGAGTTACCATCAACGAACGGCAATCAACAGGCATTGATTTCCCATGGCCAGTTCCGAACCGTCCAATGTTCTTCTATGTTCAGGTATTAATGGATTCAGTTATCTTTTAGAATTTGAAGAATTAAAATGTGTCAATTAGAGAGCAGAATAATGAAAAGTGATGGGAGGGGAGTCTTGAAGCTATTGGAGCTACAAAACATTATAGAAAAAAGGAGTAATTAAAAGGAGATTAAAATTAGCACTCTTGAAAGGAGCCCATGCTCTGAGTTTCAAGATGTACACGTCCAAATGAAAATAAAGAAAAACTTGAACTGTATGTAATGTATGTAGAGTTTGAAAGCTTTTAAATATAAATTATGTTATTTAAAAAGTAAGAATGAATGAATCTTTCTGTTTTGACATGGCACATGTTCTGCTTTGTCCCATGTGTCTGGTATTTTTTAAGTTGTATTTGTCTTCAATTTTGCTTACATGTACTGAATTTTCACATTGATTATTTTTAGATGGGACAAGAGGAGATAAGTGCGAGTGGAACTTCGTACTTAAATAGAACTGAGGCAGCAAATGTAGAAAAAATTGTGACCACTTTCTTAAGGAGTGGCGTAGTCCCTAGTCAGGTACATTAGTTGTAATCTTCAGTTGTTGGTATGATACTTTCCCTCAATTCTTTTTTATATGTCATTATCCTGATTGCTACAGATTGGAGTTATCACACCGTATGAGGGGCAAAGAGCTTACATTGTGAACTATATGTCAAGAAATGGTGCTCTCAGACAGCAACTTTACAAAGAAATTGAGGTAATTGCTCATAAAGTGTTTGTGGATATCCTTGTTTTTATTTGTTGTTACTATCTGCAATTTGGCCCTGTTTCTGTTAACAGGTTGCAAGCGTGGATTCATTTCAAGGAAGGGAAAAAGATTACATCATATTGTCATGTGTGAGGAGTAATGAACATCAGGTTGGTTACATTTTCTGGTGTAGTTGCTGTGCTTTTCAACTGAAATCTTATATGCAACTTCCCCCTGTTCTTCCCCGGTTTTCTCTCTTCCTTGACGGGGTATGACACATGAAGCAAGCATGGTACAATTGTTTAGATCTATGCTTGAAATTGGTTCTTTGACGATGTTTTCATATACATATCTTTTTTATACAAGGTTGTTTTTATGCTTATTGGAAAAGGTTGTTAACTTTGTACCTTTTTATATTTGCCTTTTTTGGCCATCTATCATCAATTCACTTGAAAATTTTGAAAATGCACACTTTCTGATGCTGTACATGTATCCTAGAAATGGAAGGCCCAGACTTTAAGGTGTTTGATATTTTACTTGCCTTGTGCAATAATTATTTTGTGTTATTCTTTTTATTTCTTTTCCAAATGAGGTTATAATTTTGGAGTAACTGAAAAAGCCTATTCCTTTTAGGGCATTGGATTCCTTAATGATCCTCGCAGGCTCAATGTGGCTTTAACTCGAGCTCGATATGGTATCGTCATTCTTGGAAACCCGAAGGTTTTGAGTAAACAACCACTGTGGAATAGCTTATTGACACATTACAAGGTATTTTATATGGATTTGCAGTTGAGATCGTTGATTTATTATGATATGCTTTCATCTTTCATTTCTATGCTAAGCATTTGCTGTGTTTCTGGCTTATTTACTACTGTTAATGTCTGGCAGGAACACGAGTGCTTGGTTGAGGGTCCGTTGAATAACTTAAAACAAAGCATGATTCAATTTCAGAAGCCTAAAAAGGTAGACCACTGGATGGAATAGATATTGTTGTGGAGGGGGGGTTAAGATTGTATTGTCCTTTATTGGTTATTTTTATGCCTCTTCAGATATATAATGATCGGCGTCTTTTCTTTGCTGGTGGGCCTGGAGTTGTGCCGAATGATAATTTTGGACCTGTTGCTCCATCTGGCCCTAATGCTGATAGAAGAAGTAGTCGTGGTAGAGGTATGTTCTTTTTTCTGACATTTAATCATTTTCATAAGTTCCCAACTTCGTTTTGTAGAAGTTGTTCTTCAAGGATGCTTGTGCAGCTTATTTTATTTGACAACTCAAATCACCTAATTTCAGGTTCGTACTATCCTCCTCACCTGCCAAATGGTGCCCAAAAGCCTGGAGTGCATGCATCTGGTTATCCCATGCCTCGAGTTCCCCTCCCCTCATTTCATGGAGGTCCCCCACAGCCGTATGCAATTCCAACACGTGGAGCTGTACATGGACCAGTTGGTGCTGTTCCTCATGTTCCTCAACCAGGAAGTAGGGGTTTCGGGGCAGGGAGGGGAAATGCAGGTGCTCCCATTGGTAGTCAGCTTCCAAATCAGCAAGGCTCTCAACAAAATATTGGAAATCTTGGTTCCACTTTTAACTTTCCTGGTTTGGAGAGTCCCAATAGCCAACCATCAGTGGGTGGTCCATTGTCTCAACTTGGGTTTGTTAACAATGTGTGTATTTTCTCCCCCTCTCTCACTATCCACCTTGAGGGTTACTTTATGTACTAAAGTATCTTTGTTCAACCAATAGATGCCTGTTCAGCCACCTACTCAAACATTTCGCGATGGGTACTCCATGGGAGGAATTTCTCAGGTATTTACTGGTGTATGATATGTTTAGCTTTGCTATGTTTGTCCATGATCTACTTTTCTCAAGTATTGTTGATGATTACAATCAGGACTTCTTGGGCGATGACTTTAAAAGCCAGGGATCACATGTTCCATATAATGTCACTGATTTCTCCACTCAGGTACTTATCTGCTAGAACCTAATTAGTATTTTAGACCAGGTCCCATGCTTGATGTCAAATGTTTTTTTTATTTGTCTCCTTGCCTTAGTGCCCAAGTTTAATATTAAGTACAGAAGTTTTATACTAAAACAAAAATTAGAGAACAGCCGATGCAAGAAATTATTTTATCTATTTTTCTGAAGTAACAAGTTAGAGCATTCTTATATTTCAATGCTTAGAAACGTTTAGGGGGATGTCTTACATTTTTGTGTTATCCTTCGTATCTTGGAACCTTTTGTTTCTGCTTGCGGCTAAGGGGGGATGTATCCAATCAACTATGCTTTCTTCTGGTTTATCTGTAGGCATCTCAAACTGGATATCCCATTGATTATGTTAGTCAAGGAGCGCAGGGTGGCTTTCCAGGGAGCTTCCTGAACCAGAATTCTCAATCTGGATATTCCCGTTTTGGAACAGGAAATGATTTCATGTCACAGGTTTCCTACTACTCTTCTCCTTTCCTTGGCTTGATTTCTGAAATTTCCATCAGACATTTAATCTTCAACACTCTCACAGGACTACATGAACCATGGTTCACAAGGTTTATTTACTCAAGTTGGTTTCAGCGATCCCTCACTAGATGAAGCCTCCCAAAGTCATTATAATGTGACCAATGCAAACCCCCTACAGTCTCAGGTTTCTTTTAATGCTCTGCAGATTTCATAGTTTACTGTCTAACTTTACTGAATGATAGGGTGTGAGAAAACTTGGCTTGTTATAGCTCCTAATTTTAGCATTATCATCAAACAAAGTTGGCAAATGCCAAGTGTTATATTTATTTTTTAATCCGTCGGTTACATTTTCTCTCTGCCAATCTTTTCTTTGGTTGCTGAAAAAGGAAACGATAATTTTACAGCAGGGCATGATGAATTCTCTCTACTCCCAGCCCTTTGCACATTACAATACACAGCCCTCGACCTTGCAGGCCCCACCACAGCAGCAGCCTCAGCAGGGACAGAGCTCTCAAAATCAGAAAGTTCATTTTAGTGGTTGAGAGAGTGTAGGATTCACAGCGGTGATGGGTAGTCTTTGCATCCGGCAACTTGGTGTGCTATCTGTATGCAACTGTCTACCTCTTGGTTGCAGAATTGCTTGCCATTTTTTGGTCAACATGATTATTCTATCCACAACCATTGCTGGTAACATGTGATTTGGCAATCCATTAATAACTCAAGAGTGGACAAAAGACGAAGGGGCTTGGCTGTCTTTCAGGAAAACAAGGGCGGCACATCCAGGGCTGAGAAAGAAAAGATAACCCATATTCCTACTTGAGGTTTTGTGTTAATGAATAAAACTACCAAATGTTATTTTGTGCGACGGAGCACTCCATGGCACGGTTTCGGCGGAAGGGGGGGTTCCATAATACATAGGATCAGCTACATTTTGTGTGATATAACTCTGGGGCAACTGATTCATCATTAAAAAAAATACAGAGGCAGCAGTCAAATGGACATTTTTGTACAGCAGCAGCTGGTGAAAGTTGCCTTATCATCATCCTTTCACCTCCCCGTGACATGTACCTGTACTCTGCTTTATCATTTCATCAAGTAGAGGATGGCTATAGACTATAGGAAGTATTATATATTTTTCTTTTGCTTAGTGATTGCTGCTACCACTCCCCCACACAGGAATGAATGTATTTTGATATGGTATATATGTCTTTGGGCCTTTTAGAGTGAATTATATACTCAGCTCTATCATGAAGTGTCTCCATTCCTAATGCATTTTGTTTACCTCATCTTCTTTGAAGGATAGGCAATATGGAATAGAAATATTGAAGGCTATTGAACAGTTTTATCTTCTACCAAGCATGCCAATTGGTATTCTTTTGTGTTTCTTACTTTTGCTTTTTCTGGGATTTTGGATTTTGAATCTGTTCATGAGGAAAGCTAACTTTAACTTGAACTTGAACTTGAACGTGAAGAGATTGGATTGATACAATTAGAAGCTTCTTTCTTCATCTGGTTGTCTGAGATGGAAAATAGAAGATGAGTCTAAAATGGCATGCTCGTCTTCCTCGTGAATTCCAGACCCAGGAACCGGTGAGCACTCTACCGGTTGTAGAATCATAGAGGTCGTCAAGCTCGTGGATTACAATGTTTCTATCACCGATTTGGAATTCTCTAACACCCATAGTAATCTCCTTATTGGCTTCTTCCTTTGCTGCTCCAATTATCTGTGTCCTTTTGTTTTTATATGGCAAGCCGCCGTTTAATCTCCAATACAAAAACTATCCTTTTTGGGGGTCATTTTAAAGAATCGTATACCGTTCTTCCCCTTTTTCGAGTGGAACATGTAGGGATAAGATACCTCAAAGTTGAAGGAAAAAGACAAGGGCAAGAGGATTGAATTTGCTCTCAAATCGCTTGAAGAGGTGGACGGTTCACTTTGAAAGAGAAGGGAATCTGAGAAGCTTTCAGAGTTATTTCACTTTATGCAAAAGCATCACATTTTACTTTGGGAATTTCTTCCATCTTTCGTTCCAAGACTCTTTGTTTTCCAAATGTTTAAGATTCTTCAATGAGGTGGGAAGTGCTAGATATGAAAATTACTGTTGCACATTGGTCAGGGATGAATATTTTGAGATACCCAAGGACATCTTCTGACATGTCTATTTATTATTATTATGAAGGTGAGGATGACTCTCTTGGCATATTAACCTCTCACGATGCTCTTCGGTTTATATTACTTGAAACAATAAATGTTAAAGACATACTAAAGGGGAAAAAACGAAGGATTATAATATTGATGCCCATATTCATATCGAAATTACAATTTTATGGATATATCGACAAAATATCAATATCGATGGATATTTCAAGTCACGAAATTTAAAAAGATTTATTTAGATTGATAAGTTATTTTTATTTCCAAACTAAGATATGGATATTAGTATTATTGGTATTCCTATTTGGATTAAATAGATGTTATATTTTTATGTTTTACGAGTATTTATAAAAGATTGGAAATATCCATGGATATTTATTATCGATGTTGAACCTTAGATTTACGGATATATTGCGTATCGATGGATATTTTTATCCTTGGAAAAAACACAAATTCTCTTTAGACCATATTGGTGATAGCCACCTTATGGATATTATAATGTTGTGGTCTTAAATTGTTGAGAACTAAATAGGTTCATGAGCTCAAAGTCAATCTACCGTTCTTTAATTCTCTTGAAGTGTAGTTTTATTTATTATTGTTTTTAGTTCTTGAAATACAGTTGTATATTATTTTTCTGGATGATCATCTGATAACTTACAAATAGATTGGGGGACTAATCTGCCATTTTTCAAATGGACTTCCAAACACAAATAAGGTGCACTTACTTTAGACTGGGGTGGAAACCATAACGTTATATGCTGTTTTTTGGCCTGGTCTTCAACCCGCTTGGGTATGGGATTCGGCCAAAGAACAATATATTCAAAGTACACTAATTCTCGATCGGGTCCATGCAAGTATGTACCAATTCTCAATCAAGCGCATGCAAAATATGTTTAAAGTACACTAATTCCCGGCCGAGCTCATGTAAGTAGGTGCCAATTCTCGGTCGGACTCATGCAAAATATGTTCAAAGTACACTATTTCTCAGTCGGGTCTATGCAAGTATGCGCCAATTTTTCGACCAGGATCATGCAAAATATGTTCAATCAATTTCTTTTATACTCGACAAAAATCCGGTGAAGCTCGGCCGAGTGATTTCGATCAATTTCCTTCATCCCTATTGAAGCCCGACTGGGTATCTTAAACTATTTTGTACTCAGATGAAAGCCCGACTTGGTAATTTTAACTCATTTCCTTTGTACCAGTGAATACCCAATGAAACCCGACCGAGTATCTTCAAAAAAAAAAAAAAAAAAAAAAAATCCTTATTTATTTTTTTATTTTTTTTTGTAACTATATATATATACATAAAACAATCAACCAAACAAGCATAAATACAAGCAAATGAATTCTAACATAGAAAATCAATTTTTGTGGATAATTTTTTGTATTGGAATGTGAAGAATCTTTTTGTCAATTAATTATGGATGAATTATTTTTTTGTGAATAAATGTTTGTGGTAGGGAATTTTTTATAAATTAATTTGGTAGGTTGGTTATTGAAATAAAATGTGAGAATTTAACAAGGAGCATAAGAGTAATTGTACAACTAAAATTTTTCATGCTTACATCATTTTCATCATCTAAGAGGTAAAAAAAAACTCATTTTTCAAAAATATGTCAAAAATATAAAACTCAATTCTAAAAATGTCATTTTTGTCCATTTTCCCCAAAGAAACACTTGTGATTGACATAGGGAAGTTTATTAAGTGGTGATCACAAAAGTTGCATGTAACCCATTAAGAGATTCCATGAGGCAGGGCGGGAGCGGGGATGACTTCCCCATCCCCCATCCCCGCTACCCATTTCTCCATGAAATTTTCCAAAGAGATCGGGATGGAGATTTCCTTGGAGAAATTCATAAGGATCGGTTCCCAACAGAGAATTTTTTACTGTTTATATTTTTTTACCAAAAAAATAATTAATTAACTTAGAATCACATTTTTACTTAAATACTTAAATACGTAATAAATATATAATTAAAATGTTTAATTTCCATGATTTCTAAAAATTAAGATTTAATTACTACAACAATTTATCATAATCTCTATCTAATAAAAAATTATATAAAATTATATAATTTTATATATTATTATAAAATTATTTAATTTTATATATTATTATAAAATTAGTTTAGATGGATATACAACTTTTTTATATTATAAACTAATTGGTCACCGTGATTATTCTTAGTGAATTATATATAAAGTAAAAATTAAATATATATAATCGAGATGGAAATGGAGAATATAATCCCCATCTCCGTTGTTTCTTCTCCCCACTTCTTTCTCCACTCCTCGTCTTATTGACCCGAAGTTTATGTGTCTAATTTGAGTAGTTTACTTGTTCGTGCAATGTTAATGCAGGTCTTTGATGTGACAACATTGCTCGACATAAATAGTTGTAGATGATCACCCAAGTTTATTTCAACACTTCCAATCATTTCATGACTAATCCCAATCATTGGAATTATATCATCAAACACTCACGGCCCTTTTGAAAACTCATAGAACACCCCTCAACTCACAAATCACTTTTTTTTTTCTTTTTAATTTTTTTTTTTTAAAAAAAATCTATTATGCATATAAAAATTGTTACTCCGATTGTTCCGTGTTAGGCCCATTCCCAAGTAACATCAAGGTGTCAAAAAGAAAATAAAATAAAAATAAACTAAAATAAAGAGGAGAAATTAAGAAAGCAAAAAGTTGATAATATATGAAAATGAAATAATTGAAGTCAACAAGCAGTATTTCAGTAAGATTAGTTATACATCACTATATATCCTTCCTTTCTTTCCGTACACTTTTGCTTATACTCTTATTCCACATTTGAAAACATTAATAAGACTAATTAAAGATCTGTTTTTTCATATATAAATACAGAATTATTTTCATAATTACATGGAGAATAATCACGAGCAGGAAAAAGCGCAGTAGCCGATGAACGTTCATTAGAAACTTGAAAGAATATTACATACCATGGTTTTTATGCAAACCAATCGTAACTTTCTGCAGCAAATTGGGTAACTTCTTGCACAAGAATAATGAGCAATGCTTGATTAGCCAGACCCAGCTCCGACCAAAATCGATTAGTAGTTTTTTACTCGATGGATACAGCAATGTGCTAATATTCAATCGCTCGGGTTTTAGACAATTATCATGCCACGTGTGCTTTGTCATAACTTGGAGTGTAATCTCCATGGACATCCACCTTCAAAAGCCTGCTCCAGTACGTCTTCCATCCGCTTTGCTAGTAATATCTAATGATATGAAGAAAACATGTCAAAAACATTACTAATCTTAGGCTCGTTTGGTAACCGTTTGATTTTTAGTTTTTGAAAATTAAGGTTATAAACACCATTTTCACCTCTAAATTTCTTGCTTTGTTAACTACTTCTTACTAATGTTTTCAAAAACTAAGCTAAGTTTTGAAAACTAAAAAAAGTTTTGGAATTGAGTTGAGATTTAAACTCTTTTACTTGAGAAAAACATGCAAAACATCGTAAGAAAGGAGAGTAAATAAAACTTAATTTTTAGATATAAAAAATAATAATCTAAACGATTACTAAACGGGGGCCTTAATAATAGACAGAGAAAACATCTTTAATATTCTTACCTCCATACTAGCAAGCACGCCGGAAGGAACTTCCACTAAATCTTTCAAATTTCTCTCTGGCAGAATAACTCTCTTTATTCCATAACGATGAGCGGCTAATATCTGCAAAACATCTCACTTGCATTATAACATGAATGTGCTTTTTATGAAGGTTAAATTATAAGTTTAATTTCGAAATTTTAAAGCTTGTGTTTAAAGAATTGTGTTTAACAAGTCCCTAAACTTTCAATTTCGTGTCTGATAGGTCGTTGACAAATTTTAAAATTTTTAAAAATTAATTGATCTATACCATATAAATTTTAATTTCATGTCTAATGAAACTCTAAACTTTCAATTTTGTGTCTAGTAAATCAACAACATTAAAAAATATTAAAGTTCAATAACTAAGGTCCCGTTTAGTAATCATTTTGTTTTTTGTTTTTAGTTTTTGAAAATTAAGCCTACAGCCACATCTTCCACCTCTAAATTTGTTGCTTTGTTATCTACATTTTTACTCTTGTTTTAAAAAAACAAGCCAAATTTCCAAGACAAAAAAAAAATGTTCTTAAAAACTTGTTTTCTTTTTCTTTTGAAATTTGGCTAAAAATTCAGCTCTGGTACTTAAGAAAGATGCAAACCATTGTAAAAAAATGAGAGAAAACGGGCTTAATTTTCAAAAATAAAAAACAAAATAATTACCAAATGGGGCCTAAATTTATAAGTTTAAAAGATGAGGAACCATATAGACATAAACCTTAGAGTTTAAGGACTAAACTTGTAATTTAACCTATAAACATCCATTCAAATATGAGGTGATATATACCTTGTCCTTGATGCCACCAACAGGTAGAACAAGACCCCTCAGAGTCATTTCTCCTGTCATTGCAGTATCAGCCCTAACTCTTTTCTGACCAAATAGTGAGACCAGGGCTGTTACAAGAGTCACACCAGCTGAAGGCCCATCTTTAGGCACCGCACCAGCAGGAAAATGTATATGAATATCACGACCCTCCAAAAGATTAGATTCACAAGCTGATGCCAGTTTCAGATCTGTTGCCCTTGCTCGGACCTGTAGTTATGCAACAGCGAAGAGGTTAAATATTGTTGAGATAAAGTTATATTTACGAAGACACTCAAGTATCAAGATGAATAAGATACCCACCCAGGTAAGGGCTATCTGGGCTGATTCTTTAATGACGTCACCAAGCTGGCCGGTGAGATGTAATTCTCCCTTCCCGGACATTGCTGTAGCCTCCACGAACTGAACCTCTCCCCCAACGGCAGTCCAAACCAAGCCAACAGATATCCCAGGTGATATAACCCGCTCGGCTGCCTCTCTGTCATCAAACCTAGGAGGCTGCATTACATTAACAACTAACAAGAATTAAAATATGTGGAAAATGTTTCTCTAAAAATTCCAATCAAGAAGAAGAAAGGATAAGAAAAGCTTTTTATTTTGGGAGTTCAATTATATGCCAACATGACGATAAAGATATCATCGCCCCGAATAGGTCACATAGTCGCTCAAAGTTATACTATTCGTTTCGCTCAACAGCACTAGATTTTGAACTGAAGTGAATATCTAACTTAGAGCAGAAAGATTCATTAACCAATTGAAAATAACCTAGCATGTCTACTGGTGAAGCAGAAAAAAGCAGGACACAACACAAGTAGTTCATTCATCATGGACTTTACAAACACACGAGTAATAGTTTCAAGTAATAAACATATATTTAGCAACACATGCAAGAAGTGGACATGGATTATTACCCCAAGCACTTTTTCAAGCATAGCCTCATCAACGACCAATGGAGAGGCTATCCTCAACGGGTTCGGTATCTCATGGTCCGCTCCAATTGGGATGACCTCCATATCTACTTCAGCTGCATCAGAAAGTCTGTTTTCCAACAGAGGAGAAGAAACCTGATGCACATCTTTATTCAATGGGACAGCTTGATCTCTTTCCACAACCCTAACAGCAGCAGCACGAGCCAACGCGGCCAAATTCCTCTCAAGATTTCGTACACCAGCCTCTCTAGTGTATCTTTGAACCACAAGTTTAACCATTGCCTATCACAAAAAACAGGTACTTATAAATTGCTTTCAAATATAATAAGAAATAGCATCAGTAAATTCTATAACAGATATGAAACAACACAGCATTGATGCTGCATGTCCATAGATAGAAAGAACCCCACTTTTGAGATGAAGACAGACATTACACATTAGATGCTATCTTCAACTAAAACAAAACCGAACCGAACCGAATCGAAAACCTAGTGAAACCAAAAAATGTGATTTGGTCCGGTTTCAAAATTTAATTAATTCGGTTCGGTTCGGTTTCAATTTCGAAAACCGAATTTGAAACCGAACCGATTGTTTTTAACTTATATATATATATATATATATATATATATATATATATATATTAAAAAAAGAAAGAAAAAAAAAAGTAAAATCAAATTTAAAACCAAACCGTTTTTAATTTAAAGAACAAAACTGAACCGAACCGCTTATATGCAGTTTGATTCAGTTTCACATATTAGAAAATTTGGTTCAATTTGGTTCGGTTTGACCACGAAATCGAACCGAACCGAACCGTTTCCACCCCTAGCTGTAGGATCACGTGAAACAAACAAGCCCGAGAGAATTATTATTATGAAAAAAACAGATATTTTCGTCGATGAAGAAAATAGTACAAGGGAAAAGTAAAAGCAGCCTGGCTGAAGACAGAAATTGAAAATAATAAATAATAATTTTAAAAAAGTACACATAAAATAAGAGCAAAGAGAACGTGGTAATTAGCAAGGTTATTGTGTGGTTTATGGGGGAGGGTAGGAACTCGATTCAGGATGTATGTAGGAACCACAGAGTAGGGAGAATGTGCAAGGTAGGAATGACAAGAAAAGAGCAAGCGAGAGAATCAGTAGACTCTTGAAACTCTTTCCAGTTTGTATTCGCTCTGATATCAATTAATTGTAATCAGTAAGAGTTAACTACCTCTGGAATTTGAAGAAATTCAGCACTTAGCCCATGCTGTTCCAAAACTCGTGGAATCAAATGGTGCATTGCAATCTTAAGTTTTTCCTCTGGTGTGTATCCAGGCAGCTCAATGACTTCCATCCTATCTAGAAGAGGAGGCGGTATAGGCTGCATTCTGTTAGCAGTGGCCACAAAGACAACCTTTGAAAGGTCAAATGGGACATTCAAATAGCTATTCATCATTAGTTAAGAAATCACTCCAAGTACCTCAAGGATAAAGAAGCAATTTTAGAATTTCAACAACACTAAGCATTAATTTAGATGCAACGTAGTAGACACCAATTATATGCTTAACCAGCAAAAACCCTACTATAAGACAGCAACAAGAAAGAAAAAAAATGCTAAATCTATGACCGACATTCCTACCAAAAAAAAAAAGAGAGCATCATTACTGCAGCCCACTCGACCATTTCAACCTCATCCTCAATAAGTACCCTATTTCTTTCCAACCATGAAAAGTAGACATTCAAATATTATTTAGTTCCTAAAGCACCTTCTATTTCTTACTCATTCACAAAAACGGATTTCACAAATAGAACAAGAGTGTTAGCCTTGAGAGAGACAATTCCAAGGACACTAACGTTCTGATCTATTTAAAACCTTCTAAATAATCTCCCTTACCTTCATCCTTGCCTTCATAAGGCCATACGGAAGCTAAACACCAAAGCAAGCTCTATAACCAAAATGTGTGCAATGTACTAAAAATAAAAACATTAGATTAGGATACTGATCACTGAACTTTTTGTTCTGTTCAGGGTCAAGAACCTCCAGTAGAGCTGAAGCTGGATCACCTCGCACATCAGAACCTGTCTTGTCAATCTCATCTAATAGCATGACTGGGTTGCAAACAGCTACTCTCTGTAAAATATTAAAGAAGAAATTTCAAGGAAGAGTAGATAAAGCATCAAACCTAGTCAACCAAGAGAGAGAGCAATTCCAATCATCTGCAATTAGATTAGAGGAATAACAACAAAATATTTCCTATTCCTTCCTAACCATAACTCACTAAGGTTTCTTACCATTGATAAGCACCTTAACCTTCTTGAAAGGGAAAACACCCTGGCTAAAGTTCATAAGGTGATAAGGAAAAATGATACTAGATAAAAATGGATTGAATAAGAAGCATCAAACACTATAGACAATGATCACCAAAACAATAGTTTAATCTACCAGGAACACGCTGCAAACGCTGAAGCTTTGGCTAAATAATAATTCTGAAAGAGCAATTAAATTAGAATCAAAGGGAGGAAAGGGGAAGACTACCTTCAGTCCATCAATAAGACGCCCTGGCATGCTTCCAATGTAGGTCCTCCTATGTCCTCTAATATCAGCCTCATCTTTAACACCACCCAGGGATATGCGTACGAATTTTCTGCCTAGAGCAGCAGCAATAGATGATGCCAAAGATGTCTTCCCCACACCCGGTGGCCCAACAAAGCACAGCACAGGCCCTCTTGCATCTGGCTTAAGCTGAAAATGTTGGACGGTGTCATATGATACCAAATTTAAACTCAGACACTGAGGGTTGAAAAAAAGGAAAGATGACAAGTTACCTTCCGAACAGCAAGATATTCAATAATTCGTTGCTTGACCTTGACCAAACCATAATGGTCACTGTCAAGACGTTCCTTTGCAGCTTTCAAGTCTAATTCATTTTCTTCAGTAGCCTTTTTCCATGGAAGGTCAGCAAGAAGCTCAAGGTAAACTCGCAAGCTGTTATATCCAGGTTGTTGAGGTTGCATTTTTTTAAGGCTCCTGTCAAGGTTATAGAAATAAAGGTGTAAAATTAGCCGACACATAAAAATCGCATCTGATCAGAGATTCAGAATACAACTGGAAGAATTAGCCAACAATGATACAGTATTAAAATCAAACATGTGCTTTCCTGTAAAACATTAATTTTTCTAGCAAGCTTTCAAGGTTGGTTGTGCATGTTTGATATTGTGTGTAGCAAACAAATCTACTTCTTATGGTACTTGTCCATATAATCTTTCTTTGGCCTCTATTGCCCTACTGGTTGCAACGTCTGCCCCAGACAAGGACATCATTTTGCTACATGTTGCAGCCATGAGATGGTAATTCCACAATAATACCGAAAGATATTATGTTGTTATTAAAGAGATTAGGAAGGCAAAGCATCCCCTTCACAGCAAACGAATTGAGTAACAAAAATAGGAATATGTCATTATACAGAGTTCACCACTATATATCCCACCACAGGATTGGATATAACCACCATTTCAACAATAAAAAATAAAACAAAGAAAAATTATTTCACTATCTTTTTTCCCAGTGTTTGCTAGTGCTAGCTACCTATGATAACAAATCAGAACTTTTTCTGCACAAAAAATAAACCTATACTATATGTGTCTTCTCAGAAATTGATACCTCAACTCTCTCTGAGCATGCTTCCAGATATAAGCAGGCATTTCAGCACTTTGCATCTTTCTTTCCAGGGCAACCAAATCATCTTCATCATCCTCATCACCAAGCTCCTCCTTAATGGCTCTCATCTACACATCATGCAATAAATGACATAGTATTACCTACCATCCACCGAATCACATGGTGAAACCTGACCTCTGTCAGAGGTACTTTTCCATAACAACAGATATCTCAGAAAAATTTGAAATCATTCTCAACAATAAGGGCAGCAAATTAGATTACATGAGAATGATACTATATTGGATCAAACAAGCAATCAATATCCTAATCAATTTGTATTTAAGATAAACAATGCAATTATATGAAGTAATAAAATCAGCTAAAAGTGTTAAGAGGTCACCAAATTATTAGAAAAGATCATTAGTTATTCCTAATGTAGAAATAATATGCATCATATATTTGAATAACGCTATAGAATTCAACATAAAAAGGTCATTAATAACGTAAAAATGTATGTATGAATAGCTAAAATAGCAGGTGTAGCCATGCAACATATTGATGGATTTTTACAATTACATATAATAACATGCCATTAGACATGACACCATTGATAAAGCTTCTAACAAATTGCCCATCCTTTCATCTTTTAGTGATAATGAATACAAACTCAGTAACGCTGTAAAATAACAAAAATCTTGGACATAATGTGATGTTCCTACTGTCAGACTACAGAAAAGCTATAATTGCTGAATGCTGTGTGAAAGCTAACCTGCTGACGCAAAAGGAATTCTTTCTGTGATTTTGATAGCTGTCCTTCTACTTTCTGCGTAATCTTCTCTGCTACACGTATCGACTGTTGCAAGTTAATAACAACATGACTTCACCAGAAGAAAAAGGAATATTGAGGTGAACATTTACTATTATTTACTCTTTGATAAAGACTTGCCTGTAAATGCCTGTCAACTAACTCCATTGCTTTTGAAAGCCTTACTCTTAAATCAACTGAATCCAGCATAGATAGTTGCTCTTCAAAACTCATCTCAAAACTGGCAACAAATATATCAGCCAGTTTATGAACTGGAACTGTCTCCAAAAGAACTTTTGTCCGCCCTCCAGTTTTTTGTTTCTAGAAGCGGAAAAATGAGTGAATTACTGTTCCAAAGGATGACTTAGATGTACATAGTAATAACAAAAGTGATGAAAAATTAAATGGACTCAGATTTAAAAGAGAGAGGAATAGATATAATCTAAAAAAGTAAATCTCCCTTGATAAAGAAACAAAATTTTCCATTGATCAATGAGAAGCTACCAACAAAGAACCAGCAACTAATAACTCCCTTCAAGAGAAGTTAAAAAAATTCCCCAAACGGACTACAGGTTTAAACCAAAAGGCCCAAAACATTACAAAAATGGTCCCCATAAAAGAAGCATGACTTTCAGCTAGACCCACCCTATCACTCCACTCCAAGGATTTCCCTTTAAAGACTTTTTTGTTTTTTTCCATTCCAAAGTCCTAACATAATAGCTTTTATGACATAAGTCATAAAATCTTGGTTTTGCTTTTAAATACCCGTTGATCATTTATCAAAAGCCCAAGAAACACTAAAGATTCTGATGGTATAGGCCTAACATTCGCCACTATAAGAATACTGAAACTCTCGACTTCCCAGTGCTGTAAAACAAAAATGCAGATTGAAAGATAGAATTATGGGAGGTCATTTCTTTTATAACCTATTTGCAATATTTAAACCTCACCCAACGAACAAACCAAACTAAAACATAAGCTTTTCCCCGAATATCTTGATTTACAAACAGCATTTAACCACACCTTGTTAACTTTGGGGAAAATAGAAGAACTTGAATTCACTAAATAGTTAAAAAGAAAAACAGCCCCTGAATCTGCCTTCCATTTATTGTTACAAGAAGCGAAAGAAACACCTTCCACTAGTCTCATCACCTCTAACAAAAGCAAATTGTTCGCGTCAGATACAGGTCTAGGAATAACCACTTGGATTTCTTTCAACAAAAAATTAGCAATAATCTTGTTTTAAAGAATATTAGCAGTAGCAATAGTCCTGTTTGAAAGAATATTAGCATTAGCAATAATCTTGCCTCCATGCACCAAAGGAACCAACAAAATTAATGATATCGTATCTTTCTTTCATGAAAGATACCATTTTTCAACACCCCGAATAAGGACAATAACCATGTAATGTAACTGAACAAAAGAGTAGCATCACTGGGTACCTGTTCAAGAACGGATATAAGCTCCATTGCAGTAGCTTTGAATTGTCGAGATAATGAAATAAAATCTGGGTCTTGCTCCACTTGCTCCATCTCTAATTAAGATGAGAAAGAAAGAAGCAACTAACAGCGTCAGCAGATGAGGTCAGAAGGCAACCTATTTGTTTAATCAACAAACTCAAAAGGTCTATTTGGAAAACCACTTCCAAAGAAAAGCATATGATAAAATCAGGAAAGCAAAGCAAGTTTCACAGGGACTGTAAACTAGAACCTAAATTACTCAACATGTTAAGTATTTGCTTTATATGCCTCCTCCTGACACTGAATCATATTATCAATGCATTCAAGGCAGTAAATGATTCAGATCCATAAATAACGATTCAACATTTATACACACGTGCGCAGTCAAATTTCACTTTGATTCCATCAAACCGCAAGTTTTTGGTTCCAAATTTAAATACAGAACTTTTAAACTCATCATGACATCAAACCTCCATCTTCTTTCTTACAAGTTATATCAAATGGAACTTATGTAGCCTCTCAACTTCTATCCGTTTAAAACAGGGTTATCTAATGGGGAAGCACTTTGATGATTAAAGATGTGTCCGATTAAATGTCTGTGGTACATGTTCAATTAGCAGTTGATGAATAACTTTCCAGCATGTTTAATTATTATTTCAAGTTTGCTTGTAATCAAGACCCCTTATGCAAGAAAAACTACATCACTATCATTGGGCTTTTGGTTTAAATTTAGTGCATGTGTGTGTGATTGTTTACTATTTCTAATGCAATTGTTCTTTCTTTAGTTTGTGAGATTCAAATTCTGACAACAAAATGATTTCAAAAGATTGAGGTCAAAAATTCTAAATTGAGCTGTAAACTTTAAGATTTTATAATTGATATTTAGAAAGTAGGAAGTTATAAAATAATAAGAACAGACTCCACTTCATTATATGCCCTTGTCATGTGTTAAGTCCTTGAGGTTTAACAAAAGTTTACATCAAAACACGACAGTTCTGCAAACCGACACTCTGGATTCTGTTATTGACTCATAGAGTAAGGATAGCAGAACCCAAAAAGAAGAAGAAGAAAAAGAAGATGTTATGCGGGACTGACATCTTTGCTATAAATACAACAAAGAAAAGGGTTTGACATGATAACAACATATACTTAGCATCACCCAAAGAGATTTAAATTCCAACATGACTTAATTGTTGCAGAAACTGAAAGGGAGAAAAATATACTAAAATTTCCTGTACCAATGAAAATTATCCAAAAAATGACAACTTTCCACCAATTTACAGCATATAAAAATGCACTCGACCACCAACCTGCCTTTGTCATTTCTGAAGGTGATACTCGTGCAGTATAATATGTTCCTCTGGTGCTAAGTTCCTGGACAGTAAATCTACATAAACCTTCTAGCACAACCGTATATGTCACTCTTCCACTTGGTTTCTCCACTCCTCTAGATAGCTGCAAGGCACGAGCAGCAACACCCCTGATAAAAAGAATTTCAGAAAACCAGCATCTCAACTATTACCCCATCTTGCATTCGTAATATTATACATACAAAATGACTAAATTGTATATTGAACATGGAGAAAGATATAGAATCCAGTGAGGAAAAGTTTTAAGAGAAAATAACTTAAAGGTACTTCTGCTATCTTATAGTTGAATAAACATAAAGAACTAGATTATGAAATGACAAAATACAAATAGACATTATACCTTGAATGCCATTGAATAACTTCCTGATGATTTTTCCCATCTACTCTTTGTGAGTCAGAGGCTCCAGATTGAACCCTTGAGCTACGATCACCAGAATCACTTCCCATACCTGACCATTATTTTATTTTATTTTTTTCCTGAAACAATTTAATAATTTTTTCCTCGGCATGCCATAATGAAACAGTACAAAACACATACATCACACAAACAAAAATTCCTTCATACAATACAAAATGCAGCCACTTAACCCTAAATGGTTTATAAAATAAGCAGCAACTTGAATACCTTGAGATAACACAGGGCCAATCGCTGATGCGTCAGCATCATCTCGAACGGGAAGTATACCAATCAATCCCTTCTCTTCTCGCTGCCACAACTCCTGCTCCACCAATTTCACACTGCGTCCATAGTAAAAACATCTTTCAGGTCAACCTTTAGTCAACGTCCATAAAATGTGCACAATCTCACAACAAAAACAAATTTACGAAAGCAAGTAGGACCGAGAACATCAGATTTTCCCAGTAAAGAAAATAGTTCAAGAATCCGAAAAGTAGAACTGAGCTCCAACTTGAATTTGAGAACTGATTATCAGAACATAAAGACAGAAGTCGAATACAACCAAAATTGTCCCACGATATACCGTACAGACGAAAAAGCAGGAAAAGTTGACCTTCCTTTATCGTCAATCCAAAACAAAAGAATCAAAATCGATTTCACACAAATTACTCCATCTCATTTCAACAAAAATCCGAATCATGATTTTGCATTCAAAATGAAATTATCCATGAAATGGAACAAGAAAAGAGAAAACAGAGCTGCAATAACTAGCGTTTCTTAACTCATACCTGCTGGGTGAAGTACATCGAATCCGAATAATGGCGCCTGGTAAAAGAACCTTGTTTCTGAAGGGAAGAATTCCGAGTCGACTCGGTAACTCCACCGATTCCACCATGATTGCAATCGACAAAGAAGAGAGAGAAATTGAAGTTTACAGAAGGAAAGAAAACGGAGAGAGAGAGAGAGACGTCTGTGGCAGTGGTGGGAAGATGGAGGGGTGGGGGGTTTAAGTTTTAACAAATCGAAAACGACGCCGTTGAGTCTTTTTGCATCAATAGCAAAAACATTCTGAATCTCTGACTCGGTTTTCCCTTTTTCTTCTTCGTCGAATATTTAAAACGAGTCGGTTTTATGGAAAAGTCCCTTGGGATTTACATAATTTTATTTTCGCCTCGTTTTTTTCTTTTTTCCAAATTTCTTTGTTGGACCCCACGATAAAACAATAGATAAGGCGGTTGTGGAGTTTGGAATTGGATCAAATTCCAAATTGAATGCTGCCTCACTTTTCTTTATTGTTATTTATTAGGTTCGGACATCATCCCAATTTTTTCAATTTTAGTTCATATATTTTTAATTTTTAAATTTTTAAACTTAGTATATTTTTAATACATTTTAAATTTAATCTTTCAAAATTGATTAAATAATAATTTTTATATAAGATAATGCGATATATTAATATGTTTAAAAAACAATCGCAAATATAACAATCTGGTCCACAGTATTAATAGATATAAAATATATAAAAAGTTACAAACATGACAAGATTTAGATAGTCTATCAATGATAGACTACATCATTGGTGTGAGACTATCAACGATGTAGTCCATCATTGGTGTGAGTCTATCAACGATAGACCATATCGCTGGTAAAAGTCTATTAGTGATAGAAGTTTATCGTTGATAGACTTTACTACATTAGCAAATTTTTTTAAAATGTTGTTATTATACACTTGGATATTATCTCTAAAAATTATTATTCATTACAATCGTCTTAGGTTTAAAGTTATGGAGGCAAAGTTTTTTTTTAGAATATGTGATATTGTTATATAACAACAAGGTGATCCCACAGCCCAGGATCAAGGCATCAAAGCAACAAAGCACAAGCAAAGACAGGACAATAAAACCAAAACAAAGCCAATGGGATAAGACCAGAACAAAACCAACACATAAACGCAAACTTGCAAACCATCAGGGAGAAAGACGGAGAAAAGAACCCAAACCCCACAAACTAGGGGCTACAACAAAACAGAGAACAATGTGAAGTTCAAAAAGAAAAAAAACATCCGTACACATACTAGATAAGACCAAGAAGGTCAATCCGCCATAAAGTAGCACGAACACGAATAGTAGAGACCATGAGGTGAACCAGAGCAGCCATGCAGTTGCCAATTACACTCATGCTAGATGTTGTATATGGAAGCACACCATAAAACACGAAACAACTTACTATACACCCCCTTACCCGACCCACTCGGCACAACCAACTCAACTCTACATCCCAACTAGCCACCTGATGCATCGAACCCAACTGGAGCACACTAGACCACACCTCTCTCCTAAACCCACACTAAAAAAAAAAAAAAAAAAAAAAGATCTCGTGACTCCATACCTCCTCCACACAGAAGACACCCCCCCTGACAACACACCCCAACTCCTCAACCAATCTCGCGTACCCAACCTGTCCCTCACCGCTAACCACACACAGAATGAGTGACGTGGAATACCACCCCCCACCCACAAAATACCAGCCCAAGACACCCTATGACGACGAGGACGCATACTCTCCCATGCACTAGCGATAGAAAATCGACCACTAGCATCCGACACCCAAACCCAATAATCTCCCCACCCTGGGTCCCATTGCCTAGATAAGACCCCATATCTCAAGCAGCTCCCAAGACACTATAGGTCACCTCCAACCTCCCTCACTATCCATTTACTCCGACAACCGCGCTTCCAAACTACTCCTTGTATCATGAACCACCGTAGACCCGTATGAATCCAAAATCGCGCCCCCCGACAACCAAGGATCCCACCAAACAAAACAAGAACGTCCATCACCGATCATCAAACGAACCAGATGCTTGAATCTATCTCTACTTTGCAAGATAGTCCTCAAGCACCAAGACCTCCCAACCTCGCTCCGAACAACCCACAACAACCGTCCACACAAAAAGTTAATTCGAGAACAAGTTATGGAGGCAAAGTTCATACATCGAAAGTCTAATTACTTTATTATTATTAATTTGACAACAAGTTAGGTAATAATTTATTACACATAAATGTATAAGGGTAAGAACCAATTGAATAATTTTCTAAAATTAACAAGCTTATTAAACGATTATAAATAAGTAACTTGTAATTTAATATGGTTAAATTATGAGTTTTGTCTTGTCTAGAAATAAATTTAATTAGGTTTATTTACTTTTAATGTTATATCTAATATATTACTAAACTTTACAAAAGTCTAACACGTCTTTAAATGTTCACTTTTGTGTGTAATAACTTCCTTGTATATTAAAAAAATAATTAATTGACTAGATAAGTATACTATATTTTATGTCTAATATGACTATAAACTTTCAACTTTGTGTATGATATGTCTGAATAACACAATATTAAAAATTTATGAATCTATTGAATAAAAGATGAAAATTAATTTAAGAATTCCTTTTAATTATAGAAAGATTAAAAAATTTATTAGCCATTTTTAGAATAAGGGGACTAAACATACACAAATTTAGAAGTTTGGAGATTTATTAAATATTTGTTAGGTTTGGAGGACTTAACAAACACAAATTTAAAAGTCAAGGGACTAATTTTTAAAATTTAACTAATTTATTTTTTAATTTGGATGACTTAAATTATAAGCAATGGAATATTAATGATTAGTGGATTTGGATATATGATATTCCATCTAGGACGTTTCATACGCATTTTCTTTGGATTTAATTTAAAAAATAACGTGGAGCGGTTGATAGTCGACCTGTTTTTCATTTAGTTTAGACATCCATAAAATATGGTCTAGACTTTGAGGTGATTACATGGCAAATGTCATAGCAACTCCCACGTCATTGTGGGTCCCACAAACTATGATCTCATCACCTTAATGTTGGTCAAAGATAATTGTATTTGGTTGGGTATTAAAAATACGGACCTTTAATATTAATATTGTTGTTTTCAAAACTTATTAGAGAAATATTGTTGTTTTGAAACTTATTAGAGAAATATTGTTGTTTTGGGAGTTCGAGGCTAGAATTCGAGGGTCGAGGATTCGACTAATGTAGAGGTCGAACGTTGAGAACTCGACAAACAAATAAAAACTTGGAAACAATACGTAAATTAGGGTTGTCGAGGGTTGAAGTTTCGACAAACAAAGAAACACTTTAGGTTGTCGAGGGTTGAAGTTTCGACATACATGGAAATCTCGCTAATTTTGTGATGAGAATCTCGCTTTATAAGGGAATATCACTAATTTTGTAGAGTCTTGACATACATAAGTCGAAACTTCAACCCTCGACAAGGAAGATAAGTGGGTGAAGCAGATTGTAAGAGAGAACGAGATTGAAGGAGAGAGCGGCCATGACTAATGCTCTTTACACAATCAGGATAAGCTTAGTCTAATTAATCCTATGCAATCATCCCATATCCTCAACATTTCTCATACATACATTGTTAAAAGATTTTAATTAGTTTAACCATAAGAACTATCACAAGAATTATCATTAATGGATGTTATGTTATCATTAATTAGTACACTTTGAATTAATTCAAGATGTTACATATCTGTAAGGTAAAATGTTTAAACTTCCATCTTTTATATAATTAAACTAAAAACAAAAGTTTAGTTATGCAAGTTACCACGCTCAAGAATGGACTTTCATCTAATGTGATTTACATACAAACAAAATAACCAAAATTCTGAGAAAATAATGATAAATCCTCTCAGTAGGCAACAACTGAGATAAATTCAATGATCGAATAAAATAGTGAAAGATTGATTCTCAGATATGGGTTTGTATATTATTTCCATTGGAGCTTCCATTCTCAGATATTGTAAGAGAGAGCGAGATTGAAGAAGAGAGCGAGATTGTAGAAGAGAGCGAGATTAAGAGTATCTCACTGAACATCTCGCTCTCTCAATCTCGTTCTCTCCTACAATCTCGTTGAATATCTCGCTCTCTCAATCTCGCTCTCTCCTATTGTATATTCAATTTTTTTATATTATAAAGTTGTACATTATTTTTTTAATTAAATTGTACATTATTCTTTTAATTAAGTTGTATATTGTTCTTTTAATTAACTTGTACATTATTCTTTTAATTAACTTGTACATAACTTTTAATTAAGTTGTACATTATTATTCTAATTAAGGTGTACATTATTCTTTTAATTAAGTTGTACATTATTCTTCTGATTAAGTTGTACATTATTCTTCTAATTAAGTTGTACATTATTCTTTTAATTAAGTTGTACATTATTCGTTAAATTGAGAAACAAATATTTTTTTAATTGAAAAATATATATATATATATATATATATATATTTCAAATCATGGCTTTAAACCCAAGACCTGTTGATTCCGATGTTTTGTACGACCAGTCCATTCATCGATCATTTGTTGTATGACGAGATTGTACTACTAGAGAATTATCTTGTAGGCGTCGAGAGGCAGTTCTCCAGCGCACTATCCCGCTCCACCCTCAAATACTATCGCTACTGCGCACATCTAGATTCTATGGGGTTGCTAGATTAGTATTTATTCAGTTGGACTAACATCTGATCACAGCCTTGGTCGAGAGATGGAGGCCCAAGACGCATACATTCCATATGTCTGTTGGAAAGTGCACTATCACTCTACAAGACATAGAAGTGTTGTTGGGATTACCTATTGACAGTGAGCCGATCATCGGAGTGATGTACGATGACTGGTTAGAAGCTTGTCACCTGTACCTCGGTGCGACCCCACGTGCCGACAAGATTAAGGATCGATGTTAAGTTTAATATGGTTAGGAACACAATTTTGTCAGCTCACAGATGATGCAGACGAGGAAACCGTCATAAGATATACAAAAGCATATATATACTATAAATAGTGGGTGGAAGCTTGTTTTCAGATAAATCAAGCCATTTTGTTCACTTGATGTTCCTGCCACTGTTAGCTAACCTCTATGATGTGGGGCGGTATTCGTGGGGTGGAGCACGCTTGGCATGGTTGTATAGATAACTATGCAAAGCAACAATACATGAGGTTCGAGAGATAGTTGGGCCTTGGGAGCGATTTCCAACCATGGCTCCACAGCTACATGTTAATGACGCTCAGTTAATTGGACGAGCCTACGGTTCTCGGTATGTTGTTTTAATTCAATTTAATTTTTATATCACTGATCTAGTTAATTTAAATTATAAATTATCAATTTAAAAATTTAGGTGGAGAGACAAATTTTGTGTGACTAGGACAACCACACATGTAGTCAACCAGTATAGATACATGTTTGATCTACTTCAACCTGAACAGGTACATTACACTGAATCTAATTGATTATTTTATACACATTTTTATTGTATTTGTCTTTAATATTCTTTAATATAATATTTTGTGTTTCAGGTTATTTGGGAGCCGTACAAAATTATTATGTATATTTTGCCTAATTTTTATTCGAATGGTCAAAACATATGGCGGACGATGAGTCCTCTCATATGTTTTCACATTAGTGAGTGGCATCTACCTGACAGGATGATGAGACAATTCGGTTTTCAGCAGGATGTCCCATCACCTTGTAATACTGAACCCGTACTGCATGATATTGACCTAAAGACTGGAGATTGGTCTGGAAAAATTGCACATTTGGTAGTGTGATGGCACTATCGTGCAAGGTTTATTGCAGTGGGGGGTTTTTCTTGAACAGTTTGACACAGATGTCACTCCAGAATATATTCATTGGTATAATAATATCACAAGGCGCTACGTCACTCGTTCGGGAGCAGCTGTGGATCATCTGATAAATGAATATTATCTAATTATTTTTAATTTAAAATTATTTTAAATATTGTCTAATTGTTTTATAATTCACAGAGATCGAACAACCGTAGACTCCGTGAGGTTGCGAATGATCCGAACCAGGTTCTTGTTATATGTAGTGACAACCAAAGCTATATGGAGTAAATTCATTATATGTACGATATACCTATTGTTCCTCCACCAGCTCCTAGACGTAGAGGACTTGTTCGGGAAGAGGATGAGTTTGATGAGGTTAGTCGGATGAACTGATTATGTTAATCCGATGATGATTATGCCAACATTTGGTTCAGGACATTATGACTCAGAGGTTGGTCCTTCGTCTTCATACGTGCATGGACATAGCTGGGGTCGTGGAGAGCATAATGAATATTTATATTATGAAACACCTACAGAGGTACCAGAGCAACATCGAGAAGAACCCGAGTAACCTCAGGTTCGAAGTCGACGACGACAACCAGCTCGAAATCGACGACGTCCGCCTTGTGGGACACATTGATTTTTGTAATTATTTTTATATAAATGAGACATTTAATTTACATTTTTTAAAATTTTTATGAGATATTATTTTTTTAATTTATTCTTTTTATATATTATGAATAGTAATTATTTTGATATAGAAGCTTTTAAATGTCGCTGACATAGATAATAACATCAGATAGTCTAAATCTAAAAAGTTAGGTTAAAAAAACTTCAATATTCAAATTTACATATTTTAGATAATAATTTGGGGACATAATAAATCAAATCAACACTCAAAATCTTCACATGCAAATCTATAAATAAGACTAATTGATATAAAGAACAGAAATTTTAATCACAGTAGTGAGGTCAATAGTTTAAAAGATTTTACAATAATGATCTTGGATTTTTTTTGTACATTTGGTACCAAGATTTTGATGGAGTTTTTTTTTTTCTTTTAATTATAAAAAAAAAAAATTTTTTTTTTTTTTTTTTTTTATAAATAAAAAAAAAAAAAGAAAGAAAGAAAGAAGAAGGTGGAATGGGGAATTAAATAAAGAAAAAAAAAATTGTACGGATATCTCACTCTCGCTAACATCTCGCTCTCGTTCTCAGGATCTCGCTCTCGCTCTCGCTCTCGTTCTCATGATCTGCTCACACTCTCTCAAATCTCACTCTCTCTTACTCTTCCCTCTTTTGTTCTCTCCCAATACAAAATTATTTATAACACATTAAATAATTATGAGTATTATGATGAAGGTCTTTCGTTCTCTCCACATCAAATCACTTGAGATGAAAAAACTATCTTTCATAAAGTTTCAAAAAAAAAAAGACCAAAAAAGAAAAAAACTGGAAACTCCCAAGTTAGAAGCTTCATGCCAGATATGCACCAATGAATGGGTTAGAAAGAATAACATATCAAGCTGGAAACTCCCAAGTTAAAAAAAAAAAAAAAAAACTAGAAACTCTCGCTCTCTCTCAATATCTCACACTCTCTCTCTTACTCTTCCCTCTTTCGTTCTCTCCCAATACAAAATTATTTTTAACACATCAAATAATTATGATGTTATGAGGAAGGTCTCCGGAATGAGAAAGGTCTTTTGTTCTCTCCACATCAAATAATTATGAGGAAGGTCTCCAAAATGATAATTAAACAGACTCAATAATAATGTTAGGGCAAGGTCGAGGGTTCAAAGTTCGACGTACAAAAAATACGAAAGGGGAAGGTCGAGGATTCAAAATTCGACCTATTTTCAACACTCGACTTATTTAAAAAAAAAAACAACAATATTTTTACAAATAGTTTGAAAACAACAATATTTTCCTAAATAGTTTCTAAAAGGACAATATCCTTTTAATTTTCCCTAAAAAATACTATTAGAGTTTAATGAACAAAAATTATATTTATATTTAATTTATAGAATCAAATGTGACAGTTTTTTTATAAATTTAATAGATTAATTAATTAAACAATAAGTATTGTTCAATATAGGATAATTGTTTTTAAGATTGTTTTCAAATATAGAAAAATGAACCAAAATATCTACAAATATAGCAACATTCTACTGTCTATTTGCGATAGACCGTGATAAACTACTATTTGTATCCATTTGTGTCGTGATAGACACATATAGTAGTTTGTCGCGATCTATCACAAATAAACTATGATATTTTGTTATATTTGTAAGTATTTCCAACAGTTTAATCATTTAAACTAAGTTTTCATTTTTTAAAATGATAAAATTGCTGAAATTGTTTTCAAGTATAGTAAAATGTCATTGTCTATCAGCTATAGACCGCGATAGACATCTATCGGACTTATAGACTCTACTGCGGTTTATCACTAATAGATAGTTACATTTTGCTATATTTATAAATAAGTTGATCCATTCTTCTTTATTTGTAAACATACCCTCAATATATTAATAAAAATTGATTAATTAAGAATCAACAATAATTTTAATTATAAATACTTGAAAATTGTGTAATTTATCATTTAAGTTAACCAATTAATATACCTAATGTTATATTAATTATAATCTAATACTTAATTATTTTTTTATTAATTAAGGTAATTTCAATTTCAATTAAATAATATAAGAAAATATATTTTAATAAACAATATATTACATACAAAAGGAGAAAATGGGATAAAAGTATGATATGTTGATAAAGAAAATATTAATACACGATACTGTTTTTTTAATATAAATATGATGTGTTAATAATGAGTGAAATAATAAAAATTAATCATAATGAATAATTGATCAATTCTAAATAATCAATATTAATCATATATTTCTAGTGAATGATCAAATTAAAATTAATCTCAAGAAATAGCTGTTTGATTATTAAAAAAAAATCAATAAGTAATAAATTATTATTATTAAAAAATATTTGTACTAACTCTACTTAAATAATCATTGTTTATTAATTAAATATCTTTAAGATACGGTTAGCTAATTAATTAACAATTTAGAAGAAATTTTTACAAATATAAAAAATGTCAAACTATTTACAAAAATAGTAAAAAAGGCATCAATGGATATTGAAAGATTTCGATCAACATCTAGTGATAGATAGAGATATCTATTTTTCCCATGGTTCTGAATGGAGGGGGATTGCCTGAGGGAATTCCCCGTGAGCTAGGGATGGAAAATGCATTCCCCGTCCCTACCCCAACCCCGTTTCCCGTTCCTCCCTCAGTTAGCCTTTATTTATTTATTTAGAATAATGATTTAATGTTATATTATTATCATTATTATTATTATTATTATTATATAAACATTACATTTAAATTTCAAGTTTGATTGTTTATTTGTCAAGATAATAAATATGTTTAAATTGAATATTTAAATTTATATTATATATATAAATAATTTTATTTATATTTATTTATTTCTAATAAAAGGTTGGTTGGTTTTTTAGACCAAAATTTGAGTAATTTATCTTTAAATTCAAATTGTCATGTAAAACTAACCATGATAAACAATTTTAGTGATAGAGTTGATTATTCAATTAAAATTTGCTCACATTAGTAATTTAAATCAGTTTTTTTTTTTTAAAAAAAACTAACGGAAAAATTTTTTTCGCAGAGGACTCAATCCCCACAAATTCCCATGTGGAAAATCCTCGCCTTGGTCCCTGTGGAGACTTTAGGGAATGACATCCTAGCCTTGCCCCGTGGATATCTCTAATGATAGATTTCTATCAATTTTCTATCACTGACACTCATAAACTTCTATAAGCCTCTATTAGCCTCCCCCAAAGAAAATTGAAAATTTATTATTTTGTATAAATAGTTTCTCATATTTTTCTATTTTTGAAAATCCCCAAATTTATGTAAATAAAGTACTTGCATCCATTTAATAATTTTTTATTATAAAAATAAATTAAGTAAACATTTTAATAAATTATTATTTAATTATTAAAATAAATATTCGTATAATTTTGTTAAATTAATATTAATTAATTAACCAATTTAAAATTGAACTATATATGAAATGAAAAACAAAAGAAGGAAAAAAAATATTGTTTATGGAAAAAGATGATATCTGAGAATTGTATATTGTAAACTGTGAAACAAATATGACTTTTGGATATTTGTATCAATTCTCATCTAGAAAATTCTCAAATCATAAGACCTCTTCCTAACAATGATTTAAATGAAAATTTTAGTTATTTTTAGTGTTTGGTTGAAAAATGGTTAAGGACATGTTTAAGAGTAATTATAAAATGTTAAAATCACTTTTGTTATTTTTAAAATCATTCTTAAATATGTTTTTATCCTTTAAAATCAATTTTGAGATAATATGAAAATTATATTTAAAAATATAAAATTAAATATTAACTCAATTTTAAGTGATTAGAGTTGAAATGATTTTATAACCGACAAAAATATTTCTAACAATTTCATAATACCGTGAAATATGTACTAATGAAATCATTTTTAAATATACGTTGATTTTTCTTTACCTCATTTTACACTAAATTTTCGTTTTTATGCTTGAAATTTATTAAATGCTTACCAAATCACGTTGATCTATTAAATGCTTTTATACTTATATATGTATAAAATAAATGATAGTTTTAAAGGATAAAACTAGAAATTAAAAAGTGACAACTAAATTTAGGAAAATCTCAAAGGGCATGTCTATGAGTGATGGTAAAATGAGTGATTAATAATAATAATAATAAGATTTAAGTACCATTGATTTTAGTAGGAACTAGTTTTTAGAAAATGTGTAAAATAGATGTGTTTAAAAGTGATTTTGATAGATTTAAGGTGTGTTTATAACATATTTTTAAACGTTTAATTTAAAAAAATAAATCATTTTGGAAGAAATTGAAGTGTTTGACAACCACTCAAAACAAAATTTCAAATGTATTTTAATAAGTTTTTATCAAAAGTGTTTAAATAAAAATAAGTCTTTTGAGAAATATTTTTCTTCTGAAGTCAATTCAACCAGGTCTTTAGGGTGTGGTTAGAATAAATTTTCAAGTGTTTAATTTAAAAAAAAAAAAAAAAAAAGTCATTTTTTGAAGAAATTAGAGTGTTTTGCAATCTCTCATAATAGTTTTTTAAATGTATTTTCAACCATTTTTGTCATAAGTGTTTAAATAAAAATATTTTTTTTTTAGAAAACATATTTTTCTCAAGTCAATCTAAATGGGTCCTTAATCAAAATTATTCTACGAAATATAAAAATCGGTTAAGAATCTCACATAATCACTTTTTAACCCTTCTAAAATTAATCTCAAAATACCCTAAACCTTAACACACAAATACGATGGCCATAGTTTCTATTTCGTCGTTATGGTGTTAAAAATTAAGATTTAATTCATGTAGTTTGAGCAAGTTTTTTTTCCCTTTTAGAAGGGAGTAATTGAAGTTTTTTCAAATTGACATTTGATTTAGTTGAATCTCACGTATCATCCTTAACACAACTATACTGCCACTTTTTCTTTTTGTAATGAGACAGTAAGTTCCATTTGGTTGGTAATTTTAGATTATTAACATAGCTTTTAAAATAATTTTTAGCAAATATATTTTCATGAAAAAACAAAAAAGAAGATTCGAATGTAAAATAGTATTACATAAATTTTAATCTTCTTAATAGGTCATGTTTAGTAATGAATATTAAGGAGGCGTTAGGATA
The DNA here is from genome assembly GCF_027475165.1 of Benincasa hispida. NCBI lineage: Eukaryota > Viridiplantae > Streptophyta > Magnoliopsida > Cucurbitales > Cucurbitaceae > Benincasa > Benincasa hispida. The sequence continues at coordinate 2,803,398 of NC_143488.1, forward strand.
AAGAGTTAGTTATTATACTCCTAAAGTTACTATAGTTGGGTTATAATAGTTTGTGTTTGGGTATAGATTCTTTTAATTTTGGTTATAATAATATGTGTTTGAGTTGTAAACTATTTTATTTTGAGAATAAAATAGTAAAAAACTATAACAAAGAATAAAAAAAAATGATGAATGTAAAATAGTAAAAGTTGTAACAAATAGTAAATATAGCAAATGAGAGTTTTTGAAATAGTATTGACTATATGGATTGTAAAATAATATTTACGAGGTGATTATTATAATATTAAAAAGTCCTTACCTCAAACACTCCCTAAATAATTATAGTTTAGTTATAAGGACTAAAATAAACATGCTATTGATTAAAAAACATCGATATGCTATTAAAATTTGAATTTATCATTTATAATTTTAAAATGATTATCTAAATTGTTATATGCTTTCTGTTGTTTTCTCTAGATTATCTGTCAAAGGAAAAAAACTGGTATTATTTTAAAAATGGTTGCATGGAACTAATCAAATTGTAATTTTAAAGTTTCGTAGAAAAGATACTAGATATATAAATATAAAATAAATTTTAATTTTCTTGATGGATAAAGTGAGAAATTTAAAAATTTTTAGGAAGTGACATTTGATTTCACAATAATCTCTTTCAAATGTGATAAGAAACATATTTTAAAATGTACATGAACATGTATTTTAAAAGTGAGTTTAACATATTCACTGACAATCAGTTTGATCAAATATAGAAAATAGTTTAGATTCTTTTGTAATCACTTTTAAGATGCTACTAGAATCAACGACATACACCATTTTAATTAACTATATTAGAGTTTAGAGAGGAATAAAAAGTAGTGGGAGATATTAGAATTACTGTTGAATAAAAAAATAGAAGCAAACATGATGAGTAAATGTTGATTTAGCACGGTCTAGCCATACTATAAAGATTCGTCCAAAACTTTAAAATTTCAAGAATAAAATTGATTTTCCCCCTTAAATGAGAGGAACCCAATAGAAAACTAAGCAAAAATCATATGAACTAAAATATATTGAAACTATTATCGAATAATAGAAACTCAATTCTAGTTTAACTAAAAAAATATGCTTCGATGCATGGAGTTTGATCGAGTGGAAACATGTCAGTCATAATGGGAGTTAAGGTATCGTGGATGTTTGGTTTGAATTTTGCGATATCATTTCGATTCGATATAGTCATAATTGAGGAATTAAGGTGTTGTAGACAAAAGTTATGGCAGACGGTTTGTTCGAGGTTGAAAGGTATTAGCATGGTCAAAATTCTCATGTGGTGGTTGAATCATATTCTATGGAGGTGGTCAGATTGTTAAACCTTCAAAAGTTGTGGCAGATGGTTTGTTCGAGGTTGAAAGACATTAGCATGGTCAAAATCCTCCTGTGGTGGTTGAATCAGATTCTATGGAGGTGGTCAGATTGTTAAACCTTCAAGACACTGATTCATGAGAAGTTAATATTTTTGTGAAAGAGGCTATTAGTCTGGACGGTAAATATATATAATTTTTGTAAGGTCTGAAGAGAGGAGAACGAAGCTACTCATAATCTCGTATTTGTGGCTTCTTTTTCTAGGTCTCCTTTGGTAAAAAAAAAAAAAAACTATTTTTCCAGCTTTTGTCCTCTCCCTTATTATGAAGGGTGGTGAAGTGTTGTGGTTTGGCCAAGTGCCTCTTCCGATTTATGTATCCCCATTTCAAGTAAAGAAAAAGTATGTTTCAATTTTGCGATCTAATTTGTGTCACTAAACTTGATAAAGGAAATTAATTTTTTGTCGTAAACTTTATTTATCTTTAAATTTAGATAACTATTGCAACTTTTACCTTATCATAGATTTCTATTTGTAGAATATTATTCTTATGTCTAATCTAAGGATTTCATCTGGATTACATAAATACACTCATTTTTCATTTTAATCCATCATCACCATTATTTACCCAAATATTTCATTGTCACAACAACTTATCACAAAAATCTCGGACAAATTACGTTTGAACCCTCATATCTATTTTGACATATAATAAAAATTCAAAAAATGAAAACAAAATATAAAGAAAAATAATACAGGTATGTTATATATATATATATATATATAAAGAGACATTCCCAAAACTATCAAATGATAAGTCTATTCCATAAATTTTAATGTCTTGTATCTACTTAATTTCCCAACTTTCAAAAGTATCTAATACATTGTTTATAAAATTTTAATTTTGTATTAAATAGGTATTGAATTTCAATGAGTGTGTAATAGATTCTCTATCCTTAAACTTTTAATTTTGTATATAATAGATTGCTAAATTCTAAATTATGTGTCTGATAGGTTATTGACCTAGTCAAAATTTTTAATATTCACATATCTACTAGATATAATATTGAAAGTTTGGGATTCTATTAAACATAAAATTTTAATTTACATCTAATAGATCGATTAATTCTTAATTATCATTATTTTTAACATGTGAAAATTTTACCAAACACAAAATTAGTTCATAGACTTATTATATATTTTTTATAATACAAAGATATATTAGACACTTTTAAAAGTTTTCCGATACAAATTTCAAAGTTGAATGACAAACTTGTAATTTAATCTAATGAAAATAATGATCTTGAAAGAACTTATAGGGCACAATTTCAATCTCAGTTAAAAATGATGGGTTTAGAAATACAATTTCTTCATCCGTCTTATATTTATATGACATTTTTATTAGAACTATATAATATAAGGGAGATTTTCAAAAATAAGAAAATAAGAGAAACTATTTATATAAGATAGTAAAATGTAATCTTTTTTACAAAGATTGATAGAAGTTTATAATTAATACTATGTGATAGACGTTGATTTTCGTAAAATAGTTTGATAATTTTTTTATGAATTAAAACTTTTCTAATATAATATTATGATATTACTTCAGACTTAGGAACAATTATTTTAAAACATAAAATTCTCGATCACAATTTTCCAACACATTTTTCAAAACCTAACGTTGGAAAAAAATCTCAATCAAATATACCCATTTTTTTTGTTTGTATCTATCTCTTTCTAGAAATTAGTAAATGTATACATGCAAATTATACCCATAAAGACGCCAAAATGTATGTGTCAATTATTTGGTTCTCTAAAGTTGACTTGGATAAGCCTTTCGATGTGGAAACATGTGCATGATTAGCTACACCTACTTGAGCTTTTGTATTTTTCCTTTAAAAAATTAAAAGAAAATGTTATTTGTATTTTTGTTCCAAATCTTTTCATGGTAGGTGGATTGGTTTTCTACTATTGATTTAATTAAAGATTGACCAAATTATAAAATTATAAAAATATCCTCAAAACTTTGTACTTTAGGCTAAAAATATTTTTAATTTTCAAAAGTTAAAAAAATATCTTCGAACTAAAATTTTTTTTTAAAAAATACCTTTACAGTTAATATATGAACAAAAATCGTTAATATTTTGTTGAAAAAATAACTATAAATTAAAAAAATAATAATAAGTTTAAAATTGCTCCTACCGTTTGTATGATGATAAATTTGTCTAAAGTTTTATTGAGTTAAAAAATAATCAATTTTAAAACAAATTATATAGATATTCCTCTCTTTTCCATATAGATACTCTTATTTTTCTCTTAATTTTCCATTTTTACACCTATTTTATTTATTTTTTAAAAAACAATGTTATTTTAATATTATTAACAAAAATAGGGTTGGGTTGAAAATATTGACAAAAATAGGTTTTGACATTGTGTACCTGGTACACGACTTCTTTCAAAGCCCGTGAAGTGGCAGTGACCTGGTGCGCAAACTGTCCATATGGACAGTTGTTGACCACGTAATCGTGGATAGGTCCACGATTACTTAAGTCGGGTACCGTGGTCCCAACAAACCCACGACCCCTCCATTTCCTCCATTCGAAACTTTTCATCTTCCTTCCTCTCTCACAGTCGTGCCGCCTCCTCCTCCCCACCGTCTCCGATCTTCTTGTTGTTGCCGTCATCCTACTCCGCCGTCGTAAGCCGATCTACCACTTGCCTTAGGTAAAAGTTTTATTTATTTATTTATTTTCAAAGTTTGTATATTTGGGCTATTCCAATATGTGAAATTTCTTCCATAGTCTACTATTTTTGTTTTCATTTGGACTGATTTGAGTATATGATTCATATTTTATTTGGGCGTATTTAAGTGTATGATTCATAGATTTTCATTTGAGTTGATTCATAGATTTTTGTTTTTTTTAATTTGGATTGATTCATAGATCTATCTATATTATTATTATTATTATTATTTGGGCTAATTTAAGAAAAATATTTAGATTGTTTAAAATTTTATTTTTATGTAATGTAACTTTTATTTTTTCGGGCCATTGATGACTTTGTTTAATGAAAATTTATTTTTATGTAATGGAACTCTATTTGTTAATGTAATTTGAACTTTGTAGGTAATGGAGTCCGATCCTTCTAATCTTGTGTAACTATATCAACAAAATACCCATAGTTCACAATCAATATGGGATAGTTTTTCTACCATAGTTTTGGATTGTCGGAGAAAGGAGACATTTGCACAACATACTATCCCATTTGATCCACGAATTACTCCTTACGTTGAGTAGGCTGGTTTTCTTGGGTTGCACGAATTGGATTTATCCAACTTGATTGACACCTCATTACTAATTTAGTAGAGCGTTGGAGACAAAAAAACCCATACATTTCATTTGCCTTGTAGGGAATGTACAATTACATTGTAGGATGTTGCTATTCAGTTTGGGTTACAAGTGGATGAAGAACCTTTGACAGGTTTATTACAATATGATTGGAAAACTGTTTGTGACGAGTTCTTGGGCGTTCTACTAAATGATTTGAAAAGCTCAAGATTGAGTATCCCGTAGTTAATGTCCCAATTCCTAGAATTGCCTCCTGATGCCGATGACAACAGCGTACGTAAGTATGCACGAGAATATATTATGCAACTTATTAGAGGATTTTTGTTTGCTGACAAGCCGAATACTCTGGTACATCTTATGTTTCTCCCTCTATTATCTGTTTTCGAGCATGTTGGTACGTACTTGTAGGGTGGTGCTTGTACTTGTTGGTTAACGTAGAAAGTATTATTCAACAAATAAGTCGCCTCAATATTGCTGACATCGATCGAAAATGTGTTCGTTGTAAACGACAACGGCAAGAAGACAAAGCTGATTTAGAGGCACACAAAGACAACCCCCATGGGGTAAGCACCAGGGGGTCGTCTTTAAACTTCAAACTTTTATTTTGAAATTAAATAACTAATTTCTCTTTTATCTATTTTTGTATTTGTAGAGAGATGTACAACTTAGTCAAGTCAAAATTTTATTTTTAATATGGGTGTAGACTAATTAAGTTTTCATTGCATATTAGATACATGATTAAGTTTAATAATGAATAAATTTGTTAGTTAAGATTTTTTTTTTTTTAAAAAAGGTCAAAATTGAGGAAAAAAAAACAAAGGCAAATCATGGACCCGATCCACAAGTTTGTATCTTGACCAGTCCATCGATATGACACTGACTAGTTTAAAAGTTAATCGTGTATGAGGTACACGATTATCATCCAAAAAAAACAATCCTATTTTTTCTAATACTTTCCATTCCCACCTATTTTTGAACAAAAATTTCCTATCTACCCCATTTTTGTCATTAGTTTGAGAAACCCCTATAATCTTGAACTTACCCCAATTTTCTCAGTAACACACACACACACACACACAAAAAAAAAAAAAATCAAAATTTTAAGTTAAAACATAAAATCTCACAAATTTCCAATATCAAAACCTCCCCTTAATACATACTAAAACGATAAATAGTCAAATCAAAAAAATATTGACTATTAACACATTCAACGACTAACACATAAATTTGTTAAAATATTAAGTCCTAAAATCCTTTCGTGTTTCCATTATTCTCTTCATTCTTATTATTGTCTATATGCCTTAAGTGAAGTGTTAAGTTTTATTTATTCTTATTATTGTCCATTCACCCGTGTACTATGAGTTGGGATTTGGTTTGATTCAAATAAATGACAAATTTATGTTTAGGTTGGTTCATGGGTTCACCTAAAATAACCCAAATCAAACCCAAACTAACTTTAACTTATTATTAATATTAAAAAGTATTTTATTTTATTTTATTTATTTTTTTACTTCCAATACAAAATTATGTGTAGGATGTAATGATAATACTAGAGGTTGAATATGGTTGTCGCAAATTTTAACCTTAAAACTCTAATTCCAATTTATCTAAATGTCGCAACTAACTTGAATTTTAATTTAAGAAATTAACATCAAGTAACCAAGTTAAATTAGTAGTCAATATCGCAACTATGCAAAGTAACAAATCAATTTAACACGCAAACTAAAAATTTGAAAAGAAACTATAAGTACAAAAATAAAAGGAGTTTAGGGAAAAGAAACATCGAAATTTATAGTGATTCGACAATTTGTCGATATCCACTCTCTAAGACTTCTTATTGGGTATCTTACTGAGAAAAGTTCTCTTGTTGATGAGAACAAAACCTAGATTTTTTTTTTTCACCTAGACTAAAGAGAATCTCATATATTTTTCACGAGTTCAGAATCTAATCAATTTATTTTTTCTCACAATCCAATATGTACCAACACCTTAATACAAAACTTTCAAAAAAAAAAAAAAAAAAACTAAAATTACGAAAAACCTCTAATGACAACAATTTTCTCCCACATATCACATTTGTAAAAATTGAATAGAATGAGAAAAAGATGAACTCTTGAGCACTTGGAGGATGAAGAATGGAAGTAGTAATGGATGGAAATTTTTCTTATTTTTTTCGAGAAGGTGGCTAGAGGATGGAGGAGAATTGATTATAAAATTTGAAGAATTTAACCTCAATCTTGAATATAAGGTAAAAGGAATGGATGGTCGAGGTTAAATGGGGAGCGAAAATGAGAGAGATATCAAAGTACGTTGAAAATCGTCTGTCGTTTTCTTTTTCTATTTCTTTTCATCTCTTCAACAATCCACCACGTGTCATTTTACGATTGGTATATACTTGACACGTCACATCAAATTTTCATTTAACCACAACTTCTTTGTTTGATGTCCAGTTCGAGTGATTCAAAATGTACAGTTGTCTCTTTGAACTCTATGTTACGGACACTTTAAAACACTAAAATCACTCGTAAATAAACGTTTATTATCATCAAATATATGTACGATTGAAGCCTATAAAACTAAGTGTGTAGATATATATATATATATATGTGCGCGCGCGCGCGTGCACTTTAATTTAACTTAATTGCATGATTGTTTAGATTACTTATTATCGACAATTATTCAAAATAATTTACAACTAATAATTTACATCAAAATCAATTCAGACATCTTGTGGCTATGAATATTAGGGGAATAATGAATGAGAAAGTGGATTCTTCGCTGAAATTACGTTATGACCAGCTAAGATGCTATTTTTGCTTTGTAGCTTGTTTCCAGAAGATTGTTGCATTCATGTGAAATCGTTATAGAGATATGCTATGTCATTGGGTTTACTTTGTGGTGTTCGCAATGTGGCACAAGGGCGAGTAGTGTGACAAAATTGACCCATGATCATATAACATCTTCTATGCTTAAACAAATTGAACCTGACATTATGAAAATACATGATTTGGTTCGTGATGTAGCTACATCGATTGCATCTAAGGATGAAAAAATGCGTACATTGAGCTATGAAGCCTCACTTCTTTAAGTAAGTAAATGAATTGCTCCCTTAAGAATTGATTCCAAGTCTTGAGCAACGAAGTCTCACTCTCTCATTGACCCGAGAGGGATTTAGTTTATAGTTGGACTATAAACTGACTATTCATTAGAGGGACGAATGGTACTTAAGGAGTGAGAGTAATTATAGGGGTAAAACGGTAATTTGATTCGGTTGTAGATACAAGCAATTTGTGGAAGGTTGACTTACTGAAAATTGGTTATATCCGTGAACACAAAAATATATCTACAGTGCGAAGAGTGCAGCTATGAGTTTTTGGTGGAGTGACTCACAGTTAATGACATCGATTAATTTAATTAAATATTTTAATTAATTAATCTTGTATTATTGAAACTTCTAATATATAGGTCTATTAGATCCTTGCTAGCTCATTAAGGTTAATCATAAGGAATATTTACTTTTGAAAGAATTTGAATTGTTCAAATTATAAGGGAATTTAACTTAATTGTATATGATGCAATTAATATATTATATATAATACAATTAATATAATGTATATTGATATATTGTATTATAGAGTTGATTTTGAATGAGATTCAAAATTAAACTTTATAATATGAGTTAATGTCAGGGGAGTTAACATGAGTTAATGGGAGTGGAGTTATCTCTTAGGAAGCACACAAACTTCTAATTGTGTAAAGAATCGGTATTAGATACGTTTCCGATACAAATATGTCTAGATACGTGACAAATACATGTATGATACGTGATTTTGAAGTATCTTATTAGTTTTTTTTTTAAAAAAATTGAAATATGCATATATGCTTCCAGATACGGGAAGGGGATACGCTGGTCTCTTTTTTTTTACGCTGGTCTCTTTTTTTTATTATTATTATTTATTTATTCAATCCCAACCACTAAAAAAGCCCAATCCACAACCCATTTTATTTAAGTGCATGTTTCATAATAATTTAAAATCATCAAGATCATTTTTTTCATTTTTAAAATCACTAAAAAATACACTTCCAATTACTCAAAATTAATTTAGTTTTCAATTTTACACTTTTAAATGCAACTTTCATATTTTGAAAGATTAAACATGTTTTGTGGTGATTTTAAAAATGACAAAAGTGATTTTAACCATTTTAAAATCACTCCCGAACATAAATGTCCACTTAAATCGAGCAGTCCAAAATAAAATAAATTAAAAATGATAAAACATAAAAAGTTAAAAGAAAAACCCGAAACGTAATCAAATCTTCATTCTTCTCTTCTCTCGCAATATTTAAATCATGATCCACATCTCCTTCATCCTTCAATATTCATCATCTACTTCTTTCCTATCGTCTGCTCCAATCGCTCAACCACCACTCAACATTATTGGATTTTTTTTCAAGTTCCCACTCTCTTCTTGAATCTATTTTAATCTAACTTAAAATAAGTATTATAACAATTAATTGCAAATTCTCCACCTTCTCCAATCTTTTTGGATTGCTAACCAATGTGTGTGTCTCTACAAAATCTACCAAATGCCATTATTCATAGTCAATTTGGCAAATAAGAGGTGAAATACATTGACACTAATAAATTTAGGGTATGTTTGGAATATTTTTTCAAGTGTTTAATTTAAAAAATGAGTTATTTTGAAAAAAAAAAATAAATGTTTGGCAATTAGCCAAAATAGATTTTGGACGAATTCTCAAAATGGTAGGCTTAGTCGGCGATCTGGCCACTCTCACCCATACAAATCAAAAGACCACCTTCATAGACAGGAGTTCACAACTCACTTAAGATTCAAGTCATGTCATCTATGATCATCCTAGTGAAATGTTAGTCTCTATTATTAACGGTGTTATATGATGGGACTATTCATTTCGTGGTCCGGTCTTAAACAAACTTCTTTGTATAGAATACCCATGCTCACATGTCTCTCTATATACACACATATAATTATGTATCTTCAACGTATCCGTATCTTAGTTTTTTAGATATTGGCGAATCGTTTTGTCGTATCGTATCTGTATCCTGTATCCATGTCTATGTCTGTGCTTCTTAGCCTTCTCATGGAAAATACAAAGATGTTTTGTATTATCAAGAACAAAAAAGAAGTTTTCTTTTTGCTCTCTGAATTTCACTCAAGAATCCTCTCAAAATTATCACAATATCTCATCACTCAAAACTCATAGAGAAAAAGTTTTCTCGGTATATTTCTTCTCTCAATCTTCCAAAAAGGTTCCCACAAATTTTTTCCTTGTTGGAGAATAGCGAGGAAGATATAGTGATGGTGTCCTGTTCGTAAGATCATTGAAGAGTTCCTGATGTCGTGATCACGACGTGGAATTATAAAATATTGAACAATTGTCTTCAAAGACACCTCTCTTCTCCTAAAATTTATTCTATTTAAAGCATGCCTAATTAGAATGTGTTTATGTTATCTGTAATTTCATGTAAATTTGAAATAATAATTAAAAACATAAGTGTTCATGAATGATAACTTGTAGAAATACAAGTTATTATAATCTTTTACTTGGAATGATAAGGATAAATAAGAGGAATATGCGTCGATTTTGTTAATAATTCATACTACATGTTAAACTTGCATTGAAGTATCTCATAAACACCTGCTGACTGCATATCATGAGTTATGTTGTGCCAAAGTGTCTATTTTGCATACTAATCGCAAGACTTTTTCGCATACACAAAACCCCTATCCGAGGAATAAACAATTGGTTGCATGCCTCGAGATCTCTAAGCCGGCAACAACGGATCGCCTAGTAAGTATTTAGAAGATTGACCATGATAGCAGTGTTGAACTTCTCACCTATCGTGTCAGACGATAGCGATTTATCAGAGTGGGAATCCCACCAATAATTAGCGCACGAATCTATAAATAGAGCCTTGACACCATGAATAAATGAGATTTTATTAAACAGAGAGACAAATTTTCACAAGAGAAAATTCCATTTCCATATTTCACCCTGATTCTTCATTAGATCCTTGTCAGAGCAAGAGTCTGAGAGAGCCTTCTCCATTCGCCTGACCATTATATCACCAACAACTTTGACATTTATCTGTAGGAAGCAAAAGATTGCTAACAACAAGACCTTATCTCTTCAATCTTTTAGTTATTGCATTGCATTTTGTTTAAGAGATTGTTCATCTGTGTATCTAACAACAATATTTATATTTCACTATCATCATGTCCACTTTTATCATTTTCTCCGTCTTCACTTCCACTATCTATTGTCATGAGTAGCTAAGTCTAACGGAGTAAGGGGAAGATTAATACCATAATCTAAGTAGAATCTGTGGAAGTTGTCCTGTTTGCTTAATGCACGAGTATTAAAATGCTTGCCTATGAGAAATCATTGAGTCGAGTAACTATGACTAACTACCTGAGAGGAAAAGTAGTTGTGGATCTCATTAAGCAAAGCAAGAAGTATTTCTATAGATATAAACAATCTTGTGCTCATAGCAATCTTATTCGTGCATCATAGAAATATAAGAAGTGTGGCTAACCACCAAGAGGTATGCAATAACTTGAATTGCGAGCCAGGACAAACTCTCTCTATAAGCTTGGTGATGTGGTGTTGATCTTCTCCAAACCCTACCTTATTCATATATTTCCTACATGTTAAGACCGTTGTTTCTTTTAAGTACTCTCAAAATCTATCTCACGGTTGTCTCCGTTAGTTTAGAAAGATCACATAAATTAGTTAATCATATTAACCTGACATTGTTATGACAATATTTTCTTGCCGTATACACACATTCACCTGTCACTCTATTATTACAAATCCTCGTGTTCAACCTTGGGTTATCCTACGAAATTCGTAATCTAGTTATACTTGGCTTGATGACGAGAAAACTCGTGATTAACTCATGATTACTGCAATTAAACGTATAATATTGATATCACATCTTCAATCTAGTATAGCTCACAGTAGACGCATCACTAACAGTGCAACTATCCACTTTTGTTATGGGATTCGATCCCTTCACCAAGTCCATCAACAAGCCATAGGCCGACTCAAGTCAATCAACAGGCCATTGGCCGATCCAAGTTTATCAACAAGCCATAGGTTGATTCAAGTCGATTAAAGCCACATGTCGATCCTGATGGATTGACAAGCTAGAGATCGATCCAAACCGACCAACAAGATCAACAAACCCAAAAGGTTGATCCTCCAAGAAGATCATCAAGCCTAAAGACTTATCATCTAAAAAGATCAACAAGTCTAAAGATTAAAGTTTATTTTCTCGAGAGAAAACATCGAAGAATTATGTATTAGAGAGTGTACTCACCATACTCTTAAGATGTTGGAAAGACCTGAGAATTCAGATCTCTCTTAAGCACGAAAAAAAAAAAATCTCAAATTTTCTCTACAATTCCCTTCCCTATCGCAAAACACAAAAGAAATCCCACAATTTCATTCCTTGCCAGAGAATAGCAAGGTGACTAAGTGGTAATGTCTTAAGTGGAGAGGAAGTATGTGATGAAAAAGGTCTTCAAGGGTTAGTCTTGTCTCTTCTCTCTTTCCTCTCTCATCTTTGTAGAAGCATGCTTTAAGTACAAATGTTTATTATATGTATTACGTGTATTGTTTCTCTAATTTTTGGAGTTTCAAAAATTGATCATCACTGGTATTGTGTTCACATGCCTCGGTTTGGAATTCAATTTCTTCACCTTGATAAATGTGAAAAGTAGAAAAAAAATATAAAATTAGTCAATAAATGTGTAAAATTTGTTAATGTTTATTGTTAAAATTGAATTGTTTATATTAATTTTTAGAAGTTGGTGGGCCAACGGTCTCCGAGAAAAATAAAATAGGAAAACATAGCAATACCTATCTATCCCATATGAATTGACGAAAGCGTCATTTTTGTATCTCTTGCAAACCTCATCCAACTCTTATCCATTGTCATATTTATTTTCATTTCTATTTAATAGTCCTTTTTTTTCCAACTCTGATCCATCGTCACATTTATTTTCATTTCTATTTATAGTCCTTTTTTTTTTTCCAACTCTTATCCATTGTCATATTTATTTTCATTTCTATTTATAATCCTTTTTTTTATATATATATATTATATAGTAAGTAGGATTTGGAAAATATTATTTCTTAACTTTTTATATAAATTTGGTTAACCTAATTTTTAGATTCGTATTTGTTTAGTTTCTAAATTCTAAGTATCTAATAAATTTCAAAGTTTTTAATTTTGAGTCCAATAAATTTTAAACATTCAATTTTGTCTCAGATAGGTATCTGAATATTCAATTTTGTCGCTAATAAGCCATTGACCTATTCTACATCTTAAAAAAATTCACGTACCTACTAGACAAAATTGAAATTTAAAGTTTGTTAGACATCACAATTAACTTTGTATTTGATATATTAGTCCTGTTATAAAATTTCTGAATGTGTCAATGACCTCTTAGACATGAAAGTGAATGTTCGACGATCTATTAGATATTTTTAAAAGTTCAAGCCCTGTTTCTAACCATGATGTTTAAAAATTAACTCTATTTCATCTTAATTTCTTATAGTGGTTTGCATCTCTCTTAACTAACAAAAACCGAATTTTTAGCCAAATTTTAAAAACAAAAACAAGTTTTTAAAAATTATTATTATTATTATTTAGTTTTTAAAACTTAACGTTGGTTTATGAAAAGATTGGTAAACAAGCAAGAAATTTATAGGTAGAATGAGTTTAATTAAAAACCAAAAGCGAAATGGCTACCAAACAAGACTTATCCCAAACCGAGCATAACTTAATTGGCATACGAATGTGTTAGTAACCATGAAATTTGTGGTTCAAATCCCCATTCCCCAATTATAAGAAAATGAGGCGTTAATAATCTATTAGACATAAAATTAAAAGCGATTTATTAAATACTATTTAAGGTTTACCCTCTTTTTAAATCAAGGAAGTTAAAGAAATTATTTTTAGATCATATTATTTGAATCTTGAGAAATACTTTTAAAATTCTTACTTTATTTGAAACGAGAAAGATTTAAAATGTATGTATTTAAAATATTGTGTTACAAAATAAAAGAAAGTTTAAGAAATTTACTAGTATAGGCTTATAGTTGAGATTTGTAAATTGAGAATTAGAATACGAGAATACTGAGACCTGATTTGGTAATATTTTATTTTTTGTTTTTGATTTTGAAAATTAAGCCTATAAATACTACTTTCACCTCCAAATTTATTCTTTTATTATCTATTTAACTAAAAAAAATAGCTTTCAAAAAGTTGTTTTTGTTTTGGAATTTGACTAAGAATTCAATGGACCTTTAATATTAATATTGTTGTTTTCAAAACTTATTAGAGAAATATTGTTGTTTTGGGAGTTCGAGGTTAGAGGTCGAACGTTGAGAACTCGACTAGTGTGGAGGTTGAACGTTGAGAACTCGACGAACAAAGAAAAACTTGGAAACAATATGTGTACTCGAGTTGTTTCTAACAACCTATGCATTTTTTATCATTTCGAATTAGACGGAGGCTTGTGGGATTGACGTGAGGGGGGGGGGGATGGCTATATTTCTGGGAGCAAACTCCAGGCGAATATGAAGCACATGGATACAAGTTATGCCTTGGAATTCTAAATTAGCTTTGTCTACGATGTTGAAAGTTACACACATGTCGAAACTTCAAAGCAATTAAGGAGATAAATGGGCTGAAGTAGATTAAGGAGATAGCGAGATTCAAAGCGAGATAGTAGGAGAGAACGAGATGTTGAACAGGATTTTAAGAGAGAGCGAGATTTTAGGAGAAGGTGAGATTCAAAGCGAGAATGTTGGAGAGAGCGAGATTTAGTTTATATTGACTAATCTGACTTGAACTTGGTAAAATGAAATGGTTGAATAATTGAAAAATGAGATTATTCAGAAATACACATTGACTGCTAAGATTACACATCGAGTTTCTAGTAGTAGATCCATTATCAAAAAAGTATTTGTGATTGTTCTAGAATAAATGAAAGCTAGTAATCATTAATGGAAAAATAACAACAATAACAGAGAGAGCGAGATCTTAGGAGAGAGCGAGAGTGAGAGAGCAAGATCTTAGGAGAAAGCGAGATCTTAGGAGAGAGCGAGACTAAGAGAGCGAGATCTTAGGAGAGAGTGAGAGTCTTCACTTTATTTGAACTTTCCATATAAATATATATAAAAAAAGAGAAAAAATAGCTAATAATTATACCATGATTGAATAATCATTAGACTATAATTGAATATATTAGATAATCATACTATAATTGAATAACCATTAGACTATAATTGAATATATTAGATAATCATACTATAATTGAATAATCATTAGACAATAAATTGAATATATTAGATTATTATACTATAATTGAATAATCATTAGACAACAAATTGAATATATTAGATTATTATACTGTAATTAAATAATCATTAGACAACAAATTGAATATATTAGATTATTATACTATAATTGAAAAATCATTAGACAATAAATTAAATAAATTAAATATATTAGATTATTATACTATAAATTGAATATATTAGATTATTATAATGTAAAACTTTATTGATTACAATAAAAAAATTGAATATACAATAAAATGAATATATAATAAAAAAAATTATTTATTATTCAATCCCTAACTATCTGGAGCCCGTCTTAGTAACGAAGGACACTTCATTCGATTATGTCCTAACTGGTTACAAAATCCACATTGTTGTCGAGTGGCTGGTTCTGTCCAATCCATCTTATTGTGATAACGTGAACTTTTCGGTCTACCAGGTCTTCTCAACAATGATGGATCAAAATATAAGACGGGCATATTAAGGTGCGTGATCCAGTAATCTTCATGCAATATAGGTTGAAATTGAGGAGAGTAACATTCAGCATACGTTGACAATTTGTAGTAGTCCTCAATAAAATATTCGTAGTTCATGTTAAAATGTGAGCAAACGACCATAAAATGCGAGCATGAAATGCCGAATGTTTGCCACTTGTTACATGAACAGTATCGCTCGGTATGGTGGCTTGTTCGAGATCACTAAGTATGAAACATCTGAGAGAAATTGTAACATACGAAGAGGTGTGTTTAATTTCAGATCGACATGCTATATAATTGCAGCAGTGAACAACCCAACAAATGGTTGGACGGGACCGAAATGTCACCATCGTTTCTGCTTACGACATATTGTCAGCAACTTCAATAAAAAGTATAAATTTAATTAATTGAAAAATTATGTTTATCGTGCCGGATGACAGTTTCAAATTCAAAAGTTCAACAAAGCAATTGAAGATATCAAAGGAATAAATCGAAGCTGTCTAAGTTTTTTTTGACAACATTAGTTTAGAGCAATGGACTCAAACACATGATGGAGGATTCAAATATGGGTGGATGACGACAAATCTATCAGAGTGCATAAATGAAGTCCTCAAAGGAGCTCGAATGTTGCCTATAAATGCTCTAAAAGAAGAGCAGAAATATGGTATGCATTGGAGTGTCAAGATAAATACACCTGGTAAATATTATTTTATATATATATAATTTATTAATAGTTTATTTCAAACATATTTTATAATACTAGTGGAGTAAAAATCCAGGTACACACGACAAAGTAAATAAATGGGCTGCACGATCTAGTAAACATGAAGTACAATCGAAGGTGTGTTTCATGTGAAGATCGGCCGTCATAGTCTCAATGCCAAAGGAGGAAACGTTCAAATATTGAGGTTAAACAGGTCTGAGCGGTACGTAACAAGTGGCAAGCATTCGACATTCCATGCTCGCATTTTATGGCCGTTTACTCACATTTTAACATGAACTACGAAGATTTTATCGAGGACTACTACAAATTATCAACGTATGCTGAATGTTACTCTCCTCAATTTCAACTTGTATCGCATGAAGATTACTGGATCACACACCCTAATATGGTTGTCTTACATCCTGATCCATCGTTGTTGAGAAGACCTGGTAGACTAAAAAGTTCACGTTATCACAACGAGATGGATGAACTAAGCTTAATGTTTCCGAATTCGACCATCCTAAGAAATGTGGATGAACTAAGCTTAATTTTTTTTAAAAAAAATAAAAATTCAAATGATTACCCAATAGGGTATAAATAAGTAATTTACTTTTAAATCTTATGAACTCCTATGAAATTCAACTATTTTAGTTAATTTTTTTTTACATCACTCATTTTTTCTCATTTGAAATCTATCATAATTTAAAATCTCTCAAAACGAGGTTCCAAACATAGCATTAGCAATTAAAAAAACTCAACTTTGAAAATCTAGGCTCTGTTTAGTAACAATTTAGGTTTTTTTTTAAATTTTTTTTTTGAAAAATTAAGCTTACAAATACCCATTTACTTATAAATTTATTGCTTCATTATTTAATTTCTATCGGTATTTTCAAAATTCAAGCCAAAATTTGAAAAAATAAAAAAAAAAATTTAGTAACATTTTTATTTTTAAAATTTGGCTGAGAATTTAATTTTCATACCCAAGTAAAGATGAAAACCAGGATAAAAAAATTAAAAAAAGTAGGCTAAAATTTCAGAAATTAAAAGTAAAAAAAAACTGAATAATTACTCAAGAGAGCCTCAAGAACTAATTTGTAATTTTACTCTCAAATTAAATTAGGCTGGATATGTTCAGATGCAAAAAAAAAAAAAAAAAAAAAAAAGAAAATCAACTCAGCCCAGCCCAATAGAGGGAAGCCCAAAAACAAAGGGTTGGGCCAATTGAAGATATATTTGATTTTAATAAAATAAAATTCAGAAATGCCACGAAAATAAGGAAGGGGACTGGATGCTTGCCGGATCTCTTTACAGTTTTTCGCCGTCGCCGATTTCCTGATCTGTTACCGCCAAACTCTAAAAACACTAACAAATAGCCCAAAATCTCCCGCCCTTCAACAAAATTTCAAAAATTCTTCACCAATTTCCCAATTCTCATCCTCTTTCTCACCGTTTCCCCCTCCAATTCCCCCAATTTTTCACCTCCTTTCCTCTCCTTTCTTCTTCTCTAACCCTTGCATGGCGGCTCCGTCGCCAACCGTTAGCAACAACAGCTCTGACACTGCCAGCGCCGTCACGGCTAACGCTGCTGTTTCCTCCAACCACTTGGCCAACCGTACAGGAACGCCACCGAAGACTCTTCGCGGCCTTAACAAGCCCAAGTGTAGGGTTTGTGGCAATGTTGCTCGTTCCAGGTTTATTGATCTCTCCTTCTGCTGTTTCCTCTCCTTTTGACTTGAATTTTGTCTCTCATGCGCTTGAAACCCTAGATTTGTTTTGTTTTTGTGGTCTTCTGATTGTTTTCTTCTCTCAATATTTTTATTAGTAGATTGATTTTTCGCCAGTATGTATGAGATTATACTTGGAAAGTTCTCAAAACTAACGTTTACTTATTTTACATTTTTTCATCATTAGATTAGATTATTTGGTCAGCTAATTTTGATATCTGATTTACAAGTCATTGTTTTGAATTTTCAACAATAATTTCCTAAGCTGAAACGTGCGCGGCAGGTGTCCTTATGAATCGTGCAAGAGCTGTTGTGCGAGAAACCAAAATCCATGCTATATTCACGGTAAGAAACTGATCTTCTATTGGCTGCACTGTTAATCTGTTATAGTTATTTATCTCTTGCCATGGCATATAGATTTTCCAACATTTTAACGGATGTTAAATTGTCTATCATGGATTATTTGTGTGTGTGTGTGATGTGTTGAATTTCCATCTCCATCTCCGCCCTTTCTGAATATAGGAATGGGATTGTGTGGGTGGGGTGGGGAAACATCCCTTGTAACCTTGGAACACTCTAGCTTGAGAAGGAAATGGCAATTCTCAGAGTACAAGATGCACTTAGTGTTTCGAAAGGAACTCATATTAGGCGCTGAGGATTGCTATTCTTTGGATTGAAAGAGGCTTATGGGCATATGAGAGTGGTGATTGTTGAGATTTAAGAAAACACGAGATGATATTTTCCTCTCTATGTAATCACTATGGTAAGTAATTTATGGTCTACTTCTTAAAGATTTTTATTTTTCTTTCTATTGGAAACAAATTTCATTGATATATGAAATTTACAAAAAGAAAAAAAGGGGCCGGAGCCCAAGCCACTTCTTAAAGATTTTTATAAATTTTGTATATTTAAATTGAGGCTTATGTCTTACACCACTCCAAGGAAAAAAAAAGCTCGAACATTGCTTTTAGCCCTTTAAAACATCCGCATTTGACAATTGAATTTCTAGAGGGGTTTAGAGTCCTTGGGAAGACATTTGGTTCCTAGATAGGTTCTATTATCTTTCTTTGGCATTGGTGTACAAAGATTTTTGTAATTACTCTTTAGGTCTTATTTTGTTAGATTTGATCCCCTTTTCATTTTAGTTTGGCTTTTTTGCTAACTATTTTTTTGGAATGCTTCTTGTATTATTTTATTTCTTTCTAATTTCGTACAATAAAAATAACAAAATTTCTCCTTGCCTGGAGGAGTACATTGCTTGATATAAAATTGGAATTGGAAAAGTATAATTATAGATCATAACTAGGAAATAAGAATTCGTGATAAATGAAATTGTTATATCTGAATTCGATACATTTACAAATACATTTGCTCTGGTGCCCCTCTGTATCTTCCAGCGATGCCTGAGAAAAAGAAAGATAATCTGTCAAAAGTGCTAAAAATTGAATAAGTATTTTATTTTATTTTTTCCAAGTTCCAAAGTGCAAAAGGTGAATATTCCATCCCCAAAAGAAAAAGTTCTACACATACATATACACACACACACATATATATACCAGAAAGTGACCAAGGCCAGTGTATGTGTGATGTTGCTGCCATTATATATTTTCAAGTTTTTGTACTTCCCACCTTCGGCTGGGCCTTCTTTGTACTTTAATTTCTTAGTGAAAGCTGATTTCACATCCAGAAGCTATCAAGTGCACCTAGGGCTTTTTGTGTTGCTCGTTCTTATAGGCTAAGAGAAGCACATATATTTTAGTTTGGCTAGCGCATTTGTATCCAACACTTGTTGGACACTCGATAATCTGACACTTGTGAACACTTGTCAACTTAATGGATGCGTTAAGCACTAGTTGTGCAAAGTCAATATAGGTCGAACGTTTGATAGACAAGCCTCAAATATTTAACTTCGAATAAATTTTTTAAAGTGAAATACATCAAACTCATTTTTTAAGCATATAAATGCACCACCTTATTGACTTTGAATTTCCTTATTGTATAAAAATGATATATATTTTCAAAAAGGTATGGTTTAATAAATGTGTCATTGTCGTGTCCATGTCCTGGACTATTAAAAAATAATGTGTCATTAGATCTGTGCTTCTTAGCTTATAGGCATTTGTCGTAGTTTTCCTTAGAAACATTTAAAGTAAACTCATGTTATAATCGATTGGGTGGAGAATTTTGGTATCCTTCTCTCTCTCCTTTTATGATCAACAAAACTTTCATTAAGATTAATGAAAAAAAAATACAAATGTATGCTACAAGAAAAAAATTGAGAACTCTACACGGGAAGCAAACTAAAAGAAAGTACAAAAAAGGGCTCTAATGATTATGGGTACTAAACTCCTTAGTCATTGACATCTAAAGGTAGATTAAACTGAATCAAGATTTGCATCTCTTCCAAGGGCTCTGAACCCCTCTAAAAAATCTCCATCCTGCGAATTGAACTTGCAAATTGATTTCTCTATAAGGCCCGCAATCTCTGAGTAACACCTACTTAGAGGTTGCATGTTCGAATCTTTGAGTGAGCTTAATAAGGAAAAGCCTGTGGTATCTCCAAAGTCAGGGTCTTGGGTTGCATATGCACATTATTTTATTTTATTCATTTTAAATTTAAAAATTGACATCTCTATAAAGTGTGCTTCGGTACAGAAACACCCTTACATAAGAGGCACAAGTGAGGCCCTAGAGACAGGAGAAGTCAATCTTTGGGTAAGGTCAATTATACTTAATCTCTTGTGTATTGATTGCCGGCAAAAAAGCTTGGCATTATCTGAAATTCTAACCTTCCAAAGTGAGGATAAATGTAGGGTGGGGGTTGAGAATAACATAGGAGAGAGAAAAAGGAACTATGAGTAATCTATTATGCATATACAAATATCTCGTCTTGGGTAAAGAAAGAAGATATCATGATCATACTTCTGCAAGATCTGTTTTATTCTATAGGTTGCACAACTGTGCCCTTGAATTCTAAGAAGATGTCGATCAACCATGAAAATAAGTAGAAATATTAGATGCTTTGATGTCAAACAGGACCGTCCAATTGAAGTTGTACAAGGTGGATCTGGTAGGAAAATGGAGGACTAAGCCACGAAGGTGAATTAAAACAAAACAAAAGAAAAGGAAAAAAAAAAAGAAAAGAAAAGAAAAAAAAGATTATCAGCATGAGGGAAAACCAGGCAAAGGAGATATTACCACAAAAGCAGGAGTATTCGGTGCACTAGAGTATAAAGCATTTTGGACTGAAGTTCAATTTTTGGCTCTTTCCAGTACTTGGAGACTGAAGAATTAGGATTAATTTCCTTGGTTCTCTAACATTTAATGTTAAGCTTGAGATTCTTACCTTTTCAGAAGATAATCCGAAGATTTCTGTCAAAAGAATGTGGCATAAAAGTTTTTCCATTAGTTTTTCCTATTCAGTAGTGCAATATAATGGTGAGTGGTTTCTGTGACCTGAATGTATTAGTTGATAGTTGATACTCCTAGGAAGTTGGCATTTTGGTGGATTCCCTTATTTTTCTACTAAATTAAAATGATCAAGCACCATTGTAAGTTGAGTCTAGATTTACCAGGACTGGTTCTTAGTTTCATTCGATCTTTTATCTGTTTGAAACATTAATATTTTATTGGAGAAAAAATTGTTTCTGTGGGACACATGCTTGATATTTCTCAGATGCTTGGTAAATTGCCATGGACTTTCCAAACTACAGATTATAAATCAAATATTTAAAATTTAGGTAAAAAGATCAATGTAACCCTAACCTTGGCATTATGTATCAATTTACACCCTAAATAAACTTTCAATTTTATCAATTTTAACCCAGACAAGTGTTTCAATCTTTACCATGTGTTCAATATTCACTAAATTCACCCACTAATTTTAATTTAAAGGAAGTAAAGATCGTACAGATATCACCATGGGTGTAAATCCTTGTGTTTTTATTTTTGATTTCACCCAAAAAGCCTCATACCAATGAAGATATTTGGATGATCGTGTTAGGAAACCACCTAACAAGAAAGCTTCAAGAACACAAAGAACTCAAAGATAGATATATATATTACAATATAAGAGAAGTTACACAATATATCATAACCATTCAAGAGAGCTACATTCTTCCAAATTCCCACAATGGAAATTCCTACCAAAATGATTCACACTTTCTCCCAATCCACTCCTTCTATTTATAACTAAGAATACTAACAAACTCCTTAGCTAATCACTAAAATGCTCTTATGCATAAACATACGAATATTCCTAATATAACTATAACTAGAGGTCGTACAGGTTGCCATCTCTAACAAGTGGTATTAGAGCCATGCCTTTGACTTAATCATGTCGGTAGAATCCTTGGGTGCCAAACAAAGAAGTGGTGAGTCTTGAAAGATATAGTAATGGTGAAGATTTGTGGTTGAGCTCTATAGGATCAACGGTTTGCTCCTTAGAAGGGGAGTTGACCTAAAGAGCTCGATTGGATAGATGATCATCTAATGGGAGGCTTGGTGATCCCTTGTTCGAGGGGATGCTTGTTGGGAATGTAGTAAAGTTCCACATGGGCTAAATAAGATCATGGATATATAAGAAAAAAATCTTACAAATATCACTAAAAGTCGAGAATTGTACAACACTATCTTCCATAATGCACAACATTGACCACTGATAAAATCTCACAAAATTCGCAACTTTCAACATAAATCCAATATGCATGTTGTTTTCCTACGAAGTCTCATAAACTTTTGTGCCTGCTATATGTTTTATGATTCATAAATTGTACATAGGAATATTTTTTGGGCAAAAATTTAAATGAAAATTTATCAAAACCCGGTAAAGTTTGAGGTAAAAATCACACCTGCTTTCGATGTTTTAAGGTACAATTTGATGTCATTGAAATTATATGGTAAAAAATGGATAAATCTTGTCAAGAAAGGGGTAAATATTGATCTTTCCCCTTGAAAATATATCTTGTTAATCAAATATAATCTGGGCATTTAGAATAGGAATATCGGTTTCTGTTCATATTTTCTTGTTGTCCTGTCTGCACGTATGCCCGGTAGCTTGTTCTGAGGTTGGGAAGACCTGTGGATTTGTAGTTTGAAGGCTTGGTATATGATTCCAATATAATTGATATTATGTTGCAGTGTTGAAAGCAAATGCGACTTTTCCAGACAAGACACCTACTTCTAGCTCTCCTCTATTCGACAAGCAATCATCAGATCCATCATCATCTGGGTATGCGAGTTCCAGACACCATTTAATTTTATTTTACGCCTTTATTTATTTTTTCGTCACTACCAAAAGATAATTTTGTTCCCGATATTGGTTTCCATGCACCAATCTTGCTTGTAGCCTGCAGTATTCTCGTTTGACAATTGAACAATAGGCTCTTCAGGATATTATTGGTTTAAGATGATGGAGATTGGAAGATTTTACAACCTTACTTGAATAGGATTTTTTCTATAGGTTATATATTAGTGTCCTTGAGTTCTAAAGATCATGGAGGATTTCCTTCACTCCTTTTTAACGTTTCTGAACTCCTTTAAAGTTTGATAATTTTCTTCCCCTGAAGATGATATCAGATTACTTCTCCGGGATCCCCAACCCCTGCTACAGCAGACTGTTTAACACAACAATGCCTAATTAGGCTATCGTTAGCATAGTCTGGATAGCCATATTTAGGCTTTTCTTCTGGCTCTGCGTGTTGGAGATTTTCATTTTTGTTGGTTTTGTGCTTCAGGACTTTGCATAGAGTAGCTTCACTTCGACAACTCTCTAACAACTTTTCCCAATTCAACAATGTGCAAATCCCTCTCCGTTCACGGAAGCCATTGACCAGAAAGGTGTTCATAATTAGTCAATTTATCTTCTGCTTTGTAGTTATTGAACACAAGTACATTGCCTTATTCTAATTTGAGAAGGATTTTAGGATGCCGCTGCTATTAATGAATGGAGATTTTCCAAGTTAAGGGAATTTCGGGAGAGAAATATTGAAGCAGAAAATGAAGCTTTTGATCGATACATGCAGAATGTTAATCTATTGGAGGAAGTCTTTTCCATGAGATCTATGATTGATGGGTCTCTTAAGGATGGACCCTCTATAAACTCTACTACAGAAGCCAACCCTGAGGAAATGATACCCGGATTGAAGTTAAAGTTAGGATCAAATCCAGTTACATCAGACATCTCTAGAAAGAGGATACAGGAAATTGTTGAAGATAGACTAAGGAAATTTAAAAAAGTCGAGGCAACTGATAACATCGATGAGGTCACTGACCATGCCGAAGCTGATGAGACTGCTGACCAGACGAATCTTAATGATGGATTCAAAACGGTAAAAGGTTGGCATGCCAAAAGAGCTCGAGCTTTAGGCGATCTCATTGACAAGCTAAACAAAGCCCGGAATGAGGAGGACTTAAAATCTTGCTTGGCAATGAAACATCAGCTTTTTAACCCACACAAAACAACATCCAGTCAAACAGAATCTGAAGAGACTGACATATCCAAGGAGCAAGTTATAAAGAAAGATTTAGACTCAAGGAAAGAATTGGGTTATTCATTGCCAAAGTTGATCAATAAAACTAATATTGATCAAGAAACTCTCAACCAAATTGATGCTCACTTTTCTTCTCTCAAGCAGATAGGCACTCTATGATGTGATGCAGATTTTGTCCTCTTTTTTTTTTTTTTTACCCCTCTATTGACTTTAGGTTAAAATCTCCAAACATGATGCTGTTATGTCCTTGTGTAATTTATTCTCTCAACAGCCATTAATGTTTATATGGCAACAGCATTAAATGTGCATTGTCTCCACAAATTCCACATCTCATTTATCTGATCTTTCTTATTTGTGATGAAATGATGAGTTGGATCATGAACCTTGATTGGCCATTTGGGGTGTTATTTTTCTAGCAGGAAGTGTGAGATTGAGAGTTTTCAAAGAAAGATCTGCTAGATGTTTGTGAAAAAGATATTGAAAAGGAAAAGTTTGTAACATGGGCTATTTTTGGGCCAGAAGATTGGAACAAATGGGCCTAAAATAGTTTATAGTGGGTTAATCATTGATCTTTCTTTTCAAAAGCTATAATTGCAGGAAAAAAATCAAGTTGGAACATGTGGTGTTCTTCTACAGGATATATTTGCCTTTTTGTAAGTCACAAAATGAGGTAATCAAGATGCCTCAAACAAAAGGGAATTCCTTTGCTTTCTTTTCTTTCCAATAGCTAAAGATAAACAATTGAAAGCAGTAAGTCTACATAATGGGGACAGCCAAACACAACCATATATCTCATTCATTATTTATCTTTGAATCAAAGTCATTTGCTTCAGATGGGTTGCTTGCACACTCCCACCACCCAACAACCAAAGACCAAATAGAAAAGGAGGAAATAAATTTTAAAAAAAAACCCCATATGGGTTCCATAGGAAACATTGATCTAATTATGACAAAGAATTCCATCTTAAACCTTTTTCTGAGCTATTGTGCATTGGTAGTTATTTGATCTCTGAACTATCATAAATATTTAAAGTGGCATTTGGACCTCTAACTTACTTTGAATGAAATGGACTATTATAACTCACTTAAATGTTTGGGCATTATTATAATAGTTGAAGTTGCTAATTATTATAACTCACACTTTTCTACCGTAAAACTATTTGAAAACATTCATTATCTACCGGGTAACCATCTTATCTCTTCATATGTAACCTAGATTTAAAAGTATGCACCCAACTATTATAATCCATACTAAAGTATTCTGCATCCCAGACAAATTTTTATAATTCACCGATTATTATAATCTACAAACTATAAATAACAACTATAATAACCAACTTAGCATTCTAAATAGCTCCTAATAGGTTCATAAATTTTCAATTTCGTGTCTAATGGGTCCTTGTCAAATTTATTTACTTTTAAAAAGATTAATTAATCTATTAGATATAAATTCTAAACTTATGTCCAACGAAACTATAAACTTCAATTTTGTCCTTTTTAGATTCGTGAATTTCAAGAATTCAAATGTGTAGTAGTTAAATTTTGTAATTTTGAATACTTAAAAAGATGAATTAAATAAACACCAAATCCTAAAATCCAGTGACTAAAATTTTAATTTATTAAATAAACACAAATTATCTCAAAATTAAGTGACTAAATTTGTAATTTCACTTATATTTTATACACAATTATAGGTGTGTTCTAAAGCTGAACCCAAGGACAAGTTTGGTAGTGGCTATCAAACTTTTTGCAAGTAATTTTTCCTAGGAACAAAAAAAGCTGTCAAATGCTTTCAGTTTTCCGTGGTTTCACTCATCTCAACATCTAACTTTTTCAGAAGCCATTAGGCATTTTTATCAACCCCATTATCATGGCATTATATGATTCTATAATTTTCTCAGTGAATGATTAAGATTCATTACCAAAAAAAAAAAAAAAAGAAAAAACCCTCTGAAGAACAAATTATTATTTATAATGAATAAGTCAAGAAAATGGGACAACCACAATACAATTAATTGCTATGAATTAATCACTCTAATGTGTCTTTCTCACATGGTTTCCTTTTGCCTTCAACCTAATCTCTCTCTCTCTTCCTCCAAATGCTTAGCCATAATTATGCCGGATTAAAGCCCATAAGTGATACTTTGGTTAAAATACCATTTGTGTGAATATACTTTGAAGTTTGTTTAATTTTATTTTTGTATTTTCAATAAATCTTAAATTTGATCCCTCAAAGTTAATATTTACCAAAATTGATTAAAGAATAATAATAATTTTCATGTAAGGAAATACGATATGTAAGTATGTTATGCTAATATATAAACTATCAATGAGAACTAAATTTGAAATTTATTGAAAATGGTGACTAAAATTGGACAATTGAAAATACAAAGACTAAAATTAAACCAACTTTCAAGTATGTGGACAAAAATGATATTTTAAATCCCACATGGCCTTTGCAACTTTTTTTAGTGAACCAAATAAACTTATGTGGTTGGATTGGCTTGATTTAGATTTAGTAATTTTTCAAGGCAAAGACTTAATTCATTCCATTTGTGAAGTTAGAAATTAAACTAGGGTAATTAAAAAAAAAAAAAAAACTAGAATTGTTTATGTTGACCTTGTTTAAAAATTCATGAAAAAAAGCCTTAGCATGGATTAGGGATTACTTCTTTCCTCATCAGTTAAACTCAAATTACATGATTTTTTGGTTTATGATTGAGTATTTTTGGGTGCATTATATTATTAAATAAAATACACAATTTTGGTGCCTAAATTTATTGGGAAAGGTTGAAGATATTCTTGAGTAGACAAGTCCTTTTGACATTACTCGACACCATTTTGGATTTCTTTTAATTTTAATTTTTTATCAATAAAATATAGTTGAGAAGCGAACTATACTTGGACAAAAACATATTTGATTGGAAGAAAGTTTTTGGTAAAATATACTTTTGATCGCCAAGATTTGATTCTAGATTTTATTTGGCTCTTAGATGTTTAAACTTTAACATTTTTGGTGTTAACATTTGATATTAAGTTCTATTTGTTTTTGAGGTTTCACAAATGATATGTTTGGCATTTGAGATTTAGATTCCATTTTTAATTGAAATTAATTTTTCATATTAATGAAGTCTAGCCATCACAGTTTAATTTTATTATGTCATTTACCACGACATTAGAATAGAAACTAAATTCAAAATGGAATGAAAAAAAAATCATTTGTTTTTATAAGGACCAACCCATTATCAAAACTTGATGACTTATGTGTCATGAATTGTACTAAAATACTTTTTTAGAATGTGTTCTTCACTTCTTTTTTTTTAAACTCCCATTCAAATTTTTATAATTGAAACTCCTTTACCTAATTATTTATATCTCATTTGATAACCATTTAGTTTTTTGTTTTTGTTTATGAAAATTAAGTCTATTTTATCTACATTTCTTATAATAATTTGCAACTTTACAATCGTTAAATTTTTAGCAAAATTTCAAAAACAAAAGCAGCTTTTTGAAAATTACTTGTTTTAGTTCTCAAAATTTGGCTTGGTTTTTTAAACCATTGACAAAAAGTAGATGACAATGGAAGAAATTCGCAGGTGGAAGTAAAGTTCATAAGTTTCATTATAAAAAATAAAAACAAAAAACAAAATAATTATCAAATAGCTCAAACATCTTCAAAGAATTTTTGTTGTCAATGTGATATATTCTATCCAAACATGACATAGATTTGTAGTAATATTACCCTAACTTCTTTCCATGATTGTTAAAAAGAAAAATTACCATAGAAGATAATAAAGCTCCCCAATTAAACTAAGATTTTATTTTTTTTCATTGTTTAAATACAAACATACATGAGAAATATAACTGTGAAATGACAAGTTTGGGTTAGGCCAAATCTGAAGCACAGACAGATCTTGATGAAAAGACAAACAAATTTATAATTCAATGAACACATTAGTAACTCACACACACACACACATATATGGTCCCTACCCCAAAAATGCTTCAAAATTTTCCCTAAAAAAACTGCAATTTTTCTTCTCCATACAGGTGTGTGAGTATATATATATGTGTGTGTCTTTATTATTAATTTCTAGATTAAAAACAATGTAATATGCTTCATTGACAAGGAATTTATTATATCTATTAATTAATAAATTAATTGGAGGAGGATTAGGTTAAAAGAGGAAGGTGGGAGAAGATATGGAAATGGGATTACCTCCATTTTGAAGAAGTTAATTATTAAATTCACAATAATGTGGATAAAGTTTTTAAAACTATTTTGGATTAAATAAAAAAAAAAAACTCACTTTTGCAATAAAAAGTGGCTTACCTTCATAACTTTTTTTTGGTTTCTTTCTTTCCAAAAAATATTCTTTTTGGTGGGTTTAATTCTTTGATATATTTCAAATTATTTCATTGAGGGTTTTTGTGACTTTTTTCCTTTTTGATATGTAGGTAAAGTTCAAATTTTTGAAATCTTGATATGAAGTAGTACCAATAGTAATGAATAATATATAATTGATGTAATGTTTAATTACAAATACTAAAGAATATATACCAAGAAATTCAAACAAATGATGGAGGGGGGATTTCACACCTTTTCTCCTTATTCTTCATTTTTTTTTCTCTTTCTAGTAATACAACTATGGTGAAGTTCTGAATCTCGGACCTTAAATAAAAAGAGTATAGGTCGATTACTACTAAACAATGCATGAAAAAAAATCACTACTAAACATTTAAATGTATTTTTTTTCAATCTTATTATATATCAATATGTTATATCCTATATGGTAATCATTTTGTTTTTTTAAAATTAAGCATATTTCCTCCAATTTTTTTTTTCAATAATTTACATTTTTCTTAACTATAATGGTTGAATTGTTAGCCAAATTGCAAAGACAAAAGTAAATTTTCAAAAGCTACTTTTTTAGTTTTTAAAATTTGGTTTGGTTTTTTAAAGTATTGGTAGAAAGTAGATAACAAATAGTGTCTATAGACTTAATTTTCAAAAATAAAAAATAAAAAACCAAATAGTTATCAAATCGGAGTTTTAGTTTCTTTTCTCATGCCATATGGTCTTTCTTTTTTAAAGAACATGGAAGAATTTAGATTTGAAGATCCTCTCCTATACTCAATTTGTTTTAATAAAAAATTAAAAAAAATAGTGGGGTAGGAAAATTTTAATCATAGACTTGAAATTAGCTAAAACTTGTAAGCTCATGGGCCATCATCGCCTTCCACCATATATGATTTAGAAAGAGTGTTTAATTGTGTTAATGCACAAATTATAATTGTATAATATAATTAAATTACATAAATTTTATTTCATATATACCCTTTATTTAAATGTAGAACATTATATAGTAATAATATTTTACCAATTCAATATAGTTCTTAAGTTGAATATAACTAAACTGATCTAAAATATGTACTCTACGTCAAAAAAAAAAAAAGAAAAAGAAAAAGAAAATTTAGATCTTTTTTAAAAAATTCAATTGGTTTTCTTAAAAAATATTTTATACCCAGTGTTCTAAGCATAATTATTGAGATTGAGAATCAATGGACTTTCTATAGGACCCATTTTATTGATGGAGTTTATTACCACTTTAGCTACTTTAGTGGTTTGAGTAGTTACTCGAGATTCTCGATTATTCTCTTTTTTAATGTTAGCAATGTATAGCAGTCTAGGATCATTTTTTACTCGAGGTCTCTTACTAATTTTTTTTTTTTTATCAATTAATTCCTGTTTATCTATTTTTATCAATGTGGGGCGAAAAGAAACGGTTGTATTCAACTACAAAGTTTATTTTGTACACTGCAAGAGGTTCCCTTTTTTTTTAAAGGGAGTTATGGGTATCGATTTATATGGTTCTAATGAACCAACTTTAAATTTTGAAACATTGACTAATCAATCGTATCTTATAGCTAAACTGACATAAAGTATGTACTCTACATCAAGGAACAAGAAAATTTAGAACATTTAAAAATTTCAATTGTTTTTTAAAAAATAATTTTATAATCCGTGTTCTAAGTATAATTATATCAAGAATATTGAAAATTTTTCACATCTAAAATGATAATTGATGGTCAAGTTATTTGGTTATCATGCTAGTCTCACACACTAGAGGTCCTCCAACCTGAACTTAGGCATATTTTTCAACCATTTTCATCTTTTTTATTTTTAGGCATATTTTTCAACCATTTTCATCTTTTTTATTTCTTCCATCAATTTGTGTTATTTATGATAACACAAACTATCTAACTTATTATTATAATTAATATTATTTATTTATTTTTTCTTGAGGATGCATTTGTAAAAGGTTATCTTTTCAATAGTTTTGTTTGAAAGTTTTGATTTTTTTAGTTTTTTTTTTTATTTTATTTAGAAAGATGATGACACAAATTATTAACCCCATTTTTTATTCGGGGATGCATTTGTAAATTTTTTTTTTTATTTTTAGTCTTTTTAAATTTTTTTTAGTACAATAAATATGGATATAAACATTTGAACATCGTCCTATCATTGGAAGGAAATTAATTAACGTATGATGTGAATTATTATTGAATTATTTTTATATTAAAAACAGAAGAAAAAAGAGAATAAGTGTTTATTTTTAAAATTTTTATCTTAAATTTGAGATAAGAGAAGGAGGGAGTTAGGATATGGGATTAAAGGGGGAGTTATATAAATTAAATACACAAACTCAACAATTTGGAATGACATGCATGAATTGGGGCACTAAAAACACAAAACCCTAACTGCCCCATTATTATTATTATTATTATATGAAATATTGGGTTTAGAGTTAGGGTTTGCTAATAATGAGTTTATCTTCAATGTATGTGAAAAAGTTTGCCCCCAAAGATATGGGTTTCCCATGGCAGTTTCAATTAATTTCACCAAATGTTTTTAATTACTTCATAAACAAACAGAGAAACAGCATAACTACCACATAATAAATCCCTTACTTTACTAATGATCATTTTTTACTTTATAGGGTTTGGGAAAATTCAATGTCAACTCTTTTTAAGTATTTCTTTTAACAAAGGAAAACTTGGAGTTATTTATTTATTTATTATTTTTTAAAGAATGTTTTCTTAAAATTTATTATAGTTAAATATAGATTTGCAACTTATTAGTCAAATATCCTCCTAGCTTTTCCCCCCCCAAAGATTGATTCTTTTTGGTGGTTTTCTTTGATATATTTTAAATTATTTAATTGAAGGTTTTTGTGAATTTTTTATTTTTTACTTTTTGATGTTTAGGTAAAGTTCAAATTTTAAGACCTTGAGATGAAGTAGTACTAATAGTAATAGATATATAGTTGATGTAATGTTTAATCACAAGTACTAAAGAAGATATACCAAGCAACTCAAGCAATTAGGGAAATTCACACTTTTCTTCTTCCTTTAAAGTACAACAAGTGAAGGTATAGAGATATAAATCTTTTATTTAAAAAAGAAGACATACATGTTAATTATTGATATGCTATATTTATTTTGTTGGAGAAAATTTGCTTTCAAAATTTAAAAAATTAGGTCATAAGTATATTTTTTTAATTGATGTGTGCTTCTCTCAAATAATTTTTTTTCGTTAGATGCAAATTTGAATATTTGGCCTTTTAACTAAAGCTGTAATGCCATAACCATGGTTTAAAATTTCGATTGATGTCTAGAACGGGATTTTGATGACTTCGAAATTTTAATTGGGAGAAATTTTATTTTGTCCACAGAAATTTAGAAATTTCTAGCTAGAACATTCCGATTACCCATTTCGATGAAATTTCTAGATTTTGAGAAAATATTATTTTTTTTAAAAAAATTAACTACGTTAGCTCATTTCAAGTTTTTCAACTTTATGGTCCTGATTATAGACAATTCTATAATTTCATACGTCAATGTCATTTTCGACAAATGATTAATCCTTTTTTACGCGTTTTTTTTTTTCAATTTTTCTCAAATTTTAGTCTCATTTTCGACTCAAAACTTTTATTTCTAAAAAAAATTGAATTTGAAAAAATCACAAAAAATAATATATATTTATTTTTTACCTTATTCAAAAATTTTCATCAAATTTAGATAATTTCACTTCAAAATTGAATTGATGTGAGTTTTTTCTTTAGCCATCCAAAAATTTCATATTTTCCAGATCATTTCACCTTAAAATATTTCTAAACATTATTTTTTTTGTAATTATTTTTAATTTCTTTTTAAAATTTCTGCTCTCGCATCGATATTTACATAGACATTTACAATAGATATCTAAATGTTGTCTTACTTTATAAAAATTGTGATTAAAATGGTCAATTATATTCTAATTAAGCCACAATCAAAGTTTCATTAATTAATTATTATAATTTCCATCAATTTCCATAATTTCTCCCAAAATTTCCATTAATATTGATATTTTCATAAAATTAGGGTCTCAATATTTTCATCCACATCGATATTTTGAACCTTGGCCATAACCAATTAAACTATCTTCATATTTGAGAATTTTCACTTATCATTTTGTTTGCCTAATTAAAAATTCATTTGTTTATCTCATCAAATCACGTATTCCCACGAAGATACATTTAAACTAATCAATATATTTTTTTTCAATCTTATTATATATCAAAGATTGGAAATGACTTTTGGACTTAGGTTGATAGGAAAAGTTAGGAGGAGTGAGAAGTCTTGTCCCACATAGATAGATTTAGAATTGCCTAGGGGATATAAATACCAAGACATTCTATATGAAAATCTAAAGTTTGTTGGTGGTGGAAGTATAATCTTTTTACCAACTGGCATAGTAATTTGAAGAGGTAAGAAAATTTTGAACTTAAGAAAAATCCAATTGCTTTTTTTTAAAAAAATTATATTTATAAGGCGACAATAGTAAAAAAGTTTAATAATAAAATAGCAATAGCTATCAAGTTGTCTGGGTGGTGTAGTTGGTTATCACGCTAGTCTCACACACTAGAGGTCCCCGGTTCGAACCCGGGCTCAGACATTTTTATGGTTTTTACTGGAAAAGTGTTCCTTTGTTTGTTATTTGTTTTTTTTTTTCAAGTATATCACCGGTATCTAATATCTTTGTCGTCGGCTGCTCCTTCTAACTTCATCTTTGCCGCCTCCCAATGCATCTAACTCCCCAACCAGAAAAATATATTTAAGTATATCTCTTTGCTTAGGCTCATCAAATTTTACTTTATTTTTTGTAGTGATAGCAATATAATATATAGATGCCCATCAATTTCCACTAATTTTATAACACTTTGATTATATATACATATTTGATGGCATCATTCTTTTTTAATATTTAAGTTAAGACATTTTCACAAAAATTGTCTCGAATCTTCGATTTGATCTAGGTACAACCTCTTTTATCTTCTACAAAATGCTTGGCCTCCTTAACTAATTGTTTTAATTTGGTTTCTCAAAAAGCAAAATCAAGTGAAAATTGTTTTGGCATATTCATTGGACCCCTCCTTCCTCTAAAAGGGAGGCCTAGGTGATGGATGAGCTACATCTCTATATGATAAATTAAGAATAATGAAACAAACTATTATACATTTTTAGTTTATAAGAAGAAAGTTATATTTGTAAAACTAAAGTGCAAAAATGGTTATGGTTAGAGATTTGAGTATCGTGATACTTCTACTACCCAATATAAAGAAGTAATTATATGGAAATTATTATTGTTACTTTTATGAGTTTCAATCTCATCATATATTTTGATGATAAAAAGTATTTGATTAATGATAAATTTAGTATTTTAAAGTATCACTGGTGTAGAACATAGAGAGACAATATCAATGCACTTTGAATGGCTCAAATCAAACATAAAAAAGATGAAGCTGTTGCCAAAGAAAAATTTGAACGAAAAATTGATGACAAGGACTTGGACCAATCTATGCATGACTCGTGGCAAGCTTGGCATTCACATTTGATAGCTTGTTATATTTAGCCGATGACTCAACATATGACACGTGGCCATTCTAGATTTTTTAAATTAAAATGACTGATTTTTTGGTCTTATTATAAACATGTTAAATTAGGTATAATGTAGATGTCCATCATTAGTATCCATAGGTCATATGTCACCTATCCATTACCCACGTGTCTCAAGATTATAGTATCCATGTAATCTATCTCCCTACTTAGCAAATTGCCTATAAATAGTGACATTTAGTGAGTTTTGAAAGACATACATATTGTTGATCAATCCAAAAAGATTGGAGAAAGTGGAGAAATCCATTCTTTGTTATTTTATTTACTTTTGTTATTTATTTATTTTACATATTTATATATTATATTATATTATATTTTATTATATATTATGATTATATCATATTTTCTCCATATCCGTGTCCTCGTTGTGCGACGTAGTGCTCCTCAAATTCACAACACGTTATCAGCACGAGCTTCCATCATTTTCCTCACTAAAGATAGGTCAAGGTATGTCAAATTTTCCCTCTTCGTTATAACTAATAAATTTAACGTTATTTTGCATATTTAATATCTATTAAATTTATAATATAAATATAATATTTTATGATAGTGCTGCCATGACAAATCTCATAAAATTAAAACTTGCTGCCCTTTATATTAACGACAATAATTATTTGTCATGGGTACTTGATGTCGAAATCCACCTAGATGCTATGAATCTTGGAAAGATTATTAAAGTAGGAAATACGACATCCAGTCAGGACAAAGAAAAAGTTATGATTTTCCTTCATCATCATCTCCACGCAGGATTGAAAATGGAGTATCTTACAGTAAAAGATCTCTGTATCTTGTGGAAAAATTTAAAAGAAAGCTATGATCATAAAAAAATAGTTATTCTTCCTAAAACTCGTTATGATTAGATGCATTTGAAGTTACAAGATTTCAGATCAATAAGTGATTACAACTCCACATTATTTAAAATCACTTTGAAATTGTTGTTATGCGGAGAGGAAATTACTGATGCTGATATGTTAGAGAAGACATTTTCTACATTTCATGTCTCGTATATACTCTTGTAGCAGAAATATTGAGAGAAAGGCTAACAATATTCTGAACTAATTTCATGCCTTATCGTGGTCAAACATAATAACGAGTTATAAATGAAAAATCATGAATTTCGACCAACTGGGACGATCCCATTCCTTGAAGTGAATACTGTGAATTTTAATAATAATCGTGGTCGAGGTCGTGATCGTGGTAGAGGAAGAAATAATAATTATATTCGTGGTGATCATTCTAATCATTCAAATTTCAAAAGAACCACACAAAATGATGATCACAAAGGAAAAGCTCCACAAGATAAGAGTCCAAAAAGTGTTGGAAATAAATGCTTCCGATTCGGAATGACTAGGTATTGGTCACGTACTTGTCGTACATCAAAACACTTAGTTGATCTCTATCAAGCATCCGTGAAGGAAAAAGAAAAAAATGTGAAAGAAAATGTTGCATACCAGGATAATGACATATTTGACCCATCTCATATGACAAATTTGGATGTGGCGGATTTCTTTGAATCTATTGAAGAGAAAATTGGTAGAATTGATGGAACATCAAATGTGTCCTTTGACTTTGAAAATATTTAAACTTAATATTATTTTTTTATTCATCTCCATGTTTTTTTCCTCTTAGTAGACGATAATCTTTGTATATTCCAAATGTTGTTTTTCTTATTGTAATTGTATTTTTTTTAATGAAGAAACCTGGATCATTTTCATATGCTGGGTGACTAAAATATGAGTAAAAAAGATCTTTGTCTAGTAGACAGTGCAACTACACATACAATACTTACAAGTAAAATATATTTTACAAAATGATAATGTTGAAATCAAAAGTCAATATAATATCAAGTTCTGTAAACCTAATTGAAGGATTTGGAAAAAAAAATAAATATTATTTTGCCTAGAGAAACAAAATTTACAATTGACAATACATTGTTTCTGGTCAATCAAAGAGAAACCTACTTAGTTTTAAAGATATACGTTGCAATGGTCATCACATCGAGACTGATAGAAAGAATAAATGAAGTATCTTTATATCATATCTACTGTAACGACCCGACCCCCTAAGACTTAGGTAAGGCCGTTACTAAAATAAATGCATGCACAGAATTTAAAACGACGCTCAGTTATTTGAAATAAATGCTAATTAAATAAGAGAAGTTCAAAAGACGTTTATTAAATGCAATTGTTAAAATAGTTAATAGGGTACCCATGATTCGTAAAGACTATTAAAAGTATAAAAAAAACAATCCTTCATAATAAATTTCAAACAGTAAAACTAAACATTAAAGGAAAAATAAGGACTCTAAATTTCATGATGTGGAAGCGTAAAAACTAGTACTAGTGGCACGATGAATTCCGCTGCGCCATCATCGGTGCATCTCTACACTTACCTGAAACATCAACATAAGAAAGAATGAGTATGAAATACTCAGTAAGTAGCCTCACTACTGGGGTCAAGCTAGGCATCTATGTCCTCTAGATACCCGCATACGACACATAAACACATGAAACAGACAAGAGATTGAGTCCTATCCTATTGTAGTTAAGTATACCCACAAAACTGGTGAATCCCGAAGGAAACACAAAACTGGTGAATCCCGAAGAAAACAAAAAACTGGTGAATCCCGAAGGAAACAAAAAACTGGTGAATCCCGAAGGAAACACAAAACTGGTGAATCCCGAAGGAAACACAAAACTGGTGAATCCCGAAGGAAACACAAAACTGGAGAATCCCGAAGGAAACACAAAACTGGAGAATCCCAAAGGAAACACAAACTGGTGAATCCCAAAGGAAACACAAACTGGTGAATCCCGAAGGAAACACAAAACTGATGAGCATCTAACTAATCAATGAGGATATTCACACAGTCTCAACGTTCAAAGAATCAACACCGTACAATTCTAAAACATACATGAAATCCTTGGTACCATGGCTCCATCACATACACATAATCCTCAACAACATATTATACAACATTCATGTAGACCTTACATCATAATTCTACAATATACAAGTATGCATCAACACCAGCAGATCAGACGTCGACATAAGAAAGCACATACTATCACATACTAACGATCAAGTGCTTAGGTGTGTATTTAAACAATTCATTACTCGTGCCAGAATATACTTTGATTTAGGTCATACTATCAATCAACATGCTAACAATTTACCATAACATACACTCACCATGCTAGCATACAACTAAAGCCTGGCCCGTGGGCAGTTCCAGTGGTAAGATTACTTACCTCGAAGTCAAATTTAGATATTAATCCAAGCTAATGATCTCCAACCAAATAAGTCCTGAATTGAGTCCCCAAATAGATACATAATACTAAATTTCAGTCTTGGAACCAGGACCCAAACTTACAAGTTGAATCCAATGATCACCAATTAACTTACCCAAACGAAATTTGATCAACAAACACTCGCGAGATTTCGACTCCAAAATCTCCTCTTAGCAGATTTTAAAACTCAATGGATGATGACTTGGAACCTTCAAGAATACTTAAAATTAAACTATTCTTTAGTCTAATAATCAATGGGTGCCCAACAACCAACAACAAGGATCATAACGCTTACCAAACTACTTGCCGAATGAACTCAAATCCGCTGGGCAACACGTTACGCACTCTGAAGTACTCCAATCTTGGATCTAAATCTCAAATATAATAGGTATCAACAAAAAGGAAAATCCACAATTTAATGGGCAACCCAAAACCTTCAAAACTCAACTGATCTCACCCAAAACTTACCAACATTCGCCGAAATCCGACGAACGACAGTGAAGGAAGGCAGTGACCAGTAGAGATTGGCAGTTGGGCTCGAACAGTGGGCTAGACGAGCGGCGAACAAAGCTAGGTTTCTTGTCGCGTGAGTTTGTAGCTGGAGAGAACGTGAAACGATGGCTGAAGCGGTGAACGAAGCTGGGTTTTAGACAGAGGGGCGGCGAAAACTGATTGGCTGGGCGAGATCGACGTGCAGAGAGGTGCGCGACGAAGGAGATCTGGAGTGTCACTGCTTGCTGACGAGATCGAGCTGACCTACGCGAATGACGACCCACAAACGAACGATCGACAAACTGGTGGCAGCTCGATCGGACACACGGTGCCGATTGGAGAGGAGATGGTCGGCGGCTGCTAGGGCATACAAAGAATTTCTTCACGTTGGGGGGGGGGGAGGGGGAGGGGGGGAGGAGAAGAAGAAGAAGAGGGAAAATAATTTTTTTTTTTTTTTTTTTTAAAGGAAAAAGGTTATTTTAATAAAATAAATATAATATAATAAAATTTTCTTTTATTTTATTCCATTATATTCTATTTCACTTTCGCTCATTACCCAAATATATCTAAATAAATATATAGTCTTAAAACTTTTCTCCTTTTCTCTTCAAATTCCAAAATCAAAATCAAATTAATTTCCCCAATATAAATTTAAATTCTCGACCTTAACTTAAAATTAAATTAATGTGACGTAAATCAAAATCTCCCCTTTAAATAAAACTGAACTTCGAAATTAACAAAATTGTCCTCAAATTTTACGAAAATACAGAATTTGAATAATGAAAAAAAACTCGGGATGTTACATTCTTCCCTCCTTAAAGAACTTTCGTCCTCGAAAGTTCATTCCTGAAAAAGCTCTGGTTACGAGCCCTCATCTCATCCTCTCGCTCCGAAATAGCCTTCTTGAACTGGTGATTCTACCTTCATAAATGCAATCTCCCTACGGTGCAATGTCTTTTCCTCTTTGGCGAGAATCTCTACAGGTTTCTCCTCGTAGCTTAAGTTATCATTCAATTGCAAAGGCTCAAAGTCAACTACATAGGATAGATCTGTCACATACTTTCTCGACATCGAAACATAACAAACATTATGATCTAAAGACAGCGATGAAGGCAATGCAAATCAGTAAGCTACGGGGCCAATTTGCTCCAAGATCTTGAAAGGCTCAATGCATCACTAACTCAGCTTCCCTTTCCTACCAAACCTCGGAACACTTTTTCACCAGTCTCAAATTCCAGGTCCTTACATCCCACGTCAGCATAGCTTTTCTATCTACCCTGAGCTGTTTGCATATATGCTCAGATCTGCTGTATTGCCCCATTTGTCGTCTGCATTAACTCAAGTCCTAGCAACTTCCATTCTCCAACTTCATCCTAACATGTAGGAGACCTGTAACTCTTCTCATATAAGGCCTCCAATGGCGACATGCTAATACTAGTATGGTGACTAATAATATAAGCAAACTTTATTAGATGCAAGTGAGAGTCCCAACTCCTCAAAAACTCCACCCACACGCCCATAACATACTTTCCAATTTTTGGTTCGAACGCTTTGTTTGACCATCAGTCTATGGGTGAAAAGCTACAATAAATTCTAACTGGGATCCCACGCTTTCTGGGAGACTCTTCCAAAAATGGATGTAAAACATGGGTCGTCGTTTGACATAGCTGAAACTAGCATCAAAGAGGCGTGACAACCCCTTCCATACATAACTATGAAACTTAAGATGCTGAAAACCAACAATATTTTAACACGTTCAAGCTAAGAGCTATGAAAACTATCATAAGCTTAAGAAAGTCTTATCCACTAAAAACATACATTTGAACTTACCATTTTATCACTGGGAAAACTTCATATGTGCAGTGAAGAAACTGGTCATATTATATAATGCGTCATCTGAAGATACGTACCAGAATAAATATAGTCAACTGAAAACTGCTTCTACTCTAGAAGCGCCAACTATGATGTCTTTCCTAGGGTCTACATGTCTAAGAATAACTCTATCTAATTAAGCCTCACATTTATGAGAAACTCATCATAAGGCTCTATACTGTCATGGGCTATACAACTTGCTTGAGCCAATCCTCATATTATTCTTTAGCTTTAAAACAATCACATATCATTACTTAGACACTGTTGTGGATGAATCTAAAATTCCCTCTGAAAATGAGGTTTTGAAGTCGCTGGATGCTAAAGCGCCAGTCAATTGATAACACATTTCCATAACCTCGTAATAACCATAATTGATCCCTGAAGTCGATTTTTACGATAAAACCTTCTTGATTCATAAGTCATGGTTTGATTTACTCGTACTCCCTAGAACTAGTTAACTCATTGCCCATGCAAGAGAAAACGTACTATCCTGTACCGCTCCAAACCCATCTATAGCAACTTCTTGTTATCAACTCAACTTTGTTACAAGTCTATCCCTTATATCAATGGTGATATTGGAAGATCCAACTTACTTACTTTTGTGCATCTACCACTTTTGTCTAACTCGAGCTGGATTAAGTTCCTTTTTCAATTAAATTGATGGTCTTGCTAATTCATGTTTCCAACACTTGCACACAAAGTCCAAATCCCTTAAATCTCACTAATACCCTCAATGTGTTACGTCTTAACTAATGAAGCCTCAACATACCATATCAATAGCTCTCGAACATCTACTGTTACTAGTAACTCCATTTTAGCTTATCCCTTCTCAACCTTCTATTTCGGTAACAGATTCTTGTGTTACAACAAAGTTCCATACCAATCACCTACATAAGCTAGCTTTCCATCTAGCACATATTGTCCTAAAGTTCCACATGATAATGAGGTATTCTTCTTTTACACCAAAACCAATACCTTGTAACCCTTCTTATCAAGCCTTCAAACCATACTTAACTAGGAGTTTCGAACACATTAAATTTCTC
Source organism: Benincasa hispida (assembly GCF_027475165.1). Lineage (NCBI taxonomy): Eukaryota > Viridiplantae > Streptophyta > Magnoliopsida > Cucurbitales > Cucurbitaceae > Benincasa > Benincasa hispida. The sequence goes on from NC_143488.1 coordinate 2,844,563, forward strand.
TCTTTCCAAAAGAGTAAACTTTCTTGGATACTTTCCTCTCATTCACACTTATCTCTCACTAAGAATTTCCATCTTGTAGAATTCTTCTTTGCCAATTTGCATACTTTTAAACTCCAAAAGACTTTTGTTTCTTCAAATTTTCCTAACTTGGATCTTCTCATCATAATAAGGCTCTGGTTTTCGTCTAGGTATACTAGAATAATCCTTCAACCTAAACAAATAGCACCTTACTTTATCCCCTTTAAGTCCAAGGTCATGCCTAACTATTTTAGCTTCCTTTAATGACATCAATAGCTAAATATTCGAAAATAATTCTTCATATAATCACATATACTTTATCTACTCCATCAAGTCGTAGTATTATCCAAGTGATTATGACTTATGAATCCTTTCTAAATTTCTTCTCAAAATGTTAGGTTTTTAATATCTTAAAACCTTTAATAAATCCATCGTCTCTTCTCCTTGTCCTTCATATCCATAAAATAATTTTTTAACCTTATTTTCGAGAATGTTCCATGTGAAGGAATTTATTTATAATGTCTCCAATTGCACCACAAAACATAACACTAGTCCTTAATGAATTCTTTTCAAGACAATTTTATCCCGGGGCTTAAACATATACATACCTTTATTTCTAAACTATCATATCTTTACATAGTTGCATCAACCTCTAAGATCTCTGAACTGAGGTTTATGTATTTGTTCGTTTCTAACATAATTTTCATGAGATAAACTAGTGTCAAGTGACCTCATAATTTATTTTATTTTATTTTCCTCCTTTTGTAATGTCGTACCTGATAATCCTCTTATAATAACTTCTAACGAGTCACTGTCCTAGCATGAGAACATAACTGGTGCATTTAAGATAAACAAATATTTTAATGCACAACTATCATAAAACTTGTAGTTGATAAGACGTACCCGGCGATGACGAGGAATCCGATCATGGGCCATAGGGACAATCTAGACTTACATAGTAAGTTAGTCTACAGAACCCAAAACATGGGCTCTGATACCAACTGTAACGACCCGACCCCCTAGGACTTAGGTAAGACCGTTACTAAAATAAATGCATGCATAGAATTTAAAACGACGCTCAGTTATTTGAAATAAATGCTAATTAAATAAGAGAAGTTCAAAAGACGTTTATTAAATGCAATTGTTAAAACAGTTATTAGGGTACCCATGATTCGTAAAGACTATTAAAAGTATACAAAAAACAATCCTTCACAATAAGTTTCAAACAGTAAAACTAAACATTAAGAGAAAAATAAGGACTCTAAATTTCATGATGCGGAAGCGTAAAAACTAGTCCCAATGGCACGATCACGAATTCCGCTGCGCCATCGCCGGTGCATCTCTACACTTACCTGAAACATCAATATAAGAAAGAATGAGTATGAAATACTCAGTAAGTAGCCCCACCACTGGGGTCAAGCTAGGCATCTATGTCCTCTAGATACCCGCATACGACACATAAACACATGAAGCAGACAAGAGACTGAGTCCTATCCTATTGTAGTTAAGTATACCCACAAAACTGGTGAATCCCGGAGGAAACACAAAACTGGTGAATCCCTGAGGAAACACAAAACTGGTGAGTCCCTGAGGAAACACAAACTGGTGAGTCCCGAAGGAAACACAAACTGGTGAGTCCCGAAGGAAACACAAACTGGTGAGTCCCGAAGTAAACACAAAACTGGTGAATCCCGAAGTAAACACAAAACTGGTGAATCCCGAAGGAAACACAAATTGGTGAATCCCGAAGGAAACACAAACTGGTGAATCCCAAAGAAAACACAAACTGGTGAATCCCGAAGGACATCTCTAATGCGACCATTTTTTTTTTGTTTAAACAAAAGTTTATTATTATTATTTTTTGTCTCTAAGTGGTTTTTAAGATCACATCTTCAACATGTGAACTTACTGTGGACTATAATATTTCTCTAAATATTTTGATTTTTTTTTTAATTTGAAAAGTTATATATTTTTATTAAAAAGAATTTAATATTTGTGATATTAAAAAAATTCTACATTCTTGTACTATTATTAAGAATTGCCCCCACTTTATGATCATCAAAATTTAAATCATCAAATTTGTTTACACATTTGCAATAATGACATTAAGGTGTTTGTCCTTCAACAACAACAAGAAGTTTAAATCATTAAGCTTCACTATTATTAATGGTTGGGGAGTGACAGAAAGCAATAATAGACATCTATATCAGTCTCAATTTATTATTTATTTTCCTAGAAATGTGTCAAAGAAAAAAAAAATTTGTGAATCAAAATGATGCCAAATCTATCCATTCATTATGAGGATACATATGAAAAGAAAAAAAAATTGATTAGGTTTGAAAAATTCTATTTAATTCCACATAATTCAAACAAATATTTGATTATGACATTGTTAATATATTGTTTGTGTCAATATGAGCGTAATTCAACTGACATACTATTCGTACTACCGATCTCGAGGTCAAAGGTCCGATTCGCCCACTCCACAGTTTAATTACAATAACTTTGAAAAAAATTTGTTGTTTGTAATCATAAAGAACATAATCAAGCTGCCATCCTCATTAATTTGTCATTAGCTCAATTTGATCATAGCTGTGATATGGTAAACTAAAACTGAATTTATTACAAATTTATATTCAATGTTTTGCTTGATAAAAACAAAGGCTTCAAAATAGACAGCCACCATAGATTGTCCCAAAACCAATCTTTTCAATCTCTTTCAACAAGGGTTATTTTATTCACCTATTACATGGAAAAAAAAACTATTAATTGTAGTTGCCATATGCTTATTATTGTTATTATTTTTTTAAAATATTAATCACAAATTAACTTTCAGATTGGTTTTATTTATATAATAATTACTGATTATGTACAAATGATGATTAATTTAAATAACAGGAAATTGTTAAAGAAAGTGTGACTTAATTGACATACAATATGTATCAACGATCAAGAGTCCTGTAATCCGGATCTTTCACTTCTATTGTACTAAGAATAATTATTCGTTATAATAATTGTAATCATTAATTTAGAAATACTCTATAATACTTTTTACTAGATTAATTTGTAACTAATTTTTAACAATTCTTTATACAATATTAAATTTTAATTATGCTAGATTATGGTTGTATTACCATTTTAACAAAATGTTTGATATGATATGCCAAGTAATTTTTTCTGCTGTTAATTTGCTATATATAGTTGTATATTTATTTCTATCATCATTTGTTTCCATCATAAACATGAAAATATTTTGTAAAATCTTTGATCACTCATTTACTTTTATGTTGTGAATTTGAAAAGCACAACGAAAATAGGGATACCAATAAAATATAGTATTGAAATAAATAAAATACAATAATAATAGATAGTAAAAATAAATAACACATAGTATATAAATAAACAAAATATGGAATAAGAAAATTTTCTAAATTCTCCACTTTCTCCAACTTTCTTTGAATTTCACCAATGTATGTATGTTTTTCACGCTCCACCAAATGCCTCTATTTATAGACAAAATGACAAATAAGAGATGGTTTATTTGGATACTAAAAGTGAGTATTTACTAGACACGTGGCAACATATATGAGGTGTAGAGGGAGTGATATTTGGCTTTTGACACTAAGAATGAGTATCTATTTTAAACATAATTTGTGATGTTTATAATACTTTTCCTTAGATACCCATTATATATATATGAAACACACCTCGTTAAAACCTTACTAGAAAAAACCCATTGGGAAAAAAATCCTAGTGAAGGAAAAAGAGTATATATTTCATATAATTTAATACTCTTAAAAAGAATACAGTATATTTACTCTCCTTCATAGAAACATCACTTGAGATCTCTAAGTCATCGCATTCCAATGTTGTGCACCAATTTCTCAAAGGTTGCAGTTGATAATGATTTTGTAAATAAGTCTGTCAAGTTATCCTTCGAACAAATTTGTTTTACAATAATGTCACAATTTTCTTCAAGATCATGAGTGTAGAAAAGCTTTGGTGAAATATGCTTTTGTTCTATTTTCTTTAATATATCTTCTTTTGATTTGGGATATGCACGATGTGTTGTCTTTGTATAATATCGTTGCAAGATTTTTACTAGAAGATAAACTACATGTTCCATGAATGTGCCGAGTCATTGATCTTAGCCATACACATTATCGACTAGCCTCGTGATTTAAGGAAATGGTTGCTATGGTTTGTTTCACTGAACGCTAAAAAGCAATTCCTTCACATGTGAAGAGATAACTTGTTTGAGATCTAGCTTTGTGTGGATCAGATAAATATTTAAAATTTGTATAACCAACTAGATCAAAATTTTATTTATTTGAATAAAACAAACTCATATCGATCGTTTCTCGGAGATAATAGAGTATATTCTTAATTCCGTTCCAATGTCTTTTTGTTGGAGAATAACTAAATCTAGCTAATAATTTTACTAAAAATGCAATATTTGGTCTTGTATTATTAGAATCCAAAGCATAAGTTCCAAATTCCAATCGTATTCGAATATTAACAATTACAGTACACAAACGGAAACATACAGTTATGCATAAATCAAAATTACATCATGCTTTTCTAAAGATCAAGAGAAGAATTCACATACCTTTGAAGACTCATCTTCAAGATCTCTCGATCACAACAACACAACAACACACGAATGTTCATACACTACGACCGCTACACTACATGATCAACTCGACCACGAACACAGCTATCACCCCGAACTCCAAGAACGACCTCCACAGAACCTCGACTAGTGTTGAGTTGAGTATGACACCACCACAAAGGTTACCTTTTCTAAAGATCGATAAGGAGTATATGATTCTATACCGAGATGATAGGTAGCATGATCGCATACTAGAGATTTGGCAAGATTGGTGAAGTGATAGATCTCTATCATCAACCAGATGCTCATTTTTGCTCTGGTTCTGAGAATTCACGTGCCATTGGATATTTTCACCATTATGGATTAGTTCCCGTGTTTCATATTCTCCAAAACAAATTGTGCTATCTTCGGCATAAAAGTTGGTCATCTTCGGACCCCGGACATCCACTAGAACAGGGTAATGGGTGTTAAAATAATGAGCTAGCCAACCATGGACATAATGCATGGGAAAGTAGAAGTCCATCCGTCCAATTGGAGTTAAAGCTTTATATATCAACCTTAAGCTATGATAAATAGAACTAGAATGGCAAAGCTATACTTCTTCCCGTTGGCCATCAAACTAGCAACCTTAAAGACTCCAGGACGAAGGTAAGCCCATTTTTGTGGGAATACAAAAAGACACAACCAATAGGATAAATATGCGTCCTAGTACATTTTGTCCTTCAAATCGTCTTCTATCCCGTGTTCTTTGAATAGCTTATTTTCTCTACTTGACCAATCCCGAGGCTTGATGTTTGCACAATCTGGATTTTGAGTAGACCGGGAGTGAAAGACTTTTTTTTGTTTCCAAGTAGTAGGCTTGTCATATCTTCGAGTCCCAAGGGACCAAAATGAAATCCATGAGCTAATGGTCACTAGGGAGTCATTCTTAGAATACGATCTCTTTCTGCAGGCAAATTATTAAATGGTACGTCTGGAAAAGATGTTCACAAGACTTTGAAAGATATCTCTATTTGTCTAGAGAGCCAGTTAACTTTTTAAGACAGGGAATGACCTCTTCGTAGAGGCCCCCCCCTCTGATCAGAAGGTTGGCGAATGAACATAGGTCTCATAGGAAGATAGATAATTCACTCACCATAGTGTGAAGTGTCGATGGACACTAAGCTTAGCAAAAAGCTCGAGTCACATCACTATTTTGATCATACGTATATAAAGAATCCATCACTGCACTGAACAAACAGATAGCGTGAAGGGCCCGCTCATTTTGACCAACTATGAATTCTAGCCATTCCCAATAGTAGTCGATAAGGGTAAATTCTCCAGGGACTTTTATAGTGGCATTCCAATGAATCTCGCCGTCAATCATGCGATGCCCAAATGTTAACACCCGATTAGGAATAGGAGAGTTTTTATAAATCGAGGATTGTAATGCCCACACTTTTTCTCCCTGAGTCAAGGGCACTTCCGCTGATAATTCAAGTGAGGTCATGTCGTTGTCCAAATCAGGCTATACATTTGCGAAGAGACCAACTAATGGATCTCTCCACAAGTAGGCTAAGTTCATTGGTTACATGTTGATTCCCGTCTTCAAGAATTACAAGATGTTTCTACCTAGACGAGACATGTTCTGTGAAGTGAACCATCGCTCTGCAAAAAGAAAAAAAAAGTGTCATCAAGGAGAAATAAGTTTCAGTGGTACAATTTAAAAGAAGCAGGAAGTGAAAGATGGTGAGTTCCATGGGGCTTGGACATATGTTGAGACCACATGGACAGAGAAGATTGAAGAAGCCTGCTAATGTCACTATCTTTACATGATGCAACACATTTGATGATTCAATCCTTACTAAGGGCAAGATGATCCGGTCCTCTTCAGAAGAAGATAACCTAACCCTCACTGAAGGCAGGATGATCCGATCCTCTCCAGGGCAGGATGACCTGGCCCTCACTAAGGATAAGATGATCCGACCTTCTCTAAGGGTGAGACGGTTCGACAGGGTCAAATGATCTGACCCTCACTAAGGGCAAGATGGTCCGACTCTCTCTAGAGTCAAGATGATCCAGACCTCTTTAAGGTCAAGATGATCTAGCCCAGATGAACCAGACCTCTTTAAGGTCAAGATAATCTAGCCTAGATGAACCAGTCTTCCTTAAGATCAGCAAAGGTGGCAGTCGAATATTGAGACACTGTTGCAAAAAAAAAAAAAAAAAATCCACCTTTTGTAGAGATATGCGGAAGTTGGAAAAGCAAGAAAAAAAAGAATACTCCATCGAGTGCAAGTCACAATAGCTTAAATCCTGTAGTAAAAAGTAGAGGCAAGTGAGTAAAAAAACAAAATTCCAAAAAAAAAAAGTGGAAATTTGAAAAGAAAAAAAAAAAAAAAGAAGAAGAAAAAGTAAAGAAGGGGAAAAAAACAAAGAGATTCTTTAAAAGAAAGAGAAAAAATGTGTGAAAAAAAGGAAAAAAGAACAGAAAAGAAAAAATTGAAAAAGGAAATAATTGAAATTAAATTAGTTCTAAAAAAAAAAAGAAGAAAATCCTTGGGACACTATGGATGCTGCCCACTTTGTATTTGATACAAATAATATGATCCTGAAATCGTTCATGTCGGGACATGTGAGTGAAGGCATCCTATGTCTCCCCAGGATAAGGTACCCAACCCTATCCTTATACTTATAGACCGTTTTGGCTATATACTCAAACTTGATCATCTTTTATGTCTTTACATAAAATTTAAGTATTCATGCTATAGCCAGAGGTTCGTTAGTTTATTGGATTTAGGCTTTACAAGTGCAGTTTACATGTTCAATAACAATTTTATTGAATAAATAACAACTTTATTGAATAAACCTTAATAACAACTTTATTGCAAATAAAATATGTTTAAAGATTACAAACTGCGAGTTTTAGGACATACAACCTAACAAACTCCCACTTGATTAAAACTCTAGTAGGTTTACATATATACAAACATATAAAATATTGAGTATGGAAGAATAAATATAAATACAATAAATTAGGGCATCAAATACCTATGAATTCTCCCACTTGCCCTAGATTTACATATCTCGTAGTCCTAGTCACACAGATAGCATTAGAAGACAATTTAGCTGAATCATTTAAAAAGGCCCTTATGGTTAAAGTGTTCGCAGTTTGTAAACTTTAAATATATTCTATTTACAATAAAGTTGTTATTAAGGTTTATTCAATAAAGTTGTTATTGAACATGTAAATTGCACTTGTAAAGACTAAAATCAATAAACTAACGAACCCACTATAGCATGAATACTTAAACTTTATGTAGAGACATAAAAAAGGATTAAGTTTGAGTATATAGCCAAAACGATCTATAAGTATAAGGATAGGGTTGGGTACCTTATCTTGGGGACACTATGGATGCTGCCCCTTTGTATTTGATACAAACGATGTGATCCCAAAATCGTTCATGTGGAGACAATTGAGTGAGGGCAACCTATGCTTAAGATATTTGCATAAGACCGAATCACGAAATAGTCACTTTTCCATATAACACCATTTGCTGTTAAAACTGACTATTTCAATTCGATGACCTAAGGTAACTCGATCTCAATCTTGAGCTAACAATGAACTCCCGTTTATTCGGGATTATCCTTTAATCTGCAATAATAAGAGTGGCTCAACACCGCTCTATAAGACTCCCATTTTAGGGGTAAAATCGGGTAGATAACTGGAGACATAATCTTACAAGATGGACTTCGCTGCTACCTGTTTCAGGGTAAGTAGATAGGTTGTTCCCATAAATACTGACTCCTAGCCTTGAACAAGGGGCTCTGCCCTCTCTATGACTGAGAGGAATTCGATTTATTGGTAGGATCATAAATCAATTGTTCATTAGTGGATCAGTGGAGACTTAAGGAGCAAGATGTATTATAGGGGTAAAACAATAATTTTGATCTAACTGTTAATATGAACAACCTGTGAAGAATTAACTTATTGATTATGGTTAAATCAAGTCGACAGAAATATATCTATAGTGAGGAGAGTGCAACTACTGAGCTTTAGTGGAATGACCCAATAGTTAACGAATGTTGATTCGGCTAAAAGGGTTTACCTAATTAATCTCAAATTGTTGGAGCTCGTGATCTGTAGGTTCATTAGGTTCCCTATTAGCTCATAAACGAACTAAACCTTAGAATAGTGTGATGAGAAAATTTGAAACATTCAAATTCATTCTAAGAGAATTATTAATTATATGCGATATAATTAAACGTTTAACTATTGAATTAAACAAAATTAGAGAGTTGAAAAGTATTTAAATATGATTTAAAATATTAAATACATGGAAAGGGATTCAAGTTTATGGAATTGGTGGTTTTATAATTTAATATTTGATATTCAATTATTTTAATTAACTAAATTATTTAATTAATTATTCAAAATTAATTATTTGAATTAATGATATTTAAAATTTGAAGTTTTGAATTTAATGAAATTCAAATATTAAAATCAAATTTATTTTGATTTTATTTTTTGAAATCTAAATTAAAAGGAATTGGAAAAAATCAATTTAAAATGGTTTAGTGGGTTTTTCCAACCTAAACCACTAAACCACTTCACATTCTATTTAGAGCATGAGATCTTGGTTTCAACCTTACATGAAATAGGATTTGTATGTTAATCTTGACAAAAACAATTGGATTTGACTTAGAAATTTATTCATTCAATTGAGTTTTGTAGAGTGAAAAGGCACTACAAGAAAAAGGAGTTCTCCCGATACCTAAATAGAGCGTCGGGAGTTAGGTCGTTCTCTCCCGACGAAGTAAAGAACCGTCGGGAGTTCCGACGCCATAAAGGTTCGTCGGGAGTTCCTGGGGAACTCCCAATGTATCAAATCGGCATCGGGAGTTCTTCGGGAACTCTCGACGCATTAAAACGGCATCGGGAGTTCCCTGGAACTCCTGACGTTGGGTATTGACCGTCGGGCGGCGTCGGGAAACCAGACCCTTTCTTCTTCCCCACTCCCCCATTTTTTCTTCCTCTCCCTTTCAAAAAACCCTAACCCCAATCTCCATCACCCCCCTTCCCCCCCCCCATTTTCTTTCTCTCCCTCTCAAAGTTTTCTCTCTTTCTTCTATTTTCCTCATTTTTCTTCACCATTCTTCCTCCCTCTCCCCATTTTCCCATCATTTTACACTTTAACTCCCATTTTCTCCATTTTTCCCATCCAACTTTTCTTTCACTTTTTCCATCAAATTTTTCTTCCATTTCTCCATTTTCTTCCATTCTTTTACACTTTCTATTTTTCCCATAAATTTTTCTTCCATTTCTCCCTTTTCTTCCATCAATTTTTGCTACCGCCGTCGTCGCCACTGCAATCAACTGCCCGCCGCTGCCGTCATCTCCTCGCCGGAAATTTTCTCATTTTATTTTATCTTGTATATTTATTTAAATCATATGTGAAATGCCCATTAAAATGTGTTAAATATTATATTCGCTTTTGTTAATTTTTTGAAATTGTTGTACAAATCATGCTCATCAATATTATGCCCATTAAAATCTTATCTGAATTTTTTTTTGTACAAATCATGCCCATTAATATCTTGTCAATTTTGCAGAATATATTTGTTTTACAATTCTCTGAAATTGTTGAGAGTAATTTTATAACGAACATGTCATATGATGTTGGTTATTTGGAGCCTAAGCATGCATGATTTAACATTTCGAAGATGTTGAATAAATGAAAGGCCTATATTAATCTAAAAAATATAAAATAAATCTTTAAACCTCCAATTTGGTACTTAACACATTTAATATTTTAAAAAAGTTTAAAGAATCTACTAGACATAAAACTAAATTTTGTGTCTAATAGAAAATTGAACTTTAAATTTTGTGTTCAATAGACTTGTAAATTTTAGAAGATGTTGAATGGATGAAAGACCTATATTAGACACAAAATTAAAAGCTTGGAGACATATTAAATAAAACATTTGAAAGTTGTTAAGACAATTTAAGCGGTCTAGGGACCTATGTGTTTATTTTGCCTTAAGAAATGAAAATTATGAAACTCAATGCTTAATATACTTCGTACTTTGTCCTCTAATCTAGATTATTGTTTTGGATTACAAGTTGGTCAGAAAATATTTATTTTTAAGGATGAATAAAGAATGGATTAAACTAAGGAATAAGTTATTAGTGGAGTATAAAGGAGTATCACAATTCTTAGATATTGCAAGGTTTCATGTTAATGATTTCGGACGAATAAGATGTCCATGCAAGAATTGTATGAATTCAATTTGGGAAAAGAAAGATATTGTGGAATGACATCTATTAACATATGGAATATCTCCTTCATATTGTGAATGGGTATATCATGGAGAGCCAGTAAACTTATCTAGAAGTCATACAAGTCATTCAATACAGGATGTTGAAGTGGATAGTATAGAGAGTAATGCCGTCGAAGAAAATGAGATGTTGAATCTTATAAACGATTTACAAGTTCCAATTGAAAACGAAAATGCAAATGAAGGAAGGATTGAGAATAATGAAACGTCCTTTAATGGTCAAGAAAGAGATACCACGAACTTATTCGAGGATTTAATGACCGAAGCACGTAATGAATTATATCTTGGGTGTTCGCAATTTTCGTCCTTAAACTTTTTAGTGAAGTTGATGCATATCAACGTTCTGAACGGCTGGAGTAACAAATCGTTTGGCATGTTGCTGGAATTATTAAAAGCAGCATTTCCAGCTGACACCTCTATACCTACTTCCTTTTATGAAGCCAAGCGAAAATTGCGTGATTTAGGCCTAGGTTATGAGTCTATTCATGCGTGCAAATATGATTGTGTATTGTATTGGAAAGAGTTTGCAGATTTGCAACAATGCCCTGTTTGTGGTGAGTCTCGATACAAAATTAATGATGGTAAGGGTAAAAAAAATACCACATAATGTATTGCGTCATTTTCCCTTGATACCGAGATTAAAACGATTGTTTGCATCAAAAGAATGCGCTTCTGACATGAGATGGCATAAAGATAGCGAGTTGAAACGGAGGATGTATTGCGACATCCAGCTGATGTAGAGGGGTGAAAACATTTTAATCGTGAAAACATGGTACGATCACATAGAGAAGACCCACCAAATTAGATATGATTACTACATTATTTAGTTGTCTAATATGTTGCTATCCTGCAGTTATGGCAGCAAAGTTTAGTTATGTCTTAAACCATTTTGGGGACAAATTTGAGTTTTATGTGTGTTGGTCATTGTTTACTCGTTTTGTATGTTTTTGATGTTTGGAAGGTTCCATTTTGTCATGGGGGGTGGGTAGAGTTTCATTACACCCGTCTTGTCCTTGAACTTGGCTATTTTGTATTAAGAACAGTGAAAATCAAGCCCAACCAGCCCATGTCAACAGGTGATGTGGCCCTATCCCAACTAGCCAATTCTGTAGAAGGGTCTCCTATTGAAGAGTGACACATCTTGCTCTCTCCTTGCCTCTCGCTCTCTCCATCTCGCTCTCTTCTTGCCTCTTGCTCTCTCCTTGCCTTTCGCTCTCTCTTTGCCTTTTGCTCTCTCCTTGCCTATCGCTCTCTCCCTGTATCTCGCTTTCTCCTTGCCTCTCGCTCTCTTATTGCATGCTAGCAGTGATAATCTCCTCTGTTGTGAATCAGATTGAAGAAAGGCAGTTGAAGCAGAAATGGAAGGCTTCAATACCAAAAACTACGGAGATGGAGGCATGATCCACTACATGGGTAAGCCCTTGGTTCAAGTCTCGCATCTTCTTAATGAAAGAGCTGGTTGGTCAAGAGAGAGTTTTGAGTCTTATCATTATTGTTTTGAGTCTGTCTTCACTTCTCTTCCTCCATGATTCCCTAATGGAAGACTAACCTACTCTTGACACACTGCATATTCACCTTCTCTGGGATCAGAACTTCTTTTTTTTTTTTTTTACTTTTTATTCAACTGTATCTTATTCTCTCCCTGTATCTCGTTCTCTCCCTGTATCTCGCTCTCTTCTTGCCTCTCGCCCTCTCCTTAAATCTCTCTGCCTCTCGCTTTCTGTGAGTTTCCTCTTCTCTTACGTTTTTCATTATCTTAACTTTTTGTGTATTTATGAATATTTACGAAGTTTAATGTGTTGTTGGGGGGAGGGGGTAAAATTTGGGTTAAACCATTTTGGGGACAAATTTGAGTTTTATGTGTGTTGATCATCATCGTTTATGTGTGTTGATCATCATCGTTTACTTCTTTTGTATGTTTTTTATGTTCGGGAGGTTCCAGGTTTGTCGTTGGGGGTGAGTAGAGTTTCATTACACCCGTCTTGTCCTTGAACTTGGCTATTTTGTGTATTTATGAATGTTTACGAAGTTTAATGTGTTGTGAGGGGGGGAAGGGGGGGAAGGGGGGGGAGGGATATAAAATTTGGGTTAAACCATTTTGGGGACAAATTTGAGTTTTATGTGTGTTGGTCATTATTTACTCGTTTTGATGTTCATTACCACTCGTATTGGAGTTTGAACGTGTTGTGGATGTTTATCGATATAACATTTCGATGTTTTTGGTTTATTGTAGAATGCTGTTCGGAGATGAGCTGGGACAATTGTTGAAGATGCTTTGTTTGAGAAGTGTTCTAGATGTTGTTTTGATTTTACTTCTTTTATGTATTTGTGATATGAATGTTTATCGACTTTGTTTGGATATTGTAATTTCTAATATCGACTTCGTTTGGATATTGTAATTTTTTACTTGTTATAAAATGGACTTCATTTTCGTTTTTTAGTTATGTGAATCTTTATTTTGTATAATATGTTTTACAGGTTTTCAGATCAAATTTTAAAAAATTACAAACGTTATATTAAATTTTAATACTCCCCACGCATATGGTGGAACTTCGGACGCCGTTTAAAAGTGCGTCGGGAGATCCTCTCCTGACGGATTTCTCTCAACCAAACTCCCAACGAATTTTCCACAGTTTCCCGACGAAATGTGACGTCGGGAGAAGTCAGATTTCCTGTAGTGAGGGTTCTTTCAAACTCTTCACACCAAACTTACTCATCTTCAAAAATTTCCTCAAATTCATTCTCATTTTGGATCTCACAATCCAATCTAAGATCAGAGGATAGTAGGAAAGACACTTTTGGTCTACATCTTGTTGGAGAAGAGATTTCAGCTTGATATTGACGCTTTGAAGAGATTCTACAAAGGTTGTTCTCTTCAAACCCTATTTTCTCTTTTAGAACATGCATGCTCAATCTCTAAATTAATGAAGTTAGAGTGCTTAAGATCTCAATTGTTTCCACATGTTGATTGTCAACCCATCAAAATGGTATATATTTTATTCCTAATTTGTGATATTTATAATACTTTAATAATTATAATTGGTATACTTTTTTTTTTATTTTATTTTGGTATACTTTTTTATTATAGTGATAATCTTTGACTAATCTTTGATCCCATTGTCTAATAATTATGGCAATCATTTTCTTAAAAAAAATTATGGTAATCAATTATTCATTCAAAGCTCAACTTTATGGGTAAATTTATATAATTTTTTAACCGTTATTCTTACAAGATTATATCCTGATTGGCCTTGGTATAGCTTTTATAAGAGATAGACCACTACAATTTTAGAAGAATTAGTTATAATTGACACGTGTTAGTAATCACGAGATATATCGTTCGAGTTTTCTTACTTCCAATTTTATTTAAAATATATATATATAATTTTCAGTAAATTAGTCTTTCTTAAATTTGAGCTTTAAACTTGAACAAATATGTTTCAATGTTTGGGTTTATTTTTTATTTTTATTATTTTTTTTTTTTTGATAATTTGTAAATTTAAAACAATGTTAAAATTTTACAAAAAAAATCAATTTATGGCTGTAAAATTTTTGGAACTGTATCAACAACTAAAACCTTAAAGACTTTTATAAGTGTGACAATTTACACTTTCATTAAGATTCTGTTAAAAAAACATCTTTTGAGACTTATAGTTGTATCAATTTATAAAATTTTAAATTGTTATAAATTGATCAATTTAAACCATTTATTAAGACTTTACTTGAAAAACGTCTATGTGCATCAATTCTTACATGTGGGTTGACTTTGTTAAACGTTGGTTTAACAAAACGAACGGTTAAAATTGATGCATGGATTGTTTTCAAAGAAAATTCTAATTGAGAGTTTAAAATGATTCATTTATGAAAAATTAGAAAATTAATTAATAAAATTATAATTGTCACACGATGTTTATCGGAATGAAACGTAATGGAAGATATAATCGATACACTTATGCAAGTTTTAGATTTAAATTGAGATAATTATAGGTTTCAATTGGTACAACACTCAAAAGAGTGTTTTGAAGTATAAATTGATTTGTTTTCCGAAAGTATTTGTTTTTAATTTTAAATTATATTTTATTTGTTCTAGATTATTCCTTAAATATAAGTGAAGTATCTTCCATTAAAATGTTTATTATTTGAAAAATAATGGTCACAATAAATTAATTAATTTAAAAAAACTGAAAGATCAAGATTTTGGTTGTTTGAGAAAGATTCTAGATATATAAAATCAATATTACTTAAGAATAAAATTTAAAATTTAAAATTTAAAATCTTTTGGATGTGACACTTGAGTCCTATAATCAACTCCTAAAAAAGCTTGTAAGGAATAAGTTTTTTTTTTTTTAAAAAAAGTGTGGTATGGAAATTTTAATGCATTCATTCATGATTAATTTTACTCACCACAATTTGATCTTCAAATGAACAAACGCCACGTTAACCAATTTATAATGCAAATCGGTGTTAATAGAATTCTATTGATAGATAATCATAATGGACCATAATTGTAATTATAATTTGATTATTTTTTATCACGTTTATTTAGAATAATGAATTTTGTCACGTTTACTATTACTGTTACTGTTATTTTTACCTCGGAGGATCAAACAATAATGGTAATGGTAACGCTAATAGTAAAAGTGTCAAAAGTTATAACTTTTCATTTGAAACAGTAACAATAACCGTAACAATATAATTTCCATACGTAATTAGATTGAGCACCCTCCGCTCGTCAATCAATTTGTGTTTTGTATTACAGATTTGGAAGTGGACCCTAGACGTCATTACAAATGCAGAACACAAATAAACAACATCAAAGGTAATCAAGTGGAGTTCATTTTTCACATGACCAGTGATTTATTACGTTATCGTTGGAGTAATTGTAGCCAAAATTTAAATTAATTTGATTGGAATTTTTTTTAAAAGATCCATTTTGAATTTGAATGACTCAAGCCACCTCATTTTCTTTGTAAGAAGAAGAATGAAAATTTCAAATAGGAAACAATTGAATAAAAAATTAAAAGACAATGTATATAGCTTGAGAGAAATAATAGTCACCAAAGTCACATGTGTAGCACATGATGTGCTTGATCTCAGAAACCTTCTCATCTTATAATGGTTTTCCATTGGATTGGTAAGTGAGAATTTTTGGGTCCCTTTAATTTGAGCTCTCTTAAAGTGGGTGTGTGACAAGGACAACTTAGATCCAATTTAATGGAATAATAATAGTAAAATGAAATGGGTTTTGGGGTACCATAGTCCCTGTCTCAAGGTCATGTTTGTTTGCTAAAAAATAATGGTGCCCTTAAGTGGGGCCAAAACCTTTCCTTATCATTTGCCAAAGTCTTTTTAATAAAGGTACAACATTTTGTCCCTTTTTCAAAAACTAGATTTCAAAAAATTTTCAAAACAAAGATAACCCTACAAATGGGTCATATAACATTTTGAGTAATTATGAAAAGGCTAAGCTTGTGGGATATCAAAATTAGGGTTTTAGTTTGTGATTTGAAGGAATTGATTTTCATTGCCATCAAAAGAAAGAGTGAATGAAAGCAATAACAAAAAAAAAAAATAATAATAATAATAATAAATAAAAATAAATTTGTATGATCTTTTTTTGGACTGTTTTTAAATATAGGAAAATGAACTAAAATATTTACAAATAATAGATAGATATAGATAGTAGTCTATAGTTGTCTATCATGGTCTATCACAAATAGACGGTGATATTTTGCTATTATTTGTAAATATTTTTCGCAGATTTATCATTTAAAATCATTTCTCATTCTTTTCTATTTTAATTAAATTCACATTTATTTTGATTTTTATAAAAGAACTTTTTCGTAATTAGGTAGAATTAATCTATAATTAATTAATACACTTGTAGAAGATAGATGTAAAACATTTGAACATTAAGGTTTCGTTTAGTAACCATTTCGTTTTTTGTTTTTAATTTTTGAAAATTAAACATATTTCCTCTTATTTTTTTACAATGGTTTACATTTTTCTCAAGTATAAGAGTAAAATTATTAGTCAAATTCTAAAAACAAAAATTACTTTTTGAAAGCTACTTTTTTAGTTTTCAAATTTTGGCCTGATCTAAAAAACGTGGGTAGAAAGTAGATAATAAGTAAGAAATCTAGAGGTGGAAGAGGGGTTTGTATGCGTAATTTTTTTTTTAAAAAAAAAACCAAATAATTATCAAACTGAAGTCTAAGAAAATTTATTGTACACCAAGATATTAGGCATTGAAGTGACTTTAAAAATATTTTAGATCATACATTTTTTTATAACAATATATTTAAGAGTGAAGGAAACTAATATAAAATCATATTTGTTTAACAATCAAATTGATTGATTTATTGACAAGACAAGATTAACACACTTTTATGCATTTATGATCTTATCTATCTATTATAAATTCATGCAAAATTTTGGAAAGTGGGGTAGTTATGATGTTGCATTCATTTGGATGATAGAAAGTTATATGAATACATTGGTTTTTCTCATATTTCAAATTCCAAAATTGAATTTCAAATCTTTGATTTGATATATCAAAGGTAGATATTAAAGCATATAAATTTGGAAGCTATCTTTGAAATGGGAAATTAAAGAAAAGTTTGGAATAAGAACTATGAACTCTTTTTTTGTGATATCATTTGGCATTTTAATGTGATATTTTGGTTTTATACTTTTTTTTTTTCATGAGTTTATTCTCTTTAATCAATTTAGGAATTTAGTTCCTTTAAAAGCAGGATTAACGTATGTAAAACGCTAGAGAAAAATGCTACAATCAAATAAATAAGTGATTTTTGTTCTTTCTCGTATTTGTCTATGTTTTACTTAATTAAAAAAAATAAAACTTATGTAACAATACCTTTCTATTTTGATAAGATTTCGAGAGGAAAATAATTTTATTGGGGTGATTTTGAGTATATTTTAAAAATAAAGAGAAAATTACTTTTTTTAATCATCGAGTTTTGAAGAATATATGTGTTTGATCTCTAACTTTTAAACACATACTTTTTTAATCTTTGAGTTCTTTAGAATATGTATATATTTAGTTTCTAAGATTACCAAACATATTTTTTTTTTATAATCGCAAATAGGTTTAAAAAGTCCTCGTCATATTCTTTTTTCTTTTTATTATTTTAAGTTAGAAAAATAATTTTAAAAAAATTACTTCTTCTCCCTAAAATTATTTTTTAAACTTATTACTGTAATTTAAAATATCATATAATTATATAAAATAACAAAAAAAAGTTCACCCACACTCGAAGCCGTGGGTTCAAATCCTTGAAGTAAACTGTGTTTAAAATAGTTCTTTTTTTTTTTCCTTTTTTTTTTTCTAATAGTTCCTTTATTCTTTTCCTTTGTTTTTAATTATTTATTTTATTTCTTAATTTTGTTGTATTTATAATATTAGTTTAACTTTTAATTCTAAATTTTCAATATTTAGTAATATATATTATTTCAATTTCTAATAGATATATTTAAATATTTTTTTAATTTTGAATTTCAAATTTTGCCATATGCAGGTTTATATATATATTATTTTTATTTTTAATACATTTGAAATTGGTTAGAATTTTATCATATAATTTTTCATTAAAATATTTATTTAGCTTCACTATAATATTTTACGATTATGAAATTTACATAATAATAAATTGAATTGGATTTGAGTCGTCATCATTTAAGACAAATGAGTTAAGAAAAATAATATTGTAAATCAAATTTGAGCAACTTATGAAAGATAAAAATAATTGTATTTGATAGTGTATATGTTTTACAATTATTTTTTATATTTTACTGAATTTTATATATTTTTTATTTTACATAATTAAATTATATTTAAACTATAAAATAAAGAAAAAGGTAAGAGAAAAAAATGTAAGAAACAAAAAACAAGAAATAGTTATATATAAAATAAAGAAAAAAGTAAAGGAAAAAAAAAAAATACAAGAAACGAAAAACAAAAAGTAGTCATCAAATAAGTTTTATTCGGTTTCTTTTTTCAAGAAACAAGAAACATAAATAGTTATCAAATATATTCTTATGTCTAGTTCTTAACAAATAAGATACGTAAAAGTATTCTTATATCTAATTCTTAACAAATAAAAAATCTAAAATTAAAAAATAAGAAATAAGAAACAAAAACGTTGTCAAATTGACTCTTAAAAATCAAATGTATCTATACTTCAAAATTTGGGAATTAAAAGAGAGTTTTTCAAAAAATGAAATAGATTGGAAATAGCTATAAATCACCCTCGATCTAAATTGAATCACAGGTAAAAATTATCCAAGGGTGATTTTGGGTACATTATCAGTCTTATCTGACTTTGTTTAATTTAATTTATTATTGGATTCAACAATTCCACGTTGTAAAATTGAAAGACCTTTGAAATGACAGTTAAAAGCTATTACTAGAGTATTAAAAAAATTCGATAATCCGAAAAAATTGATTAATCCAATTTAATCCGTGTGCTTTAGATTGAGTTATCAATTCATTTGGATTGAGTTTCATTCAAATAAATGAAATTTTATGGATCGAATTGGTTCATGAGTTCATCGAAAATAACCCAAACCAATTCGAATTTATTATTAATTCTAAATTTTATATACTTTTTATTTATAATATTTTTATTTTTATTTTATTTATTTTAGTTGATTTTGGGATAATTTATTCTCCAAAAACTTCTAAAAATAATTTTTTTAACACTTTGGAGAGAAAATTTTTATTATATAAATTGAAATTGAGTTGTAAAAATTTAATTCAACGTATGAAAATAATCAAATCAAATTTTTATGCATAAACAATTTACTTTTTTTCGAAATAAAAATTAAAATAAATGACCTGATCAACTCGAATCAACCCAATCCAAATATTTCATGGTTGGGTTGGGTTGGATTGGATTCATTTTTTTTTAATAAAAATTATTTAAGTGGAAAAAATTTCCAATCCAAACAATTGGATTGGGTCTGAAAAAATCTTTCATCCTTAACCCACAACCACCCCTAACTGTTACTCAATGAACTAGCTATTCTCGAATTGGTCTTAATTATTGCATATGTTTCATGCATAAATTGATTTTTATTAATAATTTTACTAAAACGTACTAAAAAAATAATTTTACTAAAACTAATAGAATAAATTTGTTACATTTCTAAAGGTAAAAGGACCAATTTAACAGAAAAATATAAGAAACGAAATTTATGTTACAAAAACCAAATGACACGTTTCAAGGTAGCATGTTATCTCTGACTGTTAGAATTAAAAAAAACTGGGATGAACTTATCTATTGTAGGTCCAAACAACACCCAATTTATATTTTTCACGTACTAATATTTAAAAAATAAAATATATTTTTTTATATATATTTTATTCCTACTTTGTATGAAAAAGAAAAAGGACTGAAATTAGAATGTGTGCTAAAAGCATTTATATAAATGTTTTTTTTCCCAAGGAAGCTATTGATATTTATGTATAGATATATATATTTTTTTATCAAGGTCCTTTGAATAAATGGTTTTTATTTTTTAGTCACTCACACCACCGACACTTTTTATATATATAATCTAACTCTTTAATTATATAATAAGAAAATTTTCACATATAAAAAAAAAGTCAAACTATTTATAAAAATAGTAAAAAAAATATCGGTAGACAATGGGAGACTTCTATCAGTTTCTATCATTAATAAATACTGATAGACTTTTATCAGTCTATCAAATAAGATTGAAATTATGCTATTTTATGTAAATTGTTTATCTTATTTTTCTATTTTTGAAAATTCCCATATACAATATCTATTTATCTACATTATTTCTCCCTTTTTTCAAACTAATTTTTACGTACATTATCTACATCTTTATGTAATTTTTATGTACACTCTTTCCCCTTTTTCTTTTTTACTAATTTTTATGTGTGCTAATCTATTTCTTTCAAACATAATTTTTTTAAAACTCTAATCAATTTTTGCTTATATACTTTCTTTTACTAGAATCTTTATTTAATACTTTTGATATTAAAATCAGTTATTTGAAATCCACCAAAGTACTTGGATTAAAAATAAGTTTTTAACCTTAATAAGAAATACTCAAAATTGAAAATCATGGTAGAAAAATATTGGATGCCACTAATTTTTTTTTTTTTAATCTTTAAATTATGTATGCAAAATATTTCATGATATAGTTCATTAATCATTATAATTTTCCTTTACTTTGGTTATCAATTCTATGAGTGTCTTTTTTTCAATGAAAAATTTAGGAAAAAAAAATATCTTTTTGGTCCCTAGATTTTGAGTATAGTTTCTGTTTAGTCCCTAGATTTTGAGTATAGTTTTTATTTAGTCTTTAGATTTCAAAATGTTACACATTTAGTTTTTAAGTTTTGAGTTTGGTTTCAATATAGTCCATAAATTTCAAATTGTTACAATTTTACCCTTGATATTGAGTTTTGCTTCAATTTGGTCTCTATGTTTCAGGATTACTTTTAAACTCATTTATTCACTAAATACTCATTTTTCGTCTTTAGTATTAATTTATGTTAATGAATTAAAAATCATTAGAATTATAATCAATTAAGTTTCGTTATTTTTTTATCACTTTTAAAATTAAATTCAAAATTTCACTTCATAATTATTTTTAATTAATTAATAGAAATTGACACCAAGGATTGAAAATGAGTATTTAATGAAAAATTAAGATTGAAAATATAAAATATTGAAATCTAAGAACCAAATTAAAACGAAACCCAAATCTCAAAGGTAAAATATTAACAATATGAAATTTAGAGACTAAGTTGAAATAAAACTCAAAACTTAAAGACCAAATGGGTAACATTTGAAAATTTAAGGATCAAATAAAAACTACATCTAAAACTTTGAGAGCAAAAAGATATTTTACCAAAAAAATTATTGATTTAAGTATATAATAGCAAGAAGTATTATTTCTCTCTCACACACCTATGTGGATGAAATTATTGGGGTTCCTTCATGTGGGGGCAGATAATGTAAAGGGAAATTCTCACTTTAATTAGTTTGTTTCAAACAAGAAACAAAATAAGACCTAAAGAGAATGTAAAAGTTGGGAGCATTTGACTGTTCAATTAATCTGAATCTCTTTTCCATGTTCTGATCATCAATTGTTATTATTAAAATTTGGACACATTTGTAGCTTAATTCTTGGAAACTGTTTTCTTTATATGGATATAAGGCAAAGATAGAAGAATTAAAAATGGAAAACAATTAAAGAAGATTAAGATTGGAAAGAAATTAAATAATATAATTCAAGGCTTCAACTTTCATGGCAAATTCATTGCTCCTTAAAGTAGATGAAGAGAAGTATTTCTATAGCATTAAATAATAATAATAAAGAATAGCATTGTTATCCAAAGGTTATATATATATTATTGCAAAATTATTTTGTGATTTTTCTAATTAACAAATCGTATGTTCATTTGTAAATTAGGGGCTTGAATTGTAAAAAAATCCTTCATGTTATGAAGTTGAGAGGACAACGGAGCAAAACGAATATGGCAAAAATATAATATAATAATATATAAATAAATAAAATAACTAAACTTATGAAAATTTAGTAAAAATTTGAAATGGATTTCTCACTGATGTGTGATTTTAAGATCTACCAAATACCACTATTTATAGACAAAATGGCACTAGGATGTGGTCTTACATGGACACCAAACATGAATAACTACAAGGCATATGAGCAACATGAAGGTTGACACATGACTTTTAGGACACTAAGCAATGTACATTTATTTATTTTTATAATATTTATAATACTCCCCCTTAGATTCCTATATATATATATATATATATATGAAATATGTCTCGTTAAAGTCTTACTAGGAGAAACCATAAAAAAAAAAATTCTAATGAAGGGAAAATAGTATATATTTCATATAATATATATATTTACTCCCCTCATGAAAACATCACTTAAGATCTCTGAGTCGCTGCATGTGCACCAATTTTTCAAAAGTTGCAGTTGGTAATGCCTTTGTAAATAAGTCTACCAGGTTATCCTTCAAACAAATTTGTTGTACAGTGTTGTCGCCATTTTCTTCAAGATCATAAGCCATACACATTCTCGACTAGCCTTGTAAATTACGAGAATTTCAACATGATTTGAGGAAGTGGCCATTATGGTCTGTTTCGCCGATCGCCATGATATAGCAGTTCCTTCACATTTGAACAATAACCTGTTTGAGACTTAGTTTTGTGTGGATCAGATAAATATCTAGAATATGCATAACAACCTAGGTCCAAATTTTATTTATTTGAATAAAACAAACACATATCGGTTGTTCCTCAGAGATAATGGAGTATTGCTTAATTTCATTCAAATGTCTCTTTGTAGGAGAAGAACTATATCTAGCTAATAAATTTATTGAAATACAATATCTGGTCTTGTATTATTAACAAGATACATAAGTGCACCAATTGCACTAAGATATGGTACTTCAGGACCAATAAGTTCTTCATTATTGTTTTGTCTCGAGATCAAAATATATATTTTTTTATATCCAATGAACAGACTTCCATTGGAATATTTAATGGATGTGCTTTGTCCATATAAAATCTTTTCAAAATTTTCCCTATATAAGTTGACTGATAAATAAATATTATATCTGCTAAATATTTGATTTGCAAACAAAGAAATAATTTGTTTTTCCAAGATCTTTCATCTCAAATTCTTTCTTAAGATATTTCATGCCTTTGAAAGCTCTTTAAAAGTTCCAATTATATTCAAGTTATCAACATATATAGCTATAATAACAAATCTTGATTGTGAATTCTTTATAAAAATACACAGACATATTGAATTATTTTGATATCTTTCTTTTAATAAATATTCACTTAGGCGATTGTACCACATCCGTCTTGATTGTTTTGATCCATATAGTGATATCTATAACTTTATTGAATACAATTTTTGAGAATTTGATGTATATGTTTCAGGTACCTTAAATTCTTCTGGAATTCTCATATAAATATCATTATCAAGAGATCCATATAAATATGTTGTGACTACATCCATAAGATGCATATCCAAACTTTCATATACAGTCAGATTAATTAAATATCTTAGTCTAATTGCATCTACCACTGGAGAATATGTCTCCTTATAATCAATACAAGGTCTTTGTGAAAAACCTTGTGCAACTAGTCTTCCTTTGTATCTTGTGACTTCATTATTTTTCATTTCTTTTTCTCACAAATAGCCATTTGTATCCCACAGGTTTGACACCTTCTAGTGTTCAGACTACTGTTCTAAAAACCTGCTATTTTGAAAATGAGTTTAATTCTGCCTCGATTTCTTCTTTCTGCTGAAGCCAATCTTTTTTATGTCGACATTTCTCAACAGATTTTGGTTCAGGATCCTCATTTTCAGATATAATATCAAAAGCAACATTAGATGCAAAAATGTTGTCAATAACTACATTAGTTCGATTCCATGTTTTTCCTGTCGTGACATAGTTTATTGAAATCTCATTATTATCTTTATGTATTTCACCTTCCTCACTAGTCATGTCGAGAATTTCTTTATGAGTATTTACATCCTCAGCCAAGTCTTTTTAACTATTAATTATTTTTCGTTTTCGGGGATTTGTATCTTTGGAACCCACTGGTCTACCATGCTTCTGGCGTGTTCTAGACTCATTAGTGACAACTTGTTGTGTTGGGATATCAATTTTCGATGGGACATTTGCAACTAAAATATGTGTCTTAGTTACTTTCTTTGCATCTATAAATGCATTTGGTAATTTATTTTCTATATTCTGCAAATGAATTACTTTCTAAACTTCAAGTTCACATTGACCTATATGGGGATCTAAATGAGACAATGACCATGCATTCCATATAATTTATTTTTCCAATTTATTAATTTCTCCCCCTAATGTTGGAAAATTTGTCTCATTAAATTGACAATCAGTAAATCGTGCAATAAATCCATCACCTATCAGGGTTCAAGATATTTAATAATTGTTGGGGAATTATATCCAACATATATTCCTAACCTCCTATGAGGACCTTGATGACTAAAATTAGTGGGACGCAATTGTGTGATGCATGTCTTAAGGTATGCTTTGGTTCTCATTCGTCGGCGGTCATGCATTGGAATGAAAATATGCGTTACTCTTATATGCGATGACCATGTGTTCCTGTCACAAGTTTTCTTGTGCTCACGCCATGTATAACGCGAATGCAAGTTTCTCAGATGATCTGAGGTCGAACTCAGGGACTTGTAGCTAACTGTATGCGATGATGTACTTGCGGAAGATGAATAAAAGAATGATGAGAATATAAATGAGAGGTAGAGACACGACAACTGTTGACGCGTAGTAAATGCATGGAGAAATAGATAAAATGGGAGGATGTCTTCATCGCAACTCTAAGCTTGACCGCAAGGGAAACCTTAGCCAACACAAGCTATGCGATCATGCTACAAAAACTTGAGCCTAATTCTAGGATACATGCGATGTATATGTGAAGTGTCAAGAGGCCTTATTCTTAATTCTCTATTCCAGCTCGTGTGCTCCCACACAAAAATAAGATGACCGCATACCACCATATCCTACTTCTTGGACACATACAATATCCTCTCCGTAGGGTGCATACGCTGTGTAATAGAAAACAGAGCTTATTCCTAAGTTCCCTATTCTTGCTTATGCGATCCCATCCACTCTCTCGAGTCTTAGATTTGGTGTTTAGACTACTCTCTTAAGTATGCCTAAATGATGAGTGATGCGCTCATAAGACAAGATAATCACATAAACCTAGTTGACATAAGATTATTCCTATCTCTACTGAATACTTGCTTACATTGCTTAATGCGACCAACCACTTACCCTCCCGGCAGTTAGTTGTTGCTGACTTTACTCATAGACAAATGTTGTGTCTGCCTATAGACAGATGTTGCTACAACTTCACACTAAGCAAATAAGGTTTTCTCACAACACTCACGCAACGCACACCTCCCGGAGGTTTGTTACATGCTTCATATTCCTATGCCGCATGATTAAGTATGTGATACTCTAGCAATCTCACTGAGTGATGCAATGAAAGTTAAGGATACTAAGTAATGAAGATGGAGATGGAATCGAAGGAAGTATAGAAATGCATTGATCACAAAATGTATTAATTCCTTAAGACAAAATGTAATACAATACAATATAAGAAAAGATGAGAAATAAAAAAGGCTAGTTGGAAGCAATATCTCGCTTCCAGTAGATGTGTGTCAAGGCTGCCGGTGGTGCCATGGAAGGGGATGGAGAGAAGAGAGCTGACTTTCTCTTGAGATCTAACTCCGGCGAAGGCTCTGGTCGTCACTCGGAATAGATGAAGAAGATGGAGAACTCTCAAGCTTTCTTCTCACGCTTTGGTCTGGATCACAAGGATCCACCCTCAGGCAGAAAACCTTGGATGATTTGCAATTCTGCTTAATGGCTTATATTTATAGAGCTGGATCGCCGACAACATTAATGGACCTGCTCTGATTCTGAAATTCGCGGCGTGATGGTCCTTTTCTGAATCTCTACTGCTAACGGCATAGTAAGTGAAATTTCAACATCATCTTTTGATTCTTCCGAGATATGCATTAATATTTCCATTCCACCAACCTTGCGTTCATCCCGCTATTATGGTTATCATCGTGTAGTCGTAATCTTTCAATGACCGCATTCGCTTGATTATCGCAGCTCCTATGCGATAGACGCATGCGGTTGATTACCGTAACACCCATGCGTTGAATGTATGTGTTCGCCTTTGCGATGGAGAATTTAACTGCATGCGGTTGTCTATGCGATAGCTCGGCTTCTGCATATGCGTCCGCTTCCTGAGTTAGCTACAAAGATAGACAATTGAATGCATAATAACGCATAATAGTGGGTTAGCCGAGATTCTTAATGCTGAACGACGCAAACTCATTTTCTCATGAATTCCTAACATAATAGCCGCACATTTTGATTAACAACTCTCATAATTCTAAATTAAATGCCTACGATGACGTTCATTTCTGCCCGTCATCAGACCTATCTTAGTGTGTTGTGGTTGAGCAACTGAAACATATATTGCACATCCAAAAATTCTCAGATGGAAAATATTTGACTCATGATCATAAACCAATTGTAATGACGAGTACTTATGATAAACTACTGACCTAATGCATACAAATGATGTTGCATGCAAAATAGCATGTCCCCATACATGTGAAAGAAGCTTAGCTCTCATAAGTAATGGTCTTGCAATTAATTGCAAATGGTTTATAAATGATTATACTAAACCATTTTGTGTATGAACATGAGCTAAATGATGTTTAACACTTAACCCAATTGACATACAATAATTATCAAAAGCTTGGAATGTAAATTCACTAACATTATCAAGACGAATGGTCTTAATTGTATAATCAGGAAATTGTGATCTTAACTTAATTATTTGAGCAAGTAATCTTGCAAATGCAAGATTTCAACTTGATAATAAGCACATGTGTGATCATCTACTGGATGCATCTAGTTATACCAAAATATCTAAATGATTTACTTGGTGGGTTAATTGGTCCACATATATCACCATGAATTCGTTTTAAAAATTTAGGTGATCCAGTTCCCACTTTAGATGTGATGGTCTAAATTCGTTTTCTCTTTGGGAGATTCAAAGAAGTCCGCCACATCTAAATTTTTCATATGGGATGGGTCGGGATGGGTCAAATATGTCATTATCCTAATATGCAAAATTCGCTTCCACATTTTTCTCTTTTTTCTTTAGGGATGCCTGATAGAGATCAACTAAGTGTTTTGACGTACGACAGGTATGTGACCAATGCCCTATCATTCCGCATAAAAAAACATTTATTTTCAACACCTTTGAACTCTTATCTTATGGAGCTTTTCCTTTATGATAATCATTTTGTATGGTTCTTTTGAAATTTGAATGATTAGAACGACCATCACGAAAATAATAATTATTTCTTCATCTGCCACGGTCACAACCTCGATCACGACCTCGACCTCGACCACGATTATTATTAAAATTCATAGCATTCATTTTAGGGAATGATGTTGTTCCAGTTGGTCGGGATTTGTGATTCTCCATCAATAATTTGTTATTGTGTTCGGCCATGAGAAGACATAAAATTAGTTCAGAATCTTGTTTAAAACCTTTCTCTCGATATGGTTGCTGCTGCAGCATATTCGAGATATGATATGTAGAAAATGTCTTCTTTAACATATCGACATCAATAATTTTCTCTAACATGCTGCAGAATTGTAATCACTTACTAATTTAAAATTTTGTATCCTTAAACGCATCCACTCATAACGAGCTTTAGGAAGAATAACCGTTTTTTTATGATCATACCTTTCTTTCAAATTTTTTAACAAGATATAGGGATCTTTTATTGTAAGATATTTCATTTTTAATCCCTCATGGAGATGATGACAAAGGAAAATCATAGCTTTTGTTTTGTCGTGACTGGATGCCGTATTTCCTTCTTTAATTGTTTCTCCCAAGTTCATAACATCCAGGTGAATTTCAGCACCAACCACCCATGACAAATAATTATTGTCATTAATGTCAAGGGTTGCGAATTCTAATTTTATAAGGTTTGTCATGGTAACACTATCACAAAATATTGGATTCATATTAGAAATTTAATATGTACTAAATATGAAAAATAACATTTAATTTATTAATTATAATAAAGAGGGAAAAAAACGACCTACCTTCAGTGATGGAAGCAACAGGAGCTTGTGTTGATAACATGTTGTGTTCCCTTGTTCTTTTCAATTTCACAACATCAAGTATCCATTAATATGATGAAAATATAATATAATAACAAATAAATAAATATAATAAAAAAATAAAATAACTAAAATTATTAAAATTTAATAATAGAAAAATTTAGTGGATTTCTCACAAATGTGCATAATTTTAAGATCCACTAAATGTCACTGTTTATAGGTAAAGTTACAAGTAAGATGTGGTCTTACATGGACACATGGACACCAAACATGAATAACTACAAGACACATGGACAACATGAAGATTGACATATGACTTTTAGGACATTAAACAATGAGTGTTTATTTATTTATAATATTTATAATATTTCAAATATTTTTAAAAAAGGGCAACAAGATGTAACTACTAATAATATAATATTAAAACTATTTAACCAATTAAAAAGTGCAAATGATGATTTATTATTTTATTATTTTGAATTTTAATATTTTCTTTTACAAATATCCATCCACGATTTATTGATATTTTCCTTTGGCATTTTCATAAAACCAAAACCTTAACAGTTCTAGCAATCTTGATATTATTAAGAAAATCTAAAATTTTGAAGTATGTTGTTAAATACTCACAAAACCTTCTTTCTATTCTAGAAATCGAAGGTTGGATTCTCATTCCCATAGTTATTGTTATATTAAAAAAATCTATTTTTCTTTCTTTTTTAAAAAAAAAATTCAAACACCATCTAAAATTATAGATCCAAATAAACCTCTAATTTTTTTTTATCAGAGTATATTATCTAATCAATTAGCCTATTTTCAAGTGACAATTTTTAACATATAATTATAATACACATGATATTTGTTTTTAAAAGATTTAGGGGTATAGATCCTAAAGCAGTGTCAATTGAAGCATAGTCGGTTTTACAATTTCACCTTTTATTAACTAACATTTCTTGAAAAAAAAAAAACCATATGTAATTTACTCCCTGAATCAGCTCATGTATTAGTTAATAGTTTATTTCAGAGTTCTATATTCAATATAAATCAAATTAAAAATTATATAAATCAAGATGTATTTAGATAAATATTAATTTAAAAATTAGAATCACATACAGAACTACCCAACAATAGTTCAATTACCGCTAAGAGTTCATTCGAACGATTAGAGTCGGTTTGATAATCATTCTTTTTTGTTTGGATTTTGAAAATTAAGTTTATTTTCTCATATTTTCTTATAATGATTTGCATCTTTCTTAAGCACAAGAGTACATTTTTTAGCTAAATTCTAAAAACAAAAATAAATTTTTAAAAATTATTTTTAAATTTTCAAAATTTGGTTTGGTTTTTAAAACATGGGTAGAAAATAGATAACAAAGCAAAAAAATCTAGAGGTGGAAGAGATGTTTATAAGATTAATTTTCAAAAACAAAAAACAAAAAACAAATAGATACCAAAGGAGCCTTAATTATTTTAGTATAAATTTAACGAATTAATAAACACAATTACCTAATATTCTCAACAAATTATAGAAAATTAATATATTTATGGTTAATTTTGAAACATCTACATGTACACATCAAGTATCCTTAATCTTCAAACATTTATATTTCCATCACCTTAAAGTGAACAACCCTTATAATTTTGTTACATAAATAAATTATTTGACAGATATATAGTTATATATATATTTTTTAAAAAGCCAATAAATTAAAGAAAAATCACATACAATGTATATATATTGAAGAGAATATAGTATAATTTATTAGAAAGTAACCCTTGAAAAACATAGAGTAAGGACATTGAATAAAATG
This sequence comes from Benincasa hispida, assembly GCF_027475165.1. Classification (NCBI taxonomy): domain Eukaryota; kingdom Viridiplantae; phylum Streptophyta; class Magnoliopsida; order Cucurbitales; family Cucurbitaceae; genus Benincasa; species Benincasa hispida. The sequence continues at coordinate 2,875,089 of NC_143488.1, forward strand.
ATAAGGGTAACATGTGAAAAAGAGGGTTCAAGAAGCAAGAAGACAACTTAGAGGAAAAGAAAAAATAAAATGACTGACAAAGTTAATTTATTGCTTTGAAATGGGTGTTTGGAAGGTTTCCCAAAGGCAAATACTTTCTCTTTTATTATACACAATATCATTATATTCTTAATAATGATGGTTGAGATTTATTTGTTGGAAAGAAATAAGCAATGTTTAAATTAAAGGAAAATTGGCCCCAAAAAAAACCAATCCATTCATATGCCTTTGCCTCTCTTTCTTTCCTAAAAAGATGATATCATTGAAAACAATATTGTTCTAAGTTCCATGAATCCATCTCTCTTTGTTTTGTTTTTATTTTCAAGTCCTTTAACTATCATAAAAAAAAAAAAAAAACTTATAAAATTACATCCTATTTACTATATTTATATCTAGTCATAATATCCAATAGTTTTGAAAAAAGATATTGGGTCTCTTTATAGATATTAAATAATTTTAAATGTCTGATGAGTTTTTTTAATTTAATTTATCAATTTTGTATATAGAAATCAAAAATAAATAATTATTTAATTAAATACAAGAGACCCATTAATATAGTTATTAACTAAATTTAGATTATTTAATTTAATTTTTGGTATATTGATTAATTATTTACTTAATTAAAATAAAAACAAATGAATAGTACTTTTATTTAAACACAATTAAATTATTTAAGTTAATTACTAAACATATTAAATTAATTAAAATAGTGATAATTGTTAACAATAATTACTAAATATTAATTATAAAATTATTAATTGAAATTTACTAAGTTTAATAAATAATTACGATTAATAAAATTGATTTAATTAATTACAATTAATATTTAGATGGTTTATTTAACTTTATAGTAGTAGCATAAAACTTTCTATTTTATCGAGAGGGTGAAAATTAAACAAGGTATCAAACTCTCTTTGTCGGTTCATCATCTTTTTTATTTTTTCTCCCTTCTAAATCATAGTTAAAATTAATTAATTAAAAAAAAAAGGAATTCTTAGAACTTCATGGAAGGGTGATGAATTTCTCCTCATTTCCCAATGCTCAAAAGTGGGAAAATTAGAATGCTTTACAAGGCCTTGTTTCACATGAAAAAGTGCTTGTTTGTGAACCACTAGGAATTCCCTTTAATTAGAATGTTAGGTTTCTTGGTGAGAATTTATTCCACATCCAAAAACTCCCTTAAGAAAAGAGAGAATTTTTTTTTTTTTTTTTTTTTCTAGGGCAAATATTACTTTATATCTTGATTTAGGGTTTTATCAATTTCAACCCTGAAGTTTCGAGGTTATAGCAATTTAAATCATGAACTTTAGAAGTTCTATCAATTTAAACCTCAAATTAATACTTGTATTAATTTAAGCTCTGAACTTTTATAAGTGTATCAGTTTAAATCATGAACTTTCATAAATAGACCATGATCTTTCATTAAGTATATCGAAATACAACATAATAGAGTTTAAATTAATACAAATTTTGAAAATTCAGGGTTTAATATGATACAATTTTTAAAGTTCGAGTGTGTGTATATATATATATTCCTTTTAAAATTAATTTAACCCTACATGTACATATTCAACCATTTGCCATAATTGTTGAATATTTTCACTCGAAGTCCCTCCCCTCCTTTTCTTTTTGAGTGTAGGTAAAAGTTATAATAAATAACTTTCCAAAATGACTTACAAAAAACTATATACCAATTTCAAAGGATCAAAAGACTTTAAAGATATTTCACATGAAAGGGGGGAAAAAAGGTGAAGTAGCTAGGTCTTGCCACATTAATTATTCCTTGGGCTATGGGTCCTATTTTTTGTTGGACAAATTTAGGGGTGAGAGATGATCACCAATATTGAAAATAATATGCAAAATAAATTAAAATAAAATGATATTGCTTTCGAAATAACTTCTCTTTAACCCAAACAAGACCATACAAGTTTGGTCTCTATAGACCATTTCTTTTGAATTTTTGTAATATAGAATTAGCATCTAATCTTAGAGATGAGAGAGATTTAAATTCCAAAGGATATATCAAGATATATACCTACTTCAAAATTTAAACTATATGTAATTTTCAAGAGAGTTTTTGATAGAAAATGACCAAAACCAAACATGTCAGAAACTCATACCCCATTTGATAATGATTGAAGAGAATATATAGAAAAATAAATTTATCATTTTGGTTCTATATTTTAATTTTTTTAATAAATCTTGAAATTACTACATGTTATTGTTAGTTAGATTTTTTTTTTTTAATTGAAATCCTCTAAATAATAATAATAGTTTTTTTAAAAAATAATTTATATGTGGACTTCAAATGTGTTGTATTAATTAAAACTACAATTAAATCAAATTCTAAACATTCATAATTAAATAATCAATTTAGATACCTGTTAATATTTTGTTTTAAAACCATTATTGTATAGCTTTTACGTGTGTAAACTTTTCAAATTTAAAGATTAACAACATAAGTTATAAGGTGAAATGCAATTTTTCATTTAATTTTGAGTGATTTTCATTTTTTCATTACTAAGAATTATGTGATAATTTTTCTTATTATTTTTTATGAGATTTTTGGAGAAAAATAATTTTATTTAATTTATTTTGAATTGTTTTTTAATAGAATCAAAAGAAAATAGCTCTAAATCATTAACACATCTAAACTTATTTATCTGAGGGTAATTTTAGATTTAAAATCGATACAATTATTAACTCGAGTTTTTAATTAATACAACTTCCATAGTTTAAGAATATAAATTATTTTTTGTCCTTAATGATTTTCATGTAAAAAAAGACACTCAATGTAAATATATTTCTAGGAAAAAAAAATGTGTTAATAGACATTAATTTGTGTTTTAAGAAAAGTTAAAGATTTACTAAAAATATAGAGATTAAAATGGAATAAAATCTAAAATAGAGAGACTATTATGGTAATTTTATCAATTAGATAAAAGGGTGGTTAATGAGGAAAAAAGAAAAAGAAAAAGAAAAAACCATTGGGAAGCATAATATTGAGGAGGAGAAAGCATATCCACATAAAATATAAAAAAGAGGAACAAAGAAATAAAAGATAGAGATGAAAGGTTTTGTTGTTAAGAAAGAAGAAGTAGAAGAGTGAGAGAGATTGAAAAAGATGGGTTTGATATATTGCATGAAGAGGAAATATTTTATTTATTTATTTTGAGGCAATATGTTGTTTGTTTGGAAGCTTTGGTTTGGATTATTCTTAGGAAAAAAGTGAGAAAGAGAAAGTGCTTTTACATTGCATGTGTGTTTCTGGCTCATGATTGTTGTTCATTTCATCTCCTTTCCCCCCCCCCCCCACACACACACACAATGGGAAAGAGAGAATTTTACTACATCTATGGAGAGAGATATAATTTATATTAAGTTAATCAATATATAGGTTAAAAGAATAATTTTAGTCCATCAAATGTTTAAATAAAAGAAGGATATAAAAATGAATTCACGAGATCCAATGATATGAAAGTCTCATTAAGAAAAACTTATAAAAATTAACTATTTATATTTTTTTGGTTTGGAATTTTACTAAATTTTATAGAAAAATATGTTAATGAGAAATATAGACAGTAACAATCAATACACAAAGTTACGTACTAACTCTGTGTTAGCTATATGCACAAGTGGAGAATAATTTTATTAGAAATAAATATTCACAATATAGAATAGAGGGCGACTCTAAGGTCAAAAATTCTATATAGCACACCTCTCTAGACTTTAGAGTCAAAATCATAAATAACGTAAAAATGACAAATACGCAAATAACTTATCGTATTTGATTGTTTGAAGTGTCCGATGACAAATTCAAGGTCATTCTAATACCATATTGTTGGCCAATTCCATCAAAATTATGTATTAAATTTTATTATACGATAGTTATTTGTATTTTATAAACATGTTTATCATCTTGTATGAAATTAGACTAATCTTAACCTTTTTTTTATGATAAGGAACTAAATCCAAACAAATTTACATATTTATCATCTTCTATGAAATTATACTAAATCTTAACCACTTTTTTATGATAATTAAGGAACTAAATCCTAACAAATTTTAAAATACATAGATTAAAATAAAATACTATCATTCTAATTATTCCAAAATTTTATATTTATTTAACTTAAAAGGAAAAATTATTTGTTTAGCAAAAACAATTAAATTGAATGAAGAAAAGAAAAGTAACCCTTTTTAGCCTATTTTAGGCACAATAACCCCTAGGATTTTTTTTAGAGGTTTATGGAAGATTAGAGAAGTTGCAAGTGATTTGTAAAAGATGTGATAAGATTTTTTTTTTTTTTTTTTGAAAAAATAATTAAATTGGCTGGATCAGATTTAAGTTTTGTGTGAGCGATGATTTTTGCTTTATTTTTTTGATTGTTTGTTTGTGTTCTAGTATGGTATAGAATTTTGTTTTCTTAGGTTGATTCAGATGTTTTCAATATGGCTGAGTTTGGATTTTTTTTTTTTTTAAAATTAAAGTTTAAGTGTTTAATTCATTCACTCAACTAAATTTATGGATAGAAAATAATTTTTTTGAAAAAAAAAATATATCATTTTTAACTTAAAATTTGTAAGGTTACAAATATCAATATTTTTTTATTTCATTCACTAATTTAACAGAAAAGTGAACAAATCTTCATGCACTAGATAATTTCAAAAATAATTTTATTTATAAAATAAGTTAATGCACAAATTAATCATTAAATATATAATTTTGTCAAGATTCATTAATTTAACCCAAAAAAAAAAAAACTCTATAATGCTTTTTCTTTAATTCTTATATGTACTTATTCTTCCTCTAAATTTATGTCCATTCACTAGAGTATTATACCATCAAGCAAACTTTATTTAACGTTCACCAACTTCTAAGGACTAAAATTTAAAAATTTTAAAACATAAAAAATATATAAATAGTATCACTAAGGTCATGTTTATCCTTAAAAAAATTAATATGTCAATAATAATCTAAAAACTAGGTTCCATTTAACTACATTTGTTGTTTACCTATGTTCCGTCATTATAATGAAATGTGGAACCCACTTCCAAGTCTATAATCAAATAATGTAATTTGATTAATGAGCAAATGATGATGAATTTGACTACTTTTGAAAACTATGTAGGGCCCACTAGTCAATATTGTTACCGTTAGGGTTAAACGGTAATGGTAGTGGTAATGTAAATATGGCATATTCACAATTCTAAGTAACATGATAAAAAAAATAATCCATTTTACTTTTGTGATTGGATCCATTACGATTGATTGATCAATAGAATCTCATTACGATTGTACCAACTTTAATTACTCATAAGGGTATATATGACCTAAATTAAAATCACTCCTAACCTAAAATATTTAGTTAGTTGCTTTACACAACTATCTTTTAAACAATTAAATATATCTCACGCATCTATACCTATTTTTGTTAGAAAATATAGATCTTCATTCTTCTTTTATTTTTTTTAAAAAAAAACTGTCAAGAAATTTCGTGGGATGAAACAACCAAGAATTTCAAAACGGTAAATAATATTTTATTCATTAAACTATATTTAAATCGATAGAGATATATAAATAAATGGTTGATTCTAATACTTTAGCTAAAAAAGAAAAATAGATAATATTTGGTCCATATTCTAGATTTTTTTAGTATATAAAGTACGTTTGATAGGTAATTTGAAAACAAGATTTAATTAAAAAAAAATTTATAATTCATATTTTCATATATTTATTTGGTAGGATATTCAAAAATTGTCGTTACAATTCTTCGAGATGTGTTCAATAATATATTTGTAAATTATAAAATTTGTTTCACTAAATTATTAAAATTGAATATAAACTAATATTAATTAACTTAGGTTAAAATTTTCGTATAGTTATTATGTTAAATTTTATATATATTATATAAAGATATTTTTAATTAAATAAAAATGAATCGTGTTTATGGAAATTTAATTGAATAGAAATTTTGGGCGTTATTTAATTTACATGACATAAGGAATAATGACAAGTTGTGACATATGATGCATAAAAAATTGCAAAATATCAAAAAGAAATAAAGCATTAATTTTTTTTCTGATTTTTTTTCCTCTTCATTTTCCTTTCATAACTGTCATATACTAATTACATCAATCTAAGTTGGCATTGAATAATAAAAATTTATGACCATTGATTTTTCAAATTCCTTTGTTTCCCAAATTAATTAATCCATGTTGGAAAGGGGAAAAAAATCAAAACTTTAAATTGATTAATTAGCACATCGAAATATTGAAATGTTGACTTTCCTTTGGGTTGTTTAAATTAAACCTTAAAATTTCTACCTCCAGGTGAAAAAGGTCAATCTCAAACATTTTACCTTCTTTTTTTTTTTTTTTCTTTTTTTTTTTGAGAAATGAAAAAGATTTTTATTAGTACATAATAATTTTGAAAATGAGAAATGAACTTCAAACCTCAATTTGGCAAAGGAAATTTTATCAAATAGTTTAATAATAATTTCAAATTTCACCTTCTAGTTTATGAAATGTATAAATCTTACTCTTAGTTTAGGAATAGTCTTATGTGGTCCTATAATGTGTGAAATTTAAGGAAAAAAAGAATCATACCTCTTTATCAAATTGTTACCATTGATTTTTTGTTTTCAAAATTTAAACACATGGCTTTATTTTTATGATGATCTATAAAATAAATGTTAACATTCAAGTGTCAATATTTAATCGTCAATATGAATATTCAACTCTAGCATAAAAAACTTTATTATTAACCTCAAAGTTAAAGATTCGATTCTCCACCTCACATATTATTACAAAAATAGTGTCATAATTTAATCATTTTGAAGATTAAAATCTAAATAGTCAAAATGGGCATATATATAGCAGCTCAACTAGTATAAAACTTTGCATATTATTAATGACTTAGAGGACTGGAGATTTGATTCTTCTGTCCCACGTGTTGTAAGAAAAAAAGAAAGAAAGAAACTCTATCTCTCAACAAAAGTAAAAAGAAAGAGAAAATGAAAATTAATTTAGTCCCAACTCTAGAACTTAGAGATTTAACCTAAGAAAGCTCCCATAAATTTATTTCACTTGTAATTGACATGTTTTATATAATAAATGTTGTATAAATTACTATTTTACAACATCTTATAATTTATAATTTATTATATTAAATATATTTTGATTTTTAAATTTTAAAATACATAATTATATTTTATAAACTCATTTCATTTTTGTTAAAATAAAATATCATTTATGAGTGTACAAACCCATTTTCTTAACAACTTTAAAAGTTAAAATTAATATATTCATCCATATAATGAGTTTTTTTTAAAAAAAAAAAAAAAAAAATCATTCCTACCTATATTTTTTGAGTGTTATTTATGAAAGAGTGCAACCCCATTCTCTTAATTTCAAAGGAAAAGAAGTAAGAGAGAATATGAAAGTGACAAATGCTTCACTCAACATCAAAAGAGAAACATTAAAAGAAAGTGATAGGAGGTGGAAAAGAGGGGAAATTAAGTATATAGCAACAAAAATAAAGCTAAGAATGTGAAATAATGAATTATGAAATTAATGGGTGTGTTGGCATACATCTTTATAAGATGGGTAGAGAGGACTTTATCATTTATTTTGATTTGTATATTCAAAATATTATTATATATAAATATAATATACATAACTTATATACAAAGTCAATTGGGTTTGGCAATTAACATTACCACTCATTCATTTCAAAAACATAATGCCAACCCCCTCTTGGCTTTGATTCCCTTTCTATATGGCCCCATTGACATCCAAAAACTCCTTTTTGGAAAAGCACTTAAGAGAGATAGAATCTAATTGCATATAATTGTGAAGAATATATAGTAATCAAGCTAAGCCCTAAATGTTTAGCATTGTTTAAAAGAGATGGATAATGAATAGAATTGGTCACCTATTTATAACTTTAAATTAGGTTATATGATTCTTAAAAAAATCGTATATATATTATGCTAATCGTGTCGAATAATATTTTAGATCTAGAGAAGTTGGAGACTAGAAAACAAAAATAGATACATAAGATGTCAATTGGGAACTTGTCTAACTTAATGTCTAAAAAAATATTTTTTTAAAAATTTTTTAATTGGCTATAGCAACCAACTATGAGCTACTCACAAGGTTGCCTTTATGATCCTTTTTCAATAGCATAATCATGGTATAATTTCATTTTGGTCATATTTGTCATGATCATCTCCTTTTGTATATATTTTAAAACTTCAAACAAAATCACTTTCTTCTCCGCACCATCTTAATTAGGACAATTACAATTGATAGCATTTTTAAGATTAATAGCATATAGTAATCTTCTAAAAAAAATTGTAAATGCAGCAAATTTATCACTGATTGGACTCAATCGTTGATAGACTTTTATTAGTAATATGGTCTACCACTGATAGACTCTTAATAGCGATATGGTCTATCACTTAGGATTCTTAAAGCTATAGATCTAAATTTTGCTATATTTACAAATTTTTCTACATTATACTATATTTGCTAACATTTTGAACCCGATTGTAAGTGCCTTTTAGTTAATTTTTTTTTCTTTGACATAATTGCTTGCATTCATATCAAACAATAACTGAACAAATCTTTAAAGCTGTTTAGATTTCATATATATTGAACTAATAATATGCATACATAAACATTAAATTTAAATATAAATTTTGATACTAGAATTCATAGTATTTTTTTTTTAAATAGATTGATTTTAATCATTATTTAACTTTCAGTGAATTTAATTTCATTCATCAGTCACGTATAAATGATATAAATGATATTATATATCGCATTCTCATCAACTTAAAAGATAAGATTTTTATATGTGTGATAGTTACTAGATTTGAAGTTTAATAGGTGTTAAAAAAAAACTAGAAGAATAATGATCTTAAAATTTTAATGATCAAAATGGAAAAATGAGTAAAATATTTTCGGAATTCAAAAGAAAATCAAGAGACTAAAACCATATTCAAACCTAAATTATATTAAACCTATTTATATCTCCTTCAAATTAGCTCATCAAGGCAAATTAGTTTATATTTTTTTTAATGTGAAGTAATGGCTTAAAGAAAAATACTTCCTATACTATATATTATAATACATTATATGCGTTACAAAACAACAATGATTCTAATGGTTAGAAACTTAGTTTTTTATGTATTTTGATGACATGCATCTTAATTTGTACCTAACTTTGGATTGTATCAATTAAAACTCAGAATTAATAATTGTATCAATTTAAACTTTAAATTTTCTTAAATGAATTAGCTTGAACTCTTTATTAGTTTAGAGTTTTTAACTAATTTCATTTGATTCCATTTAAAATCAACTCAAAATCACTGTTAAGATGACATAGCTTAACAGTAACTGACATATATATATATATTCATTCTTCATTTAAGGTTAGATGTTTTAATCTCATATACCTCACATTTGTTATACTGAAAAAAATTTAAATCACTTAAATTGTCATGTAAGTGAATCAATTTAGATTATTTATAAAGTCTTCCTTAGAAATTCGTCAATGCATCAATTCTTCCATGTGTGTAGATTTCTTCAAATGTAGGATTGACAAAATGGACTCTTAGAATTGATGGCATGGGTGATTTTCAAAGGAAATCCTATCTAAGAGTCCAAATTGATCCACTTATGAAAGTTTAGGGTTTAATATTGATAGAGTTATAAGTCTCACACGATGTTTAACTACACCAAACATAATAGAGGATGTAAATTAGTACAATACAAAACTTCAGGATTTAAATATTGATTCAATTATTAGTTCATGGTTTTAATTGGTACAACCTCCAAAATTTAAGAATATAGATTGAATTTTTTCCTAAAACTATTATTTTCTCAAATCATACCAAGGTAACAAAAAAAAAGTTTCTATTGGGATTGATGTACTAAATCTCTTGTATTCTCGTAGTTTATAAATATTGTATAAACAAATTGTTATTAATAAAATAATTGTTATTTTATGAGCATACACTCAATCCAATAAACAAAGATTCTAGGTTATTTTATGTAATTTAAATATGTGTATAGAGACATATGGGTGGATCATGTTTATATAATAAATAACCTAAGCGGTCTGTAGTAGGTGGATAAGACTGGGTACCTTATCCTGGTGACACCATGGATACGACCCGTTTTATAGATGTTACAAGTGTTGTAAAATGTTATAAATGATCTAATGGATAAGACTGGGTACCCGTTTTATTAGTTTCCCGATATCGTACTGATGAAAACGAATCCCAAATTGGAGAAGAAACGAAGCATTTCACGTCTGTACAGTGAAGACTGTACCGCAGCGTTGCAATGTCGTGCCCTAGTGTTGCAACGTTCCAAAGTGGAAGAATTTCTTTCCATAGCGTTGCAATACTAGGCACAGCATTGGAATGCTTCGAGACGGAAAGAACAAACTGATTCTCATTCGGTTTAGTTCGTGACTCACTTGGTTCACCTCTGATTCGCTTGGTTTAAGTGGTTTGGTTCTGATTCGGGTGGTGGGCGGTCCGGTTTGTGTGGTTCAAGACCTGGTTCATTTGTTTCAAACCGATTTGGCTACTAATTTATAATAGTTAGACTTTTTTTATTAATTAAATTAATATAAATGTTATATTAATTTAATTAATAATCTTTGGAGTCTAGTCCCGATCCATAATTGTTGTTTAAATTATGCATTTGGTGTATGGTTTATTTTATTTTATATATGTCATAATGTATGTCATATAGTAAAAAATTTCCACCATAGGTTATGCATTATCCATGCATCATTTATATTATAAATGTTATAATATATAGTTGCATGATTTAATTTTATAGCATGCTCATGCATTATATAATATAAGTGTTATACCATATGGTTGCATGCATTAATAACATATACATGCATCATTTATATTATAAGAGTTATAATATATAGTATGGATGTATGCTTGGATGTATGTTATTAATTATTTCATTACTTAAGTATATAAGTGTTATATATGTCTAGTAATGAAATGAAAATTTCATGATGCATGATATTATTTTAGATAATCTTATAATTGTTATAATTGTTATAAGTATGTCATACGATGTAATATATGGTTTTTAATTTGTTTCATTTATTGTATAATCATTATAATTAAATAAAATTAGAAACTAAAATTAATAATTCAGAATTGCAAGCAAACTTAGGTAAAATCATTTTTTAAAATATAATTCACATAAACCTAAGATCACAAATTTCTAATGAAATTAGAAATTAGTTTAATCTTTTTAATCAGTTTAATAGGATTAAATTGGTTTTAATAAAAGATTAAATTTGTAGCAAACATATCTATAAGGGATCTTTTGTCTAAAGCTAGTTTTGTATAGGCTGGGGTATTTAAGTTGACAGAAACAGAACACCCCTACTTGGGAACTGACATGGAAAGGTGAATTAGATTGATTTACTACAAACATGTAATTGTTGATTAAGATTTGTTAGAGAGTTAAATGAACATTAATTGAAATTGTTTAACTATCCATAGTAAGTGTTACTTTTGAGCAAACTTAAACAATCACTTAGTAAAAATAACTAGTCGTATTTTTCCTAAGTTAAATAACTTATGTTATTAAAATACTCAGTGGGAGGAAAAAGATGAATATAATATATCAATTTCTTCACTCACGTTTCTCCCTTAATATTCACACTATGAGACTCATGCTTGGCCTCGAGGCGCCCTGGGAGCGTCTCCCTTTATATGGTGTTTGTATGGATCAATATCAAGGTGAATGGAGAGAGTATTAATAGTAAGTGGGAGAGGGATGTGTGTCAATATGTCCTACGGTCTCCTTCATTGGTTTGCACCACGAGATCTTCTTACATGACCTCGAGGTGCCCTAGGAGCATCTCCCATCGGGTGGTTTGTGCAGTAGGTCAATATCAAGGCGAACTCCAGCAATGGATAGGATTCCTTTACTTTTTTCCTCAACTGATTTTTCTCATCGGTTGGCTTATTGAGGTGGAACTCTAAGGTCTAAAATGAAGGGTCACACTTATGAGAAATTGTTAAGCTAGTTAATGATTTCTTGACCAAATTAACGATGATTGATTGTTATAGGAATAAAAGTTATCCTGGTGTAATAATTGGTTGAGAGTATCACAATTCAGTGAAGAGACAACTGACTACCATTTGGTGGCTTTTGTCCTAAATCACTAAAGTATTATTGCAAAATTAGATGTTATATGGGGTTTATTTATTTATTTTTTTGCTAAAATTGATCGGATGTTTTTTAGTTATGCTAAAATCTAATGTATATCAATTTGTTTCTTTTCAACAAAAATGTCAAAATATAATTTTCCATTAGTTGTCTCTAGTAATTTGACTATTTTTAATTATACAACGTGGAAAGATTCAATTAAAACTTTTTTTGTGGTTAACGACCTCAGCATTGCCATAACTGAGGATTGTCCTCAAGTCTAACCCTGATACAACACGAAATGTTCGTGATGCATACGAGATGTGGACAAAGGCTAATACTAAGGTCCGAGTTCACATTTTGGCAAGCATACGTGATGCATTAGCCAAAAGATTTGAGAGCATAGTTACTACACATCATATCATGAAATCAATGCAAGAATTTTTTGAGTGAAAGTTTTTTAAATTCAAGCAAAATGGTGTTGACGATAATGAAACCAGTAATGTCCTTAGATAAACTCTAGTCCATATTGAGTGTCAAACGACAAATAGAGAAAACAATTGTTTCTAAATCTAATGAAGTCAATCAACAATGATCGTCCTTTAAGATGAAACTTTGAGTTTATGATATGAGTTGTGGAGTTGATCCCACTACTCTCCAGAAAAGGAAGAACTCTAAAGAAAATAAATATGATTTATTTTTCTTGGAGACGTACTTAGTAGCGAATGATGATTCTGCATAGATGGTTGATTCAGGAGCTACTAATCACGCATGTTCTTCTCATCGAGGATTTAATTTTTGGAGACAATTGGTAGCTAGAGAGATGATTCTTAGAGCCGGTACTAGTGACACCATTTCAGTTGTTGCTGTAGGCAGACCTAAGTTATTTTTGGACAAGAAACGATATATATTATTGGTTGATGTATATGTAGTACCTCAAATCAAGAGGAACTTAATTTCAGTTTTTTGTCTAATTAAACAAAAGTATTCTTTATCCTTCTCTGAAAATAAATTGTTTATTTTTAAGAATGGAATGAGATTGGGCTTTGGTTCAATAAAAAGTAACTTGTATGTACTAAGATCGTTAGTTACGAAAGTGCTAAATACTGAAATGTTCAAAATGACAACAACTGTTAAAAGATCGAGAATTTCTCCTAAAGAAAATGCTTATCTTTGGCATCTAAGGTTAGGTCACATCAATCTCGATAGGATTGAGAGATTGGTAAAAAGTGGACTTCTAAATAGTTTAGAAAAAAAAAAAAACTTTTTACCTGTATGTGAGTCATGCTTTGAAGGCAAAATGAAAAAAAAAACGACCTTTTACTAGAAAATGTTATAAAGCCAAAGAAACTTTGGAGCTTATACATTCAGATCTCTATGGTCCGATGAATGTTAGGGCACGAGGGGTATGAATATTTCATCTATGGGTATCTATACCTAATGCAACATAAGTCTGAAGCACGTGAAAAGTTCAATGAGAGTATGATCTGATCATGGTGGAGAGTATATGGACTTAAGATTCCATAACTATATGATAGAACATGGAATTACGTCCCAACTCTCAGTCCCAAGTACACCTCATCAGAATGGTGTACCGGAAAGGAGAAACAGAACCCTTTTGGACATGGTTCAGTCTGTGATGGGCTATGCTCAACTTTCTGACTCGTTTGGGGATGTGCAGTAGTGACTGTTGTTTATATTTTGAACAACGTTCCCTCAAAGAGTGTTTCTGAAAAGCTTTTTGAGTTTTGGAGAGACCGTAAACTTACGCCACTTCATAATTTGAGGATGTCCAACCCATGTACTAATGGCAAACCCCAAAAAGTTGGAACCTCGTTCAAAAGCATGCCTATTTGTAGGCTACTCCAAGGAAACGGGAGGTGGGTACTTCTTTGTTCCAAGTGAGAATAAAGTGTTTGTGTCGATAAATGCTACCTTTTTAGAAGAAGACCACATAAGAGATCATAAACCACGAAGCAAAATTGTTTTAAGTGAAATTTCTAATGAATCTACTGAGATTTCAACAAGGGTTGTTGAAAGGGCTGATACATCAACAAGAGTTGTTGATGTGAGTTCATCTAATCATACACATCCATCTCAAAAGTTGAGATTTCCTCGACGTAGTGGGAAGGTTATGAACCCACCTGTATGCTACACGGGTTTAACAGAAGCCCAAGATTGAAGGAAATCAAGCATAAGGATTTCCATGAGCAGCGGAAGAGATCGTTCCAAATTTCATTTGAATTGAACACAATCAATTACAGTCTAAAAACGAAAAACTAACAAGTCATGCACAACAAGAAATCCAACATTTTTAAGATGATGCAAGGGATAGAGGATATATACCTTTGAAGAACTATTCTTCACGAGTCTCTCGATCAATCTCCAAGCATCCAAGAATAGCACATTCGAACGCAATGACTAGTACAACACAAGCAACAACATGAACACAACGAACGAAGATTACTTTAATCCTCCACTTGATGTATCTCATATATCATACCAATTATATCATATATAATTGAATTTCCTCTTGTTAGTTTGAACACTTCAAACTAACCCCAAGAACTGATTCTTAACTTGAATCCATTGAGCTACCAAGGGGACCTTATGGACATATAGCTTGAAGCTCCAACGGTATGTGAATAACTGACTAAACTCTTTAGTCACGGGATCTACCATCCGTTAACTGCCGGACACTCCACTAAAGACTGACAGCTGCACTCTTCTCACTAAAGATATATTTCTATGTTCATATTAACCAATCAATAGTGCGATAACCCTTTACATATCGTTTGTAATTACAGTTGGGCCAATTTACCGTTTTGCCCATATAGTTACATCTAACTCCTTAAGTACCACTGATCCCTCTAATGAACAATAAGTCATAGTTCTACTAGGACTGAGTCCTCTTTTCCAAAGAGAGGATGTGGCCACAGGTTCAAGACCCAGAATCAGCTCTTAAGGGAGCAATCTATCTATTATACTGAAAATTTAAGGTTAGATGTTTTAATCTCATATACCTCACATTTGTTATACTGAAAAAAATTTAAATCACTTAAATTGTCATGTAAGTGAATCAATTTAGATTATTTATAAAGATTGCCTTAGAAATTCGTCAATGCATCAATTCTTCCATGTGTATAGATTTCTTCAAATGTAGGATTGACAAAATGGACTCTTAGAATTGATGGCATGGGTGATTTTCAAAGGAAATCCTATCTAAGAGTCCAAATTGATCCACTTTTAAAAGTTTAGGGTTTAATATTGATAGAGTTATAAGTCTCATACGATGTTTAACTACACCAAACATAATAGAGGATATAAATTAGTACACTACAAAACTTCAGGATTTAAATATTGATTCAATTATTAGTTCATGGTTTTAATTGGTACAACCTCCAAAATTTAAGAATATAGATTGAATTTTTTCCTAAAATTATTATTTTCTCAAATCATACCAAGGTAACAAAAAAAAGTTTCTATTGGGATTGATGTCCTAAATCTTTTGTATTCTCGTAGTTTGTAAACATTGTATAAACAAATTGTTATTAATAAAATAATTGTTATTTTATGAGCATACACTCAATCCAATAAACAAAGATCCTAGGTTATTTTATGTAATTTAAATATGTATATAGAGACATATGGGTGGATCATGTTTAAATAATAACCTAAGCGGTCTGTAGTAGGTGGATAAGGCTGGGTACCTTATCCTGGTGACACCATGAATACGACCCGTTTTGTAGATGTTACAAGTGTTGTAAAATGTTATAAATGATCTAATCTTGATCATTCATGTGGAGACATGTGAGCAAGGGTATCTTATACAAAGAGTTTGTATAAGACCGGACCACAAATGATTAGTCTCATTATATAACACCATTAATAGTAGAAGGCAATAGGTGACATGACCTGAAGCTTGAATAAGTTATGAACTCCTACCTATGAATGCAATCCTTTGATTTGTATGCGTGAGAGTGGCCAGATTGCCAACTCAACATGCCTATCATTTTGGGGATTTGTTTGATTGGGGAGTTGGGAACACAGCTATACAAGACGAAATTCTCTCATTCCCTGATGTCAGGGTGATAAATTTCTCCCTTAAGGGCTGATTCTGGGGCTTGAACAATGTGGTCACACCCCTCTTCTGACCCGAGAGGGACTTGGTCATAGTTGGACTATGAATTATTGTTCATTAGAGGGATCGGTGATACTTAAGGAGTTAGATGTAACTACAGGGGCAAAACGATAATTTTGGCCTAATTGTACTTACGAGTAATTTGTGAAGGTCTATCCCACTGTTGACTGGTTATATCCAATGGACACAAAAATATATCTAATAGTGTGAGGATTGCAGTTGTCGGTCTTTAGTGAAATGACCGACAGTTAATGGATGTTGGGTAATTTAATTAAAGAGTTTAATTAATTATCCAAGTACCATTGGAGCATTAATCTACAGGTCCATGAGATCCCCTCTGTAACTCAACAGGGATTTATTGAGAATTATTTTTGGATTAATTTGAATTGTTTAAATTAATTGAGAGAATTAATTATATATGATTAAATTAATTATTTGTGATATAATTAATATAATGTATTAGATACATTATAATATAAAGTATTTTAAGAGGAATTAAATATTTGAATATGATTAAAATATTAGTTATATGGATGAGATTCATATAATTGAATTTAGTATAAATATGATTTATATTAAATGTCAAGTAATTGAGAGAAATAAAACTATAAATTATATTGTATTTAATACAATATAAAAATTATTGATTATGTGTTATACTTGATATAACATATAGTATATATATATAGTAAGATAGTTATTACATATATATTTTATTAATTAATTTAAGTTATTGTTTAATTTAATGGGAGGGAGGGAGTTGGAGGGGGTTACAACTCTCTCTCCTTCTCTCTCTTTCAAAAAAAAAACGTGTAAGGGGGCAGAGAGTTGAGTAGAGGTTAATCATTCATCTTCATCTATGAATTGTGGAACTGAAAAAAAAAAAAAAAAAAAAAAAAAAAAAAAAAAAAAAAAAAAAAAAAAAAAAAACTCTCTGGTTTTACTCCCAATCACACAGAGAAGAAAAGTTTTTCTCTTCCATCTCTTCCTTTTTTCCCTCTTCCAAAATTGTGCAGAGCCCACCACTCCTACACATTCTCATTTCCAAGAGAATACAGAGGGTTCTCAAGTGGTGGTGTCTTTTTTAGGAGATCAAGATCCAGATCAAAGCATTCGTGATCGTGGATCGAGGGATTTTGTGAAGACCATTTGGCTTCAAGGGTAAGTTCGCTTTCTTCCCTATTTCTCAAATGAAGCGTGCTGTAAAAATGAAAATTGTTAATGCATAATTTTATCTTTCGATTTTATGATTCAAAATTCCGTGAAAACGAAAATTGAGAACGATCCCCACTTCTGCTACAGAACTTTCACTGGTTCCCTTCAATTGGTATCAGAGCTAGGTTTCGATCCCAATTTTTTTTTTTTTTTTTCCAGAATTTAATTAGAATAGTGGTTTATATTTTGTAAATTTTTCATGTTGATGAATGTTTTGCAATTATGGATGTTTCGAGGTTGGATCTTAGATTTACTACTTTATTTTTATGATTTGGTATGTAAGGGCCCTTTGTTTCTGGGCATTAATTGCTATCGAGTCTGTATTATTAAAGTTTTGAGACATTCGTTAGTTTCCCGATGTCGTACTGATGAAAACGAATCCCAAATTGGAGAAGAAATGAAGCATTTCACGTCTGTACAATGTAGACTGTACCGCAGCGTTGCAATGTCATGCCCTAGTGTTGCGACGTTCCAAAGTGGAAGAATTTCTTTCCATAGCGTTGCAATACTAGGCACAACATTGGAATGCTTCGAGACGGAAAGAACAAACTGATTCTCGTTCGGTTTAGTTCGTGATTCACTTGGTTCACCTCTGATTCGCTTGGTTTGAGCTGTTCGGGTCCGATTCGGGTGCTGGGCGGTCCGGTTTGTGTGGTTCAAGACCCGGTTCACTTGTTTCAAACCGATTTGGCGACTAATTTATAATAGTTAGACTTTTTTATTAATTAAATTAATATAAATGTTATATTAATTTAATTAATAATCTTTGGAGTCTAGTCCCGATCCATAATTGCTGTTTAAATTAGTCATTTGATGTATGGTTTATTTTATTTTATATATGTCATAATGTATGTCATATAGTAAAAAATTTCCACCATAGGTTATGCATTATTCATGCATCATTTATATTATAAATGTTATAATATATAGTTGCATGATTTAATTTTATAGCATGCTCATGCATTATATAATATAAGTGTTATACCATATGGTTGCATGCATTAATAACATATACATGCATCATTTATATTATAAGAGTTATAATATATAGTATGGATGTATGCTTGGATGTATGTTATTAATTATTTCATTACTTAAGTATATAAGTGTTATATATGTTTATTAATGAAATGAAAATTTCATGATGCATGATATTACTTTAGATAATCTTATAATTGTTATAAGTATGTCATACGATGTAATATATGGTTTTTAATTTGTTTCATTTATTGTATAATCATTATAATTAAATAAAATTAGAAACTAAAATCAATAATTCAGAATTGCAAGCAAACTTAGGTAAAATAATTTTTTAAAATATGATTCACATAAACCCAAGATCACAAATTTTTTAATCTTTTTAATCAGTTTAATAGGATTAAATTGGTTTTAATAAAAGATTAAATTTGTAGCAAACATATCTATAAGAGATCTTTTGTCTAAGGCTAGTTTTGTATAGGCTGGGGTATTTAAGTTGATAGAAACGGAACACCCCTACTTGGGAACTGACATGGAAAGGTGAATTAGATTGTTTTACTACAAACATGTAATTGTTGATTAAGGTTTGTTAAAGAGTTTAACGAACATTAATCGAAATTGTTTAACTATCCATAGTAAGTGTTACTTTTGAGCAAACTTAAACAATCACTTAGTAAAAATAACTAGGCGTATTTTTCCTAAGTTAAATAACTTATGTTATTAACATACTCAATGGGAGGAAAAAGATGAATATAATATATCAATTTCTGCACTCACATTTCTCCCTTAATATTCACACTATGAGACTCATGCTTGGCCTTGAGGCGCCCTGGGAGCGTCTCCCTTTATATGGTATTTGAATGGGTCAATATCAAGGTCAATGGAGAGAGTATTTATAGTAAGTGGGAGAGGGATGTGTGTCAATATGTCCTACGGTCACCTTCATTGGTTTTCACCACGAGATCTTCTTACATGACCTTGAGGTGCCCTAGGAGCATCTCCCATCGGGTGGTTTGTGCAATAGGTCAATATCAAGGCGAACTCCAGCAATGGATAGGATTCCTTTACTTTTTTCCTCAATTGATTTTTCTTTTCGGTTGGCTTATTGAGGTGGAACTCTAAGGTCTAAAATGAAGGGTCACACTTATGAGAAATTGTTAAGCTAGTTAATGATTTTTTGACCAAATTAATGATGATTGATTGTTATAGGAATAAAAGTTATCCTGGTGTAATAATTGGTTGAGAGTGTCACAATTCAGTGAAGAGACAACTGACTACCATTTGGTGGCTTTTGTCCTAAATCGCCAAAGTATTATTGCAAAATTAGATGTTATATGGGGTTTATTTATTTATTTTTTTGCTAAAATTGATTGGATGTTTTTTAGTTATGCTAAAATCTAATGTATATCAATTTGTTTCTTTTCAACAAAAATGTCAAAATATAATTTTCCGTTAGTTGTCTCTAGTAATTTGACTATTTTTAATTATACGACGTGGAAAGATTCAATTAAAACCTTTCTTGTGGTTAACGACCTCAGCATTGCCATAACTGAGGATTGTCCTCAAGTCCCAACCTTGATGCAACACGAAATGTTCGTGATACATACGAGATGTGGACAAAGGCTAATACTAAGGTCCGAGTTCACATTTTGGCAAGCATACCTGATGCATTAGCCAAAAGATTTGAGAGCATAGTCATTGCACATCAGATCATGAAATCAATGCAAGAATTTTTTGAGTGAAAGTTTTTTAAATTTAAGCAAAATGGTGTTGACGATAATGAAACCAGTAATGTCCTTAGATAAACTCTAGTCCATATTGAGTGTCAAACGACAAATAGAGAAAGCAATTGTTTCTAAATCTAATGAAGTCAATCAATAATGATCGTCCTTTAAGATGAAACTTTGAGTTTATGATATGAGTTGTGGAGTTGATCCCACTACTCTCCAGAAAAGGAAGAACTCTAAAGAAAATAAATATGATTTATTTTTCTTGGAGACATACTTAGTAGAGAATTATGATTCTGCATAGATAGTTGATTCAGGAGCTACTAATCACACATGTTCTTCTCATCGAGGATTTAATTTTTGGAGACAATTGGTAGCTGGAGAGATGATTCTTAGAGCCGGTACTAGTGACACCATTTCAGTTGTTGCTGTAGGCAGACCTAAGTTATTTTTGGACAAGAAACGATATATATTATTGGATGATGTATATGTAGTACCTCAAATCAAGAGGAACTTAATTTCAGTTTTTTGTCTGATTAAACAAAAGTATTCTTTATCCTTCTCTAAAAATAAAGTGTTTATTTTTAAGAATGGAATGGGAGTGGGCTTTGGTTCAATAAAAAGTAACTTGTATGTACTAAGATCGTTAGTTACGAAAGTGCTAAATACTGAAATGTTCAAAATGACAACAACTGTTAAAAGATCGAGAATTTCTCCTAAAGAAAATACTCATCTTTGGCATCTAAGGTTAGGTCACATCAATCTCGATAGGATTGAGAGATTGGTAAAAAGTGGACTTCTAAATAGTTTAGAAAAAAAAAACTTTTTACCTGTATGTGAGTCATGCTTTGAAGGCAAAATGAAAAAAAGGGACCTTTTACTAGAAAATGTTATAAAGCCAAAGAAACTTTGGAGCTTATACATTCAGATCTCTATGGTCCGATGAATGTTAGGGCACGAGGGGTATGAATATTTCATCTATTTCATAGATGATTATTCTAGATATGGGTATCTATACCTAATGCAACATAAGTCTGAAGCACGTGAAAAGTTCAAGGAGAGTATGATCTGATCATGGTGAAGAGTATATGGACTTAAGATTCCATAACTATATGATAGAATATGGAATTACATCCCAACTCTCTGTCCCAAGTACACCTCATCAGAATGGTGTACCGAAAGGAGAAACAGAACCCTTTTGGACATGGTTCAGTCTGTGATGGGCTATGCTCAACTTCCTAACTCGTTTTGGGGATATGCAGTAGTGACCGTTGTTTATATTTTGAACAACGTTCCCTCAAAGAGTGTTTCTGAAACACCTTTTTGAGTTTTGGAGAGACCGTAAACTAACGCCACTTCAGAATTTGAGGATGTTCAGCCCATGTGCTAATGGAAAACCTCAAAAAGTTGGAACCTTGTTCAAAAGCATGCCTATTTGTAGGCTACCCCAAGGAAACTTCTTTGATCCAAGTGAGGATAAAGTGTTTGTGTCGATAAATGCTACCTTCTTACAAGAAGACCACATAAGAGATCATAAACCACGAAGCAAAATTGCTTTAAGTGAAATTTCTAATGAATCTACTGAGATTTCAACAAGGGTTGTTGAAAGGGTTGATACATCAACAAGAGTTGTTGATGTGAGTTCATCTAGTCATACACATCCATCTCAAAAGTTGAGATTTCCTCGACGTAGTGGGAAGGTTATGAACCCACCTGTATGCTACACAGGTTTAACAGAAGCCCAAGATTGAAGGAAATCAAGCATAAGGATTTCCATGAGCAGTGGAAGAGATCGTTCCAAATTTCATTTGAATTGAACACAATCAATTACAGTCTAAAAACGAAAACTAACAAGTCATGCACAACAAGAAATCACAACATTTTTAAGATGATGCAAGGGATAGAGGATATATACCTTTGAAGAACTATTCTTCACGAGTCCCTCGATCAATCTTCAAGCATCCAAGAATCGCACACTCGAACGCAACGACTAGTACAACACAAGCAACAGCACGAACACAACGAACGACCAACAACTCCTCGAACCCAATCGAGTCACACTCGATTCACGAACTGAGTGAGGACACCACCACAATGGTTACCTTGGTATTCTTGGTGAGAGAATCCAGGAGTTATGGGCTCTGTATAATCTTAGCTTGAAGAAGAGACTGGAGGTCTACGATCGAGTAGATGATCGATCAAATGGGAGATGAAACACTGTCTATCGTATAGACGATGTGCTCGATCGTTTAGTAAACGACAACCTATTGTATAAACATGCCATTTGATCGTTTAGCTACGATCAGCTAAATGACTATCGTATAGTCAAAGGTAAGCGATCATATAGTCTCTACACAACTATCGCTTAGTGAAACTATTTCACTTGATAGCTTTTCTCCGTGAGTTCTTTCCGAATGAGCCAACTACTAATTTTAGGAAAACAATTTTCTTTTTATCTCACGGTTACCATAAAACCATCAATAACCTCTCACTCAATCGGTTATTAGAGAAAAAAAATTAATTATTATATAATTAATATATTATAAATAAATATGATAACTAACTTACTATATTATACTTATAACTTATAGTTTTAATATTTCATCTCATGAAACATATAAACCATAGTTTCTTTTTCTATTTTATGGTACTTAATGTAAATCATATTTACTTTAATCCTCCACTTGATGTATCTCATATATCACACCAATTATATCATATATAATTGAATTTCCTCTTGTTAATTTGAACACTTCAAACTAACCCCAAGAACTGATTCTCAACTTGAATCCATTGAGCTACCAAGGGGACCCTATGGACATATAGCTTGAAGCTCCAACAGTATGTGAATAACTGACTAAACTCTTTAGTCACGAGATCTACCATCCGTTAACTGCCGGACACTTCACTAAAGACTGACAGCTGCACTCTTCTCACTAAAGATATATTTCTATGTTCATATTAACCAATCAATAATGCGATAGCCCTTTACAGATCGTTTGTAATTACAGTTGGGCCAATTTACCGTTTTACCCATATAGTTACATCTAACTTCTTAAGTACCACTGATCCCTCTAATGAACAATAAGTCATAATCCTACTATGACTGAGTCCTCTCTTCCAAAGAGAGGATGTGGCCACAGGTTCAAGATCCAGAATCAGCTCTTAAGGGAGCAATCTATCTACCTACCCCTACTTCGGGAAAAGAAGGAATTCCATCTTGTGTAACCGAGTTCCCAACTCCCTAATCAGACAAATCCCCAAAAAGATAGGCTTATTGAGTTAGCAATCTATCCACTCTCTCCCATACTAATCAAAGGACCGCCCTCATAAGCAGAAGTTCCCAAAACACTCAAGATTAAGGTCATGTCACCTATGGTCGTTATAGTGAGATGTAAGTTTCAATTATCAACGACGTTATATAAAGAGAGTAATCATTTCGTGGTCCGGTCTTATACAAACTCTTTGTATAGGATACCCACACTCGCATATCTCCACATGAATGGTCAGGATCAGACCATCTGTAGTAGTTCACAACACTTGTAAACCTCTACAAAGCAGGTTGTATCCGTAGTGTCACTAGGATAAGGTATCCCTCTTTAATCCATATACTACAGACCTTTAGGTTATTACTTAAATCATGGTCTACTTGTATATCTCATATACATGCTTAAGTTTACATACAATAACCACGGATCTTTGTTTATTGGATATAAGTAAATGCAAATCAAATAACTCTTATTTAATTAATAACAATGTGTGTAAAGTCTACCAACTACGAGACTCCGGGAGATTTAGGACACCAATCCCAACAAAGACATCATAGATGATAATGGTGTTGAGGATCCATTGTCTTATAAACAAACAATAGAAGATGTTGACAAAGATGAATGGATTATAGCCATGAATCAAGAAATGGAGTCTATGTACTTCAATTTTATCTGAAAGCTTGTAGATCAACCTGATGGGGGCAAACCTATAGGTTGTAAATAGATCTACAAGAGAAAAAGAGGTGTAGATGGAAAGGTACATACCTTTAAGGCTAGATTTGTGGCAAAGGGTTATACCCAGGTTGAGGGAGTGAACTATGAAGAAATTTTCTCACCTGTTGTAATGTTAGCCTATCAGAATTCTCTTGTCCATAGCAAAAAATTATGACTATGAAATATGGCAAATGGACGACAAGATTGCCTTTTTGAATGGTAATCTTGAAGAGACCTTCTATATGAATCAATCAAAAGGATTATTGAACAAGATCAACAGCAAAAGGTTTGCAAACTTAATTGATCCATTTATGGAGTGAAACAAGCATCTCGATCTTGGAATATAAGATTTGATGCTACAATTAAATCTTATGGCTTTGATCAGAATCTTGATAAGCCTTGTGTTTACAAGAAAATCATCAACAGGTCAGTAGCTTTCCTTGTGCTATATGTGGATGATATCCTACTGATTGGGAATGATGTAGGTCTTCTAACTGATGTAAAGAAATGGTTGGTTGCCCAATTTCAAATGAAAGATTTGGGAGAGGCGCAGTTTGTTCTAGGGATGCAGATCATTAGGGATCGTAAGAATAAAAGGTTGGTCTTATCTCAGGCATCGTATATAGACAAGATGCTTGTCAGATATTCGATGTACAATTCCAAGAAGGGTCTGTTACCTTTCAGGCATGGAATTATATTCTCTAAGGAACAGTGTTCTAAGACTCCTTAAGATGTTGAGGCAATGAAACGAATTCCCTATGCATCGGTTGTTGGTAGTCTTATGTATGCAATGTTATGTAAAAGAACTGACATTTGCTATGTAGTAGGGATTGTCAGTCGATATCAATCCAATCTAGGATTATATTATTGGACAATAGTAAAAACAATCCTCAAGTTCCTTTGGAGAACGAGGGACTATATGCTTGTTTATGGAGATAAGGATTTGATCTTTGTAGAATACATGAACTCTGACTTTCAGACTAATCAGAATTTTCGAAAATCCAAATCAAGATGACTGTTTACTCTGAATGGAGGAGCTATAGTTTGGTGAAGCATAAAGCAAAGATGCATTGTAGACTTCACTATGGAAGTCGAATACATTGTTGTTTGTGAAGTTGCTAAAGACACTATTTGGCTTAAGAAGTTCCTTACTAATTTGGAAGTTGTTCCAAATATGTCTTTGCCCATCACACTTTATTGTGATAACAATGGTCTATGGCAAATTCTAAGGAGCCTAAGAGTTATTGTATAGGCAAACACATTGAGTGAAAATATTACTTGATTCGGGAGATTTTACATCGAGGTGACATGATTTTCATGAAGATTACTTCGGAGCATAACGTTGTTGATTCGTTTACAAAGGCTCTCAACGCTAAAGTGTTCGAGGATCATCTAAAAAGTCTAGGTCTACAAGACATGCGGTATATTTTTTAGGGCAAGTGGGAAATGTGACTAGGGTATAATGTATGTCCTAGTTTATTGTATTTTGTACTTTATTTGTATTGTACATGAAGCTCCCTAAGCTTTAGGACAAATGGAAAATTGTTGGGAATGGTGTCCTAAATCTCTTGTATTCTCGTAATTTGTAAATATTATATAACAAATTGTTATTAATAAAAACAAATTATTATTTTATGAGCATACACTCAATCTAATAAACTAAGGTCCTAGATTATTTTATGTAATTTAAACATGTATGTAGAGACATACGGGTAGATCGTATTTAAATGATAACCTAAACGTTCATTAGTATATTGATAAGGTTAGGTACCTTATTTTGGTGACACTACGAATATGACCCACTTTGTAGATGTTATAAGTGTTATAAAGTGCTACAAATAATCTGATCATGATTATTCATGTGGAGACATATGAGTGGGTCCTATACAAAGAGTTTTTATAAGATCGAACCACGAAATGATTAGTTTTATTATATAACACCGTTAATAGTAGAGACTTACATTTCACCAGGATGACCATAGGTGACCTGACATGAATCCTGAGTGAGTTGTGAATTCCTGCCTATGAAAGCGATCATTTGATTTGTATGGATGAGAATGGCCAGATTGCCAACTCAATATACCTACCATTTTAGGGATTCGTCTGATTGGGGAGCTGGGAACACAGCTACACAAAATGGAATTCACTCATTCCCTGATATAGGGGTAAGTAGATAAATTATTCCTTTAAGGGCTGATCCTGGGGCTTGAATAATGTGGTCACACCCTCTCTTAGCTCGAGAGGGACTTGGTCATAGTTGGACTATGACTTATTGTTCATCAGAGGGATAAGTGCTACTTAAGGAGCTAGATGTAACTACAAGGGTAAAACGGTAATTTTGACCTAGTTGTACTTACGATCAATTTGTGAAGGGTCATTGCAGTGTTGACTGATTATATCCAATGGACACAGAAATATATCTGTAGTGCGAAGAGTGCAATTGTCGATCTTTAGTGGAATGATCGGTAGTTAATGGATGTTGGGTAATTTAATTAAAGAGTTTAATTAATTATTCAAGTAACATTAGAGGTTTAATCTACAGGTTCATGAGGTCCCATTTGTAGCTCAACAGAGATTTATTGAGAAATATTTTTGGATTAATTGAATTGTTCAAATTAATTGAGGTAATTAATTAAATTAATTATATGTTATATAATTAATATAATGTATTAGATACATTATAATATAAAATAATTTGAGAGGAATTAAATATTTGAACATGATTCAAGTATTAATTATATGGATGAGATTCATATAATTGAATTTAGTATAAATATTGTTTATATTAAAAGTAACAGAAAGAAATAAAACTATAGATTATATTGTATTTGATACAATATAAAAACTATAGATTATGTGTTATACTTGATATAACATATAGTATATATATATATAATAAGGTAGTTAATACATACATATATTATTATTAATTAAATCAAGTTATTTTTTAATTTAATCAAAGGGAGTAAGTTGCAACTCTCTCCCCTTATCTCTCTCTCAACAAAAAATGTGTAAGGGGGGTTGGGTAGTTGAGTGAAGTTTAATCATTCGTCTTCATCCTTAAATTGTGGAACTGAAAAAAAAAAAAAAAAAAAAAAAATCGTCTTCATCATAAGCATTGATTTTTTTTTTTTTTTATGTTTGATAAGAAAAAAATTGATCACATAAGGGACTATTTGTTGGACTACAATGAAATTGGAACGTAATATAATGTAATCCAAAACATATGTTTGAATTGAGCATTTTGGGCTCGAATTGTAATATCAAACTCATTTTGTTCTCATAGTTTTCAATCCAACCCTCTATTTCACCGTTTTCTCATTTCTTGATCTTATTTTTGTTTCGTCTTTAATTCTACACGCAATTCAACACCTTTTAGATTTCTAGTAATCCTGATTATATTCCAATTTCCAAATAACAACCCATAAATATAAATGGTGGGATGAATTATGCAGAAGGTGTGAAACGATAGAAAAGGAAAAAGGAACATGTTCTTTCTAAATCAAAGTCCTTTCACCTTCTCAGCATTAACATGAATACATTATTGTTCTTCTGCAAAAACCCACATGCTCCCATTTGCCTTCTTCAATGGCAACTCATCAAAGAAAATAAAAAACACTTAACCTTCATCTTTCATTATCATTTCTTTCTCTTTTGTTCCTTTTTTTCCTTTTAGTTTTTTAAGAAAAATTATTTTTCAAATAAAAAATCATGAGTGTTGTGTGTGTGGACAGTGATCTCAATGGTACACTAGCTGACCTATGGTTGGATATTTAGGAGTGAAAGAAAGTGAAACGGCACTCGTGAATATTGAAACATAAAATAATAAATGGATTTAATGGTTAGAAACTTCAAATTGAATTGAAATCATCAAATTTACACGATATTTCATGTATAAATTTAACATGCATAAAAATTAAATTTGTAGTTTATTTAATTTTAATGAATTATGTTGGATTTTAGTTAAGTAGCAACTCTAAAACATGCTTTTAATCATTCAAAATCAATTTTGATGATACAAAAATTATATTTAAAATTATACAATCAAATAGTAATTTAATTTTGAGTGATTAAAGACAGAGTAATTAGGAACATAACAAAAGTGGTTTTAACAACTTTAGAATCTCTCTGAAACATGCACATAGTTACTAACCTATAAATAGCAACTTGGCTCTTCATTTATAGCATCACATTCAAAATTGAAGAGTTCTCTTATTTCTTTCTTTCTTTTGATCTTGAGCTGGGTTGAGAGCAAATATCTAAGAGTTCTACCATATCCAATTACTTTGATGTTGTGGTTCTATTGAAGTAAGTCGTGTATCTAACTGATACGATTGTTGTAGTTTGCTTGTAACCCGTGCATGTTAAGGATGCCAACACAGCCAGCTACGTCATCAAAGACAAATCTACTCAGCAGCTTCGTCAGCAATGAAAGATCTCTTAAATTACAGTCTTACCTTTTTACCAAAGAATAGGTTAGTTACAAATAAATGTATAACCATTCTTGTTGTTGAATTATTCTTGCATTCCCAAATTAGGGATTCCATTTTGTATAAATACTACAACTATGTATGTTTAAAAACACAAGAGACAAATAGAAAGAAAAGGTTGGTACGCTATTATCGTCCACCAAGTCATCTATAATACTATTGTCCACCTTGTGATATTATCGTCTACCTTTTAAACGTTGTCGTCTACCTTTTAAACGTTGTCGTCTACCTCCTTAAACGTTATCGTCTACCTAGCTGACGTTATCGTCTACCTCTTTAATATTATCGTCTACCATTTAACGCTATCATCTACCTCGTTAACGATATCATTTACCTCCTTAATATTATCGTCTACCGTCCCTTCGTATACCTCTTCAAAAGACGAGCGCTTCGACCTCCTGCGTGAGTCTGTCGTTCCCTTCAACTCTCATTTCTAATTGTGCAGAGCAAAAAATTATCTTTAGGACAGTACTTATCAATAGTGTGCCTCGACTACTTACTAACATCTCCACAACATTTTGAGGTTCGTAGTTATTTCAATTCATCACCCTCATTGTATTATTTGGCTTACTTCTGGCCGGGTTTGACCATTATTTTGTTTACATATATCATTATTTCTCCCAACACCAATTAATCTTTACAAGTCATATAAGCATGTGGTTCTTAAAATAATTTTGAAAACAAAAACTTTCTTAAACATTGTTTTCACAGTAGTCTCTCACATATACAAGGATATTAAAATTTACCTCTAATTGTAATAAATTTTAGTTGATTAAATTCTCTGTAACAATTTTTTTTTTTTAAATAGGAGTTAGTTTGTTAACTTTCAAATGTTTTACCTTAAAAAAAAAAAAAAAAAAATTCAAATGTTCTATCTTAGTTTATAATTAAATATTTCATTTAAGAATTACTTTTATTAGGTGGATCAATTTCGAAACCTTAATATACATCTATATGAAATTCGAATATTTGTTTATATATATATATATAACCATCAAGTTAATGATTTATTCTTTTTTTTTAAAAAAAAAAAGTGTTATATAGACAAAACTAACCTTTTATGTAAAATGTAGGAACGTATACCATAATATACATATTGAAAGTGTAGAAAAAAAAAAATAGAAACGAAGTAGATTTTAGGTGTAGTCTTGCATCCTTAACCATTTAAATTTAGAGAAATTATTTCAAATGATAAAATTGTTAAATATTTACAAATAATAGCAAAATATCACAATTTATTTGTTGGACACAGAAAATAGCCTATCGTAGTCTATCGTAGACGAACAGTAAAATTTTACTATATTTATAAATATTTTAGTTTATTTTCCTATATTTGAAAAGAACTCTTAAATTTATCTAAAATTAGAAATTTATGAGGATTTTCAATATAAATTCTATAAAATCAAAATCAAAATGGTGTATATACCAAAAAAAAATGAAATAGTTGAAAAGACAAAAGAACCCTCTATTGAACCAATGTGAACTGACCGCCTTTGGGATTTCTTTTTCTTTCTTGTTCTTTCAACAAAATGTGTGATTGAAATTTGAATGGTAAGAATTTTGAAAGTATACTTTTGCATGACAATAATATTCATAGAGCAAGAAAATAAAATAGAGTTGGTTTGTTAGACATTCTCAAAAAAAAAAAATGAAAAAATATATATATAAATAATTGTTATAAGTTTGAGTTTCCAATCACAATTATCCTGCAAGTTGACTTTTCTCTCAAATCATCGATCATATTTCGACCTTGATTGGTTGAACAACTATATTTCAATATTATTATAAACTCAATTCTTAATTGAAGATAGATTTTAATTTACATTTTTTTATTTGATAGTAAATGAAAATTGGCAACAATTAAGAACAGACGATATAAAGAATATGCTAAAACAACGTGAAATATTTCAAGAGGCCAATCTTCTAACCAAACATGATCCACATAGACTATCAAAACCAATTGGACCAACAAATGAGCAGTTTTGTTTCCAGGCGATGAGAGAAAGAAACGTACATGGAAAAGAGTGGAACAATCTATTATGTAAAAAAGAGATTAAACAGTCCAGTTCAAAAATGTCTTCCACCTCAAAAGATAAACAGGTGATAAACACACCTAACGACTCAGTTTCCACAATCAAATATCGAAAATTCAATTCAAGAGGTACTCAACAAAATTCACATGGAGAAGAGGACCTAAACCTTTGAACATAGAAAGTATTATTTATTTATCCGTGTTTCGAATTTCTTACTTCTACTTCTACATTTTATTGAACTAAAGAAAAAATTGAGAAATATTTTTTTAAAAGAGATTTGTTAAATGCGTAGTGATATTGTATGGTGTGATGCGTGCGGTACCACCATAAATACCATCAGTCCTATGCTGTGATCCATTTGATCAGTGGGACCCACGCTTTTTGTGCAATTATGACCCTTCATTTGTACCTTTTCAAACTGTGTTGAAAATGAAAATTAAGATTTTTCTCCTTTTGAAAAATTAATTTTGAGCTTTTTGATTGATGACTTAAATGGTGGACCACAAAAACAATCCAATTTTAATCCACATTCATATTAGCCTAAATTATAAATTTGGGGTTCAGGAAAAAAATATATATTAAAAGTCCTAAAATTTCATCGTGGATTGACCTAGTGGTAATAAAAACATCAAAAAAAAAAATATCAAAGGACAAAGAGATCATGCGCTCGGACACTCATGGATTAAAAAAAAAAAAAAAAGTCTTAAAATTTCATCGTTATGATTTGATAAAACTTCATAGATAGACATTAGGAATATAAATCTTAATTTTTAAATTATAGTGACTCAATTCTAGACCTCTCTAATTATAAGGATCAAATTTTAATTTAAGCGTGAATTTTATTTGATAATTGATTTAAAGTATTAGGGGGAGGATTCAAAAAGCCTATGGAAACTTGTTTTTTAGAGAAAAAAAGGTTAATCTTATAAAATTACCCTTTACTTAAGGTATGTTTCATTAATTATCTTCAGATTTTGAAACGTTTTGTTTTAGCTCTTGAACTTTAAAATTGTTACAAATATATCTTTGGAGAGATTTTTCTATTAAAATGATGAATGAAAATTAGCACAACAATTGATGGAAAAAAGTTGAAACTCATACATGATAGATTTACAAAATTTTAATTCTCATAAAAATTATTGACGTGAGGGAGTTGAAGTTGAATCATACTGACAATGATTTTAATCTTCTATATAGTTATAAATGATATTATATGTTTTTTTAAAAAAATTTTATATTTAACTCTCCCATCAAATTACACAATTCATTTTAGCATGGAAAAACAATTTTTCAATAGTACCTTTTGAAATAATTTCAAAAGTTCAATGGTCATCATGAAACTTTTTAAAGATTATAGACATAATTGAAATTTACATCTGCTAATTTTTCTTCGAAATCGGTCTTTCATGTCACATTTAATTATGCAACCTACATACAAGTAGGAATAATATCTTCAAATTGGTCCTTCTCAAACCATTGGAAGTATTTGATACGTAAATTATGTGATATGAATGGTCTTTTCGAAGAACCAAAGATACAAGATGGTGACATGATATCTAAATGGTTTAAAATTGATATATATTGATATATATATAATCCCAAGAATTAAGTGTTTGATCAATCTACTAAATCCAAACATAAATTAGTGGATGAAGCAATTAATTACTATTTCAATAGCCAATAAATGGTTTCATCTTTCACCCTCTTTAATTGCTGAACTTAAAAAGAAAATACTTTTCTTTTTAATTAATTAATTAGTTTCATTCCTATCAATTATGAGAGCATTAATCTAACCACAATTGTATTTCCTTTTAAGTTTTTATTAATTTAGACGTTATTAAAAAAGGGTTAAAATCTCTCTCTTATATTTAAAAAGTAAATAATAATAATAATAAATAATAAAAATCAAATTGATTATCAAAGGTGATTATAATAAGTTATTAATATTATCATTTCAATTGAATTTAGAGAAAATTATTACTATATAAAAATATATCAATAAAATTATTTTATGAAAATTTAAATCGTTATCAAACAAAACCTAAATGAGAGAGGAAAGTTTAAGAAGATTATTTTGCTTGTAGTAATAAACATTAGAAAGCAAAACCCATATGCATGGGTCATGTGAAGAGAGAGTAGATCCAAAAAGTTTGTGCCCACAATCAATGAGAGTTGGAAAAATAAATCACAATGAGGATTCTTTTGCAACAAAAAATAAGAGAGACCCACCAACTGCATATATATATATATATATATATTGGCCACATTATGATGTTGCTTCTTCGTCTAACCCCCATTTTAGTTTTTTTTTTTGGCTACTTTTCTTTGTGACTTGCATTATTATTATCATAAGAATTGAAGGCATCAAAAGGACATCCACTCAAACAAAAATGAAGGCAGCCAAAATTTCATTAAATTATAACATTATTCCAACCTCTCTCTTCACTCTTTTCTTTTTTCCTTCCTTTCACATTATAATAAATTTCACTTTGTTATAAGTGTAATAAGGTAAATATCTAGTACTACTCATTCTCCTTTCTAAATTATTTTTTTCTAGAAATAATCTAAGAAACGATTCTCTCATATTCTATCATATTGCTAATTTTAATCTTTTAAACTTGTGGTCTACCTCATTTTAACACGATAATTGTGAGTGTAAAATTTTAGAAACAATGATACACATCAATTAGGAAGACAGTTGTTCTCTATTTTGCTCTCTTCATCACTTGTTTGTTTTTCTCTTATTATTTGTTGTTTTAATTTGTTTTATAACAATATTTTTCTTTTCTTTTTGAGAAAATTCCAACAATGATCATTTTGGATTTTAATTAGGATGGGAATAAGTTGGAAACTTGAAAACGACTAAGTTATATTGTAAGAAGAGTTGTATTAAATGTATAATTGAAACTTGATTAACCCGATTGATTAGAAAAATGGTTGATATTTTAGTGTTTGATGTTTTGATTAACTCTATCATTGATATGACAATTTGATGTGCTTAATTTGTTTTTTAGTCCAATAATTGTGAGAGAAAAAAAATCAAATTTTCCATTTTAAATGAAAAGTAATAATAGGTATCTTACTCTCTCTTTTTTCTCTAAAGAAAACAAAACAACAACACCAATCGATTACAAAAACTAAATTATGATATATAAGCCTAACAAACCATAAAGGTAGGGAATGTGGAGCAAAGAAAAAAAAAACTTACTTTTTCAACTCATTTGATGTAAAAGAGTGCATCAGAGCATTGTGACAGCGTCGTACATGATGAAAATAGACAACTCTTAACTCATATGTTAGAGACTTCACCTTCTCAAAATATAAATAAAAAAAGAGAGACTTTAGTGAGATCTACAGGAATTTCGTTTAGCAAATTAATGACTTTCAGATAGTCGGATTCAACCTTGACATATTGAATGTTAAGAAAGATAATGTTGTCAATACCATCACAAATAGTCATCCTCTGGAAACAAACTTAAAATCAGTCAAGCAAACGCGGCCCAGATGGCCTCAAAGCACCAGTCCAACTCAACAACTTGTCTAGCAAAACATTAACGTTTAGCTTCCATTTGTTTAATGAAGGAGGATGATAATTGAAACATATATCACTGTCCTCCTATCAATGTTTTCAACTGATGGACTGATGATGTTAGAATCAATTAGAACTATCTGGAACAATAATTTGTTCCTGGTTTCCTAAATCTGACACACTATGACCACTACCTTACTCAATTTCGAAGCATGACCAAGTATCCTAGTTACTCCACCTAGTCATATCATTAATAAAAATAAACCACGACCATAATAAATATTAGTCACCCATTACAATTTCTCTATTTAAAGCATTGATTTTTATGTTTTCAAAAAGATCAATGAAAAAAAATAGGTGTAAATTGGATAAATATGATTCGAAGTTGTTAGCTATTTCATCTAATCTTTTTTTTTTTTTTGGTTGATTCTATTGTTTATGAGGTGACACATGAATTTGAACTAAAGAAAGGGGAATTTGTAGTACCTATAATAATGTCCCGTCAACTACTACACGCCTTAATGTTTTTCCTAAGCTCAAATTGACGTCTCTTTAGGACTTCATCCTTAATGAAAAGTGATAGATCACCAACTAAGGTCCCTAAATATTAATCATTTTTAGCATAACTATATATTGGTTAGGGCAAAGCATGCATCATCTACCTCCCTTCTTTCTTCCATCATTAAATCATTTATTTTAAGGTCAAATCACAAATACAAAGAAAATAACGATGTAAAAACTATCACACTAATGACATTAGAAAAATACCATATACATTATATTATCTCTAACACCAAATCAATTGATAAAATGTTTAAGCCGCGTTTCGTAACTATTTTATTTTTTGTTTTTATTTTTTTTAAATTAAGCTTATAGACACTACTTTTACCTCTAAATTTCTTCATTTGTTATCTACTTTTTACCAATGATTTAAAAAACCAAGCTAGATTTTGAGAAGTAAAAAAGTAGCTTTCAAAAAGTTGTTTTTGCTTTTGGAATTTGGCTAAGAACTCAACCATTATACTTAAGAAATATGCAATTCATTATAAGAAGTGTGGATTAAATAAACTTAATTTTTAAAAGCAAAAACAAAAAACCAAATGGTTACCAAACGGAGTCGTAGTTTTTTAAAATTAAGGGTGTGTTTGGTTTAACTTTTGAAGTGTTTCATTTTGAAAAAAAAAAATTGAAGTATTTAGCAATTGTTAAACATATTTAAATAATAATATGTTTAATTAAAGTATGGGTTATGCACGTGGATCAATAATTTATGGTTATTTTATTAGATTGAATCATATTATGTGATCTAATTAATGAAGGCCCTAGACTCCTAATTAAGTACGGGCCAATTCCTAGTTAATTAGGGTTTAATTGAGAACCCTAATTGAACTAGTAGGGCTATGGTCCCTAATATACCTAAACAATATCCAACAAGTCTTTCTTGAATCCCTCTAGAGAAAGATCCCACTTAGGGCATTTGGAGTTTTGGTTGAGGAAAACCATAGTTATCTATCATCATCATTAGTTTCTCAATGGAATCTGGCATGTTATTTATCTTTGACAATTTGACATGAATAATCCTAGAATTTATGCTAACAAGTGGTATCAGAGCAAAATTTATGTTAGGTTGTCAAATCTTGCTTTTTGATTAAGGATTGATGAATCTACTTAATCTTTAAGTTTCACCACTGCTATGATATGGTACAAATTATTTTCGTTGAAGAAAAAGGTTAAGTTCTCAACGGTGTTAAATATGTATATTATTATGAGTATTATAATAATAAATAAATATCTATTGCTTAATATCCCAAAAGTCATGTGTCGCCTTTCATGTTGTCCATGTTCTTTGTAATTATTTATGTTTGGTGTCCATGTAAGTCCACATCATATTTGTCACTTTGTCTATAAACAGTGGTATTTGGTGGATCTTAAAATCACACATACATTGGCGAGAATTTTCCACCTCAAAATTCCACTCATTTTTATATTATTCAATTTTATAATTTTAGTTATTTTATTTTATATATTTGATATTATTATATTATATTTTCTCTATATTTGTGTTCCCATCGTGCTCTTCAGTTTTACAACACATTATCAGCACGAGCTCCAATCGTTTTCTCCGATAAAGGTAGGTCCTAAAGGTATGTCGATTTTTCCCTCTTCGTTATAATTAATAAATTTAATGTTATTTTGCATATTCAATATATATTAAATTTCTAATATAAGTACAATATTTTATGATAGTGCTGCCATGAAAAATCTCACAAAATTAGAATTTACCGCCCCTGATATTAACGACAATAATTACTTGTCATGGGTACTTGATGCCGAAATCCACTTGGATGCTATGAATCTTGGGGAGATTATTAAAGAAGGAAATACGACATCCAGTCAGGATAAAGCAAAAGCTATGATTTTCCTTCGTCATCTTCTCCATGAAGGATTGAAAATAGAGTATCTTATAATAAAAGATACTCATATCTTGTGGAAAAATTTGAAAAAGATGTATGATCATAAAAAAAAACAAAAAAAAAACAGTTATTCTTCTTAAAGCTCGTTATGAGTGGATGCACTTGAGGCTACAAGATTTCAAATCAGTAACTTATTACAACTCCGCATTATTTAAAACCAGCCAAAATTATTATTATGTGGAGAGAAAATTACTAATGTTATATGTTAGAGAAGATATTTTTCTACATTTCATATCTCAAATATGCTCATGCAGTAATAATATCGAGAGAAAGTTTTAAACAGTATTTTGAATTAATTTCATGTCT
The DNA here is from genome assembly GCF_027475165.1 of Benincasa hispida. Lineage (NCBI taxonomy): Eukaryota > Viridiplantae > Streptophyta > Magnoliopsida > Cucurbitales > Cucurbitaceae > Benincasa > Benincasa hispida. The sequence continues at coordinate 2,912,211 of NC_143488.1, forward strand.
TCTCATGGTCGAACAAAATAACGAATTATTGATGAGAAATCATGAATCTCGTCCAACCGGTACGACACCATTCCCTGAAGTGAATGCTGTGAATGTTAATAGTCGTATTTGAGGTCGCGGTCGTGGTCGAGGTCATGACCGTGGTAGAGAAAGAAATTATTATTATTTTCGTGGTTGTCGCTCTAACCATTCAAATTTCAAAAGAACCATGCAAAATGATGATCACAAAGGAAAAGCTCCACAAGATAAGAGTTCAAAGAGTGTTGAACATAAATGTTTCCGATGCGAAATGATTGGGGATTAGTCACGTACGTGTCGTACGTCAAAACACTTAGTTGACATCTATCAAGCCTCCCTAAAGGGAAAAGAGAAAAATGTGGAAGCAAATTTTGCATACCAGGATGACCCATCCCACATGACAAATTTGGATGTGACAGACTTCTTTGAATCTTCTGAAGAGAATATTGACACAATTGGTAGAACATCAAGTGTTTCTTTTAACTTTGAGAATATCTAGACTTAATGTTTTTTTTTTTTTTTTTAATCTATCTTCGTGTTTTTTTAAGTAATTTTTGTATATTTTAAGTGTTTTTTTTTTCTTATTGTATTTATTTTCTTTTAATGAAGAAACCTAGATCATTTTCATATGTTGGATGACTCAAAAATGAGTAAAGAAGATGTCTGACAGACAAAGCAACTACACATACAATACTTACAAGTAAAAAATATTTTTCCAACCTGACAATGCTAGAAGCAAAAGTCAATACGATATCAGGTTCTGCAAATTTGATTGAAGGTTTTGGAAAAGCAAATATTATTTTGCCCAGAGAAATAAAATTTACAATTGATAAGAATTGTTCTCTAGTCAATCAAAGAGAAATTTTCTAAGTTTTAAAGATATATGTTGCAATGGTTATCATATTGAGACTGATAGTAAGTATAATGTGGAATATCTATATATCATATCCACTGTCTCAAATGAAAAACGTATATTGGAAGAGCTGCCTGCTTTATCTTCTGGATTATATTATACTCATATACGAGTAATTGAAATATATGCAACAATGAACCTGAAGTTCATGAATACAGACATATTTACAATTTGGCATGACCGATTGGGTCATTCAGGATCTATAATAATAAGGAGAATTAATGAGAATTCAAATGGACATCCATTGAAGAGTCAGAAGATTCTTCAGTCTAATGAATTATCATGTGATGCTTGCTCTCAAGAAAAATTGATAATTGACCACCACTAGCTAAAGTGGGGACTGAATCACCTGTATTTTTAGAACAAATTCATGGTAATATACCCTTATTAACCCACCAAGTGGACCATTTAGATATTTTATGGTATTAATAGACGCATCTAGTAGATGGTCATATGCGTGTTTATTATCAAGTCGAAATCTTGCATTTGCAAGATTACTTGCTCAAATAATTAAGTTAAGAGCACAATTTCCTGATTATACAATTAAGATCAATCGTCTTGATAATGTTGGTGAATTTACATCCCAAACTTTTGATAATTATTGTATGTTAATTGGGATAAGTGTTGAATATCCTGTAGCTCATGTTCATATACAAAATGGTTTAGCAGAATCATTCATAAAGCATTTGCAATTAATTGCAAGATCATTACTTATGAGAGCTAAGCTTCCTTTATTTGTATGGGGACACGCTATTTTGCATGCAGCGTCACTTGTTCGCATTAGACCAGTAGCTTATCATAAGTACTTGCCATTACAATTAGCTCATGGTCATGAACCAAATATTTCCCATCTGAGAATTTTTTGATGTGCAATATATATTCCAATTACTTCACCACAATGCACTAAGATGGGTTCTTAAATGAGGTTAGGAATATATGTTGGATATGATTCTCATCAATTATTAAATATCTTGAATCTCTGACGGGTGATGTATTTACTGCATGATTTGCTAATTGTCATTTTAATAAGACAAATTTTCTAATATTAAGGGGAGGAATTAAGAAATTGAAAAAAGAAATTACATGGAATGCATCGTTATTGTCCCATTTAGATCCCCGTACAAATTAGTGTGAACTTGAAGTTCAGAAAACAATTTATTTACAAAATATAGCAAATCAATTACCAGATGCATTTATAGATGCAAAAAAAGTAACTAAGTCACATATTTCAACGACAAATGTTACATCAAAAATTGATGTCTCAACATAACAAGTTGTCGTTAATGAGTCTAGAATATGCCAAAAGCGTGGTAGATCAATGGGTTCCAAAGATAAAAATCTTCGAATACGAAATATAATTAATAGTAAAAAAGACTTGGTTGAAGATGTAAATACTTATGAAGAAATCCTCGACGTGACTAATAAGGAAAGTAAAATACCTAAAAATAATAATGAGATTTCAATAAACTATGTCATGACAGGAAAAGATGGAATCGAACTGGTGTAATTATTGACAACATTTTCGTGTATAATGTTTCTCTTGATATTATATCTGAAAATGAGGATCTTGAACAAAAATTTGTTGGAGAATGTCGACATAGAAAAGATTCGCTTCAGTGGAAAATAGTAATCGAGGCAGAATTAAACTCACTCTCAAAACATCGGGTTTTTGGACCAGTAGTCCGAATACCAGAAGGTGTTAAACCTCTGGGATACAAATGAGTATTTGTATGGAAAAGAAATGAAAATAATGAGGTCACAAGATATAAAGTAAGATTAGTTGCATAAGGTTTTTCACAAAGATCTGGTATTGATTATGAGGAAACATTCTCTCTAGTGGTAGATGCAATTACACTAAGATATTTAATTGGCTTGACTATGTATAAAAGTCTGTATATGCATCTTATGGATGTAATCACAACATATTTATATGGATCTCTTGATAATGATATTTATATGATAATCCCAGAAGAATTTAAGGTACCTAAAACACAGACATCAAATTCTTGAAAATGGTATTCAATAAAATTACAGAAATCACTATACGGATTGAAACCATCGGGGAATGTGGTACAATCGCTTGAGTGGATATTTATTGAAAGAATGATATCAAAATAATTCAATATGTCCGTGTGTTTTTATAAAGAAATCACAATCAGATTTTTCTATTATAACTGTTGATGACTTGAATATAATTAAAACTCTTGAAGAGCTTTCAAAGGCAATAGAATATCTTAAGAAATAATTTGAGATGAAAGATCTCGGAAAAACAAAATTTTTCCTTGGTTTGCAAATTGAGCATTTAGCAAATGGAATATTTATTCATAGTCAACTTAATACAGTAAAATTTTTAAAAGATTTTATATGGACAAAACGCATCCATTAAATATTCCAATGGAAGTTCGTTCGAAGGATATAAAGAAAGATATATTTTGACCTCGAGAAAATAATGAAGAACTTCTTGGTCTTGAAGTACCATATCTTAGTGCAATTGGTACACTTATGTATCTTGCTAATAGTATAAGACCATATATTGCATTTCAGTAAATTTATTAGCAAGATATAGTTCTTTTCCAACAAAAAGACATTAGAACAGAATTAAGCATATACTCCGTTATCTCCGAGGAACAATCAATATGGATTTTTCTTATTCAAATAAATCAAATTTTGATCTAGTTGGTTATGCAAATTCTAGATATTTATCTAATCCATACAAAGCTAGATATCAAACAGGTTATAGTTTCACATGTGGAGGAACTGCTATATCATGACGATCGGTGAAACAAACCATAACGGTCACTACCTCAAATCATGCTGAAATTCTTACAATTCATGAGACTAATCAAGAATGTGTATGGCTAAGGTCAATGACTCAGCACATTCATGAAACGTGTGGCTTGTCATTTAATAAAAATCTTCCAACAAAATTATTCGAAGACACCAAAGCTTGCATAGCCCAAATCAAATGATAATATATTAAAGGAGATAAAATATTATACGAAGACAACATAGCTTGCATAGCCCAAATCAAAGGATAATATATTGAAGGAGATAGAACAAAGCATATTTCACCGAAACTTTTCTACACTCATAATCTTGAAGAAAATGGCGACATCATTGTACAACAAATTTGTTCGAAGGATAACCTGACAGACTTATTTACAAATACATTATCAACCGCAACTTTTGAAAATTTGGTGCACAACATTGGAATGCGGTGACTCGGAGATTTTAAATGATGTTTTCATGAGGTGGAGTAAATATATTGTATTCTTTTAGGAGTATATATTTTATGAAATATGTACTCTTTTTCCTTCTCTAGGATTTTTTCCCATTGGATTTTTCCTAGTAATGTTTTAACGAAGCATATTTCATATATAAATGGGCATCTAAGGGGGAGTATTATGAATATTATAATAATAAATAGGTGTGCATTGATTAGTGTCCCAAAAGTCGATGTGTCATCCTTCATGTTGTCCATATGCCTTGTAATTATTCATGTTTGGTGTCCATATAAGTCCACATCATACTTGTCACTTTGCCTATAGATAGTGGCATTTGGTAGATTTTAAAATCACACATACATTGGTGAGAATTCTACTTCAAAATTCTACTAATTTTCATATTATCCAATTTTATAATTTTAGTTATTTTATGATTTTAGTTATTTTATTTTATATTATATTTCATATATTTAATATTCTTATATAAATATATTATTATATCATATTTTTTCTATATCCGTATTTCCATCGTGTTCCTCAATTTTACCATATATATATATATATATATATAAGAGTTTGTCTTTCCACCACCGTCTTCGTGGTTCATGACAGTGATGATGATGGTGAACTTAGCGGCTAGGTTAGGAAAGCTTTTGCTGAAGTCTATTTTCACCTTGCATTTCTTCATTAAGTTTTAAAACAAAAAAAATGGTAATTCGATTACCATTGAAGTTTCTTTTGTGATATTTTCATGATGAATTTGAATTTTGGCTATACATTTAAAATATTAGTACAACTCAATTTCTCAATTGTATTACGCTTAAGAATTGAAAATAATTTAGGTAATATTCTTCCATCATTTATGTACTATAAATTTTGTGCATTTAAGTTTAAATTCTGGATTTAAGTTTAAATTTGATTAATCATATCGTGGACTTCTCAAGTTTGATTGATCATCTTGTGACATTAAACTTAAATTTGATTGATATTTTAGTGAATTTAAATTTAGATTTGATTAATAATATGATAAATTTAAATTCAAATTTGATTGATATTTTGGTAGATTTAAATTTAAATTTTCACATGTTTATGTTGCTTTAGTTGTATTATGTGCATGTAATTATTGGTGAATTTTGGTAAAGATTATATGGTGTTCTTCTTCTATTATTTTTGTACAATATATTATTATATTATTGTGTCTTATATTTTGGATTGAATTGGTCAAAATAATATGTTACCAAAGTAGTCTCTGTAGATTAATTTAATTATAAAATATAAGATGTCATGAATTTATGTGGATAATTATCGGTCCAAAGGAAGATAATTATTTAGCCAAATTGTGGGTATGTATGTGGTAATGAGTATGTGACAATTATAAGGATTGCTCATGTGAAAAATAGCCAGTCCAAAGAAAGGCTATTTTTTTACAGAATTTATTGTCAGTACTTTGATTAATACATTTAGAGTATCTTTTACCGTTGGTATTTTTGCCCAAAACCTAGACATCAATGTTATGTACGTATCTTATTTAAAGGGCCCATCATATATATGAAATTATTTTGTTATATTTTAATTGTGAGTATATGTTTTGTTGTTTATTGTTACAGTTGGTCTTACTCAAATATCTGGAAATATGAGCTCAATCCCTAAGTTGAATGAATAAAACTTCAAGATTTGAAAGGAAAGCCTAGAGATACTTATCGGGTGTATGGATTTGAACCTTGCATTAAGGAATGGATAAACCTACTTTTATTGAGGAGCAACTGTCTATCTCTAACATAGAGAAGTTGGAACGGTCAAATCACATTGTCTAATGATCATTAGGTACTCCATTCCGGAGTTTTTTTTTTTTTTTTTTTTTTTTTTGGGGGGGGGGGGGGGGGGGACTCTATCACAGAAAGTGAAAATGTCAATAACTTCCTTGCTCAAATTGAGAAATATTTTGCTAAAAATGAAAAAGAGGAAGCAAGTCGTCTTTTGACTTCTTTAACTTCCATGAGGTATAAGGGTAATAGGAACATAAGGGAGTATATTATGGAAATGTTCAATCTCGTAGGTAAATTAAAGGCACTTGATATCGAGATAAATGAAAATTGACTTGTACATCTGGTACTTATCTCTCTTGCTGCTTAATTAAGATAAGCTATAATACTCAAAAGGATAAATGGAGTATTAATGAGATATCTCACAATATGTGCAAGAAGAAGATAGGATTAAGAGATAAATGACAGAAAGTGCTTATTTAGCAACTGACTCTCTTGATAAGAAGAAAAGAAAAATCTATAGGTGTTGCAGAAAGGACATCTCAGTGGAATAAGAGAAAGAAATAGGTTATTGAAAGTCCAAATTTTTTTATAGGAAGGTCACTCCAAGAAAGATTGTCCCAAATACGCCAAATGGTGTTTAAAGAAGGGTAAACTTTTTACTTTGATTTGTTCTTAAGTTAATTTAGCTTTTATACCTATAGATACTTGGTGGGTAGATTCTGGTGCTACTACTCACATAAGTATATCAATGCAGGGTTGTCTGTGGGACCGGTCACTAAGTGATGCTGAAAGATTCATCTATGTGAGTGATGACAAAACAGTTCATTGAAGCTATTAGGAATTTTAGATTACATTTAAAAATTTGTTGTTATTTGGATTTGCATGAGCCTTTTGTATCATCATTTAGACGAAATTTAGGTTCTATTTTCAGTTTGGACAAATTTGGTTTTTCTGTTCTTTTGGAAATAATAAAGTTAGTCTTTTTCAAGATTCCAAGCTTATTGGTACCGATTCTTTAATTGATAATCTATATATGATCTCTAAACAGAGAATTCAAAGACTTGTGTTAGATGGAACTCTTGGTTCCCTTGATTAAAGTAACTTTGACGTTTGTGTGGAATGTAATAAGGGAAAACAGACAAACATAAAAAAAATTACGTGCCGACAGATGCTCAAACATCTTAGAACTAATACGTACAGACATTTGTGGTTCATTCCCTATGGCCTCTTAGAATGTAATGGACTATAATATTTTATTACATTCATAGATGACTATTCAAGATATGAGTATCTATATTTAATTCAAGAGAAGTCTCAATCTTTGAATATTTTCAAGTCTTTCAAAACTGAAGTTGAACTTTAACTTTGAAAGAAAATTAAGACTATCAAATCTGACTATGGTGGAGAATATTAAGGTTTAATGGAAACCTTAATTGAACTAGTATATAAAAAGACCTTAGGAATATGGTCCCCAATATACCAAAATAACACGCATTTAGTTTTTTTTTAATCCCTCTAGAGAAAGATCTCATTTAAGGCATTTGGAGTTTTGGTTGAAGAAAATCATAGTCATCTATCATCATCTTGAAACTAACATAGTTTCTCAATGGAATATGGTATATTATTTATTCTTAACAATTTGGTATGAATGATCTTAGGATTTATCTATTCAATATAGATATAAAGTAATTATGCTAAGAGCAACAACTCAAAATAGCCTTTGAAATGTATTTTAATTTGTTTTTATAAAAAGAGTTCAAATAAAAATGATTTTTCCGAAAATTATTATTTTTTTCTTTTCTAAAGAATCCAGACACTAAGTCAACCTCTAAAGTTTTTGTTTTGTCATCTATTTTCTACGGTTCTACCAATATTTTCAAAAATCAAGCCAAATTTTGAAAACTATAAAATTAGACCGTGTTTGGCAACCATTTTTTTTTTTAAAAAAATTAAGCTTATTTCTTCCTCATTCCTTACAATGATTTGCATATTTCTTAAGTACAATTGTTGAATTCTTAGCCAAATTCTTAAAACAAAAAAAAGTTTCTGAAAGTTAGTTTTCAAAATGTAGTTTGGTTTTTTAAACTATTGATAAAAAGTAAATAATAAAGGAAGAAATTTAAAGGTAGAAATAGTGTTTATAGGCTTAATTTTCAAGAATAAAAAGTTAAATAGTTACTAAACGGTGCCTTAATTTTTAAAACTTTTTGTTGTTTTTGGAATTTGATTATAGTTCAACTCTTTTACTTCAGACAGATGCAAGCGAGGGAAAGAAATTTAAACAAAATATAGTTAATTTTCAAAAATCAAAAGTTAAAAAAAAAAAATTATTAGCGACCCAGCCTTAATATTTACAAATTTGGAAGCTTTTCATAGCTGTGAACTTGAATTTAAATGACAATTAAAAAAAAAAAAAAAAATGGTTTGTAATGTCTATAGATGTCTAATCAAGTATTAGACCTCAGACATTTTTATGAGCCTGAATTCACTTACACCTTTTCAAATAATCCTCATCCATTCAATGAAAGATGATAGATCACTAGCTAATACACCTAAATATTTGATAAGGTGTGACAAAACTATTGGCTAGGTAGAGGCATGCATATGACTAGCCACTTTCTTTTTCATCACTCTCCAAAAAAAAGTGTATTTTAAGTTGAAAAATGACAAATAAAAAGAAAACCCCAATAATTGAATTATTGAAAGATAAAAAGAAGACCAAGGGGAAATCCAACTATATAATAAGGTATTAGAGATAAGCTAATTTGTTTGGTAGTGTGGTTAAGCCTTCTTGGTTGGAAAATTTTGTATTAATTAGGACCAAAATTTGCTTTTGAGTAATGGAAAACAAAATGGGCATAGAGGGTGGTGGTGGATAGGGATGAGTAAGCAATTAGGGCTACACAAAGTCAAATATTTAAAACTAATTTAATCATAATTAAAGAGAGAGATAATGAAGGGAAAGGAAATGATTAATGGTTAAGAAAAATAAAATTAAACCAAAAAAAAAAAAAAAAAAAAAAAAAAAAAAAAGATTGTTGAGAAAGTGTGGGTCAAGGAAGTGGAAGAAGAAAGGGGGTTGATTGAATTGAAATTAAAGAAATGTTCTAAGTTGGTGTGCCTTCAATCAAGGAAAAAAAATGGGAGATGATAATTTCAATTTGGAATTCGCATGTGAAGAAGTTTGAAGAATTTTTTTTAGGGGATTTTCAAAAATTAAAAATAAAATAAAAAAATTATTGACATCAAGTAGTAAAAATTTAATTTTCTTTGATAGATGCTGATAGAAATCTATTAATGTCTATCAAGGATAGAAACTAACCGATAAAAATATATCATTGATAGATGCGGATAAAAGTATATCCGTTTATCAATATTTTTTTTTCTTTCTGCAAATAATTTGACAATTTTTCTATGTGTGAAAATTTTCTATTTTTTTAATTAGTTTTTGATGAAATGGGCTTCTTGGGTCTACTTCCAATTCTAGAAAATAAGCAACCAACATTAATTTCATATTACTTTGAGTTTATTATTATTTTTTTAGGCCACCAATCATAGCTCACCAAAAAAGAGGGAAACAAAAGAAGTGGGTACCATATATAAGAATTGGCAAGTGATCAAAAAAAGATGTATTTTGAAAAAAATTTATTTTCTTTTTTGGAAAATTTTGAATTTCATATAATGTGAACAATGTATTTTTAAAAGATAAGAGAATTTAACCAGTTTTGTCATTTAAAATAATTTTTTTAAAAAAATTATATTATATATCAAGAAAATATTATAATATGAGCATTACATTTATTTGAAACAAAAAAACACACAAAAGAAAATGCATAGAAACAAGAAAAATATAGTTTAAATATCGTTTCTTTCTGTTCTTAAAAAACTTAAAAATTATCTTTCTAAAGGAACTTTCATTTTTTTTTTTTTATCAAACCACTCTTAATCGAAAATAGACATGAGTAGATTACAAAAAATAATAACTACAATTTTAGGAATAGATTACAAAATAACTCAAAGAAATTGAAACACGCATTCTTATAAACAAAAAAAAATTTTAAAATATATTTTTGGTGGTAGTGGAAGTAATAATTTATTCCGTAATTTTAATTAGTTGATAAGCTTAAACTTTAATGAGCAACTATTAAAACTCCGTTAGGTAACCATTTTATTTTTTATTTTTGTTTTTGAAAATTAAGTCTATAAATTTTGGAAATATATATTCACATGGTGTTTTTTAATAAAAATTATTGTAATAATTATTTGACCAATTTCGATCAAAATTAACTTTGAAGAACTAAATTTTAGATTCATTAAAAGTACATTAACTAAATATAAGATTTATTAAAAATATATAAATTAAAATAGAAGGGAGGAACCTAATTATAGAGACCAAATTGATATTTCAATCTTTAACAAAATTTAAATTTGAAAGTACAAAGTCTGATTAAATGTTAAAATTAAAATTTATGAACTAAGATTATTAGTTCTATAAAAGTTTAAGAAATGAAAGTATTTGTCAAGGGGATAACAAAATATAGAAAATAAATTAAAAAGGGATGGAAATGGAAGAAAATAAGTTCACAATTCAAAAAGGAAAACAGTATACAGAATTAGCAAATTTAATAATGCCGGCCATTCCATTTATCATATGTTGACTTGAACAAGTGTTGATAACTTAAAATATATATGCCTCAATGTTCTAATTCATTACTCAAATTTCACACTCATATATTCAACCTCATTTTTTTTTTTCTTCAATATGATTAAATGTTTATTTGGGGACCATTTTTCATCATAAACCATTTCTTTTAAATCCTTTTTTTGAATTAGTTGGTTGAGTCAAGTTTAGTTTAAGCTTATAGAATTTAATAAAAGTTGAACAAACGAAGAAATTAATTTTTTTTTTCTTTTTTCCGTGTTTGCTAATTTTTTTTTCTTCAAATGTATATATAACGTATAAATACATATTTTTTGTAAATACTAATTTTTGTGGTTGGCATAGACATTACTTTAAGCACTTGAAAATTCATTTCAAACATGCTCTTATTATCAAATTTGATTATTTTTTGGTGCATTATTTTTTATTTAATTTTTTTTTTTTTTTGTCTAAATTTAGACATTTTGCTGCTTTGATTTTGGATGTTCTTCACTGATTAATAGATGTATTTGCATGTTTTTAATATTTGATACATCAATGCTTTTTAGTACGATATGGACGATAGATTCAAACATGTGACCATTTAGTTAAAGACTTTGATTCATAATTTAATTTAACGAAGTTAAAAAATTTAATGCTATTAAGCATAAAAGTAATTAAAAAATAGTTATCCAACTTTTCTCATCATAAAGAAGTTTTTAGTAATTAAAAAATAATCATCCAACTTTTCTCATCATAGAGAAGTTTTTTTTTTTTTTCCATAATCATAATTTCTTTTATGCTTTCTTAATAAACAATTAATTCTTAACCAAATCTAAAAAAAATATTATTTAATCTTACTATTTTCTTAATTAAAATAATCCAAAAAACTTCATATATATATTTAAAAAGAACCAAATCAATATATAATAATTATATTATTGTTGATCATTTCAATATATTATTTATTGATGTCTAGACAAAAAGACATACTTGAATTTCACGTGATAACAACGATAAATTTTATAATGTAGAGAAGAGAGGACTTGCAAAACAAAGAAAATGGTGTTGATGCTAAAGTCAGTATGAGAACTAAATAGTAAAGAAGAAATCAGAAGTTCTTAAATACCTATCTTATAGAAATACACAATAATATATTTATAGGAAAATTGAGATGCAATTTACCTTTCTAAGATGAAATCTTTCTTTATTCTATATAAGCTAGGATTTATCTTATCTATTCTCTCTCTTTTTTTTTTTTTTTTTTTGGCTTATTTAGTTAGGTAAAAATTTACCGATAACATTATTGTAAAACAAAGACACATATTCTAAACCAAGCTAAAGTTTTATGGTTCGAATTTTCGCTCTCATATCATTAAAATTTAAAAAATAATTAATAAATAAAAGGTATAGAAAATACCTTTTCATTCCCAATCTTAATCACTCAACTGATGGATCATCTTCCATCTTCATTTCAATTATGTTATTTTCAAATGTTTTAAATTAACTCCAAAGAAAGCCACCACTACGCTTGACACAACTTGAATTGAATTTGGTACATGTACACATCTTTCATATATATATCAATTTTTAAAAGGTCAACCAATTCGGCATATTCATCCAAATAAATCTTAATTAATTAATGCATTCATTCATGCATCAAATTTAATAATTTCATTGTTTTTTTTTTTTTTTTCTCAACCCATTAGGGTTGTTGTTTATAGATAATCTTCAAGTCTTTTATGTGAATCGTGTTTGTTTGTCTTTTGTGTATTGGTTTTCTTTGGCATTTTCCATGCATATAGTTATATATCCTAGAAACTAGCCTAAACGATTGGTTGAGAGACAAAATCATGAATGAGAAAAAGAAAGTTCTTTTTTTTGTTCTAACTACTAAAAAACCCTCCTAATACGGAGTTCAAAAAAATTTATATTTCTAACCTCAAGAATAAAAATACGTATCAATTTTTTTCAATCTATGTTCAATTTTGACAATCTTAGCTTCATTCAAGTGTGTGAGAATAAAAAAATCATGATATTTCAAGTTTTGTCTTTCGATCAAACTAAGTTGTTATTACAGTTCTTATTTATAGCCATTTATTGGAGAGTCATAACTTATCTCAATTGAGAATCATGCACAGCGTCTTATCTAGATGGTTGACAATCTTAGCTAGAGTAAAATATGTCCTACTTTCTAAAACGAAGATAAATTAAGACTTTTTGAGACGTTAAATTTGGATCTTGACCTTTTCCATTGCTCAACAACCTTCTTGGTGTTTGGAAATCATTTTTTAATATGTTTTATTTCAAGGTTTTTCTTTCTTTTTTAACAAATCATCTCTTTAGGAATGGGCATGACAAAAAATAATGGTATATTTGGAATACACTCTCAAGTATTTAATTTAAAAGATAAGTCATTTTGAAAAAAATTGGAGTATTTGACAACCACTTAAAATAGCTTTTGAATTGTATTTTAAGTCGTTCTTATCAAAAGAGTTTATATAAAATTAAGTTTTTTTTTTTAAATGCTTTTTTCTTAAGTCAATTCAAATAGACCTTAAGTCAAATGCATTCAAACTCATTTATAATAATTAAAAAAAAAAAAAAAAAAAAAAAAAAAACAATATTTGTTTACCATTTAGTTTAATTCTTTTTTGTTGATTTTTCTTTTACTTTTTATTTTAGACTTCTTTGATAAAGACAATAATAGAAACGAAATCTTGTGCCTTTCTATAACGATTAGTAATTTAATTTTACCTTTTTTGTTTTATCTCGTTATCTTTTAATTTTTAAATATCCTTTGCATCTCCTAGTCCTTCTATCTTAAGTACTAGCTTTGTCCAAAAAAAAAAAAAAGTTTAGCCCTTTCTAAATGCAACGAAATATATATATATATATATATAGTGTTAGTAATTTAATTTTAAACTTATACACACCATTTCTTATAAATTACCACATTTTTTTAATGCTTTTAATAAAAGTGAGAATGGTATTGAGGGAAGATGAGAACAAGGAATTAGCCTTCATTATCCCTCGACCCTACACGGAATTTCATTCTTTGTCCTCACAAGGAAAATTCTAGTATTCTACATCTTTTTCATTGTTTTTTTTATTTATTTTTAAAAAATTAATTTTCCATTAATTTCATAAAAATATACATATGATTTTTTTTTAAAAAAAAAAAAAAAAAAGTTGAGCATATTTGGATATTTTTGGAATATGGTTCGAGGCATATCGAGGATTCTCGAAATAAACATTTAAAAAGAAAAATAAAAACCATTTGTCTATCTCAACTATCTCGAATATAATAGAAAAAATTGTGTATGTGTATAGGAAAGTAAGTAGGCGTGGTAAGAAAGTTAAGAAGTTGTATCTTAGCCCTTTAAAATCTTTGACAATTTAAAATGATAGGAAAAAAGAAAAGGAAAAAAAAGAAAAGGAAAGGGGAAAAAGAGGGTACAAAGCATTAAAGAGAAAAGGCAAAAGAGAGCATTGCATAATAGGGAAAAGGATTCAATGAGAGAAAATGAAAGGGTTGTCTTTGAGGTGTGAAAGAGAGGGGAAGAAGAAGAAGAAAATAAAAGGGTTAAGAGACAAAGAAAGAAAGAAAGAAACAGAGGGCTTTGCTTTTGTGGGGTTTAAGCAAAGACAAAATGGGAGATGCTATTCCAAGCACTTCTCTTTCACATTATTGTTTTCACTTCTCTTTTTCATAACTTGTATCTTTCATTTGTTTATAATTCTTATCTCAATCTTCAATGTATTAGTCTACTTTATATCTAAATTCTCGTTTGATAACTATACGTTTTTTTAGTTTCTGATTGTCAAAAATATTGAACTTATTGATTTTTCATTTCATTCTTAAAGAAAGATTTCTATTATTAATTTGATCTAAAAAACGAAGGTCCCCTCAATAATATCGTTTAACTCCATTTTGATAACGATCTCGTTTTTTATTTTCTATTTTTGAATTTCTTTCCCTCTTTGTTCCTTAATATAATCTTCACTTTTCTTTAAAAAATTTTGACTTCTTAGTCAAATTCTTAAATATATATATATATATATACTTTTAAAATTTGGCTTGATTATTTCAAAAATTAAGAAAACATAGAAACGTTTATGTGGGAAGTCAAGTAAATGCTTCTAAGCTAAATTTTCAAAAATAATAAACCAAAATTCAAATGGTTACTAAATGAGATCTTAAATTCTGTTTGGTAACTATTTTACTTTTAATTTTTATTTTTAAATTTATGTTTATTTTCTTCTAAATTTTCAATTATGTTTTGCACATTTGTTAAAGAAACTTAGAAAGTAGATAATAAAACATCGAATTTTTTAAGTAGAAGTAGTATTTATAAACTAAATTTTTAAAAACTAAATAGTTACTAAACGAGATTTAGTTTTTTGTTTTTATTTTCGAAAATTGTGTTTACTTTCTTATAAAATTTTATCATGGTTTTCGCCTTTTTAAACTAAACATTTGAACTCCAAACTAAATTTTATAGACAAAAAAATTTAAAAGAACTGCTTTTTTAGTTTTGAAAACTTACTTGATTTCTTAAAGCACATATAAATAAAATAGATAAATAAAATAAAAAGAAATGAATAGCTGAAAGCTTAATTTTCAAAAATCAATATCTAAAACCCATTTGATAATCATTTGAATTTTTATTTTTATTTTTGAAAATTAAGCCTACAAACATTATTTCCACCTTCAAATTTCTTCATTTGATATCTACTTTTTTTTTTGTTGATGGTTAAAAGAAAACTAAATTTTGAAAGCTAAAAAAAGTAACTTTTAAAAACTTGTTTTTATTTTTGGAATTTTGCTAAAAATTCAATCATTGTACTAAAAAATATACAAATCATAGTAAAAAATGAGGAAAAAAAAACAAACTTAATTTTTAAAAACTAAAAATAAAAGAGACGAAATAGTTACCAAAGAGGACATAAAATACAAACTCACATTTTGAATTGCAGCTTCATTGATATTTTCTATCTTTCCTCCTTTATTGTGTGACCGACATTGTTTCTATCCGCATTATTTAATACCGACATTAAAGGTAAATTTTGTAGTGGTGAATAGTGATAACATCAACGTATTTGAAAGCATAAACTGAAAATAAGGTTTTCTTTTTTACCATTCTCCATAAGATTAAAGTCAAATTCCTTATTGGTTTTGGTGAAGATCTCCTATACCAAATTCCATTTATACTTTTGCCTTTTTTTTTTCCTTTTAAATTTTGTATTTTGCCACCATATATACGTAAGTATTTGGAGTTTCCCATTATATTATTTGCATTGGGCAACCTTTCTATTTCACTAAAATTAAATAACAACTCTCTCATTTTCAACCACCAAAAAACAACAAAGAAATAATGAGAAGTTTTAATTTTTCTTTTTTAATTATTAAAAAAAAAAAAAAGAAATTCAACCCATTAACAAAATGTGTGTGATTCATGCATCAATTTTCTAGATTTAATTGTTAATATCAGCACAACTCATCAATAGTTAATGCATTAATAATTTTTCAACCAACCAACATAAATATAGTTCAATTAACATGAAATTGTATTATCAACATCAAAATTTGAGGTTCAATGTCCTTACTTAACATGTTATCAAATATATATAATTGTGAATAATTCAAAAGAGATTAAGATTTTAATTCAGTTATGAAAATAAAAGGAAACACAACTTAAGGATTGTTTTGATTTTGAAAATAAAGAAGAAATTGTGTGGGGGAAATAAAAAATATTTCTAAAAAATTTTACAATATTTTATTTTTGTTGAGGATTTGTAGGTCATTGACAGGTAACCAAAAATTATATACATCCCCCAACCTCCTAACTAATAATTATAAATTAAACATAAATTAATTTCAAAACAACCATTAATCAATAATCTTCAATAACCTTTTCAAATTAAAAAAAAAAAAAAGATTAAATTATATAACTGTCCCCAACTTTTATATAACCATTTCCCTTTTTATCTTTATTTTTGAATTATCTGTTTAATTTTTGTTCATGAATTTAATTAAAAAAAAATCTGTCATCATATTTTCTTTATTTATTGCATTTATTAAAAATCTCAAGTCAGATTATTTTTTCTTGACCCAAATACCAAAAGCAATACACATGCCACTAGAAATATTAGGTCTTCAAATTAATTATATTGGTAAATGCATTTTGTAGAAATTTAATGGTAAAGATTAAAAATAGTACATCTAAAAACATAGTATATCAAATAGAATAGGACATTTTGTAGGGTTATTTTCATATATTAAAAAATAAGTCAACTTATTAATAAATGTAGCAAAATATACTGTGATAAATACTAAGAGATCTATTAGTATCACACACGCCGAGTGATAGACAGTGAAATTTTGTTATATTTGAAAATATTTTCAGCAATTTTATCGTTTAAAATAATTACCCTATTTTCTTTTGTATGTATAACAAATGGAATTTGTTCTATTTTTCTCCACTGATTTTTTAATAAAAATTTGAAAATAGCTCACAAACAGATAATTGGCGTAGACACTAATTAGACGGTTGATATAGTAAGGCCGCACATTTATCTTACAATAAAAATAAGTAATATACCTTATACGAACTATATTATTGATATATATACTTCCTACTATATATATCAACAAAGAAATAGTATATCGATCATATACCTTCATATGAAATATATCAATAACATAACAAAACTATCCTTTTATTAATACTACAACCAACCTTTTTACATTTTCTCTAGGTTAAGCTTCCATTTTTCTTTGATATATTTGTAAACTAGAAAAGTG